>NC_140199.1:26420458-27620458 GCF_965226575.1 Pagrus pagrus | reverse complement strand
GTGGAGAGGCAGAGCAAGTTCGGCCTTTGGCACTGCTGAGTGTTGTGGTATCTAGGATGTCAGGCTGAATGCAGAGCAACAGAGTCGGCGCAACGAGAGCTTGAGTTGGCCAGGCTGCCATCGGAGAACGGCCAGGGCTAGTAACTGGTTTGCTGATCATGGGATTACTGTGCTTGATTGGCCAGCCAACTCGCTTGACCTAAACCTCATAGAGAATCCATTGGGTATTGTCAAGAGGAAGATGAGAGACACCATACCCAACAATACAGACGAGCTGAAGGCTGCTATCAAAGCAACCTGGGCTACCATAACACTCAGCAGTGCCACAGGCTGATTGCCTCCATGCCACGCTGCATTGATGCAAATATTTGTGCAAACAGGAGCCAAATTATTGAGTGCATAAATGAACATGCTTTTCAGAAGGTCAACATTTCTGTATTATAAATCCTTTTTTGATTGGTCTTATGTAATATTCAAATATTTTCAGATACTGGATTTTTGATTGAGCTGTAAGCCGTAGTCATCAAAATTAAAACAACAAAAGGCTTGAAATATTTCACTTTATGTGTATTGACTCTAAAACATATGAAAGTTTCACTATTTGAATTAAATTGTGGAAAAAAGAGAACGTTTCCAGTATATTCATATTTTTTGAGATACACCTGTATATTGTTCAGAGGACCACATTTTCCTTTATTGTGTTATGTAGCATTTTTGGATCACACTACCTTGCTCAGCATGATCCGCCCTACTCTGCCTCTGATTGGCTACATCCTGCCTGTTAAGTAATGCACAAGTGCAACTCTCACCAAAGACTGAACAGAGGCAAGAGGTCTCACTATGTAGCTAGAATGGAGCGTTCAAGACACATTGTGAAAAGGGATGCTGCAGCAATGCACCATATGCAAAAATGAATGTGTTTTTGAAAAAAATATTAAAAAATAGCATAATATGACCTCTTTAATATTACAGACAGGATTTAGTCAATATTTCACACAGATGATGTCAGTACTCATATGTACATCACAGCACCATCTGCCCTTTTTTAGGGAGAAAGTAAGGAACAGTTGTGTACAAAACTAATGATTTTACCTGGTCGTTCCTTCAACAGGGTTGAAGCCAGAGCTGCTTCTTGTTTGTACCTGGAGTAAGAATTTCATGATTTACTAACTGTACACAATATATAACAGTGGCATTGCTACAGTTAGACACATGTAATAAACCACGTAATGTTCTCCTACTGGGTCCATACAATTGCAATTTACAGTCAGCTATTATAAATAAAGGCAACTAGTAACTGACAGCAGAGCAAGAATACATCAAGTACTTATTGTTCTTTGCAACAAAAGCTGTGATATAGCCCCAAGAAACAAATGTATTCTACACCACATCATGTCAGCCATTTGGTATAATTTGTTAAATTTCGACATCTCTTACCTAGCTACATCACAGTATTTCCTATGAAGCAAACCACAGAAGAGAGCAAAAAGATTGCAAAAGTTTAGGATTAACTGAACTTGCCAGAGTATTTGATGCCACACAACACTTAGTTACACGTCTACTCATACCGAGAGGATGAGGACAAAAAAGGAGCCGGTGTGGAGGAAAGTGAGCCAGGAAGTCGGACTACCTGGTAAGTCATGGAAGTAGTGTCTCAGCACAGCATAGCTCTGATTGATCCAAACCCCTTCCAGGGAGCAAGCAAGCATAGGGCCACCAGTTGAATAGGCCTGATCAATATTAAAAAAACATTTATAGGTTTCAAATGAACACATTCTTGTCTATTTTTGCCCTCCTTAGGAATAAGGGAAATGATTGCTGTTTTGACTGCTGTGTTTCTATGGTATACCAAAATATAAAGTACCCAATTATAAACCCTTATCAACATAGGTGCTAACTTATCCTTCAGCACCTTATACCATTCAGAGGTGAAGTTGACCACACCAGGGACGCTCCCTGCCTTCAGTCTTGTAATGGCCATATTCATTTCTTTAAGTGTCACCTCAGCTCTATGAATATTATTTGGGGTTTCTGTGTATTCTATAATAATATACATTTTTATTTTATTTTTATATTAACAATGGATCAAATGCCAATGTTTAATTTCAAAATCGGTCTTTAGCTCCCCTCAGCTTTATTTCTGAGCTTTATAGTGCATTTCAGCTCATTGTTCAGCTGCCTGACCAACTTTACGGTCTTGGTTCACTCTCACTGCTCTCACTGCTCTCAGAACCAGGCAGACACATTTAGAGACTAGCTGATGAACATAGTGAAGCATTAAGCACAGAAAGAAACAGATATTTCCCTCAGGAGTTGGAGGAGACCAAACAAAATATTGAAATGTATATTCATCAAGTGGACACAAACACCACTACAAATGAATAAGTTCTTCATATCAATGGTCAATGTTAATTCTCTACTTATTGTGTTCTCTGCTTGTTTCTGCTGAGAACAAATGGTCAACAAAGATTATTGCAGGTTGAAGTATATAAGGCTCTATATATCCAGCATCGAGAGGAAGAATGATCACAACAACCTATAACCTGCAATGACTACATTAATCAATGGACCTCACAACTAAAATTACCGTGTGTGTGTGTGTGTGTGTGTGTGTGTGTGTGTGTGTGTGTGTGTGTGTGTGTGTATTCCACAGAGGCCCCCTGCAGCACCCACGAAGATTTACTGCTGCACAATGACATCACCCCTCACCATCATTGTTCAGCCCCGAGTCCAAGGCACTGGCAGTCTCTCTCCTCCTCTTCCTCCCTCAGAGCAGATCGACTGCATCTTTCATCTTCTCCAAACACCTTCCCTCTCTCCTATTTAGGTCACTGTTCGGAGGCGTTCAGTGGAAGCCCTACATACACCTATAAACCAGTTGAATCTTTTACCAAAGTAAACCTGGAAATCCAGTGTGTCACAGGAGAACACAGGAGAAGTGAGAGCTTCCTCCCTGCATCCCTCCCTCATCTGGCCCTCTTTCCAGCCATCCCTCCTGGCGGTAGCAGCCAGGAGAGCTTCGAGTGTTTGGACTGTCATAAAGAGCACTTGAGCTTCTCAGGCCTGGCCAAACACAAGCAGCTCCAGTGTGAGTGGAGCAGCAAGAAGTACTTTAGCTGTAAGTACTGTGAGAAGGAGTATGTCAGCCTGGGAGCACTCAAGATGCACATCAGAACACACACACTGCCCTGTGTGTGTAAACTCTGTGGCAAGGCATTCTCCAGACCCTGGCTGCTTCAGGGACATATACGAACACACACAGGTCAGTAAAACACCCACATTCCCACGTTTAAGGGTGTCTTCTAGTGTGCAAACAATACTCAATTTTGGGGACTGATGATGATCATCAGTGTGCTGAAACAGTAAACTTCACTGGGAATCTAATAATCATAAACTATCCTGAGCATCATTTTCTACATTATAATCTCTTAAAAAATCATGTAATATTGGCGCATACCAATATATTTATATCTGTGATAGGCCAATGTCAGCTGATAGTATTGGCCAACCGATATATCAGTCAGGCTCTAGTGTGTCTTAAGTGCATTAGAACATTTATTTAAAAAAAAAAAGGGGCTGTCAAAGTTAACACGATAATAATGCGTTAACGCAAAATCCTCTTAATGGCGTTAATTTTGACGTGTGATTAACACACACGTTATGTCTCCATAGTTTGAGAAACAGGAAGCGATGCAGCAGTAAAGTTGCGGATGGCAGCAGAAACAAACCTTCTTAAGCAGAAATGGATAAGAAAAGGGTCTTTTGAATAGCAAGTTCAGCATCAAAGCCCTGCCAGATGGTTCTCAAGAACAAAGGTTTCATTTACTATCGATGTGAAGTTACCACCGGAGCAAAAGTCGAGTCTCAAATACCACTTAATGACCAAGCACACAGCTGATACAGAGAGCCCTCCTCGCCAAAGGCAGACAAAGCTGGATAGTTTGCAACAGAGACGCCTGGACAACTCTACACGCGACAAAGTTTCAACAGCGATAGCTAAATGGGTGGCTACAGCTTGCAGGCTGATTAACATTGTTTAGTTAACCTCTACAAGTGTAAAGTTGGACACTACATTGTGTTAGTATTACTAAGGAATGTTACATTCAGGTCAGTATGCCCATCTGTTGTTGCTTGTTGGGCTTGAGTTTGCCATGTTATGCTTTCAGCATAGTTTTTGAGCATGCAGTACCTTTGAGGTTATTCTGGAGAATACTCTGGACAGCATTTGTCATTGTTTTGAATTGTTGCAATAATAATAAACATACATTTGCATAAAGCAAGCATGTTTGTCCATTCCCATGTTGATAAGAGTATTAAAAAATTGAAAAATATCCCTTTAAGGTACATTTAGAACAGATTAAAAATGTGCAATTAATTTGCGATTAATCAAAAATTAACTATGGACAATCATGCGATTAATCCCGATTAAATATTTTAATCGATTGACAGCCCTAATAAAAAAAAAAGGAAATAACCCTCCTGAAGTCATAGTGATGTCATCTGGGCTTGGACACCACATTTACATAGAAAGTTGTGTTAGAAAACTGCAGACATGATGCTGAAAGGAGTGTGCATTTACGAGCAAGAGGCCTAGTAGTATATGCTATTGGTTGCGTTATTGGAAATGTGGGATCCAGTGTTTTTGATTTTCAACTATACTAAATACATACTAGATATGTCTGCTGTTTTGATTTATGACATTTGAGTCCACTGACTGTTTGTTTCAGAGAATTACAAAAAGTCTGATGTAGCCTTAAGTCAGGATACTGTGTGTTTAAAAACACATCTTACATCTGGCTTGTCTTCTAAGGATCAAGTCTTACACCACCTTCGCCTGTACAAATGCACACACCAACTCTTGATCGCCCACTCTCTCCTTTCCTGGTAGCAATGCCAGTTCACCATAGCCAGGCAACTTCCAATTTGCATACAGCCATGGTCGAGTTGAAGTTTGTGACATAGGGCCAGCTGACACGTGTTGACCCATTCAAATAGACCCCCATTGCGGGGTCTGAATGGGGTATTGTTGGGAATGTGGTTGGGATTAACAAGAAGCTTCATAGATTTCCAGAAACAGGAAACAACAACCCCCAGTTATTATGACTGACATGAATGTCTGTGTTCCTTCTGCAGGAGAAAAACCATTCTCTTGCTTTCACTGCAGCCGAGCCTTTGCTGACCGATCCAACCTGCGAGCTCACCTCCAAACCCACTCTGAAGTGAAAAAGTACCAGTGTGCAAGCTGCTTCAAGACTTTCTCCAGGATCTCACTGTTAGCCAAGCACCAGGAGGCAGGCTGCCCGCTGTCCTGACAGCGTGTAACCATCAACCTGCTCTAGAATACTGTAGATTCTGTAGTCACTTTTGGCACAGCCAAAAAAGACCCGCTAGGATCTTTGCAAAACTTAGTGTGTGGACCACAAAGCCCCATGCCTGAACAGTGGACAAATAATGTGTCATGTAAAGACACTTTTTTCAAAAGAATGATTTTTCACAGCAAGCCTGAAACAAAATGAAAAAAGCACCCATACACTTAAATCTGTGTTAAAATGTTTATAATAGAATATAGAATATGTGTTGCTCTTTTGTACAATAATAATATTAAACATATTTTTGCACAGATTTGATTGTGTGTATGCTTTTTTATTCAATTTGATTGTTTACAGCTCCAGAACCGCAGCTAAGTCTGATACTGACTGACTGGTGTTTGCGCTTCTCTCTTTCTCAACAGTAGAAGAAGCTTGCTCATGAACATTTGTGTACAACCCCATTCCAGAAAAGTTGGGATGCTAATTTGCTAATCCTTTTTGACATATACTCAATTGAGAACAGTATACAGACAATATATTTAATATTTTACCTCATTAACTTTATTGACTTTTGGAATATATATGCTTATTCTGAAATTGATTCCAGCAACACATTTCAAACATTTGGGACAGATGAGATACACCACTCTGTGATACACATGATTGTATAAATCATACTTGGGCTCAAGAACCCTTGCCTGTGATTACTATTGCTGGCATGGAGGCATAATGTTTTCAGGTGTTCTGTCTGTCTGATCTTGTCTGTCTGCTTCTTGTGAACCCCTTGAGGGAATGTCTTCAATGTCAGAAACCAGACTGACTACCACAAGCACTTTCAGTCAGGCCAAACACCCACTGACTGTCTCAGTCTTTATAGTCTTGGCGCTCCCCCACTGTAATGGACACTCATAACTAGGCCTGTCTCATTTATCACGATTGCCTGATTGCGATTACTTCAAGTGACCGTAATCATTTTACAGAATATTCAAGGGAACTTTAGGCCAAGTTCATGAAAAAAACATTAAATGCCATATCTCCATCACTTATTCCTCTGTTTGAAATTTGACTTGCGCTCTTTGAAACTACATCATCTCATTGTGACCTCTTCTGCTACTGGGTAGGGCATTCTCTTTCAGCTCATATTTATTGCCTTCCAAAGAATGATGACTGCAGAAATGTGCCAATAACAGGTCTCTTGTAGCATTCAGTGCATTTGACAACTCTTGATGCTGAATTTTAGTATTTTTAAACCCAGTTTGCAATTGTAAATTAATTTATTCAGTACAGGTTATGATTTTTAGTTATTTGTCAGATTTCAAATTTTAATATCATCACCACAATAATAATACTACCATTATGATCAAGGATCCATATGGTAAGGTCTGTCTGGACAACAGGCACTCCTGGAACAATGAGCAAAACAGTGAAAAATTAACATGTTCTCACTTACAGTGTAGTCAGGGATTATTGAATTCAGAGGAGTATTATTTTTGTGCTACACCTTAAAGTCACCAGAACAAACAGCTGACTGAATGTTAAGGTTGCATTAATGATATTCCTTCTTCAGGCAAACATAGTAAGACTTGATGGTCAAAGTCAAATGGGAAGCAATCCAAAAATACACTGTGTTTCAGAGAAAACAGAACACCAAGCTTAAGTGGTGTTCCATGGTACATTTGTTCAGAAAGGGCCAGGCTTCTGTCTTATCAGCTGGAGCAGGTAGCAGAGTGAGTATTCAGTTACATTAGGATAGTACTGAATGACATCAAGATAAGGAGATTTGTCATGAAGTTGTCTTGTTTCTGTATAAAAACTGCATTTTGTTTTAAATAATCTCAAGCTGTCTTAGAGACCAAAATGTTAGTGTTAGTACTACTGTAAAAAATAAACTTGTTGTATGCTCTGTTTAACACTGCACTGTAATGTATATTTTTGTATGAAATGCTTGCTGACTTGATAAAAATAACACCCTGAGCTTTTTATGTACAACCTGAGGGAACAGATGAAATACTGGTTTTATCTTTACACTGGAGGTGATAACTCCAAACTTAATTTCACTGTTAACTAATTTATTTTCACATTACTTTTCATATAAAACATTTGCAGAACCTTTTTGCTTGCTCTTGGTGTGCATGTGTTAGCCTGTAGTGCATTTGAAAAAATCAAACATTTCCTCAGAGGAACAAAGATTCCTATCTTGAATTTAATTGCAGCAAAAGTTGAGCTTAAGATTAGTTTAGAAACTCATAAATGTTATCCCTATTTAAAGACTAACCCACTGTCTGCCTTCTGTATTGCACTCTCTCGCGTTAAATGAATGCAGAAGCACAGTTAGGCAAAACATATTTTTACTGACAGTAAAAGCGTGGATAGGCATACAGTATGCTGCTTAGATCACATTTTACTGCGTCTGATGACTTCAAGTATCTCAAACTGTGATATATCACTAATCCAGAGATGGTTATGACTTAGGAATTGTTAACACAACAGTGGTTTTGCATACCACAGAAACATTTTGTTGGGTTCTGGCCATTTGTTTACGCAACAAAAGCGTTTTTGGGGGTCTTTTGGGGGAGCAAATTCTGTAAAAGTCTTTAGACAGTAGCGATAACACCAACAACAACCAAAACACTTAGTTACAGAAGATGTGCAACAGATACTAGTGTGGACATGATTTCATGACTTGGGCTCTCTATAAGAATGCATAAAGGTAACATGTACAAGCAGAAAAAGAGTGGACCCAGAATGCTGTCTTAAGGAATTCCAACATCTGTATTTAAATAATCACTTATTATTAGTCAGTAGATTAGAGACATATATAGTGTCTCGACAATGTGCGGTTTAATAAAAAGATGATCCACTCTTTCCAGCAGCAGCAAATAAACTTGAATGGTGTCACAATGCTGCAAACACTTGCCCTGCCCTACACCTGTAGTACAAGTCTGAGCACCTGTTGTTTGCCCTGCAGAATGGCTCCGTTGTGATGTAATGGAATGCTATGAATAGGAACCGTCTGTGGAACAAGTCTAAATATTCCCAGCAAGTCAGCCAGGTTCATTTTCAGAACACACAGATGCTATTCTGACTCCCTGCAGGCCTATAAATACATGGAAAGCTGTTATATTAGGCATGAGAGCAGCTCTCCCTCTCACACTGTGTCAGTAATACAAGACAGCACTGCCAGATTTAGCTGCTGTCAAGACATGAGGCCTATTATTAGGCTGCAATATTACAGGAGGTAATGCAGTAAAAAAGTGTGTGTGTGTGTGTGTGTGTGTGTGTGTGTGTGTGTGTGTGTGTGTGTGTGCTGCTTGTTAATTAGGGCTGAAGGATAGAGAAGGTCAGATGATGTGGTGAAGTCAGATGAGGGGAAGCAGGAGGAACTTTAAAGGTTCTGTTTTGATTTATTTGTTATAGTGACATGAATGACATTAACATTACATTTGAACATTTCCTTTCAGTCAGTATAGAATTAAAATAATGAACATATGGCTATGCAAGGACTGTTTGGCTTGTGTGTCTACTAACTATTAAGAGACAATGACGACACAGAAGTACATGGAATGTATTATAAGAATGCATGCATATGTGTGTGTATGTGTGTGTATATATATATATATATATATATATATATATATACACATATATATACATATATATATGTATATATATGTATGTGTATATATATATATATATATATACACATATATATAATATAAACGTTATATATGTATTAGGGCTGTCAATCGATTCAAATATTTAATAGTGATTAATTGCATGATTGTCCATAGTTAACTTGTGATTAATTAACAAAAGCAAAATGGTTCAAAGTGCCATGCACAGACAAAGAAAGACTACAAACAAAATGGCTGATTAAAAGGGACAACAAGATGGTTGATCAAAGAGTTGGACTCGGGTCCAAGATGGTGGATCACCACTTCTTTGATTGAAAAAACTTGCTTGGTAGTATAGGGCCCTGATTTGGTCAATATCAATACTCACTTCACAGAGTAACATTTGAAAATATTCTGTTTTCGCCCCCTCCTGATGCCCGACTCTCTCCTCTGCCGCTTCATGGTTCTCCTATCCCTGTTTGACGTATCTTCCTCTCCCCGGTGTCATAGTCCTGATCAGAGCTGCTGTAAATCACCTCAGTACTGTATCCCCTGTCCAGCCTAGTCAACTGGGAGGTGGCTTAGCCCGGTTGAGCTGAGCCCAGTTGCCCACAGTGACTCCAGAGGCCATCCAAGGTTGCAGTGCGGGCAGACTCCATTCAGTTAATATGGCCACTTAGCTGAACAGCTAACTGAGCAACTAGCTACCGGGCAACTAGTCATTAAAACCAAAGATATAGCAGCAAAGAGTATAGTATGCAGCAGTAGCGGTTATATTGCCTCCTTTAGTTTTGGAGTTGCCTTCAAATTTTGTCAATTTCTCACAAATTACACCTTTTAATATACTGTGCATGACTTTCCCATTTGTAATAATGAGGTAATTAAGGTGATAATATGTCAGAAGTTGTGTTTCTACCTTGCACACGTAATTTTCATTGTTTTATTTGTCCGAGTTGAGACATATCTGTGAGATTTTTTGCCTCCACCCCAGTAATATGGAGATAAATAGAAATATTTAGACAGTGTGAGTGTTTCACTATATGAAAATAGAGATAACTGCAAGGACTCACACATACACACTCCTCCAGTCATGGTGGAAAAAGAGGTGGGGGTGTAATGGCTTGGTTTGACATAGCTGGAAATGTTAGCACCTGACTGAGCTGCTTTTTCACAGCGAGTGCACAAATATATCCAGCTCCATCTCTACAATGCCCCCCTCTCTCTTTCCCTCCCTTGAAAAAAATTCTCTCCATTCTTTGAAACACTGCTACATGTAAGGCGTTTCAATTAACAACAGGTTTTCAATGCACATATCTGAAAACTTACAAAATGTTCATTCTATTATCTATCTACTATCCACTTAGTGAGTGGAGTGCCCTGACTTTATGTGAGGTACAATAAGAAACTGCAATTAATATGATGCTGAAACTATTTGCTGGTCAATGACCAGCTGTTTTAGGGAATAAAAATATATGAATATATATATATATATACATACACATATATATACATACACATATTTACAGCCATATATTCATATACACCGATCAGGCATAACATTATGACCACCTATCTAATATTGTGAAGGTTCCCCGTGTGCAGCCAAAACAGCTCTGACCTGTCAAGACATGGACTTAAGACCTCTGAGGGTGTCCTGTGGTGTCTGGCACCAGGGCGTTTTATAGTGAATTGCAAAGTGCAGCAAAAAGCAACAAAAGAGCCCGAAAGGGCGGGTAGAGGTGGTCTGGAGGAGGGACAGAGTCAGTCCGAAGGGGGACCAAGAGGTCAAGGCAAAGGACAGAACCAGTCCAAGGGACGACCAGCAGGTCATGGCAAGGGACAGACAAGTCCTCTGGAGGCAACGAAGGCAGAGGTCGGCCAGGGCACCAACTGGGAACCACTGACCGAGCTGGCATCGGCCTGGGCTGGAGTGGCACCGGCCGAGACCCCTGATGCCGGAACTGTAGTGGCATCGGCCAGGAGCCCCGACACCGGAACTGGAGTGGCATGGGCCGGGACCCCCGATGCCAGAGCTGGGGCGGTTGGCTGGTTTGGCGCTGGGCAGGCTTGGCTCTGGGGCACTGGGCAGCAGCAAAGACGTGTGGCTTGGCAGTGGCGAAAACGAGCAGCCCTGGGAACTAGGTGTCAGGGAGTCAAGATGTGTTTTAGGGGCCTCGCTTTCTTAGAGGAGGCACCTTGAAAGCTAGGCAGGTTCCCCAGAAAGGAGAATCTTGGGACCTATCTGAGGGTCTCCTCAGTCCTAATGCCCGTCAGCTCAGAGACGGTCTTAGGCTCAGGACTAGTAGTTTACGGGAGCCTAGCAAACACTGGAGCTGCTGGGAGACTAGCAGCCTGGTGGCTAGCTGACACTGGAACTGATGAGAGGCTAGCAGGGTGGTGACTAGCAGACAGTGGAGCTAATGGAAGGCTAGAGTGCAGGCTGGTCTATAACAAGCTTGGGTGATGAGTGAGGCTTACGGCTAGATTCCACCAGACACGTGTCCGGTCCTGCTCCACTCCGTCACAGCTCCACCACGGCAGCAGAGCTGATAGGTTTCACTCTAGTCTATGTGTTTACTTCCACTGGCTCCACTGCGTTGCGTATCTGCTCCGTCCCAGCTCCAGCAGTCCGGACCCTGCCGGAGCAGATACGCAGGACTTCTATTTCTGCTGGATGCCGAAGCACGACGCAGCAATTCAGCCAAATTCAGCACAGAGCCGACAGGAAGTCACACACCGAAACAATAACATAACAGCCGGTACATTTTCAAAATAAAACACTGCGTTAACACCAGCACAAAAATCTCAAAACAGAGACAAATACAAGCACTTCTTTCTTCTTCTTCTCACTTCTCTTTCTTTAATTCTTCGGTTGGGAACACTTGGAGTTGTGTTTATAACACAAACTTATAACTGTAGTCGCGTGTGATTATGTAATTATCGCGAGAACTCACCGGTCAAGCAACTCCAGCTGTCTGGCAGTCCTGCGCAGTGCCGGACTCAAAAAGCAGCTGGTGGGGGTTGCAGGACGATGGATGACGGAGCGAAACCGTACCGGAGCCAGAACGCATCGGACATGCATCCAGTGGAATCTTAGGGTTAGGGGTGTTGAGAAAGTCCATTAAAAAAGATGGTACCTTGTTTCTCAGCCAGGGCTTTGAGGAAATGTTTTTGTTTGCCAAATATATGACAGTAGTAAGTTACAATTTGGTTAAAAAGGTTGTGAGGACCCAAATGCAAAACACCAAGGAGGGGGGCAGGAATAAGAATAAAAGGCGAGTATATATATATATACTGTATATATAGTGCCTATAAAAAGTATATACCCCCTGTTTATTTTTGAGTTTAGTAAGGAAGATAGATGTAAAAAAAACGCAACAGTTTTTTCTTCACATTCTCTTGATAATGTTAATTCATTTTTTAAATGTTTTTAACAAAAATTCTTATGCAATGTCTTACATAATGCCCCTTTAATACTAAATTATTAGTAATAATGGATTATATTCAATAAACTACAACCAATCAATCAAAAATGAATGATTGATTCACTGTTCACTATTGTTATTGTTTTTGTTTTTTTTCTTACTTTGAAAATACTGATGTCAATTTTATACCTCATCACTTTCAACAGTTTTTTAGCCTAATTCTTCTCATAGTTAATGATACATTTACTCCTTAACCACAATTCTGACAAAACCACGTGACACAGTTACTCAGGCACATAAATTATACTTCTATTTTACCTTATACAGCCTTAAACTATAATAAGATAGAGCATTCATTTATCGGCATTAATTTTAAGCATGGTGATATTTTGCAATAAAGTATTTCACTTCCCATTTATAGAACACATAATAAAAATATGACTACAATTGTTGTGTTTTTTATTTGATTTAAGGGGAAAATAAGAGAAATGCTACAAGACATCCTACATCCTAATTGTATTTTGATAAAACCCCAGGCAGTGCAACAACTGGAAAACCCAAACATCATCTTCATCATCTCCAGCAGCAGATATATTTCCAACAATTCAACTTGACAACATCTCGTACTTTGTACCTTTTTGTCATTACTTTCAAATTTCATACCCCAGTTTGCCACACAAGTTTTCACCTTTAAATCTGCCAATCCAAGCTGAGACAACCCTGACTCCACTATGACATCATCAGGGTTATATTTTCTAAGACTAGACAAAGCTGCTCTGGAGCCAGAGAAGATAGTTAACAGCTGTTTTCCCAGACTGAGTAGGACTCACCATAATGAGTAAACTGACCTTCATGTGGAAAATCTAGTTCCCCTTTAAAGGCTGCTGGTAGGGCAGGATATGGTGGTTCAGGATACATAGGGAGTCCAGTTAAGGTAAAAACATCCAACTGAAAATCACTTTAGCTCTTGAAAACCATGTTTATAGAGTCATACCATCTCACAGGCTGTTCAGTTTGGACCCTGTTAGGCATTTGGTGGCTTGGTTCAAGCAGGCTACAGTTTTACTCATTTTGGAGTTCTTCAACAACCGGGCAACCGTGTTTTTTTAATGTAAATAGCAGGCTTAACACAGTATTTGCTGTGTCAGTATAAAGTAGCATTTGCATGTTGGTGCTAAATGAGCCTGCAGGCTTATTAGCAAGCTAACTGTCAATGTGAATGCCACTATGTTTCCTGTCCTTCATGGTGCAATACTCACGTCATACAGTATGTACATTGAAAGGGTTTGTGGTCACTGCTACTTTGTTCCTGCTCACCAGTAAGAGTTGTGTAAATAAATTGTTGCCCTTTCTACCCAGGCCACCTTGAGGAACCACCTCAAGGACCCATTAGTTTTAGCTAAATGGAAAGAGAGAGGAGGAGAGGGGGAATGATTACAGCAACTGATAATTCTTTAACGTACATGTAGCAAGTGAGTATGGTTTTGAGATAGTCTCTAATCTTGACCAACCCTTTAACATCAGACATTTTTAATGGACGTCCGTATTTGCATAACGTGGTTAAAAAAGTCAAAAGAGTGTTATCCATGTACGAAGCCTCTAGAACAGGGGTCTCAAACTGCTGGCCTCCAGGCCATTTCCGACTCTGGTGCTGGCCCTGCTGCTGCACAGAGTAATTGTAGCATCCGTCGTCAGCCTATTGATTTTTTCAAAAAGTAAAACAACGGTGGGGGCAGTGGCCAAGTAATGTAATCTGTGTAAACCTGACCACCATCTAACACTGGGAACACCAGCTACTGGCCAGGTGATAGGTTTAAATATGTTATTTATATGTTTTGTTAAATATGAAGAAAATATGAGCAGAGATGTAGCAGGTGTCTGGCAATAAATAAATTACAAATATATTTTATTTAATTTGTTCATTCAGTGCAAGGTTTCAATAACTTATTTTAAAGCAGGGATAAAAGATTTGCACTGTAACAACTGTTAAAAACATTTGCAGAAATATTGCACTTTCTTGTAGTAATTGAATGCTGAAGTGGCCCTCCTATGAGATGACAATATCAGCAGTGGCCCCATCTAATTTGAGCTTTGAGACCCCTGCTCTACAGTATTCTACACATTCTAACACACTTTGCTGATGGCATTTTTTCCATGTATGTGACTGTAGAGCTACTGTAATCTGTACAGCTGCCACAAAAACAAGGATATAACACAGATTAATTACATTTTTGGGGAAAATATGTTAAACTTAAGAGTTGAGAAAGAGGCAGATAACATTAGGTACACAAAGTGTAACAAAACAAGAATCAAGAAATTGTGCTACAGCCATAAGGAGGTAACAGACATTTATAAAAGATTACTATTATAACATGGTTATAAAAATCAACAAACAAAATAAATAATTGTTTTGTTTGCGGCAAGGGGGTTAAAATTTGAAGAAAAAAAATTATACAAAAATAGCTTTCATTGATGTGAAAGATTTCCATTTATATATTTCGAGCAAAATATGCAATTTCGGGAAGAAGAATAATAGGAAAAAGACTCACTCAAGACACACTCGCTGCACACGGTCCACTTCACTTGCAATTAAGTTTAATGACAACAACGTTTCGGTACTTGGACCTTCATCAGGTTATCTATCAAGACGATGGGGGAGGCTGTCTGTCTTAAGTAGGGTTGTTGACTTGCGTGGCCCAACCAGGCTACACCACAGACATCCCCCAAAATCCCCTCAAACACACCTGGACCAACAAATCTACGCCACTGAATGAAAACCTTTTTTTTTAAAAAACATCATAGCCTGATTGGGCCACGCAAGTCCACAATCCTACTTAAGACAGCCTCCCCCATCGTCTTGTAAGATAACCTGATGAAGGTCTAAGTACCGAAACGTTGTTGTCATTAAACTTAATTGCAAGTGAAGTGGACAGTGTGCAGGGGTCTTTTCCTGATTTTGTCGGCCTTCGGTCTTCTCCTACACACCTGTCGATCTTTAGGTGTGCAAAAGCTGTACTCTGTGAAAGAAGAATACTGAAAATGAGATATAAAATTTTGTTTAGTGTAGAAATGTATCTTTTCACTGTTTATGTGCTTAAAGTCATAGTCAGTAGGTCAGTTTTTCTTTACGATCATTTTGAAGAAAAGGGACACATTTTAGCTAAAACAAAACTCTTAATTCTGAAATTAAAGAAGGATGGGCTTTTTTAAATATAGTGTTTACATAATATTCATACTGAACCTAATTTCAGAGGTGGTGTATCTGATCAAGTCAATGCAAAAACGGCATGTTTATGCAAATTGAAGAAGAAAGAACATGAGCAATATATTTGCACTTATCCCGAGGTTTCACAGAAATAAAACTTAAAAGGAGTCTAGTGGAAAATAACAGAAACACTTAAATCCTGGTGAATTTTGACATCAGACCAAGGCTATTTTGTCACAGCACAGGCACGCTGGGATGCATACTTTGCTAGCTTCCTACAGCTAGCCTCTGCACAATTATTAGTTATCTGCGGCAATATAAATGACTGCAAAAACACTCCAGCAGTCCAATTTGAGCCAATTATATGAATAAAAATTTACGTTGCAAAGTCATCTTTGTCATCTTTGAATTTCTACAAAATTTTGAGATACCATAATAACCAGCTTCAGATGTATTGTTCACATTGTAATTACAACTGAAAAATTCCTTTTTTTCTAAAAGTTTTGATTTAACTGACATGGCACACAAAAATATTCAGGCATTAGAAAACCAAGCAAGCCAAAGTCCATTGTTCAAGGTAATTAAATCCAATTTGAAAGAATGTAAATCTGTGTTGTCAATGCAATTTTAATCTTCAGATGTCCAATTCTGCAATCATACAGCCGCATTGAATCATCAGCTGACGTGAATGGTCACAAGTCATATATATAGGGTTTCCCCCTTTAACATTAACCACACAATGATGTAAACACAGGATCATTTCTTTTTGTTCACATGGCCTTAATTGTCCTCCGTAGAATTTGTCCTATACATGTGATCTGTTTCTACTGTGGGTGCATGTTAGCTCTGGTGTCAATTCAAATTGAGAAAAAAAATGGCACATGCTGTCCATTTAAGTTAAGTACTCAGTCAACAAAGATTTGAATGTTTTCACACAAACAGAACTAATAGTACATTTCTATCAAGTAACTTCTAACCCTGAAACCTTTTACAAGTTACAAGACCTCTGTCAGCTTTTTTTTAACCAAACACAATGAAATTTAATAGCAAAATCATTTAACAACTGTTAAGATTATACAAATAGAATTCCAACTTTATTAAAAAACTGAGTGAATTAAAGTGCAAATGATGAACGCATCCCTCTGTGGAAACATTACCACCTCCATTTTCTCCACAACCTGCCTCCACAGAAAGCATGACTTCCATGTGTGTTGGTTTCAGTATGGTTCTGCATGCTCTGCATGGCTGGAAAAGGACTGCCATCTATTGGCTAAACTATAGAAAACATCTTTGTTAAATCAGTCCAATTCACTCTGGTCCTGTACAAGTTCTATGTATGTGTGTGTGTGTACATGTCTGTTAACAGAAATTCAAGTTTGACCACTTCATTGTCCCCAACAGGTTGCAGACACATATCTGACACATGTCTGATGTTAGTCCAGTGGTTTGAAACGATTATTATCCAAAAATATATCTTTTTATAATCGTCTATCTTGGCAGATGGATCGTAAAAATATTCCTTGTGGCAAGAGCTGAAGAAGAAGATAACAGTAAAATGGAGTTAAGACCTCAATCCAGCACTTCCATCCTGTCTGATGTTTTTCCAACAAACATTGACAGATCAATCTGGTAGAAAACAAATCGATAAGTGCAAACACTCACATGAATAAAAAACATGAATGGTCTGACTTTCCTTTTATGGGTGATGGTGAACAGGGTGCTAGTGTCGGTTACTGTAAATGTTAACATAGTATGGAGTTCATGATGGTATTATTGGCCTTCTGAGCGGTTACGACAAATGATCCTTTCTTCATGGGTGCACTTAGATCAGTTCAAGCTGCAGATGAAGCTTTGAAGTCTGTCAACTCTTTAGGTCTCCTGTTGTCCTCTGTGAAGCTGGGCTGGACAGTGATGGACAAGCTACGGCTCAGCTTCCAGCATTTGCACCAGATGTCGGCCTGTGAACCTTCCATTTGGTGTTTCCATGGTGGAATCTTGACTGAAATACAAATGTATCATCTAAACATTTAAAAATAGTTCAACACCACAGGTATCTGTCTCTGACAGCTCTTTTAACTTGAACACTTCCACATTGGGCCCTTGGGGTCACTCTACCATTGAGTCCAGCTGGTCTGAAATCTGGTAAACGAACCCTGACATATTTTCAGCACTGACGCCGACTTCTGTAGTCAACTGACAAAGACACTAAAGTGTATGTAATGTTGAATTCAGGCTTGCACAGAAGTCATGGAAAACCTGATTTTTCCGACTATGGTGCTCCCTCTGGAGGATTATTATATATTGCCAAGTCTGACAACCTGCCATTAGCCTCTGATATCAACACTAACCAGTTCTCAGGTGAAGCTTCCACTTACACTCTACACTGACTTTAAGCTTTCATGTCTACAGTTTATGAACAAGCCTTCAGGAAAAGTACTTATATGCACACTTGAGCCAAGGAAACTAGGGTCTGTATGTCTGTAGTCAGTGTATATTTGGGTAAGGGTAATAGAGAGCAGTAGTAAGAGGCTAGGGCAGGCTCGAGGGCCAGGCAGAGGCCCAAATGTAGACAGTGGGTAAGGTTTTGTTTATACTATAGTGTACAGTGTATCACAACCAAACATGTCGTCTCCGTGTAAATGTTTGTGAATAGACTACATGTTCTGAACTTCTTTTTAAAATAGAAAAATGGGAAATTATCTGTAATCTTATGGTTACTGGCCATGAGAAGCTGGTGACTCAGGTGTTGGCTAAAAAAAATCCATATTGTGCATCTCTAAATTAAACTTCTTCACACAGATGCGGAAAGAATAAATTGGTCTCAAGTCTCCCCTAATTGATTATGGAAATATTATGCTGATATTTTTTGTAATTTACTTGGTCTTTACAAGCCTGCCAGTCGAATTGTATGACTAACGTATGACTTTGTTTTCAATGGTAAGTACCACTTACAGACTGGTGAACAGAGGAGCTGTTGATTCATTGATTGCGTTTTATATTTTAATTTTGTCTGCTTACCTTTGCAAAACATTTCCTAACTACACCTTGTGGGCTAGCTACTGTATATTAACTCATCAAAAAAAAAAAGTCATTTGTTCAAACTGCACTACACCGCAGACCACTCTGTAGAAGAAACTGGAACATGTGTCAGTGCCCACTATTACTCAGACTGAGCATTGGCCAAGTTACTCACAGTGAGTGCCAGTCAGAGATCTGAACCACAGATGAGGATTTTAGAGTCAGCGAGCTTCAGGATTTTTCAAACTCACAGAAAATATATTATTCCATGGAGGTAGACCTGCATGTTGTTCTGTGGTCCAGAGTGCAGCAGTCTGGTGAACTGAAGCTGTGAGGGAACAGAATGCTTTCAACGCTTTAGGTTGGAATATTTTAAGTCAATGTGTGATTAACGTAGTTTCTCTTGATACAGTCACTGGATCCATTCCAAACCTACAAGATGTCTTCAGATCATCAAATTGAAATGAAGCAGACAAGTTGCCTCCAAATTGCTTTTGTTTGGTAGCATAGCAAACTGGCTGTACTGCTACACCAGGAAAAACATCCTTGGGGTAAAAAGGAAGTAAGAGACTGTGTGAATCTGGGTCAGGTGTGTCTGTTGGCTAGATGATACCTTCTGAGTCTTGGAGGAAGAGCAGCAGTGCAGTAAAGGTGGAGTTGGTGCTAACGTTGAGAGGATGATGTGGTGTGACTGTTGTCAGTTTTCAGCCAGTGACAGTGCCAGAGCTGCCTGCAGTGCTGCCTCTTCATCAATACTGTAGTCCTGAGAAAAGACATAAAACCACAGCTGCTAGTCACTGTAAACACACAACAAAACCCTAATATAATAAAAACTCCTGACCATCAATGATTTAGGCAGGCTGATCTACGGCAAATTTTTATTTATTTGTGCAAAATAAATGTAATTTAATTTGACCATGGCCCCTTTTAGACTTGATATAACTATCCGTCCAGAGTTAACCGAACACAAGTGGACAGATCAGATCTCAAATCGGTCCTCAATGCATCTTGGGGGCATTCATGCCTGCCTTAGAGCTGTCCGGGTGATTGGATCACAAGTAACATTACACAAACCTTACACTTAGATTAATCTAAATAACTCTATTGGAAAATTTGACTGCCTTGCAACAAAAGCTACACTAACATTAAAATGTACTACAAGGAACCTTTAACTGGTTATGAGACATGAGTCTCAGTTTAATACTGATCCTTCCATATGACCTACAAGTGAGACCATCAGTCAGAAGAATGGCTGTTTCTGTATAGTTATTATAGATATTATGAATACCTGTCAGCAGGTCGGATTCAGACTTATCAGGGTTGGCTATGTCATAAAAGTTAAACTATTGTTCATGGTGAAATGCTGAGGATGAACTGAGGAGTCTAAGGACAAGCTGCTCTGTAATCTGGTGGAACGACACTGAAACAAAGTTTACTTTGCTTCACCATTGTCATCTTTTGTCCACAGGGGCCACCAGAATCAACAAAAGATGAAAGCTCCTTATAATAGCTTTAAAAAGACAAAGAATCATGACAACACTTCACTTACAACAAAGGTGTCATAAGAGAACTTGTGTCTGTGGAGGAGATGCTGGAGGAAGTTGGAGCTCTTATAGCTGGGGTCACCCCATGGCATGGCTGAACACACCGGACACACCTGGTGATACAAACACACAGCTTAGTTTGACATTCACATGCATGTGTAACAAACTGTGAGTTGAACATAACAGCTGGGTTTTGACGACTTCTGAGGTACAAATAAGACCACCACTACACTCGTGTTAACTCTGTGGGCCTTATGTGGTTTGTTAAGGGGCAGACAGTAGCAAACAGTTAGGAAAAGAGAAGAGAGAGGGGAATGGCATGAAACAAAGGTCCCAGGCTGGACTCAAACCTGAGTTGTTGCATTGTGTAAACCCTCTTCAACTTTTTTTTTAGATGATCTTATGACTTGGCTATACAACTGTTGTTTGAATATTAACATTACATTGCAATTTTAAAGGTCCTGATAAGAAACCTGGTTCCGTGTGACCTTATACTTACATGTAGTTAATTCTAAGTGCTGTATCGTAGGCAACTGGACTTCAAAGATGGTCGACCCAGTGTGACATAGATGGATTCCAGACCATCTGTCTTCTCTGGCCAAGATGTTTACATTATTGTCCTCAAAATAATTATGTTTCTCCTTCAGATGTAAGTGGACAGCAGAGTCTTGACCTGAGGAGTTGGCCCTCCTGTGTTGTGCCATTTGTTTATGGAGAGGTTGTTTTGTCTCCCCAGTGTACAGATCTGTGCAGTCCTGGCTGCATTGAACAGCATAAACTACATTACTCTGTTTATGACTGGGTGTTTTGTCCTTAGGATGGACGAGTTTCTGCCTCAGTGAGTTGGTAGGTTTGAAGTGAACAGATATGATGTTTATTAAAGATCCTCCTGAGTTTCTCAGATGTTCCTGCGACATAGGGAATGACAATGTTGTTAAGTTTTCTTGTCTCCTCCTCTCTGTCTGCTCTGGATCTTTTAGAGGCTTTGACAAAGGTCCAGTTTGGGTAGCCACAGGTTTAAAGTGCTCCCCTGATGTGTTTCTGTTCCTTCTCCTTCCCATCTGTCTTTGTGGGCCTGGTCTCAGCCTGATGGATTAAGGTTCTGATGACCCCCAGCTTGTGCTCCAGTGGACATTACTTATCACCCACCTACGATGCAGTACTGAGTTCCCTCCCCAGACAGCTTAACAGCCATTCACATCTGGGCTCACCTAGCCCTAGCAACCCACATGAAGGCCGGTTGGGGCAACGACCCACAAGTGGCCTTAACAACTCTGAAACTCAGAGCTCACACGTGTCCTTAACGACTTTTTAACTCCCACACAGAGTTTAAAAGCCTGCAGCTCCCCTCCAGTTAGTTAGAACTGAAGAAGCCTCTTGGATGAGCGGTGAAACGTCTTCAACAAACTGAAACAAGTCCAGCTGCCTACGATACAGCACTTAGAATTACCATGACCTGGATGACTGAGAACCTTCATCAACTTTATACAGTTAACTGTGCTGTTTATAGACTAACCTTAGTCAGTCTAGACATTAATGTAACCTAGTGTATAGTTCAGTCTTACCACTTTATTGGGGTCATTACGGTGGTTGTCCATACAGTGCTTCACCAGTTCTTGTTGGTCCAAGTTTCTGGCCCCACAGAATGGACACACAAATGTTGACCGGTTCGGAATATTGCTACATATGGGAGGACACACACGCGCGCGCACACACACACACACACACACACACACACACACACACACACACACACACACACACACACACACACACACACACACACACACACACACACACACACACACACACACACACACACATACACAAAGAGCAGACCTTTCTATTAAAGACAGCCTGCTTCTAAAATTACTTGCTTCTGTGATTTCAGATAGATAGTTTCTTTAAAGCAGCTACAAGGAGTTTCTAACTGATAATGAAACAGTCTCAGTTTAAGACTGAAGCAAATGAGACCATCAGCAAGAAGACTGGCTATTTCTATATAGTTACACTTAATGCCTGTCACCTGGTCCGATTCCCTGCAAAATCAGATGAAGCGATTTACGGCATACAGACCATAGGAGCCTATGTTTAAACGTTCCCCAGATATGTTCTACAGTGAGCAGTACATTAGTCAGATAAAAAGAAACAGGAGGAGGTTTATCTTTCCAGAAATGTATTTTTGATGATATATTTTGTGGTTATGGCTGACACTGTTGTAGGATCAGAAAAAAGAAAAAGAAAAGAGCTGACAAAGGTAAACCTTGGTTGATCAGATCAAGGGAATTGCAGGATTTGAAGGATTCAAAGCCAACTGTGAATTAGCCATCGAACAGACAGATATTTAATGTCTATTTTATTTATGAAATGTATTGCAGGATGGGAAGTATAGGTCACAGTGGACATCACTATAATAAAACTGGTTTGTAATGTAACATAACATTTTATGTTGGCATTGTTACTGAGATATACTTTGCTGTTGACTTATTATTATGAAGACATAACATTACTGTGAAATGTTGATAACTTCTTAACAACATTTCTAGCTTCTAGATTAATAAAAATTTCTATGTTACCACATCTGTTAGCTGTAGGCTGATCTAGGTATAGAGGTCGCGCTAAAATAAATCGTCACATTACAGTTAATAATCTTACATAGCCATTAGCAGATACATTAGCACATCACTATACGTCATGCAAACAGTTGTGTTTAAAAAAGAAAAACAGTATTATTTGATTTATCTTACTTTGTTTTCGCTCTCTTTCACATGCTAGCAGGATCAAGATCTTTGCGACATGAGGCAGTGGTACTCATGGGAAATGCAGTCTTTATTCCAGTTAACACCACTGCAAACCCCACCCACTTTTGTCCACAGGGGGTGCCAAATCAAGACAAAATAATAGTTCCTGTAGTTGCTTTACACCAGAACATGACACTGGGGGATTTCTGTACACATGAGCTGAATGAGAATCTTTTCCTTCACTTGGCATGAACATGTGAGCACCTTGTCATTTTAACTAGGAATAGACATGGGTAATTTTGTTTAGTACTACAACTTATAGCTCCAATGAAGCTTTGGTTGTGCCTTACTGTTGAGACTTACTGAAAGGAAGGTGTTAATGTAAACGCAAATTTTTGAGTCTAAAATGCCTTTTTAGATTCAGTCAGCTCAGCATGGACGTGGTCAGAGTGTGTGTACCTTGGTATAGGTTGCGAGGTGGGTACCACAGGGACAAACTTGGGGCAGTTGGCTATCTGTTCCTGTACTTTAGAACAGGAAGCAATGTGTGATCTCATCTTTGCCAGAGCCACCTAAGAACAGACACACACGCACAGTGAAGACTGTACATCAATAACGATCGTACAACAGCTTTACATCTGAGGTGTGAGCTCATTTTGTTACATCGGCCTTGTTAGTGCTACTTGATGCCATCAAGTAATCGAGTAATGACTCATTTCCTTGACATTTAGACAAACGTTTAAACCTATGGTGGTCAACTAGAAATGGAAAAAAACAGACACATTTGAACATAATGTAATCTTTTAACTTAAACAGTGATGGGAAAATATTGCATACAGGAGCTATTTGAAATCATTAATCATCAGATTTTTCAGTGTTATCATGTATTAAATGGCGTTGAAATGTGTGCTCTTTGTGCCGTGCATTATCAACATTGCACATTATCCTATAAGCATCACAACAACTGAATAAATAGAAGTTAACAATTAACATTTATTGAAAATGATAATCAATGTAACAAAATATCTTTAGGAAAAGTGCCTTATTATTACAATTCTAAGTGCTGTATCGTAGGCAACTGGATGTGTCTCAGTTTCTTGAAGACCTTTCACCTCTCATCCAAGAGGCTTCTTCAGTTCTAACTAACTGGAGGTGAGTTGCAGGCATTCATGTGGGTTGCTGGGCTAGGTGAGCCCAGGTGTGAATGGTTGTTAAGCTGTCTGTGGAGGGAACTCAGTATTGCATTGTAGGTGGGTGATAAGTAATGTCGTAGGCCACCTCCTCTGTTCAATGACCGCTTAACAACCATTCCCACCTGGGCTCACCTAGCCCTAGCAACCCACATGAAGGCCGGATGGGTCAACGACCCATAAGTAGCCCTAACGACTCTGAAACTCAGAGCTCACACGTGTCCTTGACGACTCTGTAACTCCCACACAGAGTTTAAAAGCCTGCAGCTCCCCTCCAGTTAGTTAGAACTGAGGAAGCCTCTTGGACAAGAGGTGAAACGTCTTCAAGAAACTGAAACGAGTCCAGTTGCCTACGATACAGCACTTAGAATTACCAAGGCATTTTTATGACCTAATACAATGTAAATACATCTCACACACAACAGTTAACAATGTTGGAGCGTTAGCATTTCTGATGAATTAATAATTTTTATAAAGCAACATCTGAATAGGAAGACATGACATTTCAGAATGAATTGTGTCAATATGTCTTAATGTATCTGAGCTATTAAATTCTATTGTATTAGTGTCATTAAATCTATGTATTTCATGTTTACATTGAGCTTCATATCTGTCAGGACATAATATTTTGTCATCATAAAAAAGCAATTGTTCAACCCCAAAAAACCCCTCTGTTTTCATTCCTTTAAGGGTCAACTGATAATAATAATAATTGTGTAATACTGTATACCATGATACCATGAAATCGTGATATTTTCTGAGATGGTTATCGCACCGTTAAAATCAAATTCTGTTGCAACCCTAGCCACAATAAGATTACTTACTTATGTACTAAATAATGAACACAAACCCATGTTGGCATGTTGATTTTCTAACGTGGGTTATGGATGGTCAGTATCTACCTTCTTGCTACAGCCCCTGCAGGGTGCTTTGTATGAGGCCAGCTGCTTCTCCACACTAGAGGAACGCTCCACTTTCTTGGGGTCAAAGGGCACACGACAAAGAGGGCAAAGGGGTGAGGTCACCTGAAGACATGGCTGCAGACACTCCCCACAGAACCTGGAACAGCAGACGACAAACAGCAGAGCAGAAAAAGGTTCAGTTCCGGCTCAAAGGAACCACAATGATGGTAATGAGGAAAGTAAGCCCTCTCTTTCCCATTCAGGATTTATCCTGCTGGTCGAGGGAGTTCCTCTCTGACTTTTAGGACAAGGTTAGAGAACAGCTCATTTAATCTTTTGAATATTATTCCACATAAATCTATTAACTGTCAAAAGTAATAACAAGTTGACATGACAAAGTAACCACAAGTGATGGAATGTAACAGTACATTTACTCAAGTACTGTTCTTGGCCCACCAAGCGGGCCACAGTGACGACTCACGTCTGTGACCAGCCCGTAACAAGCACACATCTCCCCCTAAAATCGATACTCAACTCATGTCTGAAGGAAACCTGAGAGAAAGACATTTTTAAAAGTCTGTGTTCAGCTCTCAGTACTTTTGTAGCTTCAAACTGAATCTCTTTAGTTTCTCACATCTTGTTTCTACTTTCAAAACTAGTGCTGTGTTTTACTGTTTCATCGTGTTCACTTTCAGCTGTTTCAGGAGTCATGTTTAGTTGCTGCTGGTGAAAACACACCACTTCCTGTAATGCTGCTTCATAATAAAAGCTTTTAAATGACTAAATAACAAGGGGCTTTTATTGTGAGGAAGTTATGGAAAAATTAAATAGGTTTGTAACTGAATTAGCGGAGCCATTTTGTTAGCGGTAAATCTTCGATAGTACTGCGGAGCATCATTGGATTAAAATACACCTTTAAGCAGGTGGCCCAGTTGTGGTGGAAATGCAAAATCCCGGCTGCGCTGGTCTGCTGCACCACGTCAGACTGAGTACATCCAGGCCGGCGGATGTAATGAAAATACGGCATAAGTCACATCTGGTTGCTACAGTTCCACAGGTTTGAAACTCCTTTCTCCAATTTGATGAGAGTGCACCTGAACGTACTGTCAGTTCCAGCATGACTGCACAGCTGTACGCCGCAACTCAGCGTAGTCCCATCGTAATGTGTTGCTGGAAGAAGTAGCTTTTGCCTGTGCAGCTGTTACAAGAAGGGAGCAACCAAACATTTGGATTTTACCTTTGCCTAGGCCACAGTCTTCAACCTCGCTTGACGAGCCACACACTGCTGCATGTTTACCAAATACGTTCTGGATCCGGAAACACTGCGCAATACAGCCTCTCATCACTGCAGAAGTAGGGCCTCCTCAGAGAAGTGGACTGCTGCTGAGCCCTTTTTTCTTCGCTCATGTCTACCCTTCGGATGCAGAAGTTCACCCACGTGGAGAAACGTGCTGGATCAACGAGGTGGAAGGACATATGCTAACATGACTTGCATGACTAGCCCACGTCCACCATCTTGAACAGTCTCCTGACATCATCTCCCCCAAGATCAGGTCCGCCATCTTGTCTCGCTCTCTCTCTCTCTGACCCACACACACACATATACACTCACCCCAAATGCTCCTTTGTTTGTTTGTTGCTTGAGTTGTCTTAGTGTTTAGTGTAGTTGCTGTATTTGAGTAATGGATCTTTAATGATTGAAGTATATTGATTATTTATCAATTTTGCTAACATTAATAAATTCTATAAAATTGTACAGGGCAGTTTTCATGGTAATGGGTGCATAAGTTGGTTGTAATGGTCAGTGTTCAGATTCATGTCCATCACTGTTCCCTTACTTTGAAATATTTTATGAATATTTACGTTTAAAGTGAACATCCTTCTCTTAAGACTTTCTGGTCTGGTTATTGGTCCCTGATTCCGGGATGGTGCTCTGTATCATTAATTAATAATGTGTTTTTATTAATAATTTTAATAATTACCATTAGTAATGATTAAAGTACTATTCATAATTAATAATTGTTAATAACCAAACCTTTGTACCCAACAACAGCATGCAGCCTATTCATAATACCCTTGTCCATGAACTAACATTACCATTCCAAAATTTTTATGATCCTTAACTTAACTTAGCCCTTTCAGATGACAGTGTCATGTGTTTTGGGGAGCTCTTGGGAGAAAACAGGTTTTTAAAAATTTCCAGAACAACACGTGATTTTCCAGGATATTTAGCTTTTTCTCATTTTTCATGTGTAGTGCAATGCTTGACCAGTGGATTGCTTTCTGAAACTTGCTGCCTACATTATCTACAATGCAACTTGGCCACCGAGTGACACCACTGGAGACAATTGTCATATTACATGCATCTTCCTCTGCAGCCTCCATACTACTTTTTTCACATTGCAGTAGAATTCCAAAGACCTGCAAACACACTCTAATGTTGGTAGAGTTACCCTTTAATTGGAGGCACAGGGAGTCTGGCATACATACACTGTAGTGGGGTGAGGCTGTCAATGGCCAACTGTTTCCCTGTATAGTTGTGTGTGTATGTGGGCCAGTCAAAAGCAAGCATTAGCGTCAGTTTCCCCTGAAGATTTATCCATCCCCATCAGCAGTAGAGGAGTAAAAATAGCTGCATTTTTCCTTTAACTAGAAATAGAACTGAGGCTACCTGAGGTCTTCTCTTTGTTGTTCCTTTCTGCTCTAGACTGAGACAGATTAGAAATGCACCCCTCTGGCTAACTCCTCAAATTTAATTTGATATGAGGTAAGAAGCCTGTGATGGTAAGAGCTGATAATGTCATTATCCCATCAGTTATACATTTCACATGTCACCATTTGCGAGACTGCACATTTTTTTTTAGATCACCTTGGTCTAAAGGGGCCTGTTTTCCCCACAGCAACCATTCATTCAGGTATACATTATCATATGAGCTAGTTAGAAAACAAGAAATAATACAAAGTCAATGTTGGTATTGTTGCCTGATCCTGACATTAAACCCTTATTTTTCTTGCAATTTCATTTGTGTCATGACTGACAGCTTTTTCTTTTTTTTTAATTCTATTTGATTCATGTTTGCTGCATGTTATGCTGGTGCTTTCCCTGTGCACTGCAGACAACTGAGGAGACCTGTGTAGGGCTGCAGACAGATAGATGCTACCTCCATGTCATGTGTTGTCACCCATCAGTGAGGAGCTTCCCACTAGTGTTCAATAGACACAATATCAGGCCAGAGGAAACACTAGTGGTAATCAAGCCCAGGTCACTGCAGAGCTGAGTGGCACCCTACTATATCTGTGTTTGACTAAAGGTGTCAAAAGCATACACAAACACATTCACTTGAGCTGTCTCTCTCATACCCAGTACATGACACAATGATTTGAGATCTGTCTATTTTGAGTTGATTGTAATAAAATAATGAGATACTACACTGGTATATTGGTGTGTCTGAATTTTTCTGTTGATTTATTAAATAACTTGGTAATAAATGGCATACAAGTATATCAAATCTAGGGGTGGGAATCACAGTCTCTCTCACAATGTGATTCACAATACATTGCCCATGATAATGACAGAATTACAATACAGCCATTCTGAATTAATCCATACAATGCAAGAGAATCGTCTAACAATACATCACGATATCTGTCTAACTGAAGAATACAAAATACCCCTCAATGGGCAAATAGTGCAGGACATAAGTATTAAGGACATAAGTATTTATTCTTTGCATTGTGGTTCATTCATTCGACATGAACTGAGATGAAACAATGTATATAAGTCTGACAACAGTCTTAGCTTAGTGCCTCTTTTTCACACACACTGAGTGCAACTTGTCCATGTCCATGTGTGCCATCATTTTAACGTAAAACAGCCATACACTGGTGAAAACCTAAACTCTTAAAGGAAGGATACAACTATGGCTCACTAAATTATGGCCCTCGGCCCACTCCATAGTTTGGGAATTTTAGGAACTGATGCAGCAGTCACAATGTGAATGGCAAGCAGAAACAAACCTCCTTGAGCAGAACTGGATGAGAGAAGCATCTTTTGAATGGAAAGTTCAGCTTCAAATCCTGCCAGATGGTTCGCTTGACAAGAACAAAGTTATTTGCATTTACTGTCGATGGGAATTGAGTTACCGCAGGAGTACGTCGAGTCTCAAATGCCACTTGCTGGCCAAGCACACAGCTGATGCAGAGAGCCCTCCTCCCCTCGCCAAAGGCAGACCACGGTGGATAGTTTTCAAAGGAGACGCCTGGACAACTCTACATGAGACAAACTTTCAACAGCGATAGCTAAATGGGTGGCTACAGCTTGTAGGCCTATTAACATTGTTTAGTTAACCTTTACAAGTGTAAAGTTGGATACTACATTGTGTTAGTATCACTAAGGAATGTCACATTCAGGTCAATATGTCCATCTTTCACCATATTTTTTGAGGATCGGTACCTTTGAGGTTATTTCTGTACTCGGACAGTATTTGTCATTGTTTTGGATTGTTGTAATAATAAAAAACATACAAGCAAGCATATTTGTCCACTCCCATGTTGATAAGAGTATTAAAACCTTGAAAAATACTCCTTTAAGGTACAGTTAGAACAGATAAAAAAATGTGCAATTAATTTGTGATTAAATATTTTAATCGATTGACAGCCCTAATAAAAATCTATATTTGGTGCCAATGTATCGATAATTGTGTCGCAAAAATAAACAATACAATATACTGCTATTCCGATGTTTTGTTGGCTGAGAAACAGTGCTGAAAGATATTTTCTAAAGGAATCCACAAGTAAATGTGACTCCACACATGCCATACATGCCTACAATGATTTCGTATTGAGAATCTATTCTTTACACATGACATCAATTGCATGTCTGCCTGCCCTGGCCAAGGGTTCCCTCCTCCTTGGCTCTTCCTAAGGTTTCTTACATTTTCACCCTGTTAGTGTTTTCGGGGGAAGTTTTTCCTTTTTTGAATCGAGAATGTAAGGACAGAAGGTGTTTTATGCTGTACAAAGTGTAAAGCCCCTTGAGGCAAATTGTGATTTTTGATACAAGGCTGCATGAATATAAATGAATTGATGATGTCAGATGATGGGTAAAGCTAAAAACATTTGTATATACTGTATGAATAGCCTGACCAATTCTGGACTTTTGGGGTCGACATAAATTCAAATTTCTAAACTTTGATCATAATATATCAGCCAATTATATTCATTTTTACAAAAAAAACACATAGCATGAATAAAAATGTTGTTGTTATAATACATTTAATTTGCTTAGTGAGAAATTGGACCAATCTATGTACCAAACAGAACATTTCACTGTGTAAACGAGGGCTGGGTAATATGGCCTTTAAACAACACTGCAATATTTTTAGGCTGTGTCATGATATACAATTTATAACTTGATATTTTTAATTCCCCTCAAAAGCACTTCATAAAGGCTAAGACTGAACAACAAAATCACATCAATATTTTTGAAATACCTTGATATTGCGACAGTATTGTAGGGATGACTATTGGTACTTTAACACAATGAGGTTTTTTGTAAATAATCATCAGTACTGTGGATATATTGACTAAGTGAATAAAGACAAGTATTAGAACAAGTAAAACACTGGTAATTTCAGAAAATAATATCACTGTTGCAGCATTTAAAACTAAGACAATTTACTGTCTCTTATCATGATAACAAATATTTAATATCGGTATCAATATATTGTCCAAACATCAACTTGTTTGTGCCCTCTGATGTGTCTTCTATCTTGATTGTGAGGATCAAATTAATTGCTAGAAGATTTGTACCAAATCAACCTTATACAAGAGTATCCTAATGTCTGCTAGTTTTACTAGCCGTTCAGATCACCTGGGTATCAAAACGGTAGTGATGGATTGAACATCGGTCGAAGGTGTATCACAGTGTCGTCGCCTGGTGATGCTGCTAACAAACGTTAAAATGCTGAATAACAAACAGTAAGCCAGGTGAACTCAGACATGGCACCTGTTCTGTGTAGCACATTACAGAAGCTGCCAGCCTTTGTGAAACATAGCAGATCTACAATAAAGGGCGAAATGTAAGCATAACTTTCTGTCCACACACAATGACACACATTCAAACAAGAAGTAGCTACTTTACGTATGAGCACAGCTGGCGATGCTGACGGGTTTGTGGTAGACCTCCAGGCAGATGGGACAAGAGAACTGGCTTTCGATGCCCTCAGTCGGGGCCATCAACGAGCCTGAGCCGCTGGTGGGCTGCTGCTGCTGGCGGAGCTGGGTGCTCGCAGAGACAAAGCTCCGAAACATCGCCATCATGGAGCCGGAGACGATCTGCAACTGTCGACAACAGCTCGTTGCCCGAGAGGGGAAGCGGTCCGACTGCTCTAACTGCGGTTAGCTAAATTAACCGTGCGTTCCGCACAGCATATTGAATACATGCCGTACAAACATGGTGGCTTTTCAATCCACTTATCATTAAATTATCCTCATTAATCCAAACATTACTTTTCTGTGGCTGGAGAAGACATGCCGGAGAAGTAAACATTGGGAGCAGTGCTCGTTGGCGAGTGTCAGCACGGTGCTACAGAGATGACCTGGATAAAAAACACGAATCTACAAACTCGTGGAGAGCGGCGAACACTACATCCACTTGGTTGTCGGATTAGCGCTTTTGGGCCAGCGCCATGAACGGTCGCGAGCAAGAACACAGGCTACAACACAAGCTCTCCACGCGCTTTGCTTCATGGAGGTTGAAGTACCTCTGTTCATTTACTTACAGTACTCTACATTTTTGTGGAACTACAATCCCAGAGGCCACTTATAACGGTTATAGTGAGCGGTCTGGGCCAAAGATCCCGGGGAGAAAAAAAGCTGCCCTAACATGCAAAATGAATTTTAGTGTAAACTGACAGTGAAGTTGTGTGGTCGTATTGCACCGTGTCATTAATGTGATACACATTTATTCATGACAGTTTATGAAGGCAGTTGATGACATATTGACAGAAGCTCATGAACTTAAAGGAAAAAACAAACAATTGGAACAAATTCATGGGATTCATACAGGTTTGTACTAAAGGCTACTGTAGGATCCCACAGAGAGGGGAACAAATCATTAATGAGAGCAAACATAAAAGCAATTTTGTACACATGCAAAAAGACATTATTACAGTACTGTTAAAGTTGTATTCCAGTCATTTTGTATTGCACTTCCATCAAAGGATAGGTTCACCCAAAAATGAAGATTAATTTCCTTCTCCCCTCCATGTTGATGGAAATTTGGGTGACGTTTCATAATAAGAGTGCTGAAGTCATGCCCCTCATGGGACCTTATTTCAGAAAACCTTTGTGTGGTGGTGACTGGAGAAGACAAATCATTTTTCGATCTCATTAGAATTATGCCATGAACTACACATATGATGTTTGTTAATTTAAAAGATCATTTTCAAAGTCAATAAGGTCACAGTTTGTCGTAAAACTAATGAAATATTAGACTGTAAAAATACATAATTATAAAGACTACACAGCCAACAGTGGCGTTAGTGACGTCATCTTGTTTAAGGGTCACCAAAACACATAACTACTGAGAGTAGCAGACGCCAACAGACTCAACAAGCTGATCAGGAAGGCCAGTGACATTGTGGGGTGCAGCTGGACACTTTGACAGCAGTGTCAGACAGGAGGATGCTGTGGAAGTTGCGGGCGATACTGCAGTATGGCTCTCACCCTCTCCACAACGCTCTGGTCAAACAGAGGAGCACCTTCAGTGAGAGACTAATTGCTCCCAAATGCACCACTGAGCGCCACAGGAAGTCATTCCTACCTGTGGCCATTAAACTTTACAACTCCTCCCTCTGATGTTTGGACTCAAATGGCTATATATATTTTAATATGTATATATGTACATCTGCCATACATATATATATTTATATTGCACTGTATATTTGTAAATACTTGGAGTGGTCATTGAACAGTTCAGATTGTCTATTTTATTTTATTTTATTTTATTGTATTTTTATTTATTTTTTTGTCTACTTTACTATGTTATCTATATCTTTATCTCTTGTTTCCATTCAGGCTATATTTCTATTTCTACTTTGCACGGAGCATCTGGAACAAAAACAATTTCCCCCCGGGGATTAATAAAGTATTCTGATTGAACTTAAACATTGTACAGCTGGTCCTGTATATTAGCAGCTCACAAAACTGACGAGCTAACCTTTTACATAACTGCAGTTGTCAATATGAGCAGATTTATTATGGTTTTCAACTTACTTTATAACCTTTTCTGTCCCAAGATGGCGTCATGTTGGTGTTGGTGACGTGTGCTGAGCGAGACGATGCAGTTCACTGACCATGGGAGGGCGAGGGAAGCTGTGGGAGAGACTGGAGGAGGGGGCGATACAGCAGCCACAGCAGTATTAACAGCTTTGCTAATTGAGGCATGAATGTTAATAATACTAAAATAATAATAATAATAGGGCTCTTCTGCACAAACACAATTACCCTCCTCCCAATTGTATCCTATGGAATAACGCTTACATAAAAACACAACTCTATAAACTCTATTAACATTTCTCCACAAGAGTTTGATATGGTTAGAATCAACACCCCATAGTGTAGTGTCTTCAGCACAAAGCACACATCTTGATGAACTGACTTTAAGTGAATGCCCTGTTTCTATTAGTGGGGTTTCTATACTCCTATACTTTCTATACTCTATACTATACTTGAAAGAAAGTGCACTAATACTTTTATTGGAAATCATCTTGATCATATCACAACTCCCATATCGTCACCTTCCTAAATTAATGGCCTAAGACATTTTTGACAATAATGACTTTTACTATGTCAGCTCTTCATGATGCTAGCCACCTCTGGTAAAATCACCTGCATCCTCAGTTGAACAAATCAAGCGATCCTATCCCTGTAGTATAATGGCCTATGTCAAAGGCCGTTTTATTTTGCCCAAGTCACAAGACAGAGTGACTTTGGCAATTTTAGCTTTAGCTTTTCAAGACGTATCTTTACCCCAAGGGACCATGTAAATACGGTAGTCATATTGTCATAACTTTTTTGTGTGAAATGATTAACAAATATAATCTCTATATTTGGTTTAGTTTTTCTGTTTTTTAAAAAACTTGAAAATATGACGTAGGCCATTATTTTAAGAGGGTGATGATATGTAAATATGGATGGCTTTATTTAGATAGAAAACAATGGAACACTGTCTTTCTCTTGCCTCATAAATATATAATTCCAAATAGAATCACAGAGTTTCTTTTCAAAATTCTACATAGGTACTATCCTCTAAAAGACAATATTTGTTGTTTTTTTCCCCTAATGTAAACAACAGATGCTCTTTACGTGATTATAAAGGAGAAACTATTGAACATGTTTTTACAGATTGTTTCCATACTACTGACTTTTGGCTTGATATACACAAATATCTTTCAGAAATGCTTGAAAAAGATGTCACTCTAACAAAGATTGATATTTTACTCATCTTTAACAAATCCAACTTCTCCCCAGATAAAATGTAGGCTACATAATTCATTTGATTATTATTTAAGACAAATATTAAATTCATAAATTGAAATGGCTTGAAAGATTGCCCTCCTGTCACACTTTTAAAGTTACAGATTTGAAATCATATTTGACTTCCATTGAAAATTTTAATCAGAAAAAACAGAAATTGGCAAAAACAATTAGACTCTTTAGATATTTCAAATGTACGCCGACTGCTTTTAATTATCAGACCTCTAAATTCTAAACTGTGTTTTGTTGTGTTGTGTTTTGTTTTGTTTGTTGATGTCTGGTTGTGCTGAGGGTGGACTGGAGTTTTGAACTTGTATGGATTTTTTGTATGTATTTGAAGTTCTTGAATAAAAAGAAGAAGAAAAAAGAACTACAAAACCCAACAAAATTTTAAAAAAAATAGTCCGTGGGTTGTTTTCCAGGGGCCTCCAAACCACAACAAGTTGCGTTAGTTAAATAAAAGCTCCGTCAAATTTGAATGATTCTCAATATCCTATCAGTTATAGGTCCGGGTCCGGACGGCGCCTGGGTCCGGACCTGGACCGCGGTCCGCCTCTCAGTGACCTCTCTATGTTAGAGGCTGTGACCCACACTCCATACCACTTGGCGGCGGTATTGCACCTTTTATTGTTTGCCCGCCATAAAACATCAAGAAGATTATTACGTCATCAGAGAGCGCCATGACTAAGACCCATGTTTTGGTTTAACACACGGTACTGTCTAACGCACACTTAAAGTAAATTCTTAACGGAATTTTAGCGTGACAATATTAGTCTGTGATAATTTCGAGAAGCTGTGTGTATCTCAACGCTGCTTCCAATTCATTAGCTGGACCTGCTGTTAGTGAAAACAACACAGGAAACCTCAAGAGTTCAGTGTTCTGTAAGTGTAAAGTCAGGAAGAAGTCTTGCTGAGAGCTAGTTTTCAGACGTGTTTCTTGTAAACTAAACCCGGCGATTGTAGACAGTATCAGACTGCCGTGTTAGCTTGTCACATCTTCCCAATGTGCCAGGTGGATGAAGATTACCATGATCAGTTGGAGCACGCGGACCTGCCCAGGTAGGTTATTACATCAGTGTGCCTCTCCTCGCGAGACCACTGACCTGGTTTTAAGTATTGGCAATAAGCTGTGTTGAAAATGTGTTGGCAAGTTGCATCTTTGTAATTAACCGCCATATTTATTTGTTTTTGGTATCATATTATCACGTTCACATTTGAGACGGTTACAAGTGAGTGAAAAGAGGATCCTTGTGTCGGATGTTATCATCAGTGCAACATTTTCCATTAACTTTCCATCAATAGACAACAGCCCTGGGTGACAGTCCTGCAGTCATCCTGTCATCTGACATGTGTTGTGTGATCAAAGAAGGTGCCTTGTATTGTGACCAGTCCAAAGCACAGCTGTGCTCACTTAATGCTGCAGCTTGACACCTCACACCTGTGGATGGATTGTCATGGCTAATGAACACTGATTTTAACAAATCTGTGCTCAAAATCTGAGAGAAGTAATTATTTTCTGTGTACAGAAAAAGTTTTAAAACTTTGACATAAATGGGTGCAAAAACAAGTGTTATATTTTTGTCATGCCTTTATAAATATGTCATTTGATATGTGTTCTAGCTATCTGGACTGAAGTCAACCAGAGTAGCTGTCATCATGGCTCTGTTACAAACAGTCTGATTAATAGGCCCTTTTCACAGCAGATATTTTAGCTTACCAAATCCGGAAAAGCACAGGTGGATAATAATAACAGTTGGCCACACTCCATTTTTGTGAGCCAGTTCCTCTGCTCAGGTATTGTATACGCTCACTAACTGACAGGGCTTAGGTTGACACTTAATGGAAAGTGGGCATTGTTAATGTTATCATAGACACCTGTGCTTTTCCTGCTTTAAAGGGTCAAAATGTCTGCTGTGAAATGCTGTTGCTCATCTTTTTGGTGAGTTTGCCTTACCTAAAAGGTCAGGTTATTGCCCTCTGTCTTGGAGAGAAGCCCTGTGTCAAACTCTGTATTCTTGTTCACATTTGCTCACATGGCGCATAATCTTAAATAGATTCTAAGTGCTGTATCGTGGGCAACTGGACTTGTTTCAGCTTCTTGAAGATGTTTCATCTCTCATCCAAGAGGCTTCTTCAGTTCTAACCGGAGGGGAGTTGCAGGCTTTTTAACTCTGTATGGGAGTGTCCTTACAGAGTCATGAGGGCCACTTGTGGGTCGTTGACCCAGCCGGCCTTCATGGGGTTTGCTAGGGCTAGGTAAGCCCAGGTGTGAATGGTTGTTAAGCTGTCTGACCTGGATGACAGAGAACCTTCATCAACATTCTTAAATAGAGTGCTGTTTCCTATTACAGTACTCCACATGCCACATGTTAAGAAAGGACCACTTTGTGACCAATAGGCGTGAAACAATAGCAACCCTGAATGTAGTGTAGCACATGTTGTGTGCTGTCTAAAATATAAATAAAAACAGAATCCAGTCATTTTCAAATGAGCTGTGTTTACCAACAACAGTTGTCTGAAGGGTTCCTGAGCCCATGTAGTAATAGCCTTCATACAATCATGTGTTTCACAAAGTGGTGAACCTCACCCCATCCTAGCTTGAGAACGGCTGAACCTTCCAGGAATGCCCTTTTCATACCCAGTCATGATACTATTAACTTTTACTAGTGAACTGGTTTACCTGTGCAACGTTCCAAACGTGCTTTTGGAGCATTCCACAACTTTCAGTCTTTTGTTTAAACATTTTGTTTCATCAAACTCAGAATAATGTATTCAGAATAGCATATATTTACAAAAGTCAATGAAGTTGATGAGGTTAAACATTACATATATTGTCTTTGTACTTTTGGCAATGTGTTGTAATCTGAAAAACATCCAAACCCATGCTTTTATCAAATTATTAATATTATAGTTATTAATTATCTATTATCTAATAGTTATCTAACTATTGTTCTGTTTTGTTTTTAACCTCTGTGAGGCACTTTGTGTTACAGTACAGTATGAAAAGTGCCATATAAATAAAGTTGATTTGATTTAACTAACTGACATACAGAAAATCTGCGGCAACGAGTATCATTCCAGTTCAGTAGTACTGGTTTGTCTCGGGGCAAATAATAAAGCTGACATCTGTAGTATTCTGTGTGCACTGGACCTAATAAGAACTTTGTATATGAAGCTGTTGCATCAATGTACAGAGGATGGCGATGAGGGGGTCAGTATGGTCCCAGAAAATGTTTGTTCCAGGGGCAACTCTGGCTATGGCTGAACTTGCCAGTGAATTCCTGTACTACTGGAACTAATAAAATAGTGTATTTAGACCTCTGCACTGTAAATGACAGCTCATTAATGTGTCAAAACTTGCATCAGTGTACATGTGTTTTTAAGATATCTTTTGTTCCGATATTATTAGTGTGTCCAAGAAATGTGTCAAGTGCAAAGAGGCGACTGCAGCTGTGGTCATCAGAGCCAGAGATGTGTACTGCAGGTGAGACATGCAACATTCAGCACTATTTTACCAGTATCTACTGTACAACTTTGAGACAATGTTATGTAGCAGATTGAGAATTTGTGGTAATTGAACACAATGTTTTTTGGAGGCTGTAAGCAGCCCAAGTCTCTGAACATCAAGCTTGTGACATTCACATTGAGACAATTCTGGTGTAAATTGATGCAGTCTTACTAAAGCTTCATTTTCAGTTTCTGTGGGAGGAATTCGTAAAAGAAAAGAATGACAAAAACAAGGGTTGGGATCTAATGGGCTGGTTGCACAAATACAGTTTATATATAAAAAATAAATGGCCAATCTTCTACTTCATTTGACCAAATCTCTGTAATCTCCCACCATAAGAAATGTGCTAAAATAAAAATATTTGTGTTTGTTGCACAATGAATTAATCTATGAGATTGTGTTGACGTGGTTTTTAGAATATGGTTTTATTGACATTGCCAAAAAAAAAGTTCCTCTGTCTCTGTTAGGGGCTGTTTCAAGGAATACTTCATTCATAAGTTCAGAGCCATGTTGGGTAAAAACAGGATCATTTTCCCTGGAGAAAAGGTAAGCTATGTGCTGCATTGAATAACTGTTCATTCCTGACACAACATTGGAACATTTGCTTTACTGCTATGTATTTTGTTTTGTTATTTTTGTTAATACTGAATAATTTTCATTAACTAAAAAGGTGTGATCTTTGTGACGGCTCCGAATCAGTGGGTGTCTTCTCTGGTTGTAGGTGCTGCTGGCTGTATCCGGAGGTCCTTCTTCCTGCTCAATGCTCAGTCAAGTCCAAGAGGTTTACCTGTTTGTCTCTCACTCCATCTGTCATCACTGTGAAAGCTTCTTTTAATAGAGTGCAAGAACATAGAAACCACAATAATCTGTGTGTCTTTTTGGCTCAGGTGCTGCATGCTTTCACTGGACATGCTTCTTGTTGAATGAAAGCTCTGTCAATGCTAAAATATATATCCTATGCTAACAGAGAGGGGCCCCTGGTATTATTCCAACAAAGATTACAAAAGGACAGATATTTAATAGTTTTGCTCTGCTTGCTGAAGGTTTTAAGAATGGTATGGTCAGTCAGTCTGTCAATTTGTGTGTAAAAACACTCTGAGCTTGTGAGCCAGACCTTATCACCCAACATCACTGTTCTCACTAATGCACATGTGGCTGAATGGGAACAACTCCCTGCACCTGGTTCAACATCTGGTGGAATGACTCAAGCCAGAAGAGTGGAGGCTGTTATAGCAGCACTAGAATGACTATGGTGTCACATGATCAGCTTACTCACATGACTGGAAAAGTTAGCTTTTCCATATGCTTTTGCCCATGTAGTGTATCACTTGAACTAATTTGCTGGAGGTTTCTCATGATGTTACTGGTAATCCATAAAATCTGGTGTGGTTGCTGTTGGTCCACATAGGATAAATCACTTTGACTTTAATGGCCTCATGACCAGCCATGTGGTGAACTGGTCCCCTGTGATGAGCAGGCAAGTTATCTATGGTGTACCCCGCCGTTTCCCAGTGTCAACTGGTATCGGCGCCAGCAGATAACTGGTTAATGTCAGCATAGAACACTAGAGCTAGTAGATATATTTGTGGATAAATGGATGATTTTCATAATTAACCAATCCACAAAAAGCATTCCAGTGTATATTCTGTATTACCCTGTAGATACAATATAACCTTGTTTCCTTGATTTCCTTGTCTTGTTTTAATATTATAATGCAACTGAAAATATTTCTTTCTCACAGGGTTTGAGTCAGAATGCTCACAAGAAGTTGAGATTCTTACCTGGCATTGTCTACATTGATGGTAAATTAAGTCAAGAGTATCACACTTACTGAGAGTAATCATTTTCTGGTAATCATTGTGTCTGGTGGAATTTTGTCAAAACATTGTACACTGATTCTGTGCATCTTTTTTCCCAGAGGGTGGTGCTATAGGTCAGTCTGTGAAGGAGAGACAGAAGACAGTGGCTGAGCTGCAGGCTGTGTTTAAAGCAACTGATTTCCCCTTCCACATCGTGCCTCTGGAACAGGTCAGTGGCGATACAGGATGGGTCTGCTAAACCTCAGCAATCTGTGACACAACTTCACAGGAAGTAAATTCAGGTTGAGTCTAAAGCCCCTTAAAACATGCACTTTCCTACCTAAATTGTGTCATGTCTGAATAAGGCAAGGCAAGCAAGTTTATTTATATAGCACCCTTCAGACACAGGGCAATTCAACTGATTTACAGAAACAGAAATGCATTTAAGACAATAATAACTAAAGCAAGCAAATAAAAAAATACAGATTAAAAAGAAGAAAAACATCTTGCTTTGTTTTAAAGGTGGTAGTAGGCTGATCTCCATAACAAAACCAAGATTTATGGCTTAATTTGTTGATTTTAGTGTCATGGATTCAAAGTGAACCCTGACTCTTGATCTTTATTGTTTTGGACCAAAAACAATTATTTCAGTTTTCTAATTTTATTTATTTTTATTTTATTTAACCTTTATTTAACCAGGTTTGTCCCATTGGGATCAAAGATCTCTTTTACAAGAGAGACCTGGCCAAGGTTGATTGATTAAAGATGAGATTAATTGTTCAGTCATAGAACATTTTGGCACATTTACTCACTGATTTGTTCGATGCACTTATTCAGCAAAATTTAGTGGGCTATAGTCATGGTGACAATGTTATGTAGAGTTGTTTGTCATAAATGTGGTATGAATCGTTACAATATTTCTTAATTTTTACTAAGGGGGAGCATATAGATGTTGAATAGAAGAGGCCCGAAAATAGACCCTTGAGGAACTCCACATGTTGATTTTTGTTTGCTCAGATTCATGATTACCAGGTGACACAAATTAGTCCTTACCTTGTATGATTTGAACCAGCTGAATACAGTACCAGAAAATCCCCCCACCCACTTTCTAGTCTGTTGATCAGTATTATATAGTAAATGCCCAAGTCACTTTTCTGTAGAAGTCATAGCAATATTTTTTATCACCATGAAATGTATCATTGAATGGGTCCACCATCCTCCTCTCAGGTTTTAGACCTTCCCAGTTCAGTTGTGATGACGGCCCCATCACCTTCAGAGCGACCAGCCAGTGCCTATAAAGCAGCTGTGGATCACTTCCTCCAGAACGACAGCAGTAGCTTTTTGACGCAACAGGAACAGGAGGAAACATCACCACCTGATGTTCAGGAGTCCCACACACAGTTACTGCAGCAGCTGATTGGCTCTGCCAAGACCCTGACAGCCAGAGAAGACCTGCTGAACACATTAAGGTCAGATAGAAGGGTGCATGCTCTCAGTCTCATTGCTACTACAGTACCTGACTTCAATGCAGTGTTTCTGTATTTAGATTTAGTTCAATCAAAGATGTTCATCTAGCATAATACACCACTCTCCTCGATTATTTCGGCATGTATGATAAAGTACAGTCTGTATTTTCAGATTGGCTCATTGTCAAACTACACTGACCCCACTTTGTGTTCTCTATAAAGACAGCATCTGCTGGTGCACACAGCTCGTACTGAAGGCTACAGTAAGCTGATGCTGGGAGACAACTGCACCAGAGTGGCCGTTAAACTGCTCACCAGTATATCACTGGGCAGAGGGGCACAGCTGGCTCAGGACACGGTGTGTATGTGTACAGATGATACAGAGAGAGAAGAAGAACACTGCATTTCTTGTAAAGAATAGTATATCAGATGTGTGATGAAACTGTTTCTTTGCGGCCATCTGACTAAAACAGATACTGTTAATGGTGTGTGTGTGTGTGTGTACATACATGCGTACATACATTATACATATATGTATATGCGTATGTATGTATATTTGTATATATGTGTGTATATATATTTGCATATGTGTGTGTATATATTTGTATACATGTATGTATATATATTTGTATCTGTATATATGTGTGTATACATTTATATATCTGTGTGGGTGTGTTTGTGTTAACAGGGTTTCTCAGACTTCAGGTATGATGACGTCATATTAGTGAGGCCAATGAGGGACTACTCGGCTAAAGAAATAGCCTATTACAACCATATGTTCAAAGTGCCATCTGTTTTCATACCAAACCTGGACACTAAGGTAAGATCAACCAATAGCAGTAGATGTGATGGTAACATTAGGCCAGAAAAACTGCAGAGAAAACAATGCAATGAAACAGATTTTTTTTAAATTTTTTAAAAAGGAATGAAGTCAGAACTAGTGACATCAAAACCTTATTAGTTGACCTTTGGAACTAAGAATTGTTGTGTTTTTGTTACCTTAGTCTTTTATATCTACAAGTAAATGTATTGTGACTCCATAAACTTATAAACACATATACCGTACATCCTCAGGCTATTGCGTTCAGTGTGCCATTTTTTGTGTCTGTCCCATAGACAACAGACAAGGCCAGTATCCAGCATCTGACGGAGAGCTTTGTCACTAAACTGCAGACAGACTTCCCCTCTACTGTCAGCACCATCTACAGGTCAGTTGGAGATAACAATATGCATGTATAAGCATGTATTCTCCAGGAAGTCACTGTGAGCGGTTTGACATACTGTACCATCATTGGATAATGGAGGCTGGACATTTTGAAAACGTCATGTGTACTACAGCCTGCTTTTCTAATAATTAGCTAGATACAACCAATCTATTTTCCACTCACACAAACAGCTATGAAAGCCAAAAGGTCATTTAAAAACCTGCTGTGTGTCCTGTAGGACCAGCGAGAAGCTACAGACAGCATGTAAGAGCTCCTCCACAGCTGACCACTCTGACAGATGTCTGCTCTGCATGTGTGCCCTGGATACTGCTGTCGGTGAGTGCTGTATGGACAGGTACAGGAACTTTTAGAAGAAGAATCCATTCAGGAGGACCTTTTGAACACAGAAATTGGTTTATTTTATCCCCTGACACCAACACGTTGGTGCTACACATTTCTTCTTTAACATAGCAGGCTCCTTGTTAAATAGGATATGGGACACCCTTTTCAATGAAAACGTTGTCTACCGTTTTTTTCAGAGGATGCGTCAGCCTTCAAAGCCACACTGATCTCAGAGCAGCTCTCGGGAGCTACCACTACTGAGATCCCAAGACAAAACCCAAGTACAGTGAACTCTTAATGAAAACCATTCACCTACACTCATGCTTCCTATATTTCTTGTTACCATTTTGAGGCTTGGCTTGTCAGTAATGAAATGTCATGTAATGAAACTTACTACTCAACTTGTGTTGAATTTCAATGCTGTGTTCTTAGTGGCACAGCAAAAAAGTTTGTATGTGGCACTATAGCAGAAGCCTTCTCCAGCTGAGGCCACATGATGTGCCCCAGCATCTCTCTCTGTGTGAAAATACAGCAGACAGTACACTATAAGTCCACAATTTAGTTCCTACACTCACTTCTTTGGCATTAATAAAATCTGTTTCCGTTAAAGCTCCAGTCAACCCAGAATCAACTGCTCCCACTCGACAGTGCTGTTCCTCTGGAACAGGAGAGGATTGTGGGAGAGCAGCAAGTGGTGGAGGCTCCTGTTCTTCTGCCAAGTAATTATTCCTTCATTTATTTCTCTTCATTTCGGCTTCTAATGAGGGACTCACAATGACCTTTATCATGTAAAGTGATGTCAGTCAAATTTCAAACACATCATTCTAAATAGGTCCAGATCTTGGCCACTTTTTGAATGTGTATCAAATAAATGCCATGGTTCTGTCTTTATTCATACAGTTTTCTCCTTTTGGTCCATTAGTGGAGAAGTTACAGTACTCAACCTGCATGTCTTATGATCTGGTGTTATTCTTTACTTATTATCAGAACAAGTGGTACTTGTATACAATTGTAGTCAAAAGTTTACAAACACTTGTAAGGAACATGTGTACACACACACACACGCCGATCAGGCATAACATTATGACCACCTGCCTAATATTGTGAAGGTTCCCCTTGTGCAGCCAAAACAGCTCTGACCTATCAAGACATGGACTTAAGACCTCTGAGGGTGTCCTGTGGTGTCTGGCACCAGGGCGTTTTATAGTGGGTCCTCTGGGTCCTGTATGTTGGGGGTGGGGCCTCCATGGATCAGACCTGCTCCAGCACGTCTTACAGATGCTCGATCAGATTGGGATCTGGGGAATTTGGAGACCCGGTCAACACCTTGGGCCCTTTATTGTGTTCCTCGAGCTGTTCCTGAGCAGTGTTTGTGGTGTGTCAGGGCACATTGTCCTGCTGGGGGGCCACTGCCATCGGGTAGTGTTGTTGTGATGAGGGGGTGTACTTGGTCCACAACAGTGTTTGGATGGGTGGTGCGTGTCAAGTGGCATTCACATGAATGCCAGCACCCAAGGTTTCCTTGTCAGAAGGTCAGCATGTCCTAGGAATAATGCATTAAATTCCAAGGGTAGGTGAGTATTAAGTGTGCTTTTGAGTGCTTTGTGAAACTCCCTCATCCCCCAATTCCCTCCAGAAAAAGGTGCCTTCTGCCTTGGTGATATGAAAAAACGAATAAAACATTTCCATCCGAATTCCCGCCAAGTATTAGAATTAGTAAATTTTGGTAAATATTTTCAGTATTGGGTCATTAAAGTCTGTTTTATTCTTGATAATATGTTTGTAATGATTGCATATCTGGAGATATCTATAAAAATATTTTTTTTTCTTTCAATTGTTCCTTTTCTGTAGCGAGTATAATGTTGTTTTTCCTCTTGCGATCCAGGATTAAATCTGTAGTCCATTTTGTTGGCTTGAACATAGGATCATAAGCACACCATTGGATTATTTGTAGTTTATCTACTAGTTTATACTCATCCCTAATAATATTCTAGATTTTTAGTTGAGCTTTGAGGAGTGGATTCTTTGCATCATTAATGAATCCTGCCAAGTTTTTGTGGGGTAGTACTGCATGAATTGGAGGGTTGTCATAATGGAAAGTTCGATGTCTTCCCATTTTGCATTCAACACTAGGTTTTTTCTAGAGATTATTTTATTCAGTTCAGAAAAATGTTTTGAGGGGACTTCTACAGGAAGGGTTTGAAATATAAAGAGATGTCGTGGAAGTATGTTCATTTTCACACATTCAATTCTATGACTAAGGCCAAGGAAGGAAACTGAGTTCTATCTATATATGTCATCTTTGTTTTTGTCAGTAGGGGGTTATAATTTATCTCAGCCAGTGTTGAGATGATATTTGGAAGGTTTTTCCCTAGATATTTCAGTCAGTGTTGATCCCACTTTAATTTAAATTTCTCTCTACGATGTTTTGAAGGTACATGATTAAAGGACATGATTTGTGTTTTTTGCATATTTACAAATGTGTCAATAAGTTTCATAAGGCTAGAGAAGGGTTCAGAAGGGTTACTTAAATAAACCAAAATATTATCTGTGTACAGCGCCACCCCGTGGTCTTCATTAATGTGGATTCCTTTAATGCTTTCTGTCTCCCTTATGCTCTTTGCAAGAGGCTCTATATACAGTGCGAACAGTAATGGTGAAAGTGGGCATCCTTGTCTCAATCCGTGCTCTAAGGTGATTCTGTCTGAAAGGTGGCCATTCATGTTAACCTGAGCTGATGGTGTATTATACAAGGTACAGATGGCCATTGTGAAGTTTTTATGAAAGCCTTGTTTCAAGGACTTCATAAAGGAAAGGCCAGCTCACTGAGTCAAAAGCCTTCTCAGCATCTCAACTCACAGCTTCAAGCTTGTTTTGTTGAATATGGTTTAGTATGTACAGATGCTGTCTGATGTTATCGTGGGTTTGTCTTTGTGAGATGAATCCCGTCTGGTCATTGTGTATAAGCTGTGGCAGAATCTTTTTTCTAGTCTTTTGGCAAGGATAGCTGTGTATGATTTGACATTCAACACCAAAATAGGTCCATATGATCCACATTCTAGTTTATCTTTTCCTTCTTTGTGAATAACTGAAATTACAGCATCATTCCATGATGGAGGCATTTTTGTGTCTGTTAAAGTTGCATTGCACGATTGAAGAAGACTAGGCATCAACTCTGATCGGAAAGTCCTATACCACTCTGAGGGAAGGCTGTCCGGGCCAGGTGGTTTATTAGTTTAAGTCTGTTTAGCTCTGCTTCAGTAATTGCAGCTGTTAGAATTTGATTTTGTGCCTCGGACAACCTGGGTAATTAAAGGGAACTCAGGAATTTAGCAATATGTTGTTTGTCCTCTAGTTGTGGCTGTGTATATAGAGACTTGTAATATTTTCTAAAAAATGTTTTGTATTTCTTCTTGTTTATGTTTTATCATCTTAGAATCCAGATCCCCTATTTTATGGTGTTATCAGCTCTCTCGCCAGAACTTTTGTTGATTTTGAACCTGATTCATAGTATTTTTGTTTTGTACATACCATCTTTTTTTCAATTTCCTGAGAGTACAATATGTTCATTTCATTTCTAATTTTCTTTATTTTCATCATTATGGTTGTTTTTTTGTTGTCTTTTGTGTTGTGCCTCAAGATCTTTCGATCTTTTCTTGGGCACAAAAAGATACAACTTCCCCTCTGATTACTGCTCTTAGGGTGTCACACACTATAGCTGAGTCTGCCTCTCCGGTATCATTGTCTTTTAGAAACATTTTATTTCATTTCTCATTTGAGTTTTAAATTGTGGGTTATTTGGAATACTTGTATTTAGCCTCCACAGTGTTCTTCCTGGATTATCGTCAATATGAGCAGTGCAGGAGATGGGGGCATGATCTGATAGAATCAATATTACCAATATTACAGCTATAGCACATTCTATGACAATCTCTCTTATAAACACAAAAATGATCTATTCTTGAGTATGTGTTGTGAGTGGGTAAGTAAAACATATAATCACGGTCTGATGGGTGAAAGTCTCTCCAGAGATCTATTATACCCAACTCTGTTATTAAGACATTAATTCTTCTTTGTAATGATGTATCGGTTGAATTTTTTGATGAGTCAAGTTGTGTTTTGAGGCAGATGTTCCAATCTCCACCATATATCACATTTCCTTTGGCCCCTATCATTAAATCAAACATCTTTCTATAAAATGTAAAGACACTTCCAGGGGGGCAGAAATATTACAGATTGTTGTAGTAACATTGTACATTTTTGCAGAATCTATTATATATCTCCCTTCCTTGTCTGTTATCTCTGAAAGTTGTTTGAATAATAGTTTGTGTGAGATTAAGATTGCTACGCCTCTCCTTCGACCTGATTTAGAAGATGAATAATATACCCTTGAGAATCCCATTCTTTTTAGTTTTTCATGCTCTGATTGGGTGAGGTGTGTCTCTTGCAAAAGTTTTACTCCTGAAAAATAATCCTATTCTATTTGTGTCTACTTTCCCTACATCATTTAATTGTATTATTTGGGTGTAACTTTAAACAGGGAGCTGCACCAATAAGAGGCCAACTATCAGTTTTATGTCAGACCAACAAGCTGTTATCATTTTCTACCCTTGTGTTCATCACTGAATTATCTGTTGTTATTTATAACAGGGTACCAGAAACAGCCGATCTGAAGAGCCTGTTGTGCTACAGCTGTCAGCTGACCATCAAAGACATGGTGAGTGAAAACCCCTGCACAAGAACTGGAAAAAAATTAATAAATGTATAAAAAAAAAAGAAAATCAAGCTTTGTCTGTACAGAATGTTGTTCCATATTTTTTTAAGAAGTAATAAAATAAGATCAAACATGAGGCCTGTACTTTTTCTTTATCTCTTTTCCTTCTAGTCATCAGTGGACCCACTCCCGCAGTACATCCTGTCAGAGGCTCAGAGGAGGCTAAGGAGGTAATATTTGTTTTATTTATAGCATTAGTTTATATTCAATGTACAAAAATGACATCTAGTTTACATAACTGCTGATCAGTTATAAATCATAAAATAGTGCTATTCTAATTTTTTAATACACTTGTTTTTTAGAACTGTCGTGATTTTTTTTTGATGGTTGTCCCCTGATGCCAAAATGAACAAGCTATCATTTGGCATCTTGTGGTATACTCAATAGAAATGAGCAGAAACTGACACCAGTACAGACTTTTAATAAAAAAAATTCTGCCCATTTAGTAAATGATAACCCAGTAATTTTTTTTACATACAATGTCAATACAGTAGTGAATCATTTCTTAATCAACCATAACTGCCTATACAAAATATATACACAACAATAGAAATTCACCATAGATAATCAGAAGTGACACTGTTTTTATCTTGTTTTCTGTAGGTCTCAGATGAGAGAGGTGATCAGTGAGTTCCTGTTGGATGATGGTGCTGAAGCTGATTAGAAGGAGGAGACAAAGTTTGATGAAACACAAGTAATGTTTAATCTTCAACTCCAGCAGTCCACTCTGGAAAAATGCACATCACAGATATACTGCAGGGGGTGGAGGACTTTGAAATCTAAATGCTTAACAAACATATTGACATGTTTAGAATCTCTAAAATATCATCCATCCATTATCTCCATCCCGTTATCCTGTATCACGGGGGCTGGAGCCTATTCCAGCATGCAAGGAGTGAGTGGCGGAATACAACATGGACCAGTACATCACAGGGCTAGGTGAGCTCAGCCCTAAAACAGCACAGAGAACAGCCTTGTTGTGAGTGTGTACTGAAGAGACATGAAATATATCCAGGAAGTACAGTTTGAGTAAAAGATCCACGTGTTTGAAGATTTGTCAGACACCAAAACACTGCATTGTTTTGTAATACACTCGCACAGGATTATACAACTCTGGAAAAATTATCACAGTGGCAACTTTTATCTTTGGTCACAACAGTCACAATGTAAACTGTAGATTATAAAAATAAAGTAATTCACTAGATTCTGTGCTCGCACTTATTTGATTGGTGTGTTGCTGTAATGATGAAATGTTGCATTGCAACTCTGTGGTCAGATGAAACAAAAATTGAGCTGTTTGGCCACAATGAGCAGCAATATGTTTGGAGGGGAGAAGGTGAGGCCTTTAACCCCAAGAACACCAAACCTGCTGTCAAGCATGGTGCTGGTAGTATTATGCTGTGGGGCTGTTTTGCTGCCAGTGGATCTGGTGCGCTAAAGAAAGTAAATGGAATAATGAAGAAGGAGGATTATCTCCAAATTCTTCAGGAAAACATAAAATCATCAGCAGAAGATTGGCTCTTGGGTGCAGTTGGGTGTTCCAACAGGACAATGATCCCAAACACACATCAAAAGTGGTAAAGGAATGGATCAATCAGGCTAGAACTGAGGTTTTGGGATGGCCTTCACAAAGTCCTGACTTGACCCCTGTTGAGAACATGTGGACTGTGCTGAAGAAACAAGTCTGTGTCAGGAAGCCAACAAATTTAGTTGAACTTCACTGATTCTGTCAAGGGGAGTGGTTAAAAATGTATCCAGAGGACAACCAGAAGCTTGTGGATGAATATCAAAAGCACCTAACTGAGGTGAAAATGGCCGAGAGACATTTAACCAAATATTACAATTACTGTATGTATCTTTTTGATCCAACAGATTTGGTCACATTTTCAGAAGACCTATAATAAATTCATTACTGAATAAAACTTGATGAATGTTTTTGTTATGTGTTCCTCTCATTCCATCACAGAAAAATAAGAGCTGTAGAAAGCATTGGAACTGAAGAGTGTCATGATATATATGTTCTTTACAAGTGTATGTAAAGTTTTGGCCACGACTGTAAGTACAACAAAACACTGAGTTTACACCCCTCTTTTGCTTAGCTCATTCATTCAGTAACTTGTCAGTCTGGGATTAAAAGGCCAGTAAAAATGTCTGTTTGAAGTACGTGTGCAGGTATTTCCAGATAATCAGAACTTGATATCCCGTGTAGCATATGACGGATCAGTTTGATAGATTTTGTATTTGTTATTGTTGTTATGATAAACTTTTTATTTGAAGCTGCTTTCAAGTCATTTATTGTTTTCTCTGCTGTTGACTGATTAAAAATGGCCCTTAATTCACGGGAGCTTCATTTCTGCAGTGCTGGGTACATACCATGTTTTATAGCTCAAAAAAAGAATCATGGTTCTGTGTTGAGACTAATTTTCAGAGCACACCTTCTACCACAAAGCACTAACAAGTGCCAATCCAATATGTATTGACTTCATTTATTGAAAGATAGATATCTAAGCCTGGACACAGTTCATTCTACCTAATGATGCTTTTAGTTTCATTATGGGTTATTGTAAATAGTCTCTTGGGACCAAGGGTGACCTGTAGCCATGACTGGTGACTCAACCAGGGCACCCTGGTCTGCCCCTGGAGCCGGTCTCACAGCCGGCTGCTTGAAATACTTCAGGAAATTTATATCTCAGATTTATCAGTCAGTGTCTCACTAAAATATGATATTCCCACAAAAACATATGTTGTGCTGCCGTCCATATGTGTTTCAACCATCCATTGCCTTTTTATATACGACTAATGTTGCTGAGAACATGGATGAGTTGTCCCAGGGTCACAGCATGCCCTGGATAAAAAGGGGATTTTCAATATGTAAAGTGCCCTCTAGTTACGTAAAGGGACATCTGTAACCTGTCACACAGAAGATGCAGCAGCATGAAATTAAACTTTTTTACTGCAAAAAAATGAAAATGAATAAACATGCTAAGACGTGAAGATGATGATTTACACCCTTGACGTGCTGTCAGGCATTTGGACCCACTTCAGACCGGCTGCACGATAGAACAACAGTGAAGATTTCACCTTAAAAAGGGTGTAATTCGCCATTTGTTGGATGAGCCGTGTGAAGCCCTTTTATATACTGTGTATATATATATTTTTTTATTTTTATGTTTTGAAACAAGTCCCCTGGAGTAAGCAGTACTTGGGAGTGAAAGTACAGTGACATTTTAGCTAAACTAACTAAACACAGAACCCAAGAGCTTTATTCATAGTTTAGTCTTTAAAGAAGGTTCTCGTTGTAGACGGCTCTTCAACAGTCTTACATTGCTACATGAGAAAAAATACCATTAAAATGTACTTAGAGAACACCAACTACAACTGTGGACAACATTAGTGTAGTATCAAATCAAATCAAATCAAATCAAATTTTATTTGTATAGCCCAAATTCACAAATCACAGTTTGCCTCAGAGGGCTTTACAATCTGTACAGAGACGACACCCTCTGTCCTTCGACCCTCGATTCGAGCGAGGAAAAACTTGCCCCAAAAAAAAGGCCCTTTTAACAGGGAAAAAAAAAATGCGGAAGAAACCTCAGGGAGAGCCACAGAGGAGGGATCCCTCTCCCAGGACGGACAGACGTGCAATAGATGTCGCTTGTACAGAGCAGATCAACGAGATCACAATGTATTCAATTATAAGCGATGGTTGACAGGAGTGAAAGTACACAAAGATGTATTACAGCAATAATGATGAAATGCACATGGAAATGTGATTACTAGTGATAACAGTAGTAGTGATCAATGGTAAGGATGGTATGTAGTAATGCAGTACGATAATAGTAGTGGAACGTATGTAACAGAGATGTGACTAATATTAGCGACAGTAGTGGTGGGTGTCAGGCAGGGTCGTGGCAGTAGGTGCATCCACGATCAGGCAGGGCCATAGCAGTGGGCGCATCCACGATCAGGCAGGGCCATAGCAGTGGGCGCATCCACGATCAGGCAGGGCCATAGCAGTGGGCGCATCCATGATCCACGACCCGGGCGCGGCCAGGATCCATGGGAGCCTGTAGGACTAGAAAGCACAAGGACTCCGGGGAAGAAGTAAGTCAGTGACATGCAGAGATGGGGCATGTATACAGGCATAATGTATATCACTGGTGCTGCACCTTGGAACCAAGTTGGATGATAAGTTCTGGCAGCTGCTTTGTGTTTTTTGTGTTAAGAATTTGTTAAGAAGCATAGAACAACAGAATAGAATAGATATTTGTGTTAGCTTTTGATCACACATTGCTGATTGAAACGATACAATAATTCTGATTCACTGCCCAGCTCTACCTGTTGTCTCATTTTCTCTCAGAGTCAACAGTTTATTGTTACCAGGTTTTAATCATAAAGCAGCAGCATAGAGTACTAAAAACTGAAGAGTCTGCTGTCTGTTGGATTCCTGCCCTGTTCCAAACAAAAACTAAGTTTTCCATGTTCAGAGCTTCATCTTTTGCTCCGTCCGTCTCAGTATGAGCAGCTGTGTAATATTCTCTGTTTTCTTTCTAATACAGATACCAGTAATGGAACTGCACCCAATGCCACCTGAAATGCACGAGTCTATGCACTGATACCACATCAGTTCAGAAATGACTGTAGTACTACCCAGTAGTGTTCACCTGTATGCAACTTAATAGATTTGATACTGGAATCAGATCAGTACTCAGTACTGGCTGATATATAAAGTTCAGGTAAAGGAATCAGATAAGGAAAAATGGCATGGGAACATCTGTAATATTCTCTACTTACATTTAAATTCAAGAGAGTTGATGTCATTTCCAGCTCTTCCTCCAGTTTTGTGCCATCCTGATTGCACAGTGCTTTTTGTGACACTGGCGCAGCATAAGCCAGAGACCAAAACAAGATGCAGACTGAGGTGAGTCCCTGGATCCAGTTCACCACTGTGCAGAGAAAAGAGGGATGATGTGAAGATCTGGAGGAGAGACCCTGCAGAGCTGCAGGAGGAATAAGACGACTGAAGAGGACAGTTTTTTTACTGTGCAAAGTACAATTCACAGTCCGCTGTGTCAGCACCACCACTGGCTGTCTGTTTTAAAAACCAGGTGAAAGAAAAACACTGACACAACCAGAGCTACACATAATACATCCTCTATGCTTGACTCAGGCTTTTCATTCAGTGATGCCCTTCAAATACAATCATTTAAGGAAACCAATCAGAGGCAGAGTAGGTCAGAGGCTTGCAAGAAAAGCAGCTGGATCCACTGCTCACCACAAGGTCTGTGAATTATCTTGATTAACCAGGTCATGATTTCTTGAAGGTAGCAATGCTGTTGAATTTTGGATTATTTGGTGCTTGAGCACCACACACTGAGTGCCATCTAGTTCCATTGTAGGAACCAAGTTGGATGATATAAGGCTGATATCTCTAAGGTCTAAACTCTGCAACTCACACCAAAAACAATCAAGATGGATGAATAGCCCTACAGGCAAGAGCGTATATATTCTTTAGTATTGAAGAACCACACAACATTAACAACTGCACTGATTGCTTATTGGAAAATGACAAACCCACAAGACTTTATTACTGATGAATAGTTTATATATTGAATATTTTTACTTTTAATACTGGAGTGCAATATGCACTTAATAGGCTACTTGCATTCATTTAATTAAACTTGTACTTTAACTAAAAGGTCCCATATTATTGTGATGTGAATGGGCTGTGGGACACAATCAGTGACGTAATGAGCATTACTCACGTATTGATGGAATTGCACAGGGGCGTCACTAGGTTTTAAGGACAGGGGGGGCTTAGCCCCCAGGAGATGCACAGAATGTGAGCGAACGTTTAATTTCACAAACAGCTAACAAAAACTGAGAAATTGCACGTTTTGGACAGATTTAACAGAGATACTTTACTGTGTAAATGTTTTAGGCCACCATTACATTTTTAACACAGTACAACAACAAACACAGGAAGTACTGTATGTTTACAGCATATACATCTCTCTCTTGGCTATCTCCACTTTCCAATCATTACTCTCCTAAATAAAAGCTCAAGTTAAATAAGTCTTATATGGTGCACTTGGACTGAAATGTTTCATATTTCATATTCATATCGAGTTCCATAAAATTCCAAGACTGTCTGCATCACAAATGACTCCATCCTGTGAAATCCTTTAGACTCACCTTTCCAGTAGAGGTTTCTCCCCTCTCACTCTCTCTGCTCCTCTGTCCTGACTCCTACAGGTCAATAGGGGTGGTGGAGTGATTATTATTAGTGTATTATTATTATTATTATTACCGTATTATCATCATCATTATTATTGTCATTATTATTATTATTATTATTATTATTATTATCCACATAATCATACGTGAATGAGCTGTTTCACGGTGTGCATCTGATGCTGGAGCTAATGCTCCAGAAGGAAGTCACCCCAAAGATAATATGAAGAGTGCACACCTAACTCTATAAACAACCAGGACCTTCACATTGCATTTCGGACTAACTAGCTAGCTACTGTAGCAGAGGTCTTTTTGAGCTGAAATGTAACTTTTGAGACGTGCACAGAGATATACAGCACGCGTCTCACGCTGCCTCCTGTACAGGGGGCTCTCAGCTACAGAGTGTGCAAGCCAGGTTTTTATTTGTCAAACAGGGAGCGTTTGGCAATTACGTGGGACTTTCTGCTGTTAGCTGGGGGGCTGCAGCTAACTTATTGTTACTATCAGCAGTGATGAATACTTACTCTCTTGAAAAAATTTCGTATATCAATTCTTGTTCACGTTCTTCTCCTAATGCTGCTCTAGTCGGTTCTGTGTGCTCCGCTCCCGGTACACACACTGCAGGTACCCAGGTACCGAGTGCAACCTAGGTTGCAGGGAAAACGTGGACTGGATTTCAGTGATGTGGGCGTGCTCTATATGAACAAGTGGAATGGACTGGATAACGACGCACTGACTCTGACTCTCTACCGCTTCCACTATGAAGTGAAGGGAAACTAAGATTTATGATCACATTTAAGTTAATAATAACTGGTTTATTTATTTAAACTCATAGTCTGGCCACATTATATTGAATTTGTCTGCACTTTTTTGTAAAAAAAAAAAAAAATTATAAATGAACATAAAATTATTTAGGGGGGCTTAAGAATATTTTAGGGGGGCTGAAGCCCCCCTAAAATAGGCCTAATGACGCCACTGGAATTGCATACAGGTGTGTGTGATTGCGGGCGGGACGAGGATTGATTGACTGCAGACAAAAGACTGGGCAGACGGGAGAGCATCGTACTGCTGCGGCTCGGCACTGTTTTGGGAGGGAGGGTGTTCGCAGCCTTTAAGGACTGCCGGCGATGAAGACAGGTAGAGCAGGGCGTTAGTTCCTGCGCTAGGAGGGGAGGGTTGCTGCCTCCTGTTGACAGTCAGGGCCGCTACTGCTCCTTGAATGTACTTCCTGCGGTCGCGCGTGACACTGACGCCCGGCCGAACTCTGTCCACACCGTCCAGCGAAGTCGGTCCCCGAGGCGTTGGACGGCGTCTCAAGCTCAGACCCCGGGAGAGGGTCTCGCCGAGCGGGCGAGTTAAGTATGCTTTAAATATTGTTGTTATACGTATGTATGTGTATATAGGCCTATTGTGTAGTTTGCATAGTGCGGGAGGGAGTAGGTTAGGTTACAGGTGAGGGAGGGGTAACTAAGTCAGAAGGACATTGTTGAGTTGGTGCTCCCAATTATTAAATGTTTATTTGTTATTTTGTGTTTATGATGGGCAAACTTAATGTAATGTTATGTTTATTGATTGATTGTTTGAGTTGATTGAGGACTGATTGATTGACTGACAGGCCAGCTGTCTGATGTCCATTGTGGGCGTGTTTAATAAAAGCCTTGCACCCTCAGCTGAGTGCAGTTGTGTGTAGGTGACCTGGGAAACAGCAGATCGCTTCTGTATATTCTCTCATCCTGGTATTCGGTGCTTGATCTTTTGACTTTTGGGTTCACGAGGCTGTGCCGCTGTAGCCTATAGCCCTACTGGCATCCACATGGTTTCACTTTAAACGATGTGTTGTGGATTGCTGTGATTTCTCAGGTTGCTGTGGTTGATGATTTGCAGTGCCTCCTGCGTTGAGGGTGCTAGTGTGCCGTGGTTTGAAATGGTGTGTCTTAAAGCAACACTAGGTAGTTTGTCGACCTTAAAATAATATTTCTAAACTCAGTTAAGTGGTAGAATAACGGTTAATAGGATGAACGGTGACGCCTCTGCAGCCTGAGGGGGGTCCCCCCGGCAGAAACCGCACTGTGTAACTTCCCAGAGCGGGTCGGCACATACCTGACGTAAAGAAGTCTAGTGCGACCTGCTTTACGACACGATTATTCGCCGGTGGATTTAGCCAGCAGCTACTTGGATTTTTTGTAAACCAACGCCATGGCCAAGCCAGCTAAAAAAGCCAAGAAGGTCTCCTGGTCTATTGTCTGAGGAGGCGAAGAAAAGAAAGAGAAAGTGATATCACATGAGCTTGAGCTGGACATGGATAAATATGGGACCAGCTTACACTCGGTGGAGCGAGCTGAAAGAACTAATGGCGACCTAGCCTTGATGCTACTGGATTTGTAAGTTATATATTACATATATACATATTTATTATCTTACAGACTTTTACTTTGAGTTGATTTGTTGTTATGTGGTGTTTATTGGGGCTCTATTTGTCCACAGTTTATAACCGTAATAAAGCCGGGAGATAAGCTAATGCTGTCCGTTTCAATAGCTTGCATGTTTTCGTGTAGTGACTGTAAACGATGACTAACTTACTAAAACACTATGAACGTCTTGTCTTGTAAAGTTGCAGATTCCTTAGTTCATGCAGATATTCAACATAATTGTTGAACAGTGTGGTCGGGAGGTAACATTAGGCTATTGTTGTTATCGGTAACGTTAGCATGCTACTTGGGTACTGTTGTACCGAGTTGGTTGTAGTTATTGCACCAAACACAACGTCAGCTTGCACGTTTTCATGTAGTGACTGTAAACGATGACTAACTTACTAAAACACTATGAACGTCTTGTCCTAAAAAGTTGCAGATTCCTTAGTTCATGCAGATAATCAACGTAATTGTTGAACAGTGTGATCGGGATCGGGAGGTAACGTTAGCATGCTACTTACTGTTGTCATACCGAGTTGGTTGTAGGTATTACGCCAAACACAACGTCACAACTTGCGATTGTATTTAGTAACTCCCGAAAACATAGTTATATTTTCAGACGTTACTAAACACATTCACACCCAAGCGTCGTGTTTTGGAAGTAACTTAGTCGGTGCAATCACTATAACCAACTTGGTATGAGAATAATTCTAGCATGCTAATGTGCTGTGCAGCCTACATGCTAACAAACTACCAACTGCTATCTCCGAATCTAGCTTGTTGTTGGCACTCGATTGAGATTTCATGTTTTTGATGTTTCCAAACGAGGCTTTGTGATTCGCCAGCTCCGTCAACAAATTCACGTGTATTCATTTTCCCCGGGGATGCTCATACAGTGACAGTATTTACGATACTAGTAACAGATAATTGCGCTTCTCAACCAGCCGGGGGTAGTAATGAGTCCAAACTTCCTAGTGTTGCTTTAAGCTAGAGTCTAGCCCTGTGTGTAGTGGTTCTTCACTTAAATCAGGGGTGGGGAACGTCCAGCCTCCTCTTCATATATGAATAAATTAGGGCCGGGACTTGATTAAAAAATTAATCTAATTAGAGGCTTTGTAATTAATTAATCGAAATTAATCGCATTTTTAATCGCATATAAATATTTGACCTGAGAACAGTGAGAAGCACTTTTTTTTCATATGGGTTTTAGTATACAATGGAATAATGACTGAATACATGAGCTTAAGCAACAAAACATTGTTTATTTTTTTTTTCAAGGTGGTACTTAACCAAGACCAACAGACTAGGGTTTCAGCAGCGACAAGGATTGCTCGGTAAAGTTGTAACTTTCACTTTCAAGGCCGGCCTGAGAGAGGAGCTGGTCAGCGGTGCTGTCTTGCTTATGTTGCTATTGCCAGGGCGCCAGTGTCGGCGGCTTTTTAACTCGTTAAATAATTGTGCTCCAGTATAATCGGTATGCCTGAAACTCATCCAGTGAGAAACGTTCCGCGGTGCAAAAATAAGTGCGATTAAAATGTGTTAATTTTTGTGTAATTAATTAATCTTAATTAACACATTAAAGTCCCGGCCCTAGAATAAATAAAAAAAATCAGGAAAAAAATATATCGCCAGCCATTAGTTTTCTGAGAGAAACAGACTATGTCAGGGTCACTGACGTCAGGGTCACGTTGACTGACCCTGACGTCAGTCAACGTCAGGGTCAGTGAATACAGCATGTGATGTACGTGCCACTGCATTGGGCCGGAGTGATTGATACATGACAAGTGATGCATCATGGCGACTGTCAAGAAAAGGAAGGTGGACGCAGAATGCCGCGTATTCCAGGAAAAATGGACAAATGACTTTTTCTTTGTTGAAGTGAAAGGCAAGCCAGTGTGCCTAGTTTGTGGCGAGGCGCTGGCGATGATGAAAAAGGCAAATGTCGAGCGCCATTACAGCTCGAAACTTGCTAAACTCGATGAGTTGAGAGGACAAATGCATTTGGATAAAATTAACGCTCTTCGTCGGAGTTTGGGTGCTCAACAAGCAGCTTTCACACGACCACAGACTGACAGAGAGAATATTACGCGTGCAAGTTTTGTGGTGAGTGAATTAATAGCCACGAAGCTGAAACCTCATGCTGAAGGAGAGTTCGTGAAGGAGTGCCTCGTAGCCGCCGCGGAGCTGCTCGCACCCGACAGTGAAATTATTTCAAAGCGTCAGTTTGTCTCGGAGAACTGTTTCAGACAGGATTACTGATATGGCGCAAGATATTGAAAAAACACTTAAGAACACTGCAAGAGACTTTGAGTATTTTTCTCTGGCTTGTGATGAGACAACAGACATCACAAACACAGCGCAGATTGCCATCTTTGTGCGTGGGATTATGACCGAGTTTGAAACGAAGGAGGAGTTGCTGTCTTTGCAAGCCATGCATGGCACTACTAAAGGTGAGGATTTGTTCAGTCAAGTTGTTGTGGCCGTGAACAATTTTGAACTGCCATTTGAGAAGTTGAGCGGCATCGCCACTGACGGAGCTCCCGCAATGGTTGGCGCGCAAAAAGGATTGACTGCATTAGTCAAAGAAATGAGCCGACTGAGTCTGGATCCAAGTGATTTAGTTGTATGCCACTGCATCATACATCAAGAGAGTTTGTGTGCACATTCCCTGACGCTTACCAATGTGATGAAAACAGTTGTGTCCACCATAAACTTCATTGAAAGCAGAGGGCTGAACAACCGCCAGTTCAAGGAGTTGCTCAGCGAGCTTGAGTCAGAGTACGGTGATCTGGTTTATCATTGTGAAGTGCGCTGGCTGAGTTGTGCAAATATGCTCGCACGGTTTTATACACTGCTGGAAGAAGTCAGACGCTTCATGGAGATGAAGGGGAAACCTGTCATGGAGCTCAGTGATGGCAAGTTCCTCCGTGATCTGGCCTTCATGGACATGTTAGAGCTAAACATCAAGCTGCAAGGTCCCAACCAGCTCATCAGCTCTCTGCTTTCAAATGTGAAATCATTTGAAGTGAAATTCAATCCTTCTATCCTTACCGTTAACCACTACTACTGTTATCACTAGTAATTACATTTCCATGTGCATTTCATTGTTGTGGCTGTGATGCCTCTTTATGTACTTTCACTCCTGTCAACCATCCATTATAATTGTATACATTGTGATCTCGTTGATCTGCTCTGTACATGCGACATCTATTGCACGTCTGTCCGTCCTGGGAGAGGGATCCCTCCTCTGTGGCTCTCCCTGAGGTTTCTTCCACATTTTTTTTTTTTTTTCCCTGTTAAAAGGGCTTTTTTTTTTTTTTTTTGGGGCAAGTTTTTCCTCACTCGAATCGAGGGTCGAAGGACAGAGGGTGTCGTCTCTGTACAGATTGTAAAGCCCTCTGAGGCAAACTGTGATTTGTTAATTTGGGCTATACAAATAAAATTTGATTTGATTTTGATTTGAAGTTAAGGCTGTGGCAAGGACAAATGGAAAGGGGAAACACTGTGCACTTTCCCACCCTACAAGAACAAAAGCCTGATGTTACGACTGAATATGCTGGTGAGTGTGCAAAACTCATCCAGGCATTTGATGATAGGTTTCATGATGTGGAAAAAAATACAAAAGGAACTCGACATGTTTGCGACGCCATTTAATGTGCAACCATCTGATGTGCCAGACAACCTCCAAATGGAAATAATTGAGCTGCAAAACAACAACAAGCTCAAAGCCAAGTACAACAACCTCTCTCTGCTGGACTTTTACAAACTGTATGTTCGTGCTGAGGATTTTCCCATCCTGAGGAGACATGCCCTCATGTTTGCATCTCTGTTTGGGACAACGTATCGCTGTGAACAGTTCTTTTCAAAACTGACTCTTGCAAAGACTCTCTTCCGCTCAACGCTGGCTGACTCAAACTTGGAAAACCAGCTTCGAGTAGCATCATCACTGCCAGCTGACATCAGACGCCTCGCTAAAGAAAAACGGTTCCAGCCATCACATTAGGTGAGTCTAGAAATGCAGCAATCATGAGGCTTAGTAACACAGCAGTTATAGACTTTTTTCGTCTTTTTTTTTTTTTTTTTCATCCCTAGTTATGTGTTCATATGGCCCTCGGAGGACTTAAGAAAAATTGAAATGGCCCTTGATATGAAAACGGTTCCCCACCCCTGACTTAAATGAAGTGTGTATTGGCTGTCCTGTTATGACTGGTTCCTCCAGTTGGTGGAGCCTTCCTCAACTTTATGAATTAGCTTTTATATTGAACTTGTGGTGGTTGAATAAAGATTGCCTTTTTGTACTATACTGTTGTGATAATTTAAAGGCTCTGACACAAGGACAAATCCCACATTTATTACAATATACTCATTTTCATGTTCATAGTTTTCAGTGTCCACTAAATAAAAAAACAACAAACAAAAAAACCCACACATTTTCTTTTATCATAATGTCCATTGCGCCAGCACCTTTATTTACCCGTTTTAGTGCCTGTCTCTAAGACCCGTATCCTGTAAAGCCCAGTCGGCTCTCACAGGCCTGAGCCTGGGTATTTTTACATTGCAAAAAACATGAACAGTGATTTATAATCCAAATCGCTTTATATTAAGGTCACTGTAATGAGTATTAGTCAACAGGTAGTAATAAGGCCCTTATAAGATGCTCATTAACAGTAATAAGACTAAGTGTAGTTTAATAGCTTAATAAACACATTTACTTTTAGTATGAGTCATTTGTAAGCAGTTTATAAGTGCTGAAGTTGGTGTAGATGCTTTAGAACGTAAATAAAAGTTGTTTGGGTTTATTCTAAAACTTAATAACAGCATTGCAAATACATTTGAGTTTAACTAACTTATTATGTTGCTGTTCAACCTTTTTACTAAGGTTTTTTTGGTTGCTTTATTGAGATTTATACATACATTATGCATTTATTAACAATTAACTTATTATTGCATCTAAGTTTCTTCTACGTGCTTATATCCAACAATAAAAGTGTTTATAATGCTATTTTTAACGTTTATATAGTCTTAGTGTTAATGAGCATCTTGTAAAGCTTAAAATAACACTCATTACAAGGGCCTTAATATGAAGCCTTACGGTAACATCTAATATAGCTTAACTGACCCTGTGACCCCTTGTACCAGGAAACTCTCCGTCCCTCCATCCAGTCAGCGATTTCCTCTGGACAGAGGAAGTTTATTTTCTTAAAAATAAAGACATCACTTTGGATGCTTGACAGACATGCTAGTTCCTGGTATCTGCACTCCTCTTCAGAGGCCCCATTCATAGTTGTAAAACACCACTGCTTCCCTCCCCGGAGACGGTCACATCTCCCCTTTCAGGGTCGAGCAAGATTCAGTTGATCACAATTGAATCCACATTTACCAAACATCAGAGGACCGGAGGACTTCCTTTTGACAATTATGTTATAATTAAATGTCTTTGTTTGTAAATAAGACTAAAACCTGCTATCATTTTGTTCTCTCCTATCTAATTAACACACACATACATACATACATACATACATACATACATTATATATATATATATATATATATATATTTTTTATTTCCAGAGTGAATGTTCTCCCCCTTTTCTTGACCTGATCCTAGGTTGACACCCGTACTTTACGACCCTTATCTTCAAATTCCTGTCGTAAAGGCTCCTACACTCTTCCAGATTTTAACAAAGTTAAAATAACTGTTGAGCCAGAACCTAATCTTCTGGACTTAAACATACACTGAACAAAAATATAAACGCAACACTTTTGTTTTTGCTCCCATTTTTCATGAGCTGAACTCAAAGATCTAAAACATTTCCTATATACACAAAAGACCATTTCCCACAAATATTGTTCACAAATCTGTCTAAATCTGTTAGTGAGCACTTCTCCTTTGCAGAGATAATCCATCCCACCTCACAGGTGTGGCATATCAAGATGCTGATTAGACAGCATGATTATTGCACAGGTGTGCCTTAGGCTGGCCACAATTGCAAGTGATTAATAAGTTACATTTATTAGTAGTGTATCTCCTACACAATCAATCACTTTCCAAATTAAGCAGGTCTAAACCATAGGCTAATCAACATGCTTGATTAATTTATTTGAAGAGACCCAACATTTCCCCCATGAGCAAGCACTTGGCAACAGTGGCAAGGAAAAACTGCCTTTTAACAGGAAGAAACCTCAAGCAGAACCGGACTCAATGGCTGTGTCTCAATTCAGGGTAGAGCTCAGATTGGGCCCAAAAAATCAAGCCCGACCCTAACCGTGCACGTTGTGTCCGAGCGCGGCCCGGCGTGACACATTAACTGTAATTATGAGCCTGAGCCAGATTTAAACGTGACAATTTTTGAATACGTGGTGTAACAGTCAGTTATTCAATGTAGCGCCACTAGGCGGCGCCTCCTTTTGTTTAGTGGGTAATGTTACCTGTACGATGAAGAAGAGCAGGTGTACTTCCGCTCCCCCCCGACAGAGCAAAGACTCCCCATTTTATTTTGTCTTTATTTTGTAAAGTGTTGCTGCAAGAACCCCGGCCTGTGTTCGTTTGCATGTATCCCTGTAACATTAGTGCCATAGAGACCTGACATGGTATGGTCAGTATTATGAATAAAAGTGCTGTGCGGAAACCCCCACATGTTGCCTGCCATCTCTTGAGTAACCGGAGTTACCTGCACTAAAGTGGACCATCACCATCACCTTCCCCTTCACCAGCCCACGTTACAATGGGCTGTTTATAACTGACGTTCTCAACTACAATTCCAAGTTGTTTGAACTACAGAAATCTGTTTAGAATTATCTTAATGAATAATGCAACAAGGACGAAGCATGTAAACTGCGTTGTTTGTTTTTGTACAGAATGGAATGGATCGCAAATGAAGTAATGATTAAAAAAAAAAAAAACACAAACGCTTGATCAAGGGCCCGGCCCGAGGAGAGTGGCGGGAAATATCGACCCGACCCGGCCCGTCAAGTTCGGGCTCAGGCAGAGAATCTAAACTCTAATTCAGGGTCTGCATCCTTCGAAGGACGCGACCTTTGCGGCCCTCGAAGGCAAGTCCTTCGGAGAGACCTTCGAAGGCCGCATCCACCATTGTGAAATGGGACGGTCTAGCATTTGGAGCATTTCCTGGTTGCGCCACCAGATGTTCCCGCCCCACCCGTACGTCACGATATCTGCCGCCCAGGCCCGCGAAATTGAAAACACGAGTAGAGAGTTCGACGGAAAATGTTTGAGTATTCCTTATTTTGGAGGAAGAGGAGATGCAGCTCCGCCGGCGCCGGCTGGTGTTAGTCCGGTTGAGAGAGGGACGTGGAGAGGTAAAACCTGTCATTTGAACCCACAGTAATGTCATCATCATTATTAGCCAGCTAACAGTCAGTAACATGCCAATACACTACTCAAATGCTGGACATATAAACTGTTGAACGGCACATATGGGTAATGCCAGATAACCTTGACAATTGATTGACTGACAGTCAAAGAACCCCGACCTCAATTTAATATTAAAATATTCTGTCATGAATCATCAAAACCAGACTGAGAAGTGGATCGATAAACAGATTTGGCATTATCTATCAAAGCACTAAAATGAACTAGAATCATCTGATTAACACAATGATGTAGCTATTGTCTAATTAACCATTTCTCTTTTCCTGTTCTCCCCCTCCCTTCCCAATCCAGACCAGACCCCTGTACTGCAGGGCCAACATGGCCGTTCCTGTCCTCGACAGGTTTTTCGAGGACGGGGACACCAGGCAGGATTTTCAGCTGAGCAGGGAGTCACTGGCAGTGCTGCTGAACCTTCTCGCACTGGATCGGAGACATGGATGGGGTGCCACAATAGAGACCTTGGTGTTCCTCTTCTAGCTGGCGAGTGGGGCATCATACAGGGTGGTCTCAAGAGTGTTTGGGATGCCTCACTCCACTGTCCACCGTATCGTCAACCGAGTTACTGGGGAGGTGGTGGCCATTCGCCACAAGGTCATCTACCTTCCAAAGACCGCTCAAGACCTGGCGGCAGTAACTCGTGGGTTTGCAGGGCTGGCAGGACAAAGAGCTTTTTCAAAAGCTGCTGGAGCAATCCACGGCTGCCATGTGAGGATCAAGCCACCGAGCGGCCCTGATGGTCACTGCTACAAGAACAGGAAACTGTTCGCCTCCATTATACTGCAGGCAGTTTGTGACCATCAGGGCCGCTTTGTAGACACGTACGTGGGCTGGCCGGGGTCGGTGCACGACTCCAGAGTACTCCGGCACAGCCCACTGTACAGGCGGGCCATCTACCCTCCTCCAGGGCACTTCATCCTCGCAGACGGCGGGTACCCGTGCCTCCAACATCCACTCCCCCTCATCACTTCCTACAAGCCGCCTGTGCAAGGTGTGGGAGCCCAGTGCTTCAACGTCCATCATTCCGGGGCACGCTCTATCATTGAGCGTGCCTTTGGAATGATGACCAGGTTCAGGTCCATCTTCCTGCAAGCGCTGGAGGTGCACCACACCTTTGTGCCTCAGGTGCGTCATGACTCAACAGGAGTCATTTTTGTTTCTTTGAGTACTGAAGAAGAGTAAATCAAAAGTGATAAATATCCAGGTCGTAACAGCATGTGCGTCCTGCACAACATCTGCCTGGGGGCGGGTGACATCATGCCCCCAGAGGATGAGCTGCAGGACGCCATGCCGGAGGATGAGGGGGAGAATGTGTTGGAGGCAGCCAGTGGTGCTCCATGGCGGGACCAGCTGTCTGCGGAGGTGTCTGCCCTGAAGAAGGTGATCCCTGACCACGACTATCTTTAGTTGGCAAGTGAAATAATCCTAAAGGCATCATTTACATCTATGGTGTTTGGTAGATAGTTTTGTTCATTGTAATCAGTCATCATTATTATCATTATGACCACATCATGAAATCATAATTCTTGCCTCTTTCCTAAAAAATTCTTAGTGACATGGCAGCCATCGATCGAGTCAGCCCTGCAATGGACGATGTGGTTGACAGTGGAGACTCCACCCCCAAACACCCTGAATACCACCCCAGATGATGTCCCACTGACACCAGGGTCTTTATTGTGGCATCCCATCCAGCCCAGCAGCACTGCCAGGGACTCCTGCTCAGCCTATTGCTGTCAATGATTTGGTTGATAATTGTTTGTCATTATGTTTCAATTCAAATTAAGAGATGCAATAAAAGTGTGTGTGTGTGTGTGTGTCAATATGGGACAGAAAGTGAAGGAAGAAAGGTTTGATGTTGTGACTTGTTAATATGTTCATATTATAAACATTGTGAATACTGAATGGAATGGACAACGTGTGACAATATTTTAATCAATTAAATAAATGACATCTCAAACAATAATTGTAGTGAATAAATAGAACTCATAAATTAACAGAGTAAATGAACGGTGATAACCGAACAAAATAAAATCAGCGATCGGCCATCCGCTTGAGCAGAGAGAACAGCCTGTCCATCCTCTCTGCTCTCGCGCTCTCTCCTCTCATCTGCCTCCCTCTGCAGCCTCATGTCCTGCCTGAGGAGCTCAAGGAGTTCATCCTCCTCTTCCGACTTGGCCCTGGCTGGCCTCCTGGCTCTCCTCCTCCTCCTTGTTCTCATCCTGTTCAGCCGCCTGGTCAACCGCTTCACTTGGCCCTGGTGTGTCCTCAGGCATGGATGCAATTAGGACGGGGGGGCAATGGACGGCCTCTGTCCTAACACCTCATCCATGAGGACAAACCAGGGCCAAGTGGCAGCGGTGGAGGTCCTGCCGACCCCCTCTCCTGTCCCTGGATATTTGCAATCCTAAGGCAGTGGAAATCAATCACGTCAGCAATTTCCAGCAAGTATACTACCAAGTATTCATTAACTTGCATGGGTAAAACAAATAAAATGCAGTTTCCACATCATCATCCACACCTGCGCCTACTTTGTATTTCTTTTTCAGATTGTCCCATTTCTTCTTGGCCTGTTGGGGCCCGACCTTGCCCCCATTTTTTCCAGAATTGTTCTAAACACAGACAGAAGCAAGAGAAAATGTGAACACAAGACCACATTCACACAGGGATGCAAAGATTTACAAAAAGTGACATCAGGACACTGACAGCTGGGCTATTCGTTATTGCCTTACCTCCATCCAACTGCGGCCGAGTGTTTCGCCCCGTGAATAAAATGGTCGTGTTGACCTCTGAGGGCGATGAATTGCTCTGTCTGCTCCTTGCTCCCTAAGACAATGAAATGTAACACACGTGTTGTGTTATGTCAAGAGACAAAAGGGTTCTAATGTAGCAAAGATATAATGATGATAATGATGATAATGATGATGATCCTGAACTTAGCTTTTCATTCATTCCAAATGTTGAACTAGACTACAGTTTTCCGTCAAACATTTTGAAAGTGAAGGCCTTTAAGGATTTACTTCCAACGGCATAATGCTAAGCATTACCAGCGTCACGTATTTTAACTGAAAGTTAGCATTTGGAGGTTTTATAGTCCCTTGAAGTTTAACATATCTAGAGTTGCATGTTGAAATAAAAAACAATTTCCAATCAGGATTTTGAGTGCATCATAGCACCAAAACAGCATTGGATTAAATTGCAAATGACCTTCTAATTGCATCTGACAAAGGTCTTGTCTCTGTACTGGTCTTGTTAGATCTGCATTGAGCTATTTATCAGATCAATCTCAGTTTGTACAAGTTAACAATGAATCCTCATTGCATACCAAAGTTGGTCATGTGGCTCCACAAGGTTCTGTGCCCCGACCAATACTATTCACTTTAAATATGCCATATTTAGAGAATATCATTATAAAATACTCCATTAATTTTCATTTGTATGCAGATGATACACAATTGTACACTAATCAGGGAGCTAAACCTCAGGCATAACTTAAGGACATAAAAACCTGGATGACCTCCAATTTCCTGCTACTAAACGAAAGTTATTGTGCTGGGACCTATACATTTCTAAGAGACACATTATCTAATGAAAAAGCTACCCCGGACAGCACTACGCTGGTCTCCAGTACCACATTAAGGAATCTGGGAGTTATTGTACATCATAATGTCCTTTAAAGGATAAGTACCGTTTTTTACAACCTGGACCTTATTACTGGCAAAATATATGGTCATTTACTCACCCAGATAACTTTGGTGTCATTCGGCGTCGTTCGGACGAAATTAGATCCAGTGTAGCGGCGATATATCCATATAATGGGAGAGACGGGGCAGCGACACACAGCCTCTATATAACGCATTATCTGCCACGAAACTAGTTAATTTCATCAATATTTTGTTATGAAATGCTAGCGCTATTAGCCTCTGAGTCCGGGCACGTCTATTGTCAACATCCGGGGTCTGTAGGTTGAGCTACTACCTCTGACCTGGAGGATGTCGTCTCTGAGCTGCGCGCGCACCCGCGACAGCGCGGCTTGTTTACCTGTAGCTGCTACTGCTAGTTTGACCCCGGATGTTGATAACGGACGAGCCCGGACTCAGAGGGGAATAGCACTAGCATATCGTAACAAAATATTGATGAAATTAACTAGTTTCGTGGCAGATAATGCGTTATATAGAGGCTGTGTGTCGCTGCCCCGTCTCTCCCATTATATGGATATATCGCCGCTACACTGGATCTAATTTCGTCCGAACGACGCCGAATGACACCAAAGTTATCTGGGTGAGTAAATTACCATATATTTTGCCAGAAATAAGGTCCAGGTTGTAAAAAACGGTACTTATCCTTTAAGTCCCATATAAAACACATTTCAAAGACTGCCTTTTTTCACCTGAAGCTGTAGTAGTAGAGTATCTTAAAGAGCTGATAGCACTAGTAGCATATGCCACTAGAACACTGTGCTACTAGGATGCAGGATTACTTATGGTTCATAGAGTGTCGAAAAGTAGAATTGGAAGCAGAGCCTTTAGCAATCAAGTTCTTCTCCTGTGGAACCATCTTCCAGTCTCAGTTCAAGAGGTAAACATTTACCTGCACAAGCTCTTCGCAATGCTGCCACAGATTTAGACTGTCAGTGGACTCCCCATGATGCACTGAGCTCCTGTCTCTTCCTCTTTATCTGTACACATCATGTCTTATTAATACATGTTACTGACTTGGCTTCTTCCACAGTCTCTGTGCTCTCTCGTCTTGCAGGTTTTCATGGATTGTGATGGTCCTGCTCGACTCCTACAATCTCTATCATCATCGATATTCTCCTTCTTCTCCTCCTTATTATTATTATTATTTATTATTATTATTATTATTATGGATCATATTTTAACTATAGTCTCTTTTTCAACCCAACCAGTCCAGGCAGATGGCCACCCACCATTGAGTGTGTATGGTTGGCTGTGTTCGTGGTTGTGTGTATATGTGCGTGGTTATCTGTGCACACTTATATGTGCATGTTTAACTGTATAATACACACTATCACACATCTTACTGTAGCATCCTCATGTTATGACCTTCCATCACAATCTGGCCTCCCCACAGTAAACACCGGCATGCAGCAGGTATACACAGTTTGATGTTGTGTCAGCCTTGAAGTACAACTTACTTGTTCTCAGCTCAGATACAGATGTGGATAAAGATCTCCGATTTCTCTCCGTCTGTTGGATCCTATTCATGAGATGAGATGAGATGAGATGAGAGATGGTTCTGTGCAGCTGTCCAGCAGCACATAAGGAAAGGAGGTGGCAGGTTCAAAGGATGTTGCAATATCTGTGACAGTTGTGTTGTCAGGATTGTGTTTGTTGTTGCGTCCTCATACTGTGTTTTCATATTCATTTCCATGAAGTGTGCTTAATTTTGAGGAGTCTTATGTGAGGTGTCTTCACTACACTCTGAATCATTACAGCTTTTCTGATAAAGCACACTGAATCACCAAGGGGCTTCCTAGATTCTTGACTTGACAGAGGAGACTCAGCCATCTACAGAACGTTGACACATTTCATCACAAGATGTCGACATAGACAGATGAAGACACTTTTACTAACAAACACACCCTTATTATGTCTTTATGAATCCTAGACGTATGATGTATGAATGATGGCTGAGGTCTAGTTGTCCTCTTTAGAAGACCCTGATGTAAAGTGTTGTGAAATATTTGAGGTCAGCCAAAACTGAGCCCCATCAAATACTGAATCAGCCAATAGCAGGTCTCATCACAGGTACATGTAATTAATCCAATTGACAGCACAATCGCAACACACATTGTATTCCTTAATGTACAGAATCATGCAAGAAGAAAGCTTATGAGCTTATAAGTGGTTTTCTTCAGGCTACACAGCTGTTTAGTTCCAGTCCCTTGAGTTCTCTTCACATGGTGTGTGTGTGAGATGTTCTTACTTTCACTATTAAACATAGCTGTGAGTTCTACTGTTGATTTTTTTACCATTTGATTTCAGTAAACGTTTAAGTGATCTCTGATCACGATCATTCAAGATTTTTTCCAATCACATTTGGTCAGAAGATGATGGTTCACCACTATCCCTCCAGGTTTTAATAATGCATTGGACAGTTCTTAAAACCAATTTTAGTAGTTTCAGTAATCTCCTTAGTTGTTTTCTTTGCCTGATGCAGGCCAGTAGTTTGACCCTTCTGAAACAGAGTAACATATTTTCTACAACCACAGGGTATGTCTTCTGACATGGTTGGTTAAGAAATGAGAAGTTACTCACTGTAGTAATAATCAGTACTCATCAGAAGGGGATTCAGGCAGTAGTCTGACTGGTTGAGCTCAGGTTGGGCAGGATGTTGGTGGTGTCCTTTAGTACTTCAACTGTGATTATCAACATTATTACAGATAAGGCAGTGCTCAGTAGGTTGTTTATTTGAGCCATTTTAGTTCTGTTGACTTTTTTGTATGGTTCTCTACCTACACACTCTGAACACACACAATACAAAGATGCAGACACATGCCAAGCTCCTCCCCATCACCATACAGTTGCCATTACAGCAGTGCATGACTTAGCCACAGCACACAAGTCTTATATGCAAATCTGGAGTTAGCCAGAAAGTGGGGAATGAAAATGGTATACAGAGGAAAACATTGTTTTTTTTAAATCTATAGTTGAAGTGGCCTTGTTAAAACGTACTTGCGATCTATCTAAATCTATGAACATTTTTATTAAAATGAGGTCCCTGGGCTGAAAGGATCCAGGTTGCATTTGTGTCCTAGATCATATAAAAAGCGAAAGCCTTATGATTATAAAAAAATAAATAAATAAATCAAAAACTGACATAAAGCATTAATGTTTAGAGACTCACAGAAAGTGCAGTTTTATTGGAAAGACATTGTTGAAAGACAAAACTTTACACACAGTCTACAACAATTTTGACAGACAAGTATTTACAGAATAATAATTCACAAAGGGTATGAATATGTTTGTATATAAGGTCAGTATATGTTTTAGATTTTGTTGATGCTAGCAGCAGGCAGGGTGGATTTGTCCAAGTCATCAAAGTATGGGTGGGTCATGGCCTCGCGCGCTGAGATCCTCTTGGGTGGATTGTATGTCAACATTTTCTACAGCAGAGAGACAAGATGAGGATGAAAGGAAGATAACATCAATCAGGATATTTCTGTCTGGAACAATTAAGTGATTATAACCTGCTTTAGAGAGGAGGACAGCTATTGCAATCACCATTCCATTCACGTTTATTTTCTCACAACAGTATATGTAATTCTTGCTAATCTTACACTCTGGTCAAGTGTACAAGTATAAATATCTTTATATGACCCTGTGATACCTTTAGGTAGTCATGGTGACCAAAATGGATTACAATGCCTTTCTATGGAACTGTAGCACTCTTAAACACACTTACAAGCTTTAACAAAACAATGGCATAAGTAGGCCTCGCAGCATGCCAGACAAAATCTGTGTTGGAAACACTATGTCCCATGTAGGGATACATGAGTGAAAAAGTGTACACAGCTCCGGAGGTAGAGTAGCACTGCCAGTATTGATATTGTAGTAGGCCAGTATACACTGTACAAAATCCAAATACCACAATAAAAAACTGAACACCTAACCAACAAAAGAAAATCCAAATAGTCGAATATTGGGGTCCAGCCCTATCATATACTTCATTATACTATATCCAGAAGACATTAAAACTTGTTTTAAGATAGTCTTAATAAATAATATTTTGAATTAGAGACATTGTTTTTTTTCCAGAGCTGATAACAGAGGATGCTAAGGAGAGACACATCTCGCTTAATTATTAGTGATACAGAAGCCACTGACAATGGTTACCTTTTTAATATCTTTTACTTCAGTCTATCTTTCAAACTCAACACTGACTGAACAATGTTCGAGTGGTGCTTTTACAGAGCCGAATGGAAAAGTATCATAAAAGCAAGCATTCTTAACTTCAACACACCTCATAGCATAATGCCCAACTAGGGGTGAATATAAGTGTGCTGTCCTGGGTGTTGTGTATTCATCACAGCTGCCTGTAGCTGGAGCTGATAAACTACTACTCCAGAGTCATTTAATATGGGAGTAAATGCCATTGACATTGGAGACAAAGCCACATGTTAGCAGGTGCTAGTTGGTTTTCTGACCAGTGTGAGTGGGGTAAGAGAGAGAAAGAGGAGGAGAGCTGTTTTCTGGTATTATATCCCTCCTTTAAAAACGCACTTTTGTTGATGTGACCTCTCCTACATAATTTATAGAACTATTCTACTATACCACTTATACTGTTGATTCATACAAGCTTGAGTGCACCTCGCTGTTGCGATGTCATTTGGTATCATGTCGGTTTCAATAGTTTGCTACTACTACATAATTTACAACAAGCTTCCTCCACAAATGGCTCACCTGCTGTTTTGAAAAAGAAATCAAGGGTGAAAAAATCCAAAACACTCAAAAGTGCAGACAAATTACCCTGCAGCTGAAAAATCCTTTCCACCATTGTAAAAGAGACATCTGTAAAACCTTTGACAAGCACTAGAAATGGGTGGATGATAAAAAGGTCCAAAGCTAGTTTCAATCCTGTGAACACAATTTTTCAATGCATTGTGTCAAATGATTTTCATTTCAATCATTTCAGTGTTCATGGTAAGTTTAGATTGGCCACACTGGATGCATTAGTCACGCTTCTCACGCGGGCGTTAAGTGTGGCTGCTGCGTCACGTGATCTAGAGATTTGGAGTCTCACCCATTTCTACCGCGGCAAAAATAGACCTGAAAAGGACCTATAGACAGTAATATCCACATCATGCCAGCATTTTACTATAGTTTTAATGTCTGTATCTGTAGAATATGTCTCAGACGTGAAGAGAATACACACAACAGGTGAGGGGCAGTTTCTCCCCCTCCCTCTCTTTCCCTCTCCTACTTTCTCCCTCTTTCAAAGGGAGAAGAAAAATCACGTCATCATATTTATTGATAATTATCAAAGGCAAACTCCATGTAAACAGATAGGGCAGGTAGTTCAGCAGTTCAGCAATGCAGCCACCACGCAGTACACAGGCATCCAGTGTGTTCAGCCTGCAGGTCTGTACTGTCTACATGTCTACATAGAAACTAAGTGTATCTGTACTAGGGGTGTCAACATCTACACGTGTAAACGGGTACTCGGATAATAAATCATAACCGTTTAGAAAAATCAATAACCGTTTACACGTCATTTTTCCTCCTCCTCATTTATTTCTCACCAATATATAGGCCTATAGTATTTTTAGGGGTGATGATGTTGCCTGAAAGCTTCAGATAATAACATTAACTAACTATACAATTAAATGTTCCCACTAGTGCAGTTATCCGCATACATAATAGATGCATGGGGCACAATGTTACGTTGATACATAAAAAAACCCGCGGCCACAGCCATTTGTGTTTTCAGACCAGCGAGACCACTTAAAGGCAAGACAGCTGCTGTATAGAATAGGCTGCGGAGGACTTGAGAAGAGCGCGGAGCTCATCATCTTCTCCATGTGCAAATGTCGTCCTGCTGAAAACAAAAACTGTTAATGGCTTGTTAGTTTAGCCTTTATTGTTACGTGTTGTTGTACATTATATTGTTGGTTGGTGTTCTGTGTCGGCTTTTTACGACCTGATCACAGAAGAAAAAAACATTTTTTTCCCAACAGTTTGTGAATAATTGTAACTACTTTTTTAGCTTTGTGGATATAAAGGTGAAGTTTTTTCCTCTCACTTCAGCATACTTGGGCTTCTTTTTTAGTTTCTTTCCATCGCCAATTCCAGATTACTTTTACTATGAGACGTATATTGAAATTCAGACGCAGCTCCCGTTGCGAGAGAGGGAGAGAGGGATGCAGTTTGAACTATACGTTTAAAAACAAATTGTACAACTGTGAGAAATAGTTAAAACAATGATTAAAAAAGAAGGTTAAACCTTTTTCAGCTTTCACTCACGTTTTCTTGTCTGTCAAAATGATAGATGATTTTATTTTCAACTCATTTTACTTTCTGTCATAAGTAGGCCGAAGCCTTAAAATGTTAAATGAAGCTCTGTGATTTATCTGTTATGTTGGCTTTAATTTAGTACCTATTTGAAATAGGTCTACAAGAAAAACGTTGAATAAACATTTTTGTCTGATAACTACTGGAATGGCTTTGATTTATTGGGATTAGGAGGCGGTTGAATGGAGACAGAACCCTCTAGTGGTTATGTAGCGCAACTGCGATAGAAAGAGATCATAAATCTCCGACGTGTAACCGGGTACATGTCGGTTAGAAGCCCCGTGTGCACGTGTAGAAAAAATTGTAAACGTTGACACCCCTAATGTACTGACCTTTATCTGACTGACTAGTTTCAAGAAGAGAACCCCTGAAGCAGTAGTACCAGAAAAGTCTGAATTCATATGTTAAGTTGTTCAGCCCTAGTCCTCACCGCCAGTAAGTCCAGGCCATTCTTATCCAGGTTTTTCACCATTGATGACAGGTTGCCAGACTTCCATTTAGGGAAGGTGTTTTTGTAGTCAGGTAGGCTCTCTACATCAGGCCATACGTCATTGTTAGGGGTTCCCAGAGTCCTGGAAAAAACAGAAACAGAAGTAGGGTTTAAATAAATAAAAGATGGAACTGCAAAGAACTATCTAAGGGCACCAAGACCCAGAGGAACCAGGGACTTAGCTCAGCAACCCCATTCTAACATAACAAGGAGAGTAAACAGCAAAACGTTCACCCTAAATTAAAAAAATAATGAGTTCGTAATACCCAATATATATTTCACAGTTGGAGGCAGACAACAAGCTGCACATGCGTTGATGCACTTACTTGTGTAAGCACAGTTTAAAGAAGATAGTGAAGTTGACTAACCCAGGGAGAGATCCTAATAAAACTTTATCACTATCACAGTACATGTATATACCAGAAATAAATATTGCAGTGTCACTCTTTTCCAATATTGTGCAGTCCTCCTTTCTGTTAGGATGGTTGAGGTTCAGGAAATACAGTGGGTTGTCCACTAATCTCTGGACTGGTGGTATGATCCACAGCTCCTCCTGTCGACATGTCAGTGTTCCTGAGCAATCTTACTTGAAATCCAAGAAGCTCCCAATGGACAGGCCAGTGCCTTTCAAGTATTATGTGTGTGAACAGTTGAATGAGAACTGTAAAAGCACTTTGCTATTAAGGTTGAAAAGTGCTATATACTGTAAGTGCAGCCCCACTGACTATCTTTCAAGAAGTTTCAGGGAAGGGTTTGCAGGGAGTGAAAGACAAAGTTCATTTGCTGGTAGTTTCATAGCAGTTACACACTAAAGCAGAAGTAAATAATTATCATCCGATCATCACTGTTGACCCTTAACTCATCTCCCACCTCCACATGTTCATTACATCCATCTCAAACATCAGTCAGAACATGACTTCATTTTTTAAAACCCTTCATCTTATTAATTAGTCATGGATACGTAGCCAGCAATGTGTGAGGAGGACTTTTAGTTCCAAATTTGGCTCCCCTGGTCCCTAACTAACCTAACCTAACCTAACCTAAGTACTTCAAGTTTTGAAATCAGGAAAATTCCACAGCTGCTGTTGGAGAATTTTTTAACAGCAGGATTTTGATCAGGAAACAGGCTCCAGGTAAATATTACCTATTCTTATGTTACTTTCTGTAGTCTGAGTTTAATGAGCTCTTATATCAACAGCTATTTCACTACTTTACATGTTTTTATTCACATTTGGAGTAAAACAACTTATGAGGGGTTCTTCTAAATGTATGGAGATGTGATCTGTGTGTCTACCTGAAGATCCTGAAGAGCTGATCTATCTCTGAGTCTCCATGGAACAGAGGCTTCTTGGTAGCAAGTTCAGCAAAGATGGTCCCAGTGCTCCAAACATCAACAGGGGTTGAATATCGGGGTGAACCCAGGAGGACCTCTGGAGCCCGGTACCAAAGAGTTACAACCTGAAAACACAATGGTTAATTAATCTCACTGGTCGTTTTAAAGGCTTTTTGTTATTTAGTGTTCTTAAGGGGAAAATTCTCAATATTTGATGTTGATGTCCAACCTGCATGATGGTAAATGAAGTCAACTGAAGCAATAAATTCCTCAATAGTCAACAGTCAAACTGTAAGAATTTATTTGCTTTTTTAACTTATAACTAACTTTATAGTTCAATTGTTTTAGCCCACAAACTTCAGTGGTGTGTGAGGGGATTCTCACCTCATGGGTGTAGACCCTGACAGGAACACCAAAGGCTCGAGCCAGGCCAAAGTCTGCCAGTTTGATTACTCCCTTGTTGTCGATCAGGAGGTTCTGGGGTTTCAGGTCCCGGTGGAGGACTCGACGACAGTGACAGAAGTAAATGCCCTCCAAGATCTGATACAGGTAGCTCTTAAAAGTGATGAAGGGTAAAAGAATGAACATGGAGATAGACACACGTGCAAAACAAGACAAATGGCAAATTCAATCTCTTTGAAACATTTTCTAACTCTGACCAACCCTTCATATAGAGTGAAGGACTCAACTGACAGAATGGGGAGGACTGTAAGAAAGTCTAAAAATCTTGTCTTCAACTAGCTCTCATTCACACAATGTTCACTTCACCTATGTCATTTTCTTTTTAATAAAAATGTTTAACTGTGCTGGTCGCAACAATGTGCCTCTGGAAGCTATCGGACCAACACTTTTTGCTCAGTGGGCATTTAAATGATAGGGGCTGCATTAGGTCCCATTAAACTAAGAGGAAAAATATCTGGAGGCAGGCAAACACAGCCACTTTTCTTAACCCACATTTTTGACAAAAAAAACATACACAAATTTCAGCTCAGTCGACTCTCATAGTTTATACTTTATCATCGTTTAAGTGATAGCAGGGACCGTCTTTGAGGGAGAAGCATGATAATGTGAGGTGAGATTCACAAATCTCTATTAAATCAACTCTCTCTGTCTGTTACCACTACCAACTTAGTTACCATCACCATGGCAACCGATAACAATTGGGCCAAGTCAGAGACAGATTTGCCAAGGAGTGCAGTTTAAAAACACAGTGGAGAATGCACACATGCATAAATGTCAAATATGTACATATAAGCATGCATCCAAGGGCTCACATACACACATACTATTTGCCAACCTTTAAACCATATTCAACTGATATCTTTTTCGTGAGAGGGTGAGAGGGCAGGGGAGGGACAATCATGCTGAGTAAAATGCAATGTTGGCCTGGAAGTAAATGAATAACGCAACATTAACGTCCCCATTCCCATCCTTTACCCTTCTGCAACAACTGTCATTTCACTCTTATTGATCATAATTTCACTTTGCCACATAACGTTAACCATATGACTGAGCACATTAAGGCTATATTCACAGCATCACCAGGTGTTCTTTGTTTTTTTTTTTACATTGGATTAACTTACGTTACATTGAGAGTTCCCCTGCAACCAATAGCAGAGGCATTGGTCATCTCATGACTGTTTGTGACCATTATACACTACAAAATAAATATTGTTAAAGATGACATGAAAAGGCATTTCTGGTTGGAGTTTGGCTCATAATGTCTTAATGGTTCAGAATGATAGAGTTGAGAAAATGTGAATTAACGTTGAGAGCGCATCAGAGAGGTGCATTTCAAATAATGTTTTGCCAGTGACTTTACTTATCATTATGCTTATACGCTTACCTATTACCTGAATATAAAGATAATAATACATTCATAATTTGTAAATATACTGGGTTAGTATTATTATAAATATAAATGTTCATGTAGACATGCCTTGCAGTAAGAAAAATGCTTAATGTCTGAATTTCAAAATATCCCATGTAACGTTTGCCATATTTCTAATAATAATAATAATTATTATCATTATTATTATGATAAAAATAAAGAAAAGTTCCTGCATTCATCTTTGAAAAAATAAGTTGTTTTTTTGTTGTTGAAAGATTTAAATTGGCAGATATATCCGTTATTGGAATTTTTACTCCCCAATATCCATATTGGCAAATCCATATTGGTCAGGCCCTAATTAACACTAACTTTTTACTCTGGGTGACACATAATAAGAGTGATTAATACGTTGTCCGTTTCTGTATTTTTGCATTCAATTTGAATAAATCAGCGAATTGTTCCAGCTCTACTCCAAATAACATAACATTTTTGATTATGAAAAGTCTGCATTAGCAGTAGCCCATCCGCCCGCCCGCCCCCCCCAATATTACTCCACCCACCACTCAGAACACCCTTTTTGGGATATTGGCTTAGTTGTATAAATGAGCCCACAAATTCAAAGTAGATGACTTGAGTTAATGTTCAGTTCAAGTTACCATTATCCTTGAGATATATAATTTCATTCCATAATCCAATGTAAAACTAATTCAAATGCAACAATATAGCAGTCACAAACTGCTGAGAGTTTATTCATCACAAACACACTTACCTTCACCAGCATAGGGTCCATGTATTGGCCAGAGGGGATGGAGTCCAGGTACTTTTTCAGGTCCATAGACAGGAACTCAAAGATGAGGTAGAGACGAGACTCCTGCATGAGGACATCCAGAAGTCTGACACACAGACACACACACACACACACGTAAGTCCATACTGCATTTATGTATACATTTCTCATAGGCTAGCTGTCATAGTTCTTATTTGCTCACATATTGTTTTCAGGGTATTTCAGGGTAACATTGTTTTAGGCTACTTCAAAATCAAAGTCAGCTCATGTTTCACCAGTTAAATGCTTCTAAAAAACCCAGAAGTGATGGTGTTTGGTCCCAGTGGCCCTTGTGAATCCCCTCCTGTTGTCTTGGGCCCTTTGGCAGATTATTTAAAGCCAACAGTCTCAAACTTGGGTTTTAAGATGGACAGTGATTTTAAATTGGATCGGCAAATTAGTGCTGTAGTAAAGTCCAGCTTTTTTCAGATTAGGCAGCTGGCAAAGGTGAAGCCTTTCCTTGCACAACAGCACTGTGAAACAGTAATCCATGCCTTTATTACATCCCGGCTGGATTACTGTAACGCACTTTACTTTGGAGTCAGTCAGTCTTCCCTCGCACGTCTCCAGTTGGTGCAAAACGCAGCCGCTCGTCTCTTAACTGGAGTACGTAAGAGGGAGCACATACTTCCATCCTGGCCTCCCTCCACTGGCTGCCTGTGCACTTTAGAGTCCATTTTAAGATTCTTTTATTTGTTTTTAAATCTTTAAATGGCCTGGCCCCGCCTTACCTCTCTGAGCTCCTTCAACCCTACGCTCCTGCTCGGTGCCTCAGGTCAGCTGATCTGCTGCTCCTGGAGGTACCGAGATCAAAACGGAAGCTCAGAGGGGATAGAGCCTTTTCTGTTGCTGCTCCTAAATTATGGAATGAGCTCCCATTGCACATTAGACAAGCCTCCTCACTGTCCATTTTTAAAACTCGTCTTAAAACCCATTTTTATTCCTTGGCTTTCAACCCCGCATGAGACTCTGCTCTTGTTTTAGTGTTTCTTGGTTTGTTTTAGTTATTGTTTTACTGTTTTTAATTTGTTTTAGAAACAGTAAAACAATTACTTTAGTGTTTTTACCTGTTTTATTTTATTGTATCTATTGTTTTTAATTGTTTAATGTCTCGGTGTTGTTTTCCCTGTTTATGTACAGCACTTTGTTTCAGCTGTGGTTGTTTTAAAGTGCTTTATAAATAAAGTTGAGTTGAGTTGAGTAATGTGAAACTGCAGCAGTAGGAAGTTTTCGATTTTCATTTTCAGTAAATTAACACAGCACTCATACACAACACAAATATTGAGCGTCTTTTCTTGTAAAAACAAATGGTGCATCAACATGCCATTTCTAATTTAGATGTAGCACTTTTTTTTTTTAAACCCTTGTCTTTTTAAAAAAATTACACAGATGTACCTTGTAACCTTGTATTACTGGTAACTGTCAAGACGGAGAGTAAGTGATTGTCCCCCATAGGTTTTTTCCCCTACTCAAACTAGAGCTGGGCAACATGGCCTCAAAATAATATCACAATATTTTGAAATCTACTCAAAAGCACTTCATAAATGCTAGAAATGGGCAACAAAATCAAATATCACAATATTCTTGACCAAGTACCTCAATAAAGATATAGGGACAATATTGTATGACAATTGGTCCTTTGACAAAATATTATCCCAATGACATTTTACATACTACTGATGTTCAATAATCATCAGTAATGTGGGTAAATGCAAGTAATAGAACAAATAGAGTGTGTGGTAAGTTCAGAAAATTACATGACTTTTCTGTAATGCAGGCTTTTAAACCACGAAAAGACAACAGTTATGACATGTGACCATATAACGACATCCAAAATCTAAGACAATATTTAGTTTTATATCACGATTATGATCCATATATTGCCAAGCCCTAAGATTAGCACTTCATAAGGGGAACATCTTATTTTACTTTTATAACCTTTTCACCTGATAGAATTTGCTTACACCCCATTCTGCATCACACCCATTGCTCCACACAAAGTGAACGTACCGTACAACATTGGGATGCTTCAGTTCTTGAAGCAGGGAGACCTCTCTGACAGCAGTGCTGGGAACCCCCTCCTCCTCACTCTCCAGACGGATCTTTTTCATAGCAACAACCTGCCCTGTGGCCTTGTGTCTGCCCTTATACACCACGCCATAGGTACCTGCAAGAACAAGGTACCACAGTAATTCTAATTGTATGAAGTAGAGCCAAACTGACAGTAAATAAAGTTTATAGTGCTGATGACATTGTTGATTGAACTACCTATGACATAGGGATGCTTGGAACAATTTGACAATGTAACTTTATTTCCATAAAGCCCACACCTGTAGGATTTTTTCATGTAAATTTAATCATTTAGACAGAAAATATTAATACAGACCTTCTCCAATTTTCTCTATTTTCAAATAGTCTTCCATTATTGCCTGAAAGGGAAAAAAAACATGCAGTCTTATCAAGAGTGCTATTTCAACAACTACCATCACTTTTCAAGTGTTTCAGCTAATACTTTCCTTATCAACTTTGTTTGATAACTGGGACATTTTAGAGTTACGTATAAGTGTACTTACAATAGCCAAACGTGTCGAGGCTGCGAGTGGCTTTGGTAACTTGCATAGTCATAATTAACAGCGTGCCATGTCCAAATAATGTAACAACTGTTAACTTACAATCTACAGCAATTTGTAATAGGCTTTCTAATTAAGCAATAGGCTACTAAGTTGGTATTTCAAACTGCAAAAAACAACAACCCCAAAGCAGATTAACGTTAAAGTTCAAAAGCCCAATTCATGCTGTGAGTAAACTGAACTTCTAGATTTTCGGTGGCTCATATCTCTAAATTTAGACTCAGTTGTTAACTAACGTTTAGTGTTTTCGTTTCGCCTATGACAGTAACGTTAATATATAGCAATGATTCAAACACGTCACCGAGCCGTTGGAGTTACCGTTCTCTTCATACTAAGTAAGTAAAGATCACCATGGTTAGCTTAGCTAATGCTAATTCGTCAAAGCTGCCTTCTGTTGATTTTCTAGCGGTAGCTGACCACTTTCGGTCCAAATTGGACGGTCCAAACTTTCAACTAATCTGACAAATCATTTCAGTCATATTTCAGCTTGTGTAAAAAGGAATAATAATTACCTGACTGTGCCCCGTTTTTTATCGTATGTACTGTCTGTGCACAGACTGCCGCTGGAATGCTGACAAACTCTTTTGAATTGACCGCAGTACAGCAGCAGTTCAAAACAGACCAATGAGCTCAAGCGATGAATTTCAAAACCGCCAATCAGGGAGCGGGAGGCTGTCACGTGGGCTGAGCGGGAGAGTACGCGCCGACGTTGCACGTAGTAAACATGTCCCGAGTTTAGTCTTTCAGGCAGGAATCAGCTTCATCCCCGTCAGCACCATAAAGTTATATACGCCTCACTGAGCGGGTTGGCCCGTTGCTGCGATACGTCAGCACGTCCGCCATTTTGGATGTGGCAGATCTGCCCCGTGAACTAATACAAGTCAATGGAGTGAAAAAATAAAGTGCCCTTCTACAAAGTGCTAAAAGTTAATGCCTCTCATTCACCCATTCACACACGTACGAATATATCTAGGAAACAGAAAGGTACCAAAAGCAACGTCTGTAACGTTGTCTGATGATTATAAAAGGTTAACAACTCCTTATATGTTTAGTAAACTGGTAGGCACCAAACTGACATATGTAGGCTATTTTTCAAATGTTTTTATGAGTGTTTACAGCTGCCAATGTATGTAACGCTGTTACTGTGATGATAAATGGCAGTTAAATATTGAATCTGTGTCTATAATAACCAGATCCTGACATGTAAATGTGACATCTGTGGGAATAAAAAGCACTGACGTTTACATTTAACTGATTTTGATGAATCGTTTTTATAACCAGTGATTTTAACTAGGCCTACTAATAATGACAATCATTAGGACAAAAAAATTAACAAAGTCTGCAAATCAAAATAAGTTGAACTTATATACTTATATCTATACAGCTGCGTGCAAGGAAGCACATTGAAGAACATGGCCGTAAACACTCATAAAAACATAGTTAACGTTTATAATCATCAGACAGGTACCAAAAACAACGTATGTAACGTTCTCTGTTTCAAAGATATATCCGTACGTGTGTGAATGGGTAAAGGAGAGGGATTAACTTATAGCACTTTGTAGAAGGAGCTTTATAAAGTTCACTCCATTGACTTGTATTAGTTTACAGGGCAGATCTGCCACATCCAATATGGCGGCGACGACGACGTACGATTCAGCGCTCAGTGAGGCGTCTATGTCTATGATCAGCAGCGTCTGACTTGCAATAATGGATGTTATGTGTACATCCAGAATTAATCTTGACTACAGTGATGGCCTAATTCAAGGTCTGCTTGTTCCATCAGCCTTCATTGCTCAATCTGATCTTTCACCGTACTATCTTAAAAAGCTGATAGGCCTACTGTAACATAATATTCATATTTCCTCATATTCAAAGATACATTTTATATTTATTGTACTAAAAAGCTTGTATGTGTTGTTATTTTATTTTATGTGATGTCTGACTGTTGACTACCAAAATAATACTTTAGGCCTAACCAGTAGGACAGATAAGAAAAGAAACGTGTTTCAGGTTTTCAGAAAAGCTAATGAAACACTGAAAATCCCTCATATGTATTCGGATAGTTGAACAAAGTCTACATTCTAGCTGGTGAGATGTGATGGTTAGAAGACTCATCTCTAACAAAACAGCTGAGTACAGCTGGTGGCCACTTGAATTAACAGATAGGTCCTACCAAAAGGGGAAGTTTGAGATAAGATTTGACAGGCCCCTAACTGTATGATACAGCTTAATGAGTAAGTGAACAAAAATTTCAATTAAGTTTCACATGTAGCTAATGATAGCTACTGACCATGGCCTACATAATGTAATTAGTTTCCCACAGGTTCAGGATGTATTTTTAATGGTCCATCACAGTACATGCACACTCAGCTGTGCATGTACTAGTGGGGTTATGTGAACGCTGACTGCAAAACATGGAGTCTGGAGTGTGCCACTGTAATAATTGTAGTCTTAAGCAGGGTTATACTCTATGAATAAATTGTTTTGTATAAAATTGTACCACCTTAACACTGAGGCCCAAGGCTCTGTGTTCAGCCCTCTCCTGTTTCCGCTCTACACCCACTATTTTGGCACAACAGCGTTTTTTGTTCTGTCTGTGTTTAAAAAATAAACAAGAACCTCTTTTTTATGTGAAACGTTTAGCTGTAAATGAAGACAAGTGAGAGACAGCCAAGTAGAGCTGTGTGGAGCTTATAGCCCCAAACCTGAATTTATTTCAATTTGAACATGTACATATAAGTTACAGCCAGGGAGATTGTTAAATGAATGGAACAATATAGTTCTTTGTATTTTCCTAAGTGTTTTCAGTGATTACTGACTATCAACAACATTAAACCTTTACAGCGATATCTGTGGATCTGTCTCATACTGTCAGTACTGTGATTGCAAACTTACATCAGCTTCAAAATATCAGCCCTCATTTATCAATTCACCTTAAAGTCTAAAAAAACTTGAAAAATAATAAATAAAACCTCCTTAGAAATACAGTAAGATTCAAGTAATGTTAGAGACGTACAAACAACATCTAAATGAGCAATAATTTAACTACAGAGAAAGTGAGACTCATCTGTGAAACTTTTCACACTTTTTCCTTATTTAAATATTATGTACAAAAAGCATGCCTTAATTAACAAGTGTGATTGATCACGGCATATTAAAAAATAGGCTTGGAGCAGTAAAAATCTGCATGTCCTATATGAGATACAGGGTGGAACAGAGACAATATGCTTTTTGTTACTGTGCTTAACCAAAGAACTGGCCACCTAGAAGCCCAGTATGTCAAATGATCCACACTGGGCCTCCATAAGGAGCCTATGCTTCTGACAGATTTTAGGTAGCCTGTTTGTTCACATATTAAGCAAATTCCACAAAAAAATATTGTATGAGCATTAGATCTTAAAAATAAAATACTGCAAGAAAAATTAAAATGACAAAGCAAAATGTCTTTATATTATGCAATTCCAGTTTTCCATGTGCAGTGCAAATGTATACGTTTTCTTTGAAATCAGCATAAACAATGCACAGGCATGATGCTGATTTTAGGGTATGCCAAAGATGGAATTGATATATACTGAGTTTGAAGGTAAGATTTGCCAAATTTAAACAAAGATTGGCATTAACAAAACCAAACAAACTGGATAACTACCTTCTGGTTCTTCTTACTGGTCTTACACCTTACAGTAGTTGTGCACTCCATATGTACTGTAGATAATTCAGATATATTCACCTCTCTTAAAAGGTGAAACTGGACTGGTAAAACCTGTCTTTTGATAGGCTGCACCATGCACCCAACTGTGAATGAGAATACTGAGCACAGTTAACCTCAAATCACAGCAAGTAAGCTGAAAAGTGAATTGTTGCCATGTTTCCTGACAGAAATTATGACCCAAATTATTACAGATTAAATTAAATGGGCCCTTAAATCTCCTGGAAAAATGACACTGAAAATGGTGTTTCTTCAGTGGTACTCTCATGCAGCACTAGTGGGTGTCCAACCAAGAAAGTGATCACAATTTTTTATACAACCCTGCCTTTCTGCTGATCTAATTAAATATATACCATTGGTTTACACTGATAAAATTATCACTGTGTCCCAAACCCAAACGTTTCAAGATACATCACATAAGTAATTATAAAAAGCAGGACCATTTTTTAATAATCAAACTTCAATATTGATGCATTGAGTCCTATCACTTGTCAAGCCATCCAGCAACACTGCCAGTAATGCAGGCTTTAAAACCAGTATTTACATACAGTTCAGGTGAGGAAAACAAGCTGAGCTCATGCTCTGATTCTGATGCCTGACTTGCCATGGAGACACTGTTCTGCTTTCAGGTCTGGATTTTTCACTAGCAGTATCTAAACAGTAATGACTGGTAAACTCTACTGTAAAAATACATTAACCTACTTGTTAGATTTCTGGAATGCCTTGGGATGGAATCAGCAAATTATTCATTTCCATTCAAACAGCAAATGATCCACAGACAAGAGGAAGTGACAGACAGGAAGCAGCTGACCTACCAACTGTGGTTATATTTAGTGAAACCCAACATAGTATGTACAACACAAAGAGCAGGGCTGTGTGGAAGAAAGTCAACATTGTTTACATGAATAGGTTATTTTGTACACTGTTTTAATTCTACTCCAGTCCACCAAATCATTTGCCTAACAATTCAAAATACAGAACGATTAAACACAATAGTAACTTTGCTAATCTTACAGCCTCACCAGAAAGAGGCTGTAAATGAAAGTTGTATCCCAAGGTTGTAGCGCTAAGGGGACAATCGTGAAGGGTTCAAAATGTAAAGAGGTTATCCTCTTAGAAGAGTGAATATGCTCAAGTAAATCATTAGTTTAGTTTAGATATTTCTTGTGTCTAGACTGGCAATGGTGGGAAAGCTGATATTGGGTGGGCTAACGTGATAACGGTAGCTTTTCCAAAACACTGGAATTCACCCTCTTAGAAACATGAATATTCATAGAAATCCTGCCATTAGTTTTCGATATATCATATCCTAGACCAAAGTGTTGGCGCAAAATTCTAACCTGATGCGAAGATTAAGGGTAAGTCATGTGAGACTGTCACCAAAACTGTTGAGAGTTTTCCTCTGGGGACCATGAATGTCTACAGCAAACTTAATAACTGGTCGGTAGTTGAGTAATCTCATTTTTGGCCAAAGAGCTAGACCAAACAGTCAAGTGACACCTCTGTCATTAGGGCCTTGCAGCAGCCAGGACAAAGTTCCTTTAGCACGAATGAACTCTAAATGAGAGCTTGTGTTAAAATCATATCCACATTACTGTATATATTCATGACAATTTAAATCAACACACTGTATTTAGCAGTTTTTAAACACTGAAATAATATTTGAGTCACCATGTGCACAGATGACGACTTTAGAGATGTCTGAAGAAACTTTGTACAGTAGACAGAGTGGGTCCCTGTCTCCCATTCTCATGCAGTGAAGACCTCTGGGACAAACACATGAGCAGTGTCCTCCAGATGTCCCACATGACAATAAAACACATTACTAGAGTACTTCACACAGTCATTAGTCTGTCAGCTTGTAAGGTTGTGATTGGATGGTGGGATGATGGGGCAGGTTTGATGTTCAGATTGGAGACAGTGACAGTGTCTTTCTCAATGTGACTCGCCATCTTCTTTATCGTCTTTAAAGGGCATCTTTCTCTCAGTTTCTTCTTTTTTCATATTTGTTTGTTTTCCTCTCTCGTCCACTTGTCTCTCATTGTCCTTCTCCCTCTCTCAGGTCAGAGGCTCAGGCCTAGCAGCTTCGTCTTATGTTCTGAATGTTTTATAGATGAGATGAGGTGGAGAAACACAGCTTCAGGGTGTATGGGTTTGACCCATCTGAAACCACACACACACACACACACACACACACACACACACACACACTTAGTATTAGCGCCTGACTGAAACATTTGCCGCATTCTATCGGAGATGTAAGGGTATAAGAAATGAGAAAAAACACCCTATGGGTTGTGCTAGAAATGCTAATGTAGACCTATTCCCAACCTCAGCCTGAACATATGTATCAAGTTTGATGATGACTGAACCAATGGTTCATGAGTTATGGCCAATTTATTCTAAGCCACACCTTTAGCAAATATATTTTGATTGATAGCTGCCATGTTTTTTAACTGATCTTGCTCATTTAAGGCTGTCTGTCTCTGTCCTACAATGCTGTATACCAAATTTGGTTTTGATTGAGTCAAATTTGAAAAAGTAGATGTTCCAAGGTGAGTTCTATCACCTGGACTTGTATGTCAAACTTCAAGTCAATTGGACTTACTGTGTTCCCTTGGCAAATTTTCGTCATCAAATTTTGTTTCGTTAATTATATTGCCACCATGTGGCAGATTTGGGTGATTATGTGTTGAGAAGCATTTGCGCACCATTTCCAGTTACTGTGCCAAGTTTCGTGTTTCTAGGTGGAAAAATTATTATTTAATTATCATTATTTTAATAATAATAAACCTGAGCAATTTCAACAGGGTTCTACCCTTCTGGCTTGAACCCTAATAACAAACCTGAGCAATTTCAATAGGGTTCTGCCCTGCGGGGTTGAACCCTAATAATAAACTGGCACAGCAAACACAAGCATGTTAATTTATCATTTCACCTTCATGATACAGCCTTACCCTTTCACCAATGACGAGCATAGTTCAGTTCATTATAGTTGTCACTAAAAAGCTTTATTAACTACATTTTTTATTTGCATTATATGTTTTAATCTTAACTTAGTAAATATTTGTTGTACTTTTAATTGCACTATATTCTTTTGCAATGTTGTGTACGGTTCGTATTAGTGCTAATTTAATTTCCTTTACTCTTAAAGATTAACTGTTGTATTTCTTGTTAGTGTCATGTTTTGACAAGTGTATTAGATTACTTAATCACAAAGTAATCATTTTTTAATGTTTGTTTCTATTCTTAAACAAGTGAAAAATAATACCAATAATTTTTGGATTATGCATGCAACTGTGGATGCCATGCATTAATAAAAAAAAAAAAGTGATTCAGGAACAAATCTTACAGTAAATCCTTTTATTCTCAGTAAACCAGACAGGTAAAAACAATATTTTCTTTTTTACTAAATAGGATATAAGAAATAAGATATACTCTACCCATACTTTTGTAATATTTTTCCTGTTCATCTTTTTTCCATAATGCGCCAAAGAGTATACTCTGAACATTGGACTTATAATCAGATAATATGGGCCTGTATCAAGATTCAATCTGAAGACTATTTAATGCTGCTGTTTAATAAAACTATTTAAGTGTAAATCATATCAAAATTTCCAGTAAAGCATAGGAAAATGGCAGAATCTCAAAAAGCAAAATATACCAGGTCACACATAATGTCCACCTAATGTTCAATAAAAGAAAAAAAATGTAGAGTAAAAATTGTATCAAAATCTGGATAAATGTGTTTCTAAGACCTAGTGGTTTGGATATGCTACTCCAGCTTTAATGGATTGAAATAGCTTCCAAATATCTGTTCACTGTAGTAGACACCATGCATGTAAGGGTTAAACTGAAAACTTTCAATGTGTAATGTGTTTATATATATATAAAAAAAATGAATATCAACAAATATACAATTATCCTATCATCAAGTCTCAAAACTAAGTTATCTGCATTGTCCTGGGAAATGTCCTCAAATAGGGCTCTACAGTACAAGAATATTGTTGTATTATAGTCAAGTATCACAAATGTAATTGGTCATACTGTATCTGTACTAACTATACTGCTAATGTTTGAAACATCTACTGTAGTTATGCAATGATTTACAATTTGGAACACTCACAAAATAAGACTACGAGTAGAGAACTAACACTAGCACATCATCACAAAATAAACCGAACACCACAGACTGATACTGATATCTAATAGTGTAACATTGGTTAGAGAAGAACACACACCAAGTGTGTGTAAACTGGAACATAATACCATCAGTATGCTAACTGTGGTAAATGGCACTAGATTAAATTAATTACATTTGAGATGTTTTTCATTTCTGTGGCACCCCTTTGGCTTCCCTCCTTATCTGAATATATTCACCTTGTTGGATTATTGTGCAGCATGACTTTTACATGTTTTACTTGTAAAAATAAATAAAAATGCTTATGCTCGGGACCAAGACCACTGGGATGTGTTCAACAGCATTATGGAAAGGGAATTACAAAGTGTAATTGAATGCACATAGACTTTATTTTCAGGTATACATACTGTATAATCAAGCTGTATTAGCAGAGTGGACATTGACTTGAGGACAGGAGGACTTACTGGGTATCCTGATCTGGTAGTGGTTGAGAACAGTAAGAACCTCCACCGCCTCTGTCTTACTGTCAAACTCTAACAGGCCAGAGATTGTCTTAGAAGAGGCTGAGAGACAAATACATAAGGTGAGATCAAAGAGCAGCAGATAATTAAAAACAAGAGAGAGGAGTGGGAGTGGGAGGAGGGAGTAATATGTAATCAATACACTTACATCAATTTCAACTTCATCAATACACAAAGAGAAGTAAAAGAATGACTTAGACTGACTTCAAAAGAAGACCATTTACTTTAACCAGAAATTACTTGAACTTTACTTACGTTTGGCATCAAACATCTTGAATTTGACAAAGCCAGGCACATCATGCTCTGTACACAGCTGCCAAAACACACACAATAACCAATGTGTGAGTAAAGCTGCATTAGGCAAGGCTTAGACGTAAAACTTCAGTCATCATATGGCCTTTCAACTCAGACACGTCTGTCCCCAGCAAGACATTACGACACTGCTCCTCCCTGCATCATCATATTTCTGATACCAGTTCACAAAAGTGATTTTAATAAGCAATATAACCATGCTCATTTCATTTGATGATGAGCTTGGAAGAACATCCAGGGTGATACTTAAAATAACTATCAATAGTAATTGATAAAAATATGTTAAAATCTTTAATATGGCTAAATACAACATGAGGATGGGGACCTATGTTTAAATCCAATATCTGCTTTTCAATATATTAAAAAAATTATGTTATATTGTATATATAATTGAATATGCACATTATAATATTAATGAAGGCATGCATGTATATCCAATACATGTTTAACAAACTGTAATGTCATTTTTACTCATAAGTAAGGAAAAGTACATATTTTTGTCATTTGTCGTGCACAAAGGCTCACAGATTTGTTACATTACAACAAGAAGGTTTGAGTCTGTTGGATGGATTTAATGTAAGAAACAATGTATCCATTCTTTATATCAGCATTTATGTTTTAGATGTATATATACATATATCTGTGAAAAATATTGGAAATGGCTATTTTTGCAAAAGTTTCTAATATTGGATACATAAACACATTTACATAAATATTACATTTAATAAGATCAATATCAGATTTTTGTACTTAAGCACTTTCATTATATTTTAAACTAAAAGTTAAAAATAGGACATTAGTACATACCCTCAGTAAATGGTCCTGTGATATGCATGGAGGAACGTTGTAGTAGTGGAGCACTGCAGATGGAGGCTGGATGATGTTTTTGGAAGCCTGTCCAGCGCTGCTGAAGCGGTTGTTTCGGGTCATGGCGAAGTCCTTATAGCTACTGCTGCCGTCCTCTAACTCAAATACCTGACTGGGGATCACTGCATGCTGCTTGGACACACTGTACACAACACAACACCTGTGTTACCAATCTGATCAAATCCATGCATCCGTTTTACATTAGAGAGAAAAAATGCTCAGTCATGACATCATTTCTCATCCATAGCAGCATTTTTCAATGTTGAGACTGTGAACTGTAGAGCGCCACCCAGAGGACAGGAGGTTTCTTTTACTGAAAGATTCCTCCTTTTAATACAGGCTTATCCATACTGAGGAGGGGGTGAAAATATAAATACAATCATTACAATTCAGTAGCCTGAAGTTTTTTGTTTAGATCGTCAAATTTGATTGCTTAAAATTTTGATCATCATTTTTATGGATCAACAAAACACACTGAAGCAATGTGTTAAAGTGAGAGAACTTGTTTTCAGAGTGGTACCAATTATTGTTAAGGTCATTTATTGGGCAAAAAGCCAAACTTTCTCTAACTCCAGATTCCTTAGTTGTGGTGATTTGCTTCTTTTTTCTGTTTTATAACATAATCAATTAAAAATAAAATTAAATATAACTTTCACTTTTGATATAATAAATGAATACTTGAACAAAAAATCAATAAAATAAAAAACCTATAAAATCACACACCCTATGTCTGACTCACTTGCACAAATAACCTTGTATTATAACACACATTTAAAGGTAATGGTCAGACAAAGTAAATATATTGATCATAAGAAATAACTAAACAATGTATGCATGTGTGTGTATTGATCTACTTCTCACCAGACATTGAGTCTTTTGCCAAACACCTTGATGCTGTTGAGGTGTGTGATGGCTCTGTCCACTGCATACTCATCTCCCATCTCAACCAGTGCTGTTCCAGGAACACTCTTCATGAACTTTACCTACAATCACATACACACTCACTATTAACAGCTCACATGTACCTCGAATGGGAACATTTGTAATAATTCCTTAAAGGATATGTTCACAGTTTTATTAAGTGTATGGTATGAACTTGGAAACAGGTTTTATGTTATGTAATCATTCCTTCGGTTAAGAGATCCCTAAGTGATGAGAACAAAATTCAGAGTCCTCATTCTGTGTATACAGTCCAAAGATATGATATGAAGCCAAGAGTAATGTATTGATTTAATGTAGTTCTACAGAGTCTCTGATGATAATGTAGGGAGGGTTAGACCATAAACATTAATATCAGGAGGGAGTCATTTGTGTGTAATTCTTGCACCCTAGTCAATACAAAAGAAAGAGCAGAATCTTTCAAAGACCCACTTTGAGAAAATACACACACACACACCCCTACCTTCTCAATATTCCCGTAGAGGCAGAAGAGGTTGAAGATGCGGGTGCAGTTCATCTTGGATGGATGGAGGCCACTCACCATGGCAACAGAGCTGGGTGCGTGGCCAGAGTATGAGGATGATGACTGGGGCAGAGGGTAGGAAACCATGTCAGGAACGTCCACTGAGGTGAGCTTGTACCTGCTGTTTCCAGGCAAAGGCAGCAGGGGGCAGGGTGGACCTGAAGAGGCACAGATTCTCATTTCACTCCATTTCAGTTAAGTTTACTTCAATTAAGGTAAAAGGTTAATAAAGTACTAACATTAATGTCATAAGAACAGTATTGCCTGTGTCTATTGCTGGGCATGGCTGTGCTGTCTTCAGGAAGGTTTCCACAATTTGCAAGAAATCCTTTTACCTGGAACCTCCTGGTGACCTAAATTAATTGTAACTTTTATGTATGTAAGCACTGTAACCACACACAGACTCTGTTAAAGATGTCAAAAATCCTGTTAAAAAAATCCAGTAGAGCAGATAGTGATGAGTTCGGATGTAATTTTTTTTACTTTGTCTCTATTTGCCAAAGGGTTCATAAATTATTCTAGGGACTATCCAGCTGTGCACACATTATAAATGAGACCTTACAGTTGTAATTTAAATGTTTTTGTTGGAGGTTACACTGTTTATTAAGCATAGTTGTAACGTGATGGAAGAAACATGTATGTCACGGAAAACAATAACATTTGTTAATAATGTTAAGAATGTACATTTGGCGGAGTTGGAGTCTTCTAACCCCCCCCCCCCCCACCACACCAGTGTGTATATACTGTATGTGTATTGTGAGACAGTTTAAATTAAAGACAGAGTGTAACTGGCAGGGATCCGTTTTCAAACACAGGTGAAGGTATACCTACTGCTGCATCCATTACACGTAAATGGCAATCTACACCTATACTGGGTGATTGTGTGTGTGTGGGTGTGGATGAGTGTCAGGTTTCACTTCTGAGGTATCAAGGCTGTAGATGAAGTAGCAGCCTTGTGTAAGGCAGCAGATTAAGTTACCAGTGTAATTCTAAGCGTGAGTGTGTATGTGCGTGTGTTGTAGTCTTACCGTAGCTGTTATCACTGTAGGATGATGGGTGTTCTCCTAAAATGGCCTGTCTCTGTCTGCCCTTTCCACGGTCTGAAACGTACACACAGTCACACACAGACACAGACACACACACACACACACACACACACACACACACACACACACATTATTAGATTGAGTGCAGGGCCCACAGTAATTTACTTAAAACAAAGGGCTTCTTTCACAGATTTTCTTGTTCCTATTTCTGAAGACTCTATAGTCTCTATAGTATAATTGGAAAAGGTATTTAATCCACAACAAGGCCAAATCAGTGTCTAACATATAAGAACTGCTTCTTTATAGTGTTGTTAGTCCAGAGATAATACAGAGCTAACATGTACTTTTAGGGCTAGATGATTGCAATGGACAGTTTAATTTTACTATTCACCTTTGTTTCCTCACTATTTTGGGGTCTGATAGTCTAACTGCTTGTGATCCTTGACCCATTGTACCTATCTTAAGTGATGTTCCCAGATCTCAGCAATTAACTAGGTTATTACAGTATTTTGTTGACAGAAATAATACTCCCCCCCCCCCAAAAAAAAAGATTAAGGACCATTGCAAAAAATATCCTTCGGTACATCCTCTAATAGATAGCCACTAGTTTACAGCTCAGTAAATATAATGCCAATAGATCATGTTTGAAACAGAAATATTAATGGACCATTCCTAACCATGCAGCCATCGTATTAACCGTCATCATAATGTTGTGTAAACTTTGTCAGGGGTTTGAGCATACAGCACAGTCAAAGGTGTATTTGCGGCCAGAGGTACAAGGTGCATTGGCAGTATAGCTAGAAGTTTACTTGACTTTGTGCAACAAGCAAAAACCAGGGTTTCACACTGCACAGCCTCCCTGGGAAAGTTTTTTCCAGGGTACTGGAAAGAAGGCTCCAACCAACTTTCAGATTTCAGATTCAGAGGAACAGTGCAAATGCTGTCCTGGTTGTGGAGCAGTGGTCCAGCTCTTCAGCCTTGTCGGCTTGCTGGGTGGGTCAAAGGAGTTCGCTCATCCAGCCTTTAATTGTTTTGTATGGACAAGGCCTACTGCCATGTCCCCAGGGTGTCCTGTTGGGGGTAATGCGGGAGTATGGGGAACCAGGGCCATTGCTATGGGCCATCCGGCCCCTTTATAATCAAAGTGAGAGCTGTGTCTGTAAACTCAGCACAAGATCAAATGTTTCCAATGGGTGTTAGACCCTCTCCAATCGGGTTTCTAATATTCATGAAAAGGAACTCAAGGCGCAGCCGTGGTGAGGTCTCTGGTTTGGGAACCTCAGAACTGTGTCCCTGCTTTCTGCTGATGACGTGGTTCTGTTGGCTTCTTCAGTTAATGACCTCCAGCAGGCACTGGGGAGGTTTGCAGCTGAATGTGAATTGGCTGGGATCATTGATCTACGTTCCAACAATCACCTATGGTCATGAGCCTTGGGTAAGTGACCAAAAGAATGAGATCACTGATCCAAGCGGTCGAAATTAGCTTTCTCGGTAGGGGGGCTGGACTCAGCCTTAGAGATAGGATGAGGAACTCGGACATCCGGAGGGAACTCAGAGTAGAGCTGCTGCTCCATCACTTTGAGAGGAGCGGATGAGCAGTAACTCCTGATTAGGATGCTTCCTGGGTGCCTCCCTTTGAACGGTTTCTGGGCATGACCAACTGGGAGGACACCCTGAGGCAGACCTAGAACTCGCTGGAGGGATTACATATCTCATCTGGCCTGGCATGCCTCAGGATCCCCCAGGAGTAGCTGGAAAGCATTGCCAGGAAGGGGGATGTCTGGAATTCCCTGCTTATCCAAGCCATTGATTTCAGATGTTGCCTCTGCAAGGTAGTCCATACTTTCTTCACCCCAGCCCCTGCACTTACTCCTCCTGGGGATCTTTTGGGGCAGCAGTTCCGCTACTTTGAGTAACTTTGAGATCTGAGCTCCTCACCCTGTATCTAACATTAAGCCCAGCCTCCATTAGTAAAGGGAATTGTTTTGCTCTACTTTTAACCATAATGCCACTTATTTGGTCAGAACCCAAAGCTCACAACCATAGGTGAGGGTTGAGATTTGATTGGTAAAATGTGAGCCTGACCTTCAGACTCAGCAGTTTCAGTCCAGTACAATGCCCACATTACAGGACATTACACATCAGGAAGCTCAGTGGTGAATGTGTGGGAAATTTGGTGTATGAATATTGGTGGGGTCAAACAAAGTGCATGTACTAAGCGGGAGCATTGGACCTAGGTGCTTCCCATCAGCCCAAGCAGCCTACATCATCTAAAAGCAGAGCTACAATTTTGAGGGTACCATACCAGACATTCTCAACCCCTGCAGCACCTACTGATTCTGTCCATGAAGCAAATTAAGGAAAAATCCTGTCAGAGCCCAGTTGACATGCAAATGTTGTTCTCACCTAGCTAATTGCTGAGATCTGACACAAAAAACATTAACTAGCCCTTGGAATTCAACAAGTTTTCCATCAGAGGTTTGGTTAGGTTTAGGTAATACAAGTACTCAGCACCAAAAATATATTACAATAAAGTTAAAATAGACCTTTCACAACGCGTGTTGCAAAGGATAACTTCTCCCATGTGCATATTTTTCCAGTCTTTTTCCTAAGTCGCAGAGCTATGACATTACAAAAACATGATTGGTCATGATGGTCCTGGAGCAACATTAATTATGATATTCCAGGTACAACACAGTGATATCAGATCAAGCCAAATTACATAGTTAGTACACAGAAATAGTTATGCATTTTGTTTGACATACTTTGGAATATTTTGGTAAAACATAAAAACAACACAAACGTCCTGTAAAGATGACCTCTGAAATACTACTCTGACAGAGATGGCTATATTTAATAACTCATTTAATGAACATAATAGCTCTTAGACAGAGGTCTCAAACTCAAACTAGAGAAGGCAAGTTCTGAGGAACTTGTGGTTGTGAATGCTGGCTGTTGAAAAGCTGATGCCAAATGTGCATTGCTGGCTGTAAAAACTTTGAATAATGCCAAGAATATATAAAAAATATGGTACATTTCAAGGTTTGTTAAAAAGCCGACACCAAAATGTATTGCTGGCTTTAATTTATTTGAAGTCGCATCTGAAGTCACATCTTTTACAAACAGTGAAACACATCTTTTACAAACAGTCAAACATGCACGTGTGTGTGCAAGTGTGTATGTCAAGCTGTACTCATTGGCACATCTGTCTCAGCTCCAAGTTAGAATCAGAGGTCGCCATGGTGATGGTAACTAAGTTGGTAGTGGTCACTGAGAAAGTAAATTTAATAGAAAGTTTGGCTGAGGCTCACCTCACATTATCAGGCTTATCCTTAAAAGACAGTAAATGCTATTCAGTTAAATGACAATATGGTAGAAACTATGAGAGCCTACTGAGTACATTGTTAATTTTTTGTGCCTGTATTGTCCAAAATGTGATTAGTAAAGCCTTTAAGAAAAGTGGCTGTGTTTGCATGCTTCCATATAATTTCTGTCTCCTTAAATGGGAGCCTAATATGTCAGTTGGTTGGCACTCCTGTAATTGCTGAGCCCACCAAGCCAAAAGTGTTGGTCCAATTGCTTCAAGAGCCACATGGTTGTGACCAGCACAAATGACCATTATGTTGGTGGAGGGAACATTGTGGGAACTGGAGCAAGTTGAAGACAAGGTTTTTATAATTTGATGCTCATCTCTACTTTACATACTCTCACTGTCAACATTCAGTCCCATACACACTAATGTAAAAATCTGAAAATGGCTAAAAAATTATACATTTTTAATCAGTGACTGTATAAAAAGTATGAATGATATAAAGAAGCTGAATTAATGAGTTCAAAGTTCAAAGTGTGAATAGAGTTTCTATGTGAATGTATGAAGGACTGGGAAGAGTTTTAAAATGAGTGGGTTTGAAGGGTTTTCTTATTGACTTCTATTATAACTAAGCTAAAAAAGTTTAATGTTTTGAAATGTTTTAATGGGATTTGAAAGATGAAACATGCCTGAAATGTAGACAAGATGTGGAACATTTCAAAGTTTGAATGGAGTTTTTGTAGCTGAAACTCTGAATAAGTGGTTAAGTTTTGAAAATACTTGAGAAAGTATTAAGCAGAAAACGTCAAGTATTTCTGAAATTATGAATGATAGAAGATGAGAAAGAGCCCAATGATCCTAATTGAGCTGAATATTTTGATGTTTGAATGATGTTTCTATGTTGAAAAATGTGGAAGGAGTTAGCGGCTAAAAAAAGCCAGCAGAAGAACAATAAAGACGCAAAAGAACATGTGTTGTGAATGCTTCCAGCATTCAATTAGCTTGTAGCGACTGCTGGTACTGTCATCTCATGGGAGGGCCACTTTAGCTTTGAATTACTACAAGAAAGCGCATTATTTCTGAAAATCTAACTTTTGATTTCCGATATTATCATAATATTTAAAAAAAAACAGCAGTTTTTTTAAAATACATTTTCATGATTGCTAACCCCTTTCCCCCTTTTTTACCTACTCTTAAATAAGTTATTGAAACCTTACACTGAACTAACAAAATAAATATATTTGTTCTCATATTTTCATGTTTAACAGAGACAAATTGCAAACAGAAGTATACATCTGCATGCACATTAGTAACAACAGTTCAAATCTGTTTTCCTTATAAATAACTTATTCAAACCTTGCACTAGGCTTGCCATGGTAGTTGCTGTTCCTATGTTACATGGTGGTCATGCTTACATCAATTACATTACTTGCCCATCGCCCACACCTTCATTTTCCTTTAAAAAAAAAAAAAAAAGTCCAATCACAGACCCTAAGATTACAAACTGCCGGAGATTGTCTACTCTGTGCAGCAGCAGGGTCGCAGAACAGAGTAGCAGGAGTCACATTTAACTTTTAGCGTGGAGAGAGTTAGGAGAGCTAATTGACAAGAAGAGGGGAGAGGTTTTGTTGTCAAAGCGAAAAGCAAAAGCGCCTATTGGGCAATATGTCGGATTTGAACTCAGTCATAATAGGGAACCTGATAACGTTAAGGAGGGAAAAGGAGTTGTCACCTCACTGAGAAGAAGGAGGTGTGCATCCTGTTGCCTGCAGTTCTTCATCTAATAGCTCCTTCTTGTTCAATACTCCCACAGACTGAATAAAACTACTCCCTGACATTTTAAAATTGATCTGCTGTCTACAAACAGGGAAAATGACCACTATTAAGGTCTGTAGATGCATTTTTGATGAATGACATGGCATACTGAACACATTGATTTCTTGTGACTAGTCTACATCAAAATAAAAGTCAACTTGCGTTTTTTAAAAATAGAATAGTGGTCTTATTTCACTTGCATATGATGGTGTAGATTAAATTGCCGTTAAACAACTAAAAAAACTATTAAATTAAAAAATACTTTTCCTGGTCGGGGAAGGGGGCCTGCAGTTATGCCCCCTGCTCTAAGAAAAGACTGTCATTCAGTCTGAGTTTGAGGCAAAGGGCAAGCAGGTGGAAGGGCTGCTTCGTTCACAACACTGTAACAGTGGTTCTCAAAGTGGGATGCAGAGACCCCCAAGGGTCATTGAGGGGGCTCCAGGGGGTCCCAAGCACAAAGAGGAATAATTTCTCTTCACTACAATTCCATCCATAAGTAACACAATGAGAATTTTTTTTTCATGGGTTTCATACAATTTCTGTAATAAAACATCTAAATGTGATCTTTTTTATTAGACCCCGAGACATAACTTTATCAAATGAGACCTGTGGTCCAATTTGCATGAGATTAGGAGTCCTTGACATAAAAGGTTGGAGAATGACAGCTCTATAGTCCATCTACAAACCTCCACAGATATGTACTTGTTTTGTAATTTTTTTGTGAGTTCAGAGTATGAGTTGATTTCAAATTACATTCATTTCTTTAAACAACACTCATGATTAATGATTCTACACCCCAGCAAAACAAAACTTCAATAGACTTTATGATAATGTGGAGGTGAGTGAATAAGAAATAAACATCTTTAAGGTGGTTTTATTCAGAGAGAGAGGCGGATATAATGATACAGAGAAGGTCATGTGAACAGAGATATGAAGGAGACAGTACCTGTGAGGCATCAAGCTTTCTCTTTTTTCTCCCACAGCACGAAAGAACATCAACCTGCATTACATTACCATCATAATGATAAAAACATCATCACTGTGGCTGTCAAACATGTCATTACTGTGTTTCATCCACAGTAAACATACATACTATATACTGCAGTACATACTACCTACAAACTATATTTCTACATTGGAGGCACACTGAAATGACACTTTGAAATTAGTTTCTTAAGAGCCAAAATCCCTGATCTTCACTGCAATGAACATGGTCAACTGACAAAACACTCAAATGTTTCAACTCATCTACAAAGATAGAAAAGGCATCCTTAAAGTTGAGAGCAAGTGTTATAATAAGCAAATGCTAAAGTACTGTAGGAGGAAGAATAAAATAAATGACAACAATAAACAAAAAAGATACTCTGGTCATACTAGCAGAATGCAGATGTAAATGTGATCCCTGTGTTGTTGATGGTTCACTTGCATTTCTGCCTGTCCAGTCCACCTCCTATCGCAAAGACAAACACAAAAAGCTATTTTTGGGGCTTGCAAGCAGAGCCGCCCACTCAGACTTCTCCAAAAGCACAAAACAACTTTCTTCTACCTCTTTCACTTCGATAACTTGGTTAAATTGATCAGTTATTATTACCAACAGTTATTCCAAAGTGTCAGTAAAATCTATTTAATATGTCTCACTGTCAGCACATCCTAATTATTTAAATTTTCCAACATGGCAAAGATCGGAAACTGACCTTCTCTACTTCACACTGGTAAACTGTTCAACACTGATTCAACACTTATACAGTGAGACCATTTGGAGTATAGCCTGTGTTGAGCTCTGAGCTCCATCTAACTCGCATTACGATTCAGCGCCATATGCAGTATTCTGAAGTAGCATAGCAGTTGTATCAACGTCTGTATGTAGTCAACAACAACAACTGACTGTCAAATTAAATAAAGTATAATTCCATATTTTGACAATATTGTCAGTTTTCATATTGAACTGAGGGGATTTTAAAAAAGTAGCCGACTTGAATAACAAATAAATGTTCTTTATTCATTTCAAGTAAAATAAGGGCTGCATGTTAAAATATATTACATAACAGAGAGATTTTGAAAAATGTGCCTCTTAAAATAAAGAAAATATATAAATACATAAATAGAGCACTTTGATTTTCCATTTCTCTTCATTTTTAACCCCATTTCACATCTTAAAATTCTCAACCAACTTTATAATAAACAATTCCAACACATCTTAACAACTGAACAGTCTTTCTTTCCCTCTTACGTCCCAATCCCACACTTTTACTTGTTCAGTGTGAAGTGAGATCTAGTTTTTCCTGCCAGGATTTTATCCGGGCTGTAATGATGTCAGGATCAACCTGATAAAAATGTGTAGCTGGGAAGATATTTTGTTTTAATAATGTTGATAGTGGAGAAAGCTGTCTTTATTTTCTGTGCTCTTAATTTAGTTTTGAGTGGGTATGTTTACTTAAAAGACTTCATCAAAATTTCATGGTTCTCAATATTTTAGCAATTATAGGTCCAGGTCTGGATAGGACGGTGTCTGGGTCTGGACCCGGACCGCGGTCCGCATATTAGTGACCTCTGCTATACAGGAAGATTTTATGATCCTTCCATGAAAAATCCCCCCATGGAGTCTAGACACTGGTGGTGGTGGCAGATGACTCTCCAGAGACTGAAAGGCCGGTGCAATGATGAAGCTGATGTATGTGGAAAGAATTTGCGGTGACATGGAGTAGGAGGGGGGCAAAACAGCAGCATGAATGAATTGAAGGCAGAGAGAACATTATATTTAAAAAGGCAGCAGCAAAATGATAGGCTAACAGTGAAGGTGTGTCATTGTGATAGATGTGCCCGGCAGTTGTAAACAGCTGAAATCTGTTGACAGCCCCACATCATGAGGCAGCAAATTAGGACATTGTGACCATGCGTGAGAGGAGTGAATGACATGCTGGTATAAGAAATAAACTACAGGCAAAGGCATGCAACAGAGTAGTCTTCCTGTCTGAACTCTCTCCAGAACATCATAATACAAGCCAAATATAAACTTGGTTTTTCACCACATTCATGCAAAAATTGTTACACTCTTGCTCTGCTCGTTTATTAAAGCCTCTATGTCATTCTGAAAAGTAATAAGTGATGCCTTATGATGAGCTTGATGACTATTTCTGCTAGGAGGTCAACGTCATCATTAATATCATTGATAGCTATTGGTTTGTTAGTCAAACTCTACCAGAGTTACAAAGTCTGGTTGTGGTAACTGTCATTTTTAGTTTTGTCCAGTTGCAAACTTTATAATATTTCTAACCACGTTTTTAGTCTGTAATTGTTAACATTTAGTGCAGATGACAAAAAAGGCAAATAGAGTATGATTGGTTGACTAAGGGTTGACTAAAATGAAGTAGTTTTCAATAATCAAATTGGCAACAGTGTTTAGTCTTGTAGTTTGAATGACACCGAGCACACCCAGTACCATTTCCAATTAGCAAAAAAATGGAACTGAAACACAGACTTGTCTTGCTTGCAGCCATGTTGTGAGGATGACAGCAAACCTGGCTCCCTTAGATCAAATCACCATCACATCTCACTAACAACAACAATTACTTCTGGGTAGAAAACTGGCAGCTGATTGACATTGCTGAGAGTTGTGACATCAGCAAACTTATTTATTTCTGTTGTCATTTTTAGCCATAAATGTAATGTTCAACAAATGAAATACATTACAATGGACCAACCTATCTGAGGTTTCAGCTGTGCTTACATCATGTTGTAAGTTACTTCGCTAGTGTCTTTAATATCTAAACAACAGCGACATCTCAGACTACCTGCTAGTTTTGGGTAAACGTAAGCCATCATTTTGTGGCCCAACAGGTAAATGAGGTATCCAACCTGAGATTATTCAAAGTGTTGTTATTAATGTTATATGAAAGCACCAGACATGCATTTAAGATGAATGAGATGTTTACAGTTTGAAATAACCTTAAGAAAAAAGACAATTAAATCATATGTAAGCTAGGGGGTGAGGCAGTTTTGAAGATTATTGTAATCAGATATTGTGCTTTGAAAGCATCACACCACCCAAATTACACCATCCTTTGTAGTTGTATTTCCAAGTATTTCTTTCGACTTTTTTTATTTTTATAATTACACTATTTGGAGCATCATTTGACCTCCTCAATGAACTACAGAAACAAATCAAAGCAAATCTCTCTCAGACCATGTCCCCTAGGGGTTTGATTTATGACCAGCTGGAGGTACCAGCTGCTTTAAGGTTATTACTACCAACACATCAGGCAATAGGAAAATTTAAATCTACAGCCACCTATACGCACACACACACACACCGTGGATAATGTCAGTAAATGTCTTTTAAATACTGAAGTCAAAACAGTAAAGGAAGAGATAATAAAGAAACAAAGAAAGATAATAAAGGTATAGAAAAAACAGGGGTGAGAGGGAATGGGAGAACGAGGAAGGAGAGGGGATGTGGATGGTGGAAAGAGGATAAGAAGGGAGAAGTGGAGGGAGACTTGTGTTGGAGGAAAGACATGAGACATGACAGGAGGATTAGCAGCACCAAGATGATGAGAGTGCAAAAGATGAAGAGGATGAAAGCAGAGAGGTAGCAGCAGCATGAACAGCTCAACAGAGAGGTGGAGGTGGATAAAGAGGTGGATAAAAAGGTGGATGAGCTGAAGGGAGAGGATGAAGATGAAGAGGAGAAGAGTGACGTGGTGGTATTAAAGCTGCTACCAAAGAAAAAAGGATTTGAATAGTAGTTATGTTATTTCATCCGTTACACTGTGAGTAAGTAAGTCTTCAGAGCCTCACAGTTTTGACTGCTCCAAACCAGACTTGTGGAACAAAGTGCACCAGGTGAAGAAATAAATATTCACGCTGCAAAAGTATATATGGCTGTTGTGGCTCGAGGTAGAGCAGCCGTTCATCAATCAGAACATTGCAGATTCCATCCCTGATCCCCACAGTTACCTTTGACATAAAGTCACCTTTTGTCTTCTACAATGTGCAAATAAAAGCCGATGGTTATTTTGGAGCCTAACTGAGAAACCATCCAAATTTGTCAGCTGATTGCCAGTATTACAAATCCCAGTGTAATCTGGTTTAAATGTACATTTTTATCTTCTTCTTTGAACAGTCAGTGAACTTTCTCTTGTGAACCAATTTTAAGCGTCTTCTCACCGGTGACCATAACAATTTTTAAATGTTTTTTCACTTGAAAAAATGCTGGGCAAAGTATTTCCAGAAAGCCTGTCTATTTACTTTTAGGTATCTAAATTCTAAGTTCAGTGTGTAGTACTTACACAGAAACGCCTTTACTGATAACTATGTAAGGCTTAACTAAACATCAGCCTAACAACCCATGCTACTATCTATACAGTAGGAAGAAACTTCACACATACCACAAGCGCCTGTGGATACAACACACAATCCAGTGTAACCTATCAGCATCTATTATGTTTGTGTGCTTAGGGTGACAATTTTGAATCATATGGTTTGAACATTACTCTCATGTAAACATTGGATATGTCTATGAAAAGTGATCATCATTACTTGCAGCCATAGCATTACATCCATGCTACAATGCAAGCAGTACAACTGACACTATGAGCTCTGATCTGACAATGTTTCAGTTATCTTAAAAATCTAGGTGCTGTATCGTAGGCAACTGGACTTGTTTCAGTTTGTTGAAGGCGTTTCACCGCTCATCCAAGAGGCTTCTTCAGTTCTAACTAACTGGAGAGGAGCTGCAGGCTTTTAAACTCTGTGTGGGAGTGTCCTTACAGAGTCGTTAAGGACACGTGTGAGCTCTGAGTTTCAGAGTTGTTAAGGCCACTCATGGGTCGTTGGTCAAACCAGCTTTCATGTGGGTTGCTAAGGCTAGGTGAGCCCAGATGTGAATGGTTGTTAAGCTGTCTGGGGAGGGAACTCAGTACAGCATTGTAGGTGGGTGATAAGTAATGTCCTAGGCCTCCTCCTCTTGGATGAGAGGTGAAACGTCTTCAGGAAACTGAACAAGTCCAGTTGCCTATGATACAGCACCTAGATTTACCATGACCTGGATGACTGAGAACCTTCATCAACACATCTTTAAAAATGATAGTACAAGATGGGATATGAATCTGCAGGCACAGTTAACAGCCACATTTTGTTTGTGTTCATTACTAAAGAACCACAACAGGTTTGTGCAGAGGAAATGGAAGAGAACAATTGTTGTATATCATTTCCACCTCTCCCTCTCCTGCTCTCTGTGATACACTAATTAAAAAAAAAGTCATAATAAACTGTGTTGACCATTGATTCCACTGCTACTGAAAAACAATATTCAGTCATGACTCGTCTGTGTCATTGCAATGTGCCTCCACTGAAAACAAATAACACTGGAGATATGTACTTATTCAATCAACATTACATGGGACCAACTCATAATGATATCAATCATTTCAGGAATCATTTTAAAACAATTCAGTCTAAGGCATTAGATATTCCTGCAGCATCCAATTTTCAGTATACACCCCATACACCAACAGGCCATTTTTTAAGGGGCATCTGTGAGTGTCTGTGGCCTGAGTTTGTGTTTGTGTCACGCACCATTAGCACTACTCGCCCTTTGTTGGCAGCTTTACGGCTAACTGGGCATGTCGAATCAGTGGTGTAGCCCATCGGTGAGAGAAATGTCTCTGATTGGCTGTTCAGCTAAGCGAATCAGTGCACAAGAAGACAAACGCAAAAAAAATGGGAAAGCCCCTCGAACCTGCTGCTGTAGCATCCATGATTTCACCCATTTAGTGCAGTTTCTCCTTATTTTTCAACTCTTCGGGCCAGAACCATTTGCAACTTTTTATCAGACATATTCCTGATTGGTAGTGGCTATATGAGTGAGAATAGTGTGAAAATGGCAAAAGCTGCTTGTTATAATAATAGTTTGTATATCCACAGTCCTCAGTCCTCTGGTTTCCCTTTTTAAATGACAAATACAGAGTACCGGCCCGTTGGTATGGAGAGGTATTTCCTCTCACACAAGCGCAAAATGTTCAAGCTAGTTGGCCATTGGCTATAGTCAATGTGATGTGTTCAAGTGCAGTTTTTTGGCCAAGACACAGGCAACACGAGGTGAGCGCAGTCAGCCTTTTTCACTGCTAGTTTTTTACATGAGTGTTTACTTTTGAGAAAGTTTTATCTTGAGAAAGTGCATGAGGACACACGCAATGCAACAAAAACAGTGAGGAAGAAGACTGCAAGCTATTAAACATGTATGTAAACAATGCTGAACTGAAAATACTTGACTAGTGTGTTAGATGTCAAGGATATACAGCACATAATGCCAGAAATGTCTGGTAATCTGCTTATTAAATTCTGATAATTATTGTATACAATGGAAAGCTCTTGCCAGAGGGTGCTGCTGGGAGAGGTCACGCTGTCACCCAAACCGTTATGAATCGTATCCTATGGACAGTGATCTGGTCAGTAGTTGTTATAGATGTGGACCAGAGTTGGTTGGAAAAATGTGAAAAAAGGGCTTTCATTGTGTTCAGTTTTGAATAGTTTTACTCTAAAGTCACTTTAGATATATATTTTCCTTTATGTTGTCTGGAGGTTGATCTAATTTCCTGAATTGATTGAATTCAGAATGAACTGATCCCAACATGAATCTCATCACACAGTGTAAGACTTTTCAGAAAAAAATCCTCAGCTACACACCACATACAGTACAAAGAATGTAGCATTTAGAGTAGTTCACTGTACACACGGAGACCGTGCATAGCTCGTCATTAGTCATATAGTCGGAGCGTTTGTTTTAAACAAGACACTGATTCATTCCAATAAATGTTTATATCAAAAATATACCAATTAACAGTCTAAAAGCTACATTATGTAAAAGGCCCATCCATGCACATTTCTGAATGTACAGCTACTGTACTGTAGTCAGGGGATTCAGATTAGAGGTGTCACGATATACTGGTTTTCACCATTATCACAATACAAACAAATTATAAAAATCATTGTGTCATTTAGTCAAACAGTACAGTAAATAGGTTTGACTTTTCATATCTTATTGAATTCATCTTTTATTTTTCTCAAAAATCATCGATCATCCATGTGCACACTTCAGTCACATACACGCACACACATTCACTACTCATAAAACTAGTTGGTGTCATTGCAAGCAACATGTTGGCCACATAAATAACAATGTGAAAGGGAGAAACATTTCACTCAATTTTGTGGGAATTATTTGGGAACTATTTTTGAAATAATGGGAATTCTCAGATGAGGACAGAGTTAGCTTTTGCAATGTAGTTACCACCCATGGGGCAGTGATGCATAACTCAGCTAAACGCAGTTTTGGGAAAAATGCTCCACCAAGCTCCTATCTGTTGTATTGAAGAGCAAGCTATTCTCATTTCTGTAACATCAATACTGTAATATTTTTACGTGATAGCAAAGCTGCAGTTGCTTTGTCGTTATCGCTGGGTTGTGCCTGCACGCAAACACATGCACACACAAACGTTGGAAAGTTCACACATACATACACACACTGCCTCCACACTCTCTGTCTCCCAGGTGTATTTACACAGCCATCTACTGTTCGATTTATCTATCTACAGTATATTTGTATCCTTATATCGCTGCTTTCCAGCAGTTTGTTCTGCTTTTGAATTTGTCCTTTTGGATTTGGCAAATTCTCAATGAAATGTTAAATATTAATTTCAATAATAATTTACTAATGGTTCTTAATGCAATTGTACAGTATGGAAATACTATCATATTGTAATATTTTGTACCAAATTAAACACCTGATGAAAACTTTATACCGTGACAGCCCTAATTCAGAAGGAGTAAAGTATCAGAGAGTAGAGATAAGGCCAGACTTTAATACTGTAGACTCGAATAGCCAGAATTTTGATTCTCAACATGTTACGTCTGGTCCGCAATGTTTAACCAGAAAGGTCTTCAAACAGATTTAACAGTGAAAACAAATTAAAGGGGCAGTTTAGGGCTCACATTACACTTTCATTTGTTAACTAGAAAACCTGGATGATCATCATTAAAGAACCACTCAGAGTGAAATATAGAATCTAGAGACCCTGAAGAGCTAAAGGCACAGTGTGGACCAGACATCAGGCCATGCAACTACTTCCCCAGACAGAGGTGGAGATTAAAAACACAGGGTGGAGGAGCTAGATAGAGGAAAGTTCTACTGGAGTCCTGCAGACACGGTGGTGCCCCCTGGGCATGTTGAAGCAGCAGCTGCATGGTGGTCAGGAGGAGTGAGATCCATCACTTTTCTCCCTCTCTCTTTTTGCTGGGTTGCAGAAGGTGAAGATGGAAGAAAGCTGCTGTGCATGGTCAGCCTGACGTCCATCCCTCATTCTCTGTTCTTGCTCTCTCCCTTAATGTTTCTCTCTCCTCATGGTAAGCAGAGGTGCAAGGCTTGTGAGAGGCCAGTGTGAGAGTGTTTAGATTGGAGATGGAGAGACAGGAGGCAGAGGAGTCTTGGTGTGATGGAGGTCTGTGGTCCAAACTGTTTATGACTACACTCATAATCCACAGTCCGAGACTGACCCATAATGACAGTTTCAGGAATGATTTGAAAACTAAGACCATTTTCATATCTGGTGTAACTTGAATCAGTGATGACTGTAGTGGAGGGAAACTACAGAGAATTCAGGCTAAAAAGAACCTCTCCCTTCCACCTCACAGGATCTTCTGTACTTTAAAAAAGAAGGGTCACCCCAAACTGAGATCATAGTCTGACTCTAGTGTAAGTATGATAACTTGACAAGAGATAAAAGCAAAATAGACAGTGTGTGTCTTACCCCGTCTGACCAGGTATGGTTTAGTGTAGTCCCAGCTCTCATTGTCGTTCTTAATCACGTTCAGGCGTGTTGGCTGTTAACACAAAGATGAAAGAATGAATCAGGATCCAGTTAAATTAAATATATACAGGATCTGCCTTCTTGGGCCCAATCCCAATACACCCCTTGCCTCTACCATTTAGCCCAACCCTTTCATATTGCACATTCATGCCTAGGGGTATTGTTGTGATAGAGGGGTAGGGCAAAGTGTTATGGCTACATGGCTAAGGGTAGGGGTAAAAATTAGAAATGGGATTAAGCCTTGGTCTATTTTAATTCACTATGTACAGTTAATATAATCTCTGCCACTCCACATTGTAAAGTACTATTTTATGCAGATTACATTAATTTTATGCAACAGGCTCTTCTCTAAATGTGAAGCAAATCCTTTTTCTCCTGTTTCTTTTTGAACCTTTTAATGTGAGGAAATATGGCCCGTTTTGTGATAAAGGCTTACACAGTCCATTGCAGCTTGTTTGAGGAGTTGAAAATGATTTCCAATACCAAACCCAGTAGAATGTTGGATATTCTATATATTTTATATTTTTATATAAGAATATTTTATTCTAGTATAGATTAACAACATAGTTTACCTGATGGATCATATCCACAGCTTAAAGAGACTGGATGTGGACACTTTCCAGTGTCTATTCTGTTACACGCCTTTACATGACTGTCTATATCAAATCATTTACATTTTGAATGTTTCCAAGCATTTTCCCCACATATTATGAATCCACTTGTTATTCCAGTGCCCCTGGACATTTGTGGTGTAAATCATTTTTAGATCAAGCCTTGTGGGCTCAGTTCATGTTTTGTAGGAACTTTCCAAGTTACATTTATACTCTTATCCTATTATTTATACTGGAATAATAACCTAATGTGGGTGTATGAACTCATTTTTTAATACCATTATTTGAACATTATCACACACTCAGCAAACATGCTTTTTTGAACAATGCTTATATAGATGTTTCAGAGAGGATCTGGACAGTTAATTTAGAATAAATCCATACTTGTACTCAGTGCACTGACAATGAAGTTGAATCTGATATAGGCCTAATCTACAAACACAGAGTGTATGGTAATTCATGCAGAGGTTTTGTAATGGACCCCTAGTACTGCAGATTTTTTCAAATAATACTCTAAATGTGAATGATTTAGCTCATTAGTGGACCCACTAAGGTGTAAGAAACAAAAGTAGTAAAAAGTAGACAGTTATTATTAATAATAATAATCATAATTAACGGGTGTAGTCCATATCAGTACTATACCAAATTACATAGGTTGATGTTAAATTCAGAAATCAGACTAAGACTCGTTTACAATAGGCCTACAGTTAATATAAATGTCTGAAACTTAAATGACACTGTGATGTGAAGTTTGCAAAAGTTATTCAATAATTCACATTATATAACATGTAAAAACAAACTTTTAATGTTAATAAATATCAACATTTACGTAGAAATATATTTTTAACAGACTACGTGTTACGCACACCACTGACAGATGATAAAGTCAGCTGCACAGACCAGAGAGAGTTGCACAAATTTTACACTACAAGACAAGATTTCCATCAGATTTTTTATATACAAAATTCATTGCTACATTAGAAATTCTAATGATTATTAATCAGTTTTTTAAGATTCCAACAAAGTTGATTTTTTGTTTTTTCCAGGGAAGTGTACATAGATATATCCAGCCTCTTACCCTTGCATATTCAATCTTGAGTGTACAGCAACCAGCGTAGATGTCAGCTCCGTTCAGAGCAGCTTTGGCCTTCTGCGCACACTGAACGGACTCAAACCTGAAGGAGTTGGGTCAAGGAGAAGATGCTACACATTCCAACATATAGATACACACAGCATGTAAAGACACACATTCAAAATCTCAGTAAGGATATTCCACCATGGCTTGGATTCCATTTCTTTTAAAGATGACGATCCTCAGGACACTACCAATGGGGTTGCACACTGTGTACAGAACATCCTGGACCAAAAGAGGGAAAAAAGAAAGAAATTCAGCATTTCAACATAATATAGAAACTTCTTTTGCTGTAGTGTGTCTTAACCTGCATGAAGCACAGGCCTCAGGCCACAGTGCATTTCATAAATACCATAAAGGTACTGTAGTTGGTAAGAGAGAAATACAACTCCATGCCAATCAGGTCCTTATTTAGTAATCTGGTGAATATTTCCCAAAGACTCATGATTCATATTCTTAGAAGACTATTTTTGCCTACAGCTGTTTGTTTGACATTTAGCAAATCAACAATTCACTATATCCCAGATAATGCAAATACACCTCAAGAGAGTTTCAAGCACAAAGTATCGTTTGTGTTTTAATACTCATATTCCGAAAGGTATGGAACATTTTCTTTAAAACAAAAGTCATGGTGTCAAACAGCAAAGTAAATTTTATATTATTTTAGATTTCCTAAACTAATTCAGGATCCCTCAAATAAGTGTTCCTGATTCCCTGAGTGAAAACGTGCACTCAGTGGGGATTATTATTGTGAAACATGTAGACAACAATTGTCTGAAAACTTGTGAGTGGTGAAACTAGCATTCTAGCATTCTCGAATTAACTGAATGTGCCTTAATACGTGTTGTCACAACATGAAATGCATGAATAACAATTGGGAACCCATAGGTTCTTTCAGTGAATTTTTGCTCATCTGATGTACATGTTAATGTATTGTAGTTTTCAAAATGATATGAAATACAACCCATAAGTGCAGCAAATCTTTCTAATTTTCTCATGGTTGGCTGATGGGCTTACTTTTCTGAGAAGAGAATTGCTATGAAATTTGATCAGCTGTGTCTTGTTCTGTATGTGTCCAATGTCCTCACAAAATTATTATGTTGAGACAGACAACTGGCGTTGCGAGACCGAGGAGTTCCCGCGATAATTACATAATCATGCGCGACTGCAGTTATAGCTATGTGTTATAAACACAACAACACAAAGTGTTCCAACCCAAGGATTAGAAGAAGTGCTTGTATTTGTCTCTATTTTGAGATTTTTGTGCTAGCGTCAACACGGAATGTTTTATTTTGAAAATTAACCAGATGTTATGTTGTTGACTTCCTGTCTGCTCTGTGCTGAATTCGGCTGAATTGCTGTGTCGTGCTCCGGCATCCAGCAGTAATAGAAGCCCTGCGTATCTGCTCCGGAAGGCTCTGGACTGCCAGAGCTGGGACAGAGCAGATAGGCAACGCAGCGGAACCAGTGGAAGTAAACACGTAGACTAGAGTGGAACCTATCAGCTCTTCTGCCGTGGTGGAGCCGTGACACAACAGAGCCGGAACGGACACGTATCTGGTGGAATCTAGCCATAAGGATACTTGCATTTATTTACTGAAGTAGTTGTGGGTGTGGGTGAGTGTTTAAAGTAATCAAACTGACCCTGCCAAATTAACAGCCAAGTGTTTTCTCCCCATGTTTGAGGCAGCTTTGGTGACCCGGCAAAAATGCAATTTCCTGCTGCAACTAAGGGGGATATAATTGATATCAAACTGAATATTGGCATGTAAATGTGTTCAGACTGGGACCTAATAATTAGGACCCAAGCACCGAATGGTGCGAAGACCCTCTTGAAATGCAAGGAATCATTCCCCTGCAAATTTCACTGTCATAACTGGAGCCATTTGGTCCAATAACATTTGAAGCACTTTTAAATTATGTACTTGACTGTTAAATGTTGTTTTTGTAAATTCCTTTTTAATTTGAAATATATATTGATGGGTTAATGTTTCATTTGTAAATTATATTCATATTTCCTTTTTTTATTGACCATTAAAATATCAAATAATTCATTACTTTGTAATTTAGTGTATCTATCAATAGATTAATACATTAATTTCTAAACTAATTTATTAATGCCTATATTTATTGTCCAATTAATAAATTAATTTGTAAACTTATTTATTATCCCCTTTCATAATTTTGTGTCTCAGTTCTTCCATGATGGACACTGAACTAGATCTTTTCCCACACTTTTCCTGCCGAACCACTACATGCAAACAACAACAAGTCACATGCAAAGGGAGGTGTGTGTGTTTTGAGTGTCACTGTGCGCAGCCTGATTAACAGCTCTGGAGTGAGCTGGAGTGGGTATGTGTGTGTCACATAGACTTGTGCTTTAGCAGGGAGCATAGACTTTAGAGTCTGCCAGATAACTCGATACATACCCTAATTTGTTTCAACCTTCTCTCTTACCCTCATCGACAGACAAAACTTTTCATGCCTGGAGGAAGAAGGTTTTAATCTCTATTGAGGACATGTATGTATAGGAAGGTTTGCACCATTTAAAAGAAATGCTAAAAGAAAAATTTGAGCTGCCTCACTCACATTTTTCTGATATTTACAAATCAGACACTATGTCCAGTCCAAGATTCGTGACTTTGAAACTCTTCAGGGGAAGCAATATTTTTTTGATGTCTTAACGAACCGCTCCAGCCATCTTGTCTCTAAGTTTGTTTGAGTTTTGTACCATAGCCTCTACTCTCAAAATTATGGATGTTTGGAAAGAGGAAACTTAGCATAGAGTTGTTTTCTGAACAGTTTTCTGTTAACAGTAGACACCAGCTGATCCAGTTCAAAGTTGTCCACCGTCTTCACTATTCTAAATCACGTTTGCACAAGATTTATCCCTCTGTCTCACCACTGTGTGACAGGTGCAAAATGACTGAGGGTAATTGTCCCACACTTTCTGGTTCTGCCCTTCACTCACTGGATTCTGGCCCAAAATGTTCAACTAGTTCTAAAAGGCCTATAAAAGAACTATCCAACTGGAAGCTGGACTTGCCTTCTTCTGCCAGCAATCTTTGATGCTGGGGATGGTTGTTGCTAAAAGACTTATTCTGAGGGAATGGAAATCACCTTGTCCCCCTTCCTTCCAGAGACGGATGACTAATGGATGATTGGTTTCAGTCATACAGATGAAAAAATTCAGGTTCTTGAGAACCAATTCAATTAAAAAAAATCTCTTTCCCATTCCTTGCCTGCCTAGATGAGGCTGGGGGAAGTTAATTGACACAAGCCTCCAACCTGCCCAGTTCATTTTCGTGGCCCCAGTTTGACATCTAATGTATAACACTCTTAAGCTTTCTGTACAACTTGTAGCCTTCCAAGTTGTCATTATTATTATTTGTGTCATTATTATTCCTGGTTGTTATTATTATTATTTGTTGCCTTGTAAAAAATCTTAAAATAAAATCTTAAAAAAAAATGAAAGAAAAGATTGCCCTAACAAAATTTGAAGTTGATTGGGTTAAAATTATAGGATATGCTTGCCGAAATGAGCACTAAATTCAAAATGGCCTACTGCCTGTTGGGTTTAGGTCATGGCCAAAGGAGACCCTCAAAAATGACATTCTTTTGGCAGAGGCAGAAAAATAATTCCTTCATTTTTCAATGGTTAATGCTCGGGCACTGATAAAACAAACCAGGCCATTACAAGCTGTAACTTGTTGATGAAGGTTCTCAGTCATCCAGGTCATGGTAAATCTAGATGCTGTATTGTAGGCAATTGGACTTGTTTCAGTTTCTTGAAGACGTTTCACCTCTCATCCAAGAGGCTTCTTCAGTTCTAACTAACTGGAGGGGAGTTGCAGGCTTTTAAACTCTGTGTGGGAGTGTCCTTACAGAGTCGTTAAGGACACGTGTGAGCTCTGAGTTTCACAGTCGTTACGGCCACTTGTGGGTCGTTGGTCAAACCGGCCTTCATGGGGGTTGCTAAGGCTAGGTGAGCCCAGGTGTGAATGGTTGTTAAGCTGTCTGGGGAGGGAACTCAGCACAGCATCGTAGGTGGGTGATAAGTAATGTCGTAGGTCACCTCCTCTGTTCAAAGACGGTCGTTCCAGTTTGACATAGATGGATTATTTTACTCCTCTTTCAAACCATCTGTCTTCTCTGGCCAAGATGTTTACATTGTTGTAAACTGTAACTTGCAAGTTCCTTGATTCCAATGAAAAACAGGCTGACCAGGTATCACATAAAGATAGAAAACCCTGAAGTCAACACAGTAAAATATTAAAATAATCCTTAGAGATTTTTTTTTTTTTAGCTATGAAGCTATGTCTAGTTATATCTGTGATCTGATCTTTTTATGCAGGACAAATTAACTTGGAGATCTGATAGAACTAGGACTAGAACTAGTGGAGATATGAAATAATTAAAAAGCGCTTGGGTAAAAAATGTGTTTACTTTGAACATTCTTCAAAAACTAAACAACAACTAAATCAATACATGTTGCCAAGTATGCTTTGGGTTTCTTGAGTGTTCAGGACAAATTTCTAACCAAACCAGTGAAAAATAAGCAGATGGTTAGGGTTAGAATACACATTCAAAGAATCACAAAAATTGTTGTCTGTGGCTGTGACAGGGCTGTAATAACTTCATCCAATCAATTTTAGTGGCCCGAAGATATTGTATGGACAGCCTACCTGTCTATCAATCTGTCCTTACCTGCCCACCCTGCACTGACTCCGCCCATCACTCATTGCTTGTGACCTGATTCTATTCACCGCACTGCTGGAGCTGTGGCAGAGTTAGCTCATTGTTTACAGACAAGAATGGCAGAGAAAGTACAGACACACTTTGATTAGCAGCTGTACCCACAGCAGCTAGCACTGCCAAACAGAGCAAGAGAAGAAAGACCGAACTGGAGAAGGCTACAAACAAAAACAAGTTGGATAGCTCAACAGGAGTCAACATTGGAGTGGCTGTTCAACGATTTCTGAATGCTAACAAAGTTACCCTGACAGCCATCAGTACTAGCAATAGCTATGTTGGTTGTTTATGTTCAATATGATAATATTAGGTGTTTACTTACAGGGGAATGAGACATTAGGTAGCTACTTGTAGTTAGATGTTGTGCTGAAAACAATGCACTGATACACTCTTCTTCCCACCGCTTGTGAGGACTCGGACTCCGTCGGTGGTATTCAGCAGTTGTCAGACAGTGCGCGTTCATGGTTTGGGGGGAGTGGCTTTGGAGAGAGGCCTGAGTGAAGGGTGCGGGATTTACTGGCTGGATATTTTCAAAATCTAGCCTAGGCTTGACGGTTTTTCCATCTTACCAACCCCAGCTTTAATAATTTAAAAAGGTTTTTTTTTTTTTTTTTAAGTACAACTAAAGGATTTTGCAAAGTCCCATGAAGAATTTTAACATTTATATCAGGAAAATCCTTATGGAATGACCCATGCCTGTGTGTGTGTTTGTGTGCGTGTGTGCGTGTGTGTACGTTTACCGTGGTTATAGGGTAGAGGGGATTCTGTATGGACAGCAGGAGGACCTTGTTGCCACTGTTAGGGTTGTCAGCATTAGTAGGCCTGGTGATTCTCTTGGATGTGGAGTAATTAAAGTACGCCTGTTGGCCTGATGAATTGATGGATGAAGATATGAACACATAAGGTTCGCTACATTCAAGCATGTGCAAGTAATCAATCTCATCTTTAATTATTTCCAGTGAAAAGCCTAGGGATCAAACCTGCGATGTATACAGGCTCCTTGGCTCCACAGGACACACAGCGGTCAGCGCTCTCCACTGCAGAGAACTCCACAAGGGCCTGACGCTTGAATGGCATCATCATCACATAACTGAGAACACACAAATGCAAACATTAAGATATGACATACAAATGCTATTACTTCAAAAAAATGTCAACCTAATGGACTTTTACTGGACACATCACCTCCTTTGCCAGCAATACTGGCATCTTAAAACTGCTGATTACATTTAAATCCTCAGTAGTCAGTTCTCAACAGATATGCATCAGAATGGTGTCATTTTTGTGCTGCTGTCAATTTGAACCAAGAGTATGGGCCTCCCCAACTCCAAACCCTAGTAGATAAGTAAATTAGTTCACTGCTGTCCTTTTTTCATTAAAGACGAATGTAATAATGGACAAAACCGTGTGAGCATGAAGGCATTTCAAGAACCTGCCAAATCACTGCAATAACATTATACCTGTGTTTATAATTGTGTGTGTGTGTGTGTGTCTTTCACAGCATGCTTTTCCCTGCAACTCCATTCAGGTGAATGAGAGATTCATGAATACTACACCATGCAGGGAGTGTAAATAATGGAGTCGTTTAGAGTGGAAACTAGAGTATCGCAAAATGTTTCCTTCAATTATTCAGCATCTGTGACTTTCCTTACACTAAAGCTACTGAAGCTCACTGTAGTTTATTACACCAAATCACTTGCTATGTGTGACTTCATGTGGTTCAATTTCTTACTCTGTGTGTCCCCTATAAATATTTATTCATGTTCAAATGTTCAAGTTGTTGGAGTGTAGCCATTTGATCTTTAGAAAAATGTTAGTATATATAGAACAATGAAAAAAAAAAGAAATGGTTAGGTGCCGAGTTAATCATGTGTGTGGTATATGTGGGAAGCTTGGAATTGTATTTCAAAGCACTTCCAGGTCCCAAGTTCAACTGTGCAAACAGTTGTTTGTTTCACTGCTATGATCAGGAAGAAAACACAAACTATCACCTGCTGCTGAGAGAAAACTGGTCAGGATGGTCAAGAGTCAACCAAAAGCCACCAAAAAGCTGCAGGAAGACAGTCAAGTGTGTTTTACATTAACATAAGCTGAGAGGCTGCCGTGCAAGAAAGAAGCCCTTGCTCCAGACGCAGAACCTTAAAGCTCGACTGAAGTTTGCTGCTGATCACATGGACAAAGAAAAAACCTTTTGGAGGAAAACTCTGTGGTAAGATGAAACAAAAAATGAGCTGTTTGGCCACAATGAGCAGCAATATGTTTGGAGGAGAGAAGGTGAGGTCTTTAACCCCAAGAACACCATACCTGCTGTCAAGCATGGTGCTGGTAGTATTATGCTGTGGGGCTGTTTTGCTGCCAGTGGATCTGCTGCTCTAAAGAAAGTACATGGAATAATGAAGAAGGAGGATTATCTCCAAATGCTTCAGGAAAACCTAAAATCATCAGCAGAAGATTGGCTCTTGGGTGCAGTTGGGTGTTCCAACAGGACAATGATCCCAAACACACATCAAAAGTGGTAAAGGAATGGATCAATCAGGCTAGAACTGAGGTTTTGGAATGGCCTTCACAAAGTCCTGACTTGAACCCTGTTGAGAACATGTGGACTGCTGAAGAAACAAGTCTGTGCCAGAAAGCCAACACATTTAGTTGAACTTCACTGATTCTGTCAAGGGGAGTGGTTAAAAATGTATCCAGAGGACGACCAGAAGCTTGTGTATGGCTATCAAAAGCACATAACTGAGGTGAAAATGGCCATTAGAATAACATTAGAATTACTGTAGATATATATGTGACCCAGCAGATTTGGTCACATTTACAAAAGAGCTATAATAAATTCATTATTGAACTAAACTTCATGAATGTTTTTGTGACAAAGTAGTTTGTGTTCCACTCATTCCATCACAGAAAAATGAGAGTTGTAGACATCATTACAACTCAAGACTGCCATGATATATATGATCTAAGATCTACATGTATGTCAACTTTTGACCAAAACTGTATTTGTAGAAATATTAAGTTTACAACCAGAAAAAACCTGCCACTCTGTGATCTAGAAGAACTATAATCCCAATTCAGAAAAAGTAGGACGCTGTGTAAAATGTAAAGAAAAACTTAAATTTTATCCTATACTCAAATGAGCTCAGTAAAAAGAAAAAATGTTAAATATTCAAACCGGTAAACTTTACTGTTTTTTTGTGTGAATATACACTCATTCTGAATTCGATGCTGCAACACGTTTCAAACAAGTTGTAACAGACCAACAAAAGACTTGGAAAGTTGTTGAATGCTCCAAAAACACCTGTTTGGAACATTCTACAGGTAAACAGGTTCATTGGCAACAGGTGATCATGGTTGGGTATGAAAGGGGGACTCCTTGAAAGGCTCAGTAGTTCACAATCATCAGAATCAGAATCAGAATACTTTATTAATCCCCAGGGGGAAATTATTTTTGCACAAGCAAGGATGGGGCGAGGTTCACCACTTTGTGAAAATTATAATTACAGTTTGCATCCACAGACACAAAGAGCACAGAGAGATCTCAAGAGGGACAGCCGCTGCACATGCTCTCTAAATTACGATAAAACTGTCAATTTGGCAGTGCTGACAAAAATATAAACCAAGAAACGTTGTACTAGTACTTAGCTTAAATAGAGAAAGCTTGTGAACCGCAAGTCCCCGCCATTTTGTTTATGTGCTGTTAAAACGGAGGCAAAAAAACTCAAGGCGGTGATGAGCAAACATGAACCACAGTCCTGTTCATCCTTTATTTCTCTCCTAAAATGTTTTCAGAAACAGAGTGTAATACCATGTTGTTTGATATCAGCTGTGGAATAACACAGCCCTCTTTCTATGTTTTCTCTGGTAATGTAGCAACAATGTCAAAAATATTTGTGTCTTTCTACTGAATAGACCGCCCACTTTTATGCAAGGGCCATCCTAAAAGTACCGCAAAAGTTAAAGTAGGCCTACTCATAAAAGGTGAACTATGTTGTTTGGGGGAAGAAATTTTATTCAGAAGAGAAAAATCTTAATTGACTGATTTTATAACAACCTGAGTTTGCCTAAACAAACTGAATAAACACACTGTCTTCATTTTCATAACTGAATAAACAAATGGTCTTCAGAATAACACATAACATGTTCTCAAATTATAACTATTGATGCATTTATGTTGTCATAACCTTAGGGCTGCAGCAGGTAAAGGATGAACTTTAGCTAGGTATAGAGTTCATCCTTTATATAAATATATATACATTTATATTTTAAATCAATGATCTAAAGTTGTAGATAGGTTATGTTATTATAGGTTAAGCCACCCAGCAGTACAAGAAGTTTTTGTCAATCTTTTTTTGAAAGAAGTTAGTACTTTTTGTACTGCTGGGTGGCTTAACCTATAATCACATCTTATCTTCAGGATAACAGCGTCAGTCTTGAGGAATGTAAATCTTTAGTGATATCATATATCACCAAATGTGTTGATGACGTGGTGATCACAAAGACAGTAAGATCATTCCCCAACGAGAAGGCCTGGATGAATGGAGAGGTGAGAGCTCTATCCAGAGCCAAAAATGCTGCCTTTTGGTCAGGTGACAAGGAAGCGTACAACACTGCCAGAGAAAGACTGAAAGCTGTCATCAAGAAGGCAAAGACGAGACATCAGCAGAGACTGCAGAGGGACCTCAACACCAACAACACTAAAGATATATGGCAGGCATTTAAAAATGTCACAGGAGCATGTCATCATGTGTGAGGCCACATTGCCAGATGAGCTGAACACATTTTATGCTCGCTTTGACCTCCTCAACAAAGACTCAGCTGGAAAGTCTAATCCATCTCCAGAGGACGGGCCACTGTCAGTAACCACAGCGGATGAGAGAAAAATTCCTGCAGAGAGTTAATATAAATAAGGCTGCTGGTCCAGGTAATATAGCTGGCCGTGTACTAAAGACATGTGCCAACCAGCTAGCTATAATCTTATTACTGAGATTTTGAACATCCCACGATACTGTTTCCTTCTTGCCCTCGCTCTACCCCTCCCATCTACTAACAACCACAAATGCTTTGCAGAGAAACAGAGAGATGATGTGACCTCTCCTATTTAATTTGGGCCTTAATGCAGTTGTTTCGTACAAGCCTGTAAGTGCATCTGGTTGTTGCGATGTCATTCAGTACCACAAAATGACTGACTGGCTTCCTCCACACATGACAAAAGAAATCGGGGTGAAAAAAATCAAATCACAAGGTGTGTTTTTTGGACTTCAAAAAACATACTGCTGCCACACATAAACAGAGCAGACACATACAGGGAGAGAAACAGAACGGTGAGGCATGTCAGTGTGTGTGCATTAAGGAGGACAATTAAAAAACACTAACAACTAACAACGCAAACTAGGCAATTCTGAAAAGATAGTTGATTTTTGAGTCTCATTAACAACAATGCGTTCAGTTTCCAAATGCTTATCTTATTTTTAAAAGAAAAGGTGATGTAACACAGTGGTAAACATGCTCCTGTCCCAACTTTGTTGGAATGTGCTGCTTACATGGTATTCTATTATATTCTATTCTTTGCAAAGCATTGCATTCTTTTTTAAGTTTACGTTTTAAATAGTGTCCCAACTTTTATGGAATCAGGGTTGTACAAAAATTACAGACACCAGCTTCAAGTCACATTCCTGATGGGATTAACTTTAGTGACAGTTGATATATATCTGTTGTTGCCTGTGGATTGAATTTGATAGGAATGGCTATATATTTGTTCAGACAAAACTAGATTATAGGTAATGACTAAAGCAGGTTAGGAAAGTACGAGACTCTTTAAACTCCTGTTGCTGCTAATGTGTTCTGTTTTCTGTACTGATGTCAGCACGTGACCAACTGGTGATTGACTGCAAACCGGAACAGCAACGGTAGACTCAAGACTCAGTTTCTCTACAGTATTTTTATTTTACTCTTTCACTCACACACACACGCAGTGGTTTCTGTCTCACCATATGGACCCAAACTTCTCCAGGGCATCTATCAGGTCTGCTTCCACCACGGCCTCACATAGACCCCTGACATGGACCACAGGGCTGGGAGAGATACGATGGGAGTCCTCACCATTATCCTGCAACACATAGTCACACAGTCAACCACAGTTTTTACACACTTTGAGCCCTATCTGTTGCTGTTTTTCCATAACATTTGCTGGCCTGGCTCTACTTGGTTTGACTCGGTGCAGCAGCCCAGTGCGGCCGAGGATTTGCTTTTCCATCACAACTGGGCTACCTGCCTGAAGGTGTGTCTTAAACCAATGACACGCTGTCTCAATCCCTGCAGAGCTATCGAAGAATCACCGCTAACAAAGTGGCTCCGCTAATTCAGTTACAAACATGTTTCATTTACTATAACTTCTTCACAATAAAAGCCCCCCTTATTTAGTTATTTGCAAGCTTTTATTATGAAGCAGCATTACAGGAAATGTCATGTTTTCATCAGCAGTAACTAAACATGACTCCTGAAACAGCTGAGAGCAAACATGACAAAACAGTAAAACACAGCAGATGTTTGAAAGGCTTGGCTCAACTCACCACAGTAAAACTGATGATGGAAAAGCAAATCAGCGTGGTTCGCTTTGACTCATGTGCTAATGGAGAAACGGTATATGGCGCTTGGTCTGAAGCGCAAGACGGTAGTGTGTTTAGGGTGTGTCCAAGTCCACTTTGCTAGTTTAGCAGCAAACAATTTATGACTACAGCTTTTAGTTTTGCTGCAGAAATGTGTCATGATATTTGCTGCATTGACATTACTGCATTCATGGAAATGTTTAAAATAACTGAATGCAGCCTCTCTAATCATAAAATCAGAGTGTATGCATGTTGTGAACCTACCTGCGTAGGAGCATCTTACTATCTGAATAATGCACCCATTAAATAGCAGAAACACATGTATGTATACAATATGCAGGTAAACATGTATATACACTGTATACAGTTTCTTTTTATTATCATTCATCTTTTTTCTCTCCATGTTTATTTAGTTGATAGGGATGTGGTGTTGGGAGGGAGAACAGGGTGAAACATTTTTGCTGTGTCTCAGGAAACACACTGCACCTTTGACTTTAGACCAGCTTTGTGTTGGTCTATGGCGCTGTTGCTTTCTGCCGCCTCAAGATAGCAATCTGCCATCAGTGCACCTGACCACACCTCATTTTAAGACCAACACACCCAGGGGCGCACAGGTGGGCGCAAGAATATTTGCTATTTACACAATGTCGGTGCTGGACTTGAAAATGGTCTGAAAACTACCAATGACGCACGGCCGTCTTGCGCCTGGCGCACGATAGAGCACTATGGCTTGCTGGATTTGCATTCAGAGTCACACACCTGTGCGCCCCTTGGTGCCAGGGGAACCACCTCCAGCTCAACGCGGGGAAGACCAAAGAGCTGGTGGTGGATTTCCGCAGGCGCAAGCAACCCTGCACACAGGTGAACATCCTGGGAACAGACATTGAGTTGGTGACGTCTTACAAGTACATGGGAGTTCACCTGAACAATAAACTGGACTGGTCTCATCACACTGCAGCAACATACAAGAAAGGTCAGAGCAGACTCCATCTGCTGAGGAAGCTCAGGTCCTTTAACAACTTTCTATGACTCTGTGGTGGCATCAGCCATTTTCTATGGTGTAGTCTGCTGGAGCAGCAGCATCTCGGCAGCAGATAGGAAGACACTTGATAAACTCATCAAGAAGGCCAGCTCCATCCTGGGATGCCCTCTTGACCCAGTGCAGGTGGTGGGAGAGAGCAGGATGATGGACAAGCTGTCATCGCTGCTGGTGAAGGAGTCCCACCCCCTGCAGGACACTATCACCGCACTGGTTAGCTCCTTCAGCGACAGGCTGATACACCCCAAGTGTGTGAAGGAGAGGTATCGCAGGTCCTTCCTTCCTGCTGCTGTCAGAGTCTACAACCAGCACTGCTCCCAGTAGACCTCACATGTGCACTGTGTAATACAAAACTCTACACATATCCACACACTTTCTGGTTTGCACTAATTGGACAATTTTCAATACCCATATTTATTATTTATTGTCTGTAAATAAAAATACCAAACTGTTTATACTTACACTGTTCATATTATAAATACTTTGTCATATTGTAAATACCAAGTTCATATTGTAGATACTATGTATATACGAGTTAAATTCTATTTCTTATCTCTTATTATATCGTTTATTTTTTACTTTTTATTATTGTTTAAGTGTGATACTGTCCTTTGGCTGCTGTGACTAAGAAATGTCCCCATTTGCGGGACAAATAAAGGAATTCTGATTCTGATTCTGATTCTGATTCTGAATGTTAATGAATTCTAGAGGTGTGGAAATTTCTGGATAATAAAATGCATCACAATGCATACGTGGAGGATTCAGCATCAAATCACTCATAATCATGAGTCTGCAGCTTGTGCTGATTGACTGTTTACTGATAGATTGTCTGGTCTCAGCTGGACAATAAAATTACATTGTGACGTTGCTCCCATGCTTTGAATTGTAGTCTAACGGCTAACATTAGGCTAACGTTACTTATGTAGGAGGTATGATGGAGGAAGGCAGAGATCATCTGCGAATGATAACGAAAACTCACCTGGTATTTTTTTTAACAGATATCCCGGGGCACATTTCGGATTTTAATAACTTGCTGGGAAGCACGAACTGCATGAGACTTCTGCCTCACAACAATTACTAATCATGTTAGCCATTTTCACCTGAAGCTAACATCTGCAGCCATAAATAGCTATATAAATAATAAATAGCTGTTACAGCAAGCTAATCACCCAAGATCCGAGGAGGCGCGGTCAACCTTGCTGTCCACCTCTGAGAGAGGTGTGTACAGCAGAGTCAATAGATGCCTTATCTTAAAGCCGCCATGTGAAAACAATATTATTGTAGATTACAACAAACGTGAAAGGCACTGCAGGTGGATAAATGTTTTTTTTTTGTAATGTATATTTATTGAAAAGATGCAGCTTTTATTTTGTAGACTGCTGTAGTCTGATTAGTGGAAGGGCTTTCTGAATTACAGGGGAATTTAAATGATGGAAAAGTAGCCATGTGCAGTTATATAGATCACTGAGGATGTCATACACTGAGATGCATCAGGAATCGTTTTGCATTTGAATCGTTGACAGCTGAATCATAATCAACCGAATTGTGAGGCCAGTGAAGATTCAGAATTCACTTAACATGGGTTTTTTTTGTAACTGGAAAAAACGTATTTGGGCCAACTGATACATTGGCAGGTAGCTATTATCAGACTGCAGCATTAATGTGAAGTAGACAAATCTGCAGCAACCATATGATGCTATCGTGTCAACATGGAGCAGAATCTCGAAGGAATGTTTCCAGCACCTTGTTCAATCCATCCCACCAATAATTAATGGGGCAAAGGTGTACCTAATAATGTGGCCAAGTGTATATTTACTGTACAAACAGTGGAAAGATAACAAGTGAAAAGCCTCCCAGACCAGTTTTAAAAGGATATCATTTATTTTACCACTCAGCAACTACACGTCCAGCCATTCCGCTATGATTTACTTTAGCAAAACAACTGACTTCCGTCTGTAAGAAAATTAATCAGTGGGAAGTCTGAAGCAGTTCCATTTCTCCCAGTGTTATGGCTTGGATAAACCGGTGACAAGCAGGAAATCAGTGGTCTCTAAAGGGCAGCAGTGCTGGCAAGGGCCCATGTTGTAACACAATAGGGCTCTTTTGGAGGCAGTTATGACTATAGAGTACTCATGAGGACTCAGAATCAGGACACAGAAATGAAGACAGGAGAGAGAGTACTTGTAGGACATTCTAGTCAAATCCTCACACTTTACTCTAATTTTGTATCTTGTTTATCCTCCTCACTTATTCTGGTCTTTTATTCCGCTGCTTGCGTTCCTTCTTCTTTTATTATCTATCCCCTTCTCTCTTTTTGTTCTTTCACACTGACATTCCTTTAAGTCTATTTATAGAGGCAGATGGCTCATCTAAGTGTTTGGCATGACACAAACTCTTCCTTCTGTTGACCAGGCTGCTGGCTTCTCTGTTTCAGGCATGTTAGCATGATTTCTGTACAAACATGGCACAATCATTGAGCAGGTTTTTAAAAAGAAGAACACATAGCAATCACATTTGTTTATCAATGTGTTCTGTCCATTATCCTCAGCTGTAAACTGAGTACTTCGATATTGCGTTGATAATACTTCTTGGATACAGACTTCTGTAGATCTAATATATAGCCGTAAAGTCAGAGGTGGTTATTATGTCTTCCTTCGATGAGTTTAATTAACACATCTCTACTGTTGCAACTTCCTTTTCTTCATATATCCAAATAGGGATGTCCCGATCCCGATCCCCGGATCGGATCGGCCCCCAATACTGGGTTTTTAGGTGGATCGGGATCGGCTGATCCAATTAAATGTCATGGCCGATCCATATATAATATTTCCCATGATTCCATTGTTGCATTCGTTTGTCGTTCTACTGCATCAGCCGCCATTATCTAGTGGAGCGGACATTAACTTAAGCTAGTAAAAAAATGTCTGCAATTTGGCATCATTTTAAACTGACTAAAAGTGAGTCGCCGACGGCGACATGCAAGGTATGTGGTGTAGAAGTGTCACGGGGTGGTGCTAAAAGGGCCTCCTTCAACACCACTAACTTAATTAAACATATTAAAAAGCACCACCCCGACGAATACACTGCGTATTGTAAAGCAACAGCGCCGTCGACTACGAAGGATGAGCTCCACCAGCAAACACTGCAGGACAGCTTAAAGAGAAAGGATTTGCTTCCTCGAGAATCGGAGAGATATCGTAAGATCACAGAGTTGATTGTGGAGTGTATAGCAGAAGATGACCAGCCTATTTCATTGGTGGAGCACTCGGCGTTTACTCGTCTACTGAAGTACTTGGAGCCGTGCTACGGAATGCCATCCCGCCACTACATTGCGGAAAAAGCCATCCCAGCCCTGCACACCAAGGTGCGTGAAGAAGTGCAGCGGCACCTCAAACACGCTAACTCAATCGCCCTCACCACAGACCTGTGGAGTTCAGATGTAGCCCCAATGTCGCTCCTCAGTTTGACTGCGCACTGGATAGACTCCAAATTCACTATCCACAACGTCGTGCTACATGCAAGTGAGCTGCATGGCTTCCACACTTCAACACGTATCCGGCATGCTGTTGAAGAGATGCTCGCAAAATGGGACATTGATAAGGACAAGGTGCATGTCATTATGCGGGACAACGCCGCCAATATGAAAAAGGTAAGCCTTCTTGTTATTGACCACTGATGTTTAGCTACGCAATTCAGTCAGTAAAGTTCATGCTAATTACTTCGTGAGCACACAACTGGTTGCAGAAAGTCAGAGAACCGAAACCAATGTAAATATATCCTTTTCAACAGCATCTTTTAATGAATGGTCATAAGGTAAACTTCCATTTGATGATTTTGACATGATCTACTGGATGTATATTAAATGTTCCATATTCCCAATTATAATTACGTGTGCCCTGGATTTATTTAAAATGATGTCTAGATTGTAAGTGTCTGTTAGACAACAACCACGTCAAAAGTATTGATATTCATATATATCTTTCGCCATCATACTGTCTCCCAATCTCTAGGCATTTGCAGACATGGAGGTGCAGAGCCTGGGATGCTTCGCACACACACTCCAACTCGTGGTCATCAAAGGCCTTCTTGCCCAGCGAAGCATCACCGGTGCTGTCGCCAACGCACGGAAGCTTGTGGGTCATTTTAAGCATTCCCCAAAGGCCTACTCCATCCTCGAAGACATTCAGGTGGTTATCATTTTATTATTATTATTATTAGTAGTAGTAGTAGTAGTAGTTTCCCCCTCCCTGTCATGTCATTGTAAAGCAATCCATCATTAAGCTACCTTAGTGTTGAAAGGATGTTGCCCAACAAATAATTAACTTAAGTATAGAAGCATTTTGAATGGCCTACTAGAAAAGCAATACACACAGCTGATTTATTTTAATTATTATCATTATTATTACTTTACAGGAAGAAATGAACATGCCAATACAACGACTCCAGCAGGACGTGTCAGTCAGATGGAACAGTACTCAGTACATGATGCAGGTAGGCTATGGAGGGAAGGAATTAATGCAAAGAATGAATAGTTTTTTTAATGTGAATCAGCCTAAATAAATAAATAAATAACTACATTTAGATGGAGGTGAATAGTTCTACTTGTATTTTACACATGAATGTTAAATTAACATTTATTTACTTATTTTGCAGAGCCTTCTTAAGCAAAAGAGGCCGCTCAGTGTCTATGCAGCAGACCAAGACCTTCCATGCATGCCCACTGCCAACCAATGGGCGCTTATGGAGAAGGCAGTTGTGGTCTTGAGTCCATTTGAAGAGCTGACGAGGACAGTGAGTGCTGTGACTGCAAGTGCCGCGGATGTGATACCTTCAATAGCTGTCCTTAAGCGTCATCTTTCCCGTGAAGAGAGCACCGACGCTGGAGTCAAGACTATGAAGACTACACTTCTTGAGGCTGTCACTGAGCGCTTCGACTACGCTGAGACTGAACCAATCTACTCCGTTGCTACATTGGTTGACCCACGATACAAAGAAAGGCAAGTCCTGCTTGATTCAAAGCTTCTTTTGCGGTATATAATTGCTCAGGCCTAAACAATTCACCACTTGATTATTAATTATAAAATAACATCAAAATAAATTATCCAAATGTTGTTCTATAACATTGACAACAATAACTTTGATATGCAAAGGGAACGATAAAATATGTTAGGAAACAAATAATCCCATTTAGTTTTAACTAAATGAAATTCTATCAATTTTCAGATTCTTCACAAGTCCAGACGCCCAGGAGCTTGCCAAGGAGGCTCTCATTAGAGAGGTGGAGATCATGGAGAGAAAGAGGAAGGCTGCCAGTGAGGTGTCTGCAGAAGAACCTCCAAGAAAGTCACCACGTCGAGACGGAGTAGGCTGTGTAGCTGCAAACAGCAACTTTGGCAGTCTATATAACGAGATCTTAGAGGGGAGTGTGGTGGAGTCAAGGCCTGTGAGTACATCAACAGCCGTCAGTCAGGTGGAGGCCTACCTGGCTGAACAAACCATCCCAAGGTCAGAGAATCCTCTACACTACTGGCGGGCACATGCTACACAGCGACCCGCACTGGCTGACACAGCCATGAAGTTTCTTTGTGCACCTTGCACATTGGTGGACAGTGAGAGACTGTTCAGTGCAGTGTCAAATGTCCTTGATGAAAAAAGGAACCGGTTGACAGCCGATAAAGTGCAGATGTTGGTTTTCATTAAAAAAAACCTGCACTACACTTTGAAGAAGTCAGAGCAGTAGATTAAGATGGAGGAAATAAGAAGCTCTATTACACTGTGAAAAAATAAGAAATCACTTCCTTTATAAGATGTTTAAGTTCATGTTTAAGTTTAGTGATTAATGTCTCTGAGATCCCTTAAAGTGTAAGTCTGGTGTAAATTGACCCAGAGTCCTATTGTGTAGGAAAAGAATGAGTCAATTTGGGACAACGTAGACCAGGTTATGGACAGAAAGCTTAAAGCAGACCCATGGGGGCTTGAAGGCAGTGCTGCTATAAGCTGCCGGTTCATAACTTGGTCTATGTTGTCTCATTCTTTTTCCTGCATGTGGTGAGCTTATACAACAGGACTATGGGTCAATTTACACCAGACTTACTCTTAAATTACCCACACTGTGAAAAATAATAAGTTCAGTTTACTTGAAAAAAAAAAAAGGGTGGAAACTCGTTGTCTCAAATAAGTACCCAAAACTTGGTTTATGTTATGTTTACTTTATGTGTAATGCAAAGATTTTTAAGTTATGGTTACTTACTTCCAAGAAGTAAAGTTTAGTGACGTTTACTTACTACTGTTAAATGAGTAACCTTTTGAGTTGTAAAGGGTAATTTATGTTGGATAGTAAAGTTTACCCGCAGAATATTCATATTCTAGTTCCTAAGTACTGTTATGTTGAACAACCAAACAGAATAAAGGGAACTGAAAGATCAGATTTTTTTTTATTATTGCAAAAAAATGCTCTTATTTGTGATAGTGAGAGAATAAAAGCTATTGAGCACAGCTTGGATGCCTGTCTATTTCTTAATATACACGAAATTAAATGCTTTTTGCCAACACAAAAAGTGATATCAGAAATTGGTATCGGAAAACTGGTATCGGGAAATATCGGGATCGGATCGGAAACTATATGAAAATATCGGAATCGGATCGGAAGCTAAAAAATGAGATCGGGACATCCCTACTATGTAGTACATGTCATACAAGTAGGGATGAGAAGCTTCACACCCCATGAAAATGTTGTTTATGCTGACCTCAAGTGGTTTTACTTGTCACCTTGTTGCAATGAACTGCAGGTATGTCAGTACAAGACGACAGATTACTGTTGACCACACCTGTCAGTGGTGCTGGCTGTGCTCAGAGGAGAAACAGACTATCACCCAGAGAGTGCAGCAAAACACAGCTTGCAGTTGAGTTTCTCTTTAAGGGAACCTATAAAAACAGCTTGTTGCTTGATACAGATATCATAGAACAGAGAACACATCCCTTATGTCAAGATACTGTTGCCACATGTTTTTCAGAAGGTAGCTATTATACTTGGACTTTTCTTACATCTCTGCTGCTGAGTGTTTCATGGTGGACTCTGCGAACATATCTGCTGCTGAGGTGCTGAGTGACTTATCATGGCTAAGAATGTGTCATTGCATGAGTACATGAAGTACATGAGTTATTGGAACAACAAAAAAGAACATTTAAATAATCTCTGCAACAGTTTGAGAACACTTGCAGCACTTTCGATTTTACATTTTAGTTTCCATTTTTGTAGGGTAAGGTTATTGATTTTAAAAGGACAGTTTTCAAGTTCAATTTTATGTGAAAAATGTTAAAAGGCTCACATTTGTAATCTGTGCAGTTTTCAAGGCTCTATTTATTTAGGCCTAACATCTTATTTTATTTTTGTTAAATGTAGCAGTTTACTTCATAAAGTATTTTATTTACCAGATTTATATGTAATATAACAAGATGCTACTGAAATAAAACGTAGAAAGACTGACTGACATGTGGTGTGCATTGTTACTGGAAATATGATTCATGATATATTGACTCTAGAAGAGACTAATTTAACTGGGTAAAAAAGGTACCGTTGTCAAATTCCAGGTACCAGTATCGGAATTGGTATCAGTTTAAATGTGAACGATACCGAACAGAAGAACCAACTAAGATAGAGACTGAAAGGGTCCATGGTACAGGAAAAACAGTGCCTATAAAAAGTATTCACCCCCTTAATTGTTCTCTTTTATTGCTTTTATAAATGGAATCATGATCAATATACAAAAGTGTAAAATAAGTGACTGCATAAGTTTTCGCCCCCTTCAAGTCAGTATTTAGTAGATGCACCTTTAGCCGCACTCACAGCACTGAGTCTGTGTGGATAGGTCTCAATCAGGCATGCACATCTGGACACTGCAATTTTACTCCATTCTACTTTGCAAAACTCAGTCAGGTTGCACGGGGATCAAGCACTTTTGAAGTCCAGCCACAAATTCTTGATGATGAATTGAGGAGTCTCACGGCCAGGGGAAAGAAGCTGCTCCATAGTCGGATACTTCTGTATCTTTTTAACAGATGGCAGCAGAATGAACAGACTGTGGCTGGGTTGGGTGTTGTCTTTTTTAGTATCCTGGTGCAGACATCTCACTTCACCAATGTCACTGATGCTCTGAAATTTAGCCTCCCTAAGTTTCCTTGGGAAGTAGATCCTTTTCTGAGCTTTTTTAACCAGGGTGGTGATCTGTGATGACCAGAATAGGTTCTCCGCGATGGTATCCCAAGGAACCTATAACTGTTCACCTGCTCTACTTCAGCTCCACTGATGGAGACAGGGTTGTCTTTGCCTCTTATTATCTTTAAATCAACAATCAGCTCCCTGGTTTTGCTGACGTTGAGCAGTAGTTTGTTCTTTGTGCACCACTCTGCAAGAATGTTGATTTCCTCCTAATATAAACTCTCAACATTAATGCAGCCGATGATGGTGGTGTCGTCTGCATCATTCACAATAGAGTTCTCTTGATGTCTGAGAGTGCAGTCATGGGTGCACAGTGTGAACAGGAGGGGGCTGAGCACACAGCCCTGGGTGGCTCTGGTGTTGAGTGCTATTGTAGAGGAGATGTGACTGCCAATCCAAACTGCCTGGGGACTGCTTGTGAGGAAGTCCAATATCCAGTTGCAGAGTCTTGTACTCAAGCCCAGAGTGTTACGTTTTCCAATCAGCTTCATGGGTGAGATTGTGTTGAATGCTGAGCTGAAATCAACAAACAGCATCCTGTAGCTGTTCTTATTCTCCAGGTGTGTGAAGACTGAGTGAAGGGCAGTAGATATGGCATCCTCTGTGGATCTGTTGGTTCTGAAAGCATACTGGCAGGGATGTTGTCTTTGATGTGCTGGAGAACCAGTTTCTCGCAGCACTTCATCAGGATGGGGGTGAGAGCCACAGGGCGGTAGTCATTAAGACTAGACACAGCAGACTGTTCAGGTACAGGAAGGATGATGGCTGTCTTGAGGCAGGAGGGAACAGTCTCCTGTGAGAGTGAGATGTTAAAAATGTCAGTAAAAACATCAGCTACAGATGTTTCTCCTTATATGACCTGTTTGCTGCTGTGTTACCGCAGTGACACCAAGGCGGTAAAAGGGGGGGGGGGGCACTTGATAACTGTAGACGCTAGATGGCAGCAGAGTGCTTTATACGCCTTTTGACCACAATGTGCTCAGCAATGGCAGAGTGACGCTGTCCGTATTTCCGCTGGTTGACTCCACAGGAAGCGGATGTATGTAGCGTTGTTAATAGGACTGCTTCGGCTGATATTTAACATTCTGTTCTGTGCTTTTCTGTGAACTAAGTTAAATAAACTAAAGATGTGAAATGTTAAGTTGTTAAGCCTTTTTAGTGAAACATACAGTCTGAGGTATGTGTTTACGCCCAGCTCAAAGGCAGTGTGGAGATCGCTGTTAATTAGCTGTGGCAAAGTCCGGTACACCCAGATTAATTTGTGATATAACTTTAACCAGGGGTGCAGGTATACAGCATATAATTAATTATTTTTCAGTGACATCGCGTATACCCACTTTTAAATCTCCTCTGATGCGCATCTTCGTTACATTGATTGAGGAAACTATAGATAGCTGAATACTCGTGGACGCAACCGTCACTAATGCTAATGTAGCTCCTCAGGGATTCAAGCTGTTATTTTTCTTGTTTTGACAATCTAACCCGTGACAGCACATTAGTTAAGTTTGTAAGGACTATGGCTGTTGGTAGCTGTTGCTAATTTTGTTAAAATACGCCAAATTGTAATTTTATGGGTTATTATTCAGACGATGGGGCTAAACTAGCTAATATGTGCTAACGGCAGTTGCCATTTGTTGCCATAGCAACAGTTAACATCACGTCATGTTAAGGTGCGTTCACACCGGACTTTTTATTTTTGTCGCTGTCGCTCGTGTCGCTCCAAAAAAATCGCTCTGTCACTCAGCTGCAGTCGCTTGTCGGCACAATTCAACAGATCGCTCTGATGACGTCATTCAAGCGATTCCAGTGAATTTCACATCGCTCGGAGGCGCTAATTTCTTCCCGCTTGTATTGGTCCAGCATGGCTGACATTGTACCTGTTGCCGCCATTTACCTGTTGCGGAAGTCCCACAAGGGCCGTACAACCAAGCGTCGTCGGTTTTGGATCAACAACATACTCAAGATGCGCACTGATCTCGGTGAATACCACCGGCTGCTCCAGGAGCTGCGTCTGGATGCCAACCGTTTTCAACGGTATACGCGGCTGACAACGGCCCAGTTTGACGAGCTGTTGGCAAGAATCGGAGGCAGGATTGCTCGGTTGGACACCAACTACAGGCGCTCCATCACAGCTGAAGAGCGCCTGGCCATTTGTCTCCGGTGAGTGGCTGTGTGTGTGTGTGTGTGTGTGTGTGTGTGTGTGTGTGTGTGGAGTTGTATTACGTTTCCATGGTTTCAGTAGTTGTCATAGTTACACATAGATTACGGCAGCCAATCAGCGCTGAGCGACAAGCGACTGACGGCCAGAGACTTGGGATTTCTCATCTCGAGCGACAGAGCGATTGAGCTATTTTTCGCTCCGTCGCTCGGTCGCTGTCGCTCGGAGCCCCAGCGATTTTTCGCCTGAGTGATTAATCGCTCAGTCGCTCGTTTGCATTGACTTAATACGTAAACTTGTCGCCAGCAAAAAAAATAAAAGGTCCGGTGTGAACGCACCTTTACAGGCTGATGGAATGTGAATACTGTAGAGTGCAGGATCAGGCTACATTGTAAATACAGATAAGATCCCATGTATTCAGCACAGTATGCATGATTATAGTAGTTAGTAGACCTATAAAAAAAAAAGAATACCTGATATATTAGAATGAATAATTATTTCTGATAATTTGGGATACTGTGATTGTTGCCATATATTATTGTCAATTTCTTTATTTTTTATTTCTGTCTTTATTATAGTAACTAACTGATGGAAAAAACTACTGAAAGGTCATTTGAATGTTTAAGTAGGCCCTACATGTTTTGTAAACGCAATTTTAAGGTCATCAATATCCATGTTATTCATTAATATTCCAACTTTCCCCTGGATCCATCCCTGTTTGTCGTGAAACACCAAGCCCAAGTCCTTGTCAACACATTCATACATATAAACGCCCAAGACAAAGTGATAATGTTTCATGTAAATGTATCTCTCGTGTACACAATTGCATGTGATACTCGTGTTTATTTCAAACTGAACTCTAACTGAACGCGAAAAAACACACATCACTACTCAGGCTATATGGTTCGTGCATGAAGTATATTTCATTTGCAGAAAAATTCCAATTATGGGGTTATTTCCTAATTTTATTGTCATACTTTTACTATTATAATTGTAATTTGATGCATGTGAGCTTGTTTATCAATAGCTGATGTTGTGGAAACACGATTATCTCTTTGCATTTGTCATTGTCACATTAAACATTCTTTTCAACGGACCAGAATGTCAACTTGTACACACAAAGTTGAGAGCTGGAAACGGAGACAGGTCACCTTCAAAGTGTTTAACGTAAACTAAAAGATGAATAAATAGTCAAAACAATATGTATAGTTTTACCTGTTAAGCAGTGAGATTTCCTTCATTAGATAATAACGCGACTAAGCTATCCAATGTGAAAAAGTTTATTTATTGTCTCTCTTAATCAGGCAAAGTAAATTAATGAATGAATGATGAATAAAATAAATAAATCATTATTTTGGCAATTTGTTGATTTATTTAGCTTAGATGGACCGCTGCAGCCAGCACACTTCAAAGAAACAAAACTTGGTGAGCTGAGCTGTCTCTGTTTCTGGCACTCGATCTCGTGTTGCCTTTTCATTTTACAAATTGGATGATAGGATAAGTTGACAATCTTGTGCGCTGAATTGTACGCCTTTGTTTAATGTGACGATGACAAACGCTTTAACAAGGCCACATGCATCAAAATACAATTGAATTAGCACAAGCAGGAGAATGAAATTAAGAAATACCCCTTAAACTGGCATTTGCCATTATACAACATGAACAAGTGCAAATTAATTATACTTCATGCACAGACCCTATATGCAGACTGTGCACATTTATCTTTGAGTCAATAAGTTAACACAAAGTTTTATTCAGTGTTGTCCATTGATTCATTATTTACCAGACTTAATCTACATTTCCTTGTTGCTAGGAACACCAGCATTCTAGTACCCGCCACAGCGTCTGCCAGAGCATGTAATTTTATTGTTTGTGTTCATGAGCACATACTATAACAATGCATTTGTTTGACAAAGTTAATAGAAATTATGGAAAATAAACAAAATATATCACAAAGCTTAGAGCAGGATCAGCAGCCTTTTCAATGTCCTGTGCCAATTTACAATGTTTAGGCCTATATTTTTTTTAATTTGCACATTGATTTTGAGCCTTGTTTATTGTCTGTTGCTGTTTGCATTTGACATAATATGAAAATAGCCATACTGTAAGTGTTTTACATTAATTGTTCTACCTGGAGAGAATGGGTGAGCTCTCACAGAGACGGGTGTGTGCGCGCTGGGCTGGACAGCAGCCAGCAGCTCTGGTGGTCACACTGTTAAGCTTTATTAGGCTACATTTTAATTGCTGATTTGTTATAAGTGAGGACAATTTTAGATGTTGCTTATTGTTTTTAGCTTTTACTATTTACAACACCAAGATCTAGTTTGTAGGCTAACAAAATATAGGTTTGTCCAGTGGCAGCTTGGCATGGAGCCAATGCATGATTAAACATTATGTGCAATAAACTGACCCTAACTTTAGAGTAACAAACTAATATCCAACCAGGATTTTGACACACAGTAAACCACTAATTAATGCGCTTAAACACACGCTTTGATACTGAGTCAATGAGGAAATAAAATAGCGTGTCTGGTTCCAGAGGGAGGAGAGGGAAGCTCAGAGTCCTGATGTGTTTACTGTAGTCTGGACTGCTAACATGTGCCACCTGGTGGTTGTTGGTGTGCACTGCAGCTAATGCAAAATCAGCTGTATAAAATAAAAGTCCCCCCACCTTTTATGCTGTGGCAATGGCGTCCTCTAGGAGAAACATCTGTAGCTGATTGGCTACCACCCTGGCATTCTTTAGTACAGCTAGGTTTATCATCTGGACCAGCAGCCTTATTTATATTCACTCTCAGTAGGATTTTTCTCACGTTCCAATGTGGTTACTAGCTTTTCACACAGAGACTCCAAATTATCTCCGCAGCGAAGGCTCGCCATTTCTCCGCCTTTGTTCACACTGAACCAAGCAGCTCCAGCGTAAAGCCGCACCATTGTGTCAATTCATACAGCACTCCAGCACTGCGGATCCAAAAGAGGCACACGACGGTACACGTCATGATGTTGACGTAATGATGTTTCCCCCGGTGACCACTGAAGGAAACATGTACCCGCTGACTGTTTATAATCACATGGATGCTGTTATAATGTTTTGTGATTGAGATCCTGACACACCATGCATCCTGGAAAGTGACAAAGTTAAGTTTTTTGCTCTAAGTTACATAATTACATAATCTCCATCAGTAAACAGGACACTGCCTGACTCTCTCACTTGCTGGGAGGGATGCTGTTTTCTGGGAGAAAGTTCACTGAAGTCTTGGTTGGGAGGGCTGACCGTTGCGGGGATTTTTTTCAAGACAGTCACTACAACAACACAATAGTGAAGGAGACAAACAGTGAGTTAAAGTTTTTTACTGGGGACAGACGCTGTTTTTCGGGCAGAAATGTGATTTAGAGTCAGTAGGACAGACTTGATGACCGGCATGATGACAGACACTTCTCCGTATAACTGCTGTATTTTTTTCCACATATAGCTTTCCAAAGACACTACAAGTTACCACGTTACTGTTGTTTGGTCATGTAACATTGCTTTGTGGGACATTTCTCTTTATTTTGTTGAGTGAAGGATCTGTTTAGTTGTCAGACTGTGAACACCATCAGACCAACACGCCCCCACTCCGCGCCTCCGGCTTATCCGGGCTACTGTCTCTGTTTTGCGCCGTTGCTTCAGCAAAGTGTCTTTAACTCAGTCAAGTCAGTCAGACAGTCAAGCCCCCCCACACCTCTTGTCCTCTGTCTACACACACTCTCTCACACACAAACACACACACACATACTCCGGTCTGAGGCCCCCCGAGTTACGCCGCCTCCCCCTCCTTCAAAGCGGCATCAGCGTTTACAACTTCTATCAAGCAGAACTGTCCTTCTGGTCATGAAAAGAAAAAAAACAAAAAAAACCACCATGAGAACCGCATACAGAAACAGCTACCAGTTAAACTTGTGGTTCCAAATAACAGTAACATTAAGTAGATATGCTAGCTTCCATTCCATCTCTCTCTAGTCTGGCTGTCCGTCTTGCTAACCTAGATTGTCAGTGTATTCCTCAGTCTGTGTTTTATTCGTCAGTCACTTTCAGTGCTGTTATGTGACTTTGAGCTTGACAAATGTGAGACTGAAATACAACTCGTTATTTTTTATGTTTACGGAAAACAGTGTTCATGAACTGCAACTTGGAAAAGATAACCGCGTCCCACGTGTACACACATTCATATTTGCGTGCATTAAATGAAACTCTCGTTTTCCAGCAGCAACCTCTGTGTGGACCAGACAGACAATATATACTTAAAGGATAACTACCGTTTTTTACAACCTGGACCTTATTTCTAGCAAAATATATGATCATTTACTCACCCAGATAACTTTGGTGTCATTTGAAGTCGTTCGGACGAAATTAGATCCAGTGTAGCGCCGGTATATCCATATAATACGAGTGACGGGGCATCGAAACACAGCCTCTATATAACGCATTATTTGCCACGAAACTAGTTCATTTCACCAATATTTTGTTACGATATGCTAGTGCTATTCCCCTCTGAGTCCGGGCTCATCTGTTATCAACATCCGGGGTCAAACTAGCTGTAGCAGCTACAGGTAAACAAGCCGGCTGTTGCGGGTGCGCGCGCAGCTCAGAGATGACATCTTCCAGGTCAGAGGTAGTAGGTCAACCTACAGACCCCGGATGTTGACAACAGATGAGCTCGGACTCAGAGGGGAATAGCACTAGCGTATCGTAACAAAATATTGGTGAAATGAACTAGTTTCGTGGCAGATGATGCGTTATATAGAGGCTGTGTTTCGGTGCCCCGTCACTCGCATTATATGGATATACCGGTGCTACACTGGATCTAATTTCGTCCGAACAACGCCAAATGACACCAAAGTTATCTGGGTGAGTAAATGATAATATATTTTGCTAGAAATAAGGTCCAGGTCGTAAAAAACGGTAGTTATCCTTTAAGCTGGCACTCATGAGCGCTCACAATTTTGAAACAAGACAATGATTATCTAGTCTCTCAGTCAGGGTTTAGTTACAGCTCTGGACTAAAGCACGATGGAAAGCAATGGATTGATATTGACTATTGACTATAGCCTTGAAGGCTTGTGTTAACATTGTATAGCCAAAGCTGTTAAATATAGTGACTTGTGAAGACCGCACTAATCACCAGCCAGCAGAGACAAAGGTTGGCGTAATATTTTCTAATTTTAAATTGTCTAACCTATTACGTTTCTCTTGAAGTGCACCAAAGTGATGCATTTAACTTTAAAATGTGCAAAAATTTCTAACGGGGACCATACCCCCAAACCCTGCTAAATGGTCCGAGGTCCACCCACTATAGTCTTATGGAACCCTGTGGGAAACATCGTCACATAGCATCATGATATGCAAGAAAGCTTAAAAACCTGGAATCCCCACAAGCTAGTAAAAAAGGTAGGGAATTAAAAAATCTTCAACTCTTCAAATAGTCTAGGCTGTCAGCCAGCTAAAATGATTCTGTTTATTCTCATTTGGCCAACTTGGTTCATCAAACACTTGGAGGTCTGATACAATATCTTTGGATTAGGGATGCAACTATCAGTTACTTTGATTATTGATTAATCTGCCAAGCAGCAATTTGTGTGAAAATTATTTCAAAAATTAATAGAAATTGTTAAGGAATGTATCAAGTGAACTGTTTAGTATACAGATGTATTAATTCTAAAGATATTTTTTGTCATGGTCGTATTGCTTTATCATTTTATGGTATTTTTTCATCTTTTTGTTAAAATTGTATTTTAACGTTCACATGATTTCCCAATAATTCATCAAATCATAAAATCATTATCGCGGAAACACTATTGTAGTGGTGCCTCTAAGGAAAGGAGTCATTCACATCTCAAAATGACTTCAGGTGTGGAAAGTCTATCAGGATACAATTAAGTATAAGCTGCACTTTTGAACTCTAGGTGTTATTGTTCAGACAGCTACAGATAAACTCTATGAAGAACTGAAAAAAACAATGCTGTGTCAAATAATCATCAATCAAATCGTGCTGAGTTATCCAGAAGAACAGAGCCCAGTTGATTGCTGAATGTCAACCGGACCTGACTTTGCACCTAATGAATGAGATAAATGTACATGGGCATATAGGTTTCAGGACTTGTGGCGGTACTGACAGTAAAATGCTTACAAGCCAGCCCAACCTACGTAAAAATATAAACAAAAAACATGTAAATCTAGAGGGGATGCCCAATGTCAGCTACTTGGACAGTAAACCAATAAACAAATGCCTCTTCAGGGTATAATCAAAAAATTCCTCTTCAGGTTATAATCAAAAAATGCCTCTTCGGGGGATAATCAAATGAAAATGTACTCCGACAGGCCCCAGTGAAATACAATGTCAAAACTGAAGGTGTATAGGGGCTTGGGTTTCAAGGGGTTCAAGAATGAACACAGTTTCCCTCACTAGAATGACAAGAAAACATGATAGGGCCTAAACAGACCAAAGTTTCTGGCTGGCAATCTAATGGGATGAGGTTCTCAGTGAGTCGGGGACAGATTCAGAATGAGTGTGAGAGCTACCTGGGTGCCATTCCCCACCTCTTTTAAGCCTTCACAAAAGGGCGACATCACAACATGATTGACTGGGAGGGGAATGCCCCAAGCTGCTTACACAGGTGATCTGAATCCCCTGCAATAAGTCCAGAGGGATTTTGAAAATCAGCCCAAAACAAAGTCTTAAACAATGGGACTGCTACCCTACTCTTCATTATCAGTTCACAAAAACCTGATAAATTCATCCTCATCACTATTATCACTGACCATAAAAATACGCCTGAGAGCTTCTCGCTCCTGAGCCTCCACCTCAGCACTGAATGTTGGGTGACATTCCTTCAAGTTACACAAAGTAACTACCCACAGGTCCTGACCTGTATCCTCGAGCACAATCTGGTAGTTTACAGGACCTACCTGCTCCATGACGCGATATGGGCCGATCCACCGTGGGACAAGTTTTGCAGTATCATTATTGGAAGCCTTGGACATTGGAGGGGCCTTCAGCCAGACCCTGTCTTTTGCTTTGTAATTGACATGTCTTCTGTTTTAATTGTAAGTTTGAGCCTGTTTTCTTCTTGCCGGTTCCAGATTCGACTTAACAAGCGCTTGGACATTCTTCAGAGCATGTGGGAACTGGGACGAGGGCTCCAAGAGCTCTTGTAAAAGGTCCCTTTCAAAGACCCTCTAAGCAATAGCTCAGCTGAAGTAAAGCCAGTGGCTTCACTGACTGCAGAGTTCAGGGCAAAACGCAACTCCTGTATGAAGCGATCCCAACTTTTATGCTTGTCCCCAACATAGGAAGCGATCATGCTTTTTAGAGTGAGGTTGATGCGCTCCATCATGTTAGTCTGTGGATGGTAGGCAGTTGTGAGTCTATGGACAACTCCCCAACTATCACACAGTTCTTTGAAAACCTCAGAGGTGAACTTAGGTCCATGGTCGAACAGGATATACTTTGGGATACCCCAACATGTAAAGACATCCTTCCGCAGATACTTACTTACTGTGGAAGCCATAGCATTACGCAATGGAAACAATTCAACCAACCGAATAGAATAATCTACCAAATCAAGTAATTGTGTGTTTTCTAATGAGCTACAAGGCAGAGGACCCATAAGATCCAAATCTAGCATTTCCCTTGGCTCTGTTACTACGGTCTGTTGGAGTAAGCCGGCAGTTTTCCCGGACTCAGGCTTGTATTTCTGACAAACAGGACAAGACTTGACATACTTTGCAATATCAGTCCATATTTTCAGCCAGTAAACAACTTCCCAATATCCTTTGCTGGGTTTTATATCGTCCGAAATGACAACTCAAAGGATTATTGTGGTATGCCTGCAGGACAACAGAGCGAAGGGACTCTGGTACATGCACCTGGTATAGGTCACCTCGGTCAGGATGTTTGGTTTTCCGGTAAACCTTATCCTCAAAGACGACAAAACCAGAGTCTGAGTCATCCGTAAGCAGTGCCTCATACAATTTATGGACTTCTGGATCGTTCCTCTGAGCTTTCCAGATATCCTCATCAGTCAGGGAAAAAGGAACAAATTCTCATCACATGCCAGGGAAGGTGAATACAATGCCAGCATCAGGTGCATTGTTTAACTTACCCTTACGATACTCAATCGTAAAAGAACATTTCTGCATGCAGCGCCCAGCAAATAAGCCTGGAGCTAGCTTTCATGTTGTTAAAGACCGACAGCAATGAAGAGTGGTCAGTGACGACCACAAAAGGATCTCCTTCCAAATAATGTCTCCATTTCTCTAAACTCCAGACCACTGCAAGACACTCACGTTCTGTGGTGGAGTAGTTTTGCTTTGCGCCGGACAGAGAGTCCCTTCCATAAGCAATGACCTGCTCTTGGGAGGAAGTGTCTGATCTTTGTGCCAAGACAACTCCAAGACCTGTCAAACTTGCATCACTGTAGACAACAAAGGTGTTACGCATATTGGGGTGACCAAGGACAGGAGGTGGTCAGATGGTCTTTGAGACATTGAAATGCCTTCTTCCACTGATCTGTCCACAGAACCACCGCTCCTTTTCATTTCAGTGTGTTAAGAGGGTCCGCAATCATTGAAAAGTTTGGGACATAACGATGGTACCATCCCACAAGACCCAGAAACCTTTTGACTTCCCTCAGGGCCCTTGGCACCAGGTAGTCACACAGCGCCACCTTCTTCGCCGGATCTGCCCGCACTCCATCCTTACTCACCACATGACCCAGGTATTTAAGTTTGGGGCAACAGAAGTGGCATTTCTTAAGCTTGAGGGTAAGGCCAGCCTGCTGGAGACAATCAAACACTCACTGGATGTCATCAAAGTGTCTTTAGAATAGATAATGTCATCCAGGTACACCATGCAGCAGTCTCCAAGGCAGCTCTGCAGCACATGATTCATCAGCCTTTGGAAGGTGGCTGGAGCACCTCAGACCAAAAGGCATGACCCAAAAATGGAACAACCCACAAGATGTGACAAACGCTGCCAGGGGCTGGCTTTCAGGGTGGATTTCCCCTGCCAATACCCACTGTTAAAGGATAAGTACCGTTTTTTACAACCTGGACCTTATTTCTGGCAAAACATATGGTCATTTACTCACCCAGATAACTTTGGTGTCATTCGGCGTCGTTCGGACGAAATTAGATCCAGTGTAGCGGCGATATATCCATATAATGGGAGTAACGGGGCATCGACACACAGCCTCTATATAATGCATTATCTGCCACGAAACTAGTTAATTTCATCAATATTTTGTTATGAAATGCTAGCGCTATTAGCCTCTGAGTCCGGGCTCGTCTATTGTCAACATCCGGGGTCTGTAGGCTGATCTACTACCTCTGACCTGGAAGATGTCGTCTCTGAGCTGCGCGCGCACCCGCGACAGCGCGCCTTGTTTACCTGTAGCTGCTGCTGCTAGTTTGACCCCGGATGTTGATAACGGACGAGCCCGGACTCAGAGGCTAATAGCGCTAGCATATCGTAACAAAATATTGATGAAATTAACTAGTTTCGTGGCAGATAATGCGTTATATAGAGGCTGTGTGTCGCTGCCCCGTCTCTCCCATTATATGGATATATCGCCGCTACACTGGATCTAATTTCGTCCGAACGACGCCGAATGACACCAAAGTTATCTGGGTGAGTAAATGACCATATCTTTTGCCAGAAATAAGGTCCAGGTTGTAAAAAACGGTACTTATCCTTTAAGATCTAGGGTGGTAAACACAGTGGAACCTGCCAGCGACTCAAGGATCTCAGAAATGGTTGGCAGAGGATAGGCATCTCCAAAACCTTGTTAATTAATACGACGGAAATCCACACAAAACCGGGGGGAGCCACCATCTTTCCTAGGCACCAATACAATTGGGCATCCCCTCTAGATTTACATGTTTTATGTTTATATTTTTATGTAGGTTGGGCTGGCTTGTAAGCATTTTACTGCCAGTACCGCCACAGACTTACAGAGTTACTATATATGTGCAGATATAGTTGTGTATCAAAGTAAGGAGCAACACGACACATAAGACACAAGTGAATTTGTGTAAAACAATAAGACATAAAAGACATTTGTCTGTGAGCCTCTTGTCTTTGCTCTATAGCTATGTATATTGCATAAATGACTTTTAAATTTTGCTACATTTTGTTTTTTTCATCTGTAATTTTCTTTGGCTTTATTGCTGAAACAAGTACTACCGATGATGGGACTGTGAGACGAAGCACACAGTGGCGTTTCAAGTTGCTGCTTTTAATGATCACAACAGTATAAGAACATATAAGACGTACTGGTTTTAGACTAGGAGTTAGAAACTAATTTTAATTGCAACCCTGTGTTGTATAATAACAAATAAATCACCTTAGAGATTCAATGTGTGTAAATGTATTTAGAGCTACCTCATGTCTTTATCAGGTCAGGTCCAGTTTGGGATGGAATTATTTACAATACAACAACAAATAGCAACATGTAACAGTCCTTTCCCTGCTGTCACAGTGACACATTTTTCCTGTCTGAAGTCTTTCCTCCACCAGTCTGACTGGGGAAATCAAGTTTCTCTAATCTCCTAGCCTGGTGAAGGGAAGCAGGTTTCTTGTTTACATGAAATTTAAGAGGTAAGATTACTGCAGGTAGCTTACTGTAACCAGGTTACTGAAGTGCAAGCAAACACACTAACTGAAAATTAATTAATCATCATAGGTGACCATCTTGACTGGCTATCTGAGGCAAACCTTGGGCCGATTTTTGTAATGCTAAATTTAAATAGATTTTAATTTAAGTAAAAATTACCACTGAAGCAACTAGGGATGTGCACGGTTACTCGGATACTCGGGTACCCGAGTAGACAATCTGCTAATCGGTTACGAATTATTAACCGGTTAACCTAGGATTATTTCATTGTCGGCGATGCCGGGTGTATAGTCGCTCTGTTTCTCGTCTATTTCAGCCTTTACACCGACCCCACCGGTGTGTTTGTAACGTTAGCTTACCCAGAAGCCGAGCAGTCAAGCCTGTCCAATAGGGACCCGTGTGCCGTCACATGACGGGCTAAAATCCAATGGGAAAACATGATCTGCCAAAGATCGTTTATTTACATCAAGATGGTTGCTCTGTTGCCGTGTGTGATCACTACTATCAGGAAATCTCCCTTAAATCCTAATAAATAATGCGTAAATTAACATGTATGCAATATTTCGGGGTCCGCCTGCTATTCCGACATGTCTCTCTTTAGACATGCCGCTATTCCGACAAGTCTCCGACAATGGCAAAAAACAATGTCGAAATAGTGGGACGCTTGAAAAATAACTTTAATGCCGCTATTCCGACAATTACAGGTCACTGTCTAAATAGCGGCATGTCGGAATAGCAGCATGTAACCGCATTTGTAACCTTAAACTGGCTTACAACCACTCAACGAGTTCGATGCGAAACCACTTAAGGTTCAAGAAACACGAAAGCATAAGCACTGCTAATTACTGAAAAAAAAAAAAAATCCCGGGGTATAAATGCGCTCCGTCCAGAGGGGAAACTTTTTTTTTCCCAGTCATAAACTCATATGTGCATCTTAAACTCCAATCTACTCTTATTAACCACCTGATATTTTGTCTGACGACGCTGTGTGTCAGCAATGCGCTGTCTGATGGACAGAGCGCATTTATGAGTCATATATTTTATTACTCGGTTACTCGATTAGGACCAGGTTCGGGTACTCGGTTAGAAAATTACTCGAAATGCCCATCCCTAGAAGCAACCAGACCACACTCAACAAAGCTAACAGGCTTTCTGTAGCAGGACTCTGGGGGGACTTTGATGTAGGTGTGAATGTGACCATACAATCGCCCAAACATTAATATTAAACATGTTTGATGTTTTTTCTCCAATACTTGTGTTGTACCCTTGTTCTTTTTTGTGATCTAATTTTTAAATTGTAAACTGCACAATTTTTAAGGCGTCTGCCACGCTTTGATGTATCTTTCTGACTGTAAATAATGGTTGAAGGAGTGTACATCCCTAAGTAGCCCATCCATCATCTTAATCACCCTCTAATGATCAGATGTCGTGTGTGTGTGTGTGTGTGTGTGTGTGTGTGTGTGTGTGTGTGTGTGTGTGTGTAACTGTGTCAGTGCATGCATACTTGAGTGTGTTGAAACTAGACTACATGCATGTAATACTGATTACACAGCAAGGCGATACCACCTTCACTCAAGATTGTATTATGTGTTTGTGTCTGTGTCTGTGTGTTTTCAGATAACAGTTTTAAACCACTACAATGAGGATATATCTGCATTAAGAGGGCATTTGGACTTGTTTTTAAGGTTCAGTTTAGATCAGTTGGTGAGGGGCTAAAGAATGGATTAGGGGTCCTCACAAGTATAGAAAGACCAGTGTGTTACAAGGTCAGTTTATTGTCATTTTTAAAAAACACAAGGGTTTAAAAAAAAATACATTATGTTTGAGTCCTCTGTGCTACATCTATTTTAGAGTGAGTGTGTGTTAGAGAGAGAGAGAGAGAGAGAGAGAGAGAGAGAGAGAGAGAGAGAGAGAGAGAGAGAGAGAATCTAGTCCCCATTCATCCTGTAATGGGGAGACGATGAGAAAGGAAACAGTGAACTAACACAGTGACAGTGATAGTCACACGTATATGTTACATCCTGGAACTAAAAAACTCACTTCTCTGTTTACTCTGTTGTTTATTTATCGCTGCCAAGAGATGAATTTATAACACACATTTGTCTCTGTTACTCTCTCATACTAAAACCCATATACACATATAGACCTCCTAAGCAGACAGACAGCAGACCACAGCCCCTGTTTAAATACAACTGGCCTGAAGGAGCCACAAACAGAAAGTTTCAATTTGCTGTTTCATGCATCTACTGCTGACCAAATTAGATTTTCACCCTCCAGTTACACAACAACGAGAACATGTGCTTGATGCTTAAAATTTGCAGTAAAAACATTTGAAATAATTATGGGTCTCTTTCCCAGACCAGTGCAAAGTGGCTAACTTCAGACTGACGGTGGTGCGCCGCTGATAGAGAGGAGGCTGAGGAGAGGAGAGGAGGAGTAGTGAAGAGAGGAGAGTGTGGAGAGGGCTGCATTTTTTTCTCTGACGTTATAGTATTATTTTGTGCTATGGAAGCCTCATATGTAGGTCAATTAACACACCTGCGAGTAAAAGCGAGTAAAGCAGGAACGGAGAAGAGAGGCCTCCGTCTTATAACTTTTCAAACTAAAGTTGTAGCCTATTTTTTCTTGCTATTGATTAAGCATATAAACAAGGAACTTTAAGCTTATCTGAATATGTCAGCTCAGCGATTGTAAGAACAAGCATCAGGTAGGTTAAATGTTATCACTAAAGGAAGCAACGCTGAACACGGAGTCAGGATCATTATTGCCGCAGAATAATGCTGCCTCACAGCATCGCACAGTAACATTACAGCAAATACAGTCAGTTGTTGGGAATACACGAGTAAATACTAATCTGTGAAATTAACATTTGGTAGATCCATGTTGATGTAAAGACAGTAGGTATTCCACATGATCCGATTGTTTTCTTCATCCTGGCTCCAGGCCTTACCATGCACGAGTGGCACCATGGCGCGACCGCTGTCAATTAAATACAATCAACAGATTCCCTCAGTAATATTTAGCTTAAGTTAGCTTGTCGTTATCCAACAGCAAGTGGATTTAAATGGTCACCTTGTGGGTAATAGGGGTCACACAAAATAATAGCTTTTTTGTTGCATAGGTGTAACTCCTGGGTGGACAGGGGGGCACCACCCCCCGTCCTGGGAAAAATATGATTTGCCTCCCAAGTATATCACTGTAAACACAACTAGTAGTGTTTGTAGTGTTAATGTAGTTTTTCTTATCTGGCAGGGTGTCTGAGCGTTTGAGTTACAACACTACATTGTGTGTCCTTGTCAAGTTGCTCTCGAGAAAATTTCATGTAGATGTCCCCTTCAAAGGTGATATTAGATTTGCGCCAGTGCAGATTTGACTTTTCAGGTGAGCTTTAAAGACTGGCCCTTCACACCTCATATGTACTTTATTTGTAGAGTCCCTCTACTGCCTGCAGACGAATTGAAACCTCCCAGACAGCGCACTTTGCAGACAACAAAAACTATTTGCATGTGTGCAACACCTCCGCTGCTACAACTGCATCCTCGGGACTGTATTCTGTGAATTGAGGATTTATTTTGACCAGAGGTGATTGGGGAAAGACAAACCACAGTTTTATTACATTTATGCTGGGTTTGAATAAAATGTGTTATACAACTAGAGAGGGCAAGTTCTGAAAACTTGCAGTTGTGAATGCTGGCTATTGAAAATTTGACACCAAATGCGCATTGCTGGCTAAAATTGTGAATACTAACATGCATGAATGTTGTGGAAAATGTTAGAATGTTAAGACAGTCTCAGTTGTCTTTTTCCAATTGGAATCAAAGTTGGTAGTGGTAACTATGAGACAGTTGATTTCATAGAGATTTTAGCTGAGGCTCAACTCACATTATCATGCTTCTCCCTGAAAGACAGTAGCCCCTTCTAGATAGAAAATGTGCCACATTTGCAACCAGGCAAAGGCTGCAATCTGCCGCCTTGTCTATGTGAAACGGAGGTGTAATATTCCTCCTTTGCAAAAAAGCCGCCACTGGGGTAGGCGTAAACATGTGACGTGACGTGAAGCACGAAGTTGGGCGTGAACAGTGACGTAAAACAACTGCTTTTTCTCCTGGCGAAAGCCACGTCAGCTAAGCTCCACGCTAAGCTCCAAGCTCCGGTTGTTTTGCAACCTTTCGTACAAAATACCATCTTTCACAGTCCCTGTGATCTGGTTGTTAATGATTCTTTTGGCTGTGATGGTTAGCATCTCCTGGATCTCGGCGGCTTTCCAGTTGCTCATCTTGACGTCCGCGGATGAAGTGATGAACTGACTGCTGTGATCAGCTGTTTCCTGCTTTTAAAACTCCCGGCTGTGGGTCGCACAACAGTGCACACGTCATCGACATCTCCACCAATGTCACGCAATTGCCAGCACATCAGTGCCTTGGTTTTACATAGCAATGGAGGCGGCAAAAAGTGTACCCTCTGAGGCGGCATATTGGTGGACTAAAACAGACCCCCAATATGCCGCGCTCTGTCTAAATTCACAGACCTAGCGGCAAAAAGGACAGCCAAATTGGTGGCTTGCTGTCCAGTATAAAAACGGCTTGTAACTGCAATCACTTAAATGGCATTATGTTAGAAACTATGAGAGGGTACTGAACACACTGAAATTGTTGTGTGGTTATTTTATAGGATGTGGCTAGTGGAGCAGTTGAGAAAAGTGGCTGTGTTTGCTTCCCTACAGAATTGTATTCTTCTCATGTAAATAGGAGACCATATTTCAGTTGGTACGGGCTGCTGTTGGTTTGAAGCCCACTGAGCCAAAATTATAAGTTCAGTTGCTTCCAGAACTTCATTAGTGCGACCAGCACAAGTTTTCTTACCAGTTCATGTTTTAATTATGTTGGTGGAGTGAACATTTGGGAATGGGAGAATGGGAGGTTTTAGGCAAGTTTTGAGCTCCTCTCCACTCTGTCAGTTGGTTCCTTCACTGTAGCTCCCAACATTCTGTTACATACAAACTGTTAGGGCCCAAAGATGATGTAGTTCATTGTGGATTTCAAAATGGGCTCTGAGCTGAACTAAGTTCCCCAGAATTCCCCAGTCTTCACACCCAGGTGCCAGTTCCTGCTAGTATTCCAGCTCAGTTAGCGCCAGCAGCTGCGACGCAAAGCTTGCCAGCTAACTCCACAATCTGAGGAACACATAGAAAGTTATCACTAAGCTACTATCCCTGCAAAGGAAATGAGCAACCAGTTTCCTCCACCGGCTGTCTTTCTTGGTTTCAGACCTTGCACAGCAAGAGCAGCATTGTTCAACATTGGGATTACAATCTTCTCCTGCTTGGCTCATCAGCCAAGGAACCACCGGCACCTTTTCTTCAAAGACTGGTAACGTTGAACAGGGCCGAGATAGGACACAGCATTGCATTGCATGGCCAAGCACAGGACTTTATGCTCTGTTGCATTCTTAGAGGTGCGGTTGAATGCAATGGAAATGACAGTGTATGTAGGTAGTTTCAAGTTCTTTGCCAACTGCACAACACTTACAGTGAAGCAGTTGTTGATGGAGGAGAGGCAGGTTTGTCTCAGCCAGCAGCAACATTTACAAGTTTGACAAATTTTCAGATACTGGTACATGACAAACTAAGCTTAACTGTTACTACATACAGACAGCTTTTGTTTTAGTGTACCACTAAATTTTTTTATTACACTCGCTGTCAACTCAAGTAAACTCCAATCATCATTGTCACTGTCTCCATTAGGGCTGCCCGATAAATCGAATTTTCATCGTCATCGCGATATGAACATGTGCGATAAACACATCGCAAAAGACTGCCTGACACGCGATGAATAAGAAAAATCATTTTGTTTACATGCGGCATGCATGCACCGTGAGCATGCTAACATTTAGCCTATCAGACGGAGCCCTGGATACAAGGGCCAATCAGATGAAGCCCCAGCTAGCCGTTAGCTACCCTGACAAAATTAATCGGCATCAGTTTGGTGGTGATTGCCAGGTTACAATGGCTGAGGGAGGAGAGAAAAGCGATGAAAATGGTCGACGAAGAACAGCACTTCTGCTATATGGAGTTATTTTGGATTCAGGAGAGACGACGTTGTAACGTGGGCTGGTGAAGGGGAAGGTGATGGTCCACTTTAGTGCGGCAACGCCGGGTAGCTCCGGTTACTCAAGAGACGGCAGGCAACATTGGGGATTTCCGCACGGCACTTTTATTCATAACACTGACCATGCCATGCCAGGTCTCTAAGGCACTAATGTTACAGGCATCCATGCAAACGGACACACCGAGGTTCTTCTACCGACAGTTTACAAAATAAAAACACATCGCTCTGTTAGCGGTATCCTTTCTCATGAGGAGCGGAAGTACACCTGCTCTTCTTCATCGTACAGGTTACATTACCCATTAAACAAAAGGAGGCGCCACCTAGTGGCGCTACATTAAATAACTCTGACTGTTGCAACGTGTTACAAAGACAGGTACTGTGTAAGCACATCAGCACATCTTCAGCACATCAGGGAATGGAATGGAATGGAAACCTAACAAAGTTAACATGCTGGTTTTCTGGGCCAAGAACTTGTGTTAAGGGAATAACTAAGGTTGTAACTTGACCTACAGGGTAGATATTTTTTCCTGATTTTATTTTCTCTTGATTTAGTGGGCTGGCCCTACTCTATTTCAGTTCATACTATAGATCTCTGCACCTTGTTAGGCAGTCAAGGGCCTTGATGATTGTGATGAGAGACATTACAGTTAATATAAAGTGCCATGTTTAATTTATATTTATTTAATTATGTAAGTTGTTTCCCCCTGGATTTTTTTAAATTTATTTCAACTCTGCATGGTAAGAGATGTTTTGGTTGAGTTTACAAGAAACATAATTTAAAGGGAGCAGGGGAAATTAAACTTTAATTTCATATAATTATAATGTCTTATTTAAATTAATGTTCTGCTTAATTGGTTGGGTATTCATGTGCAGTTTGTGCATTGTTCTATTCAATGTTTCAGGTCTATGTTAGCTGTCTACATATTAATGCGGAAACACTATTATTAACTGTATAGATAATAATATGCAAACTTCAACATTTGTTTATTTATCGCAAGTTATATCGTCATCGCAATATTGAACAGTGTTATCGCACATCGCAGATTTTCCTCATATCGTGCAGGCCTAGTCTCCACCATGTGTTAATGTTGTGGAGCTCAGCAAAGGAAATGCTTCAACAACGTGATAACAATTCACACCAAAAAATACAGATTAAAGAACCGTTAACTGTAACAGAGCTTGTTAATTCTATAGTATTTCATAATTTAGCCCTAGGGACCGTTTAATACTGGGTGTGGGAGGGCCTTATATCTGTCCCGGAAAAGAGTGTATACATGAACAGAGTAGCCCTTTTCACACAGAGACGCTGCATTATCTCCACAGTAAAGGCTTGCCAATCTCTGCATTTGTTTGTTCTCACAGAACCAAGCAGCTCTGGCGTAAAGCCGCACCAGTTTGTCAATTCATACAGCACGCCGGCCCTGAGGATCCAAAAGAGGCCTGACAGTACACGTCATGATGATGACGTCTGTGTGGTTTTTTCAAATCAAATCAAATCAAATTTTATTTGTATAGCCCAAATTCACAAATCACAGTTTGCCTCAGAGGGCTTTACAATCTGTACAGAGACGACACCCTCTGTCCTTCGACCCTCGATTCGAGTGAGGAAAAACTTGCCCCAAAAAAAGCCCTTTTAACAGGGAAAAAAAATGCGGAAGAAACCTCAGGGAGAGCCACAGAGGAGGGATCCCTCTCCCAGGACGGACAGACGTGCAATAGATGTCGCATGTACAGAGCAGATCAACAAGATCACAATGTATTCAATTATAAGCGATGGTTGACAGGAGTGAAAGTACATAAAGATGTATTACAGCAATAATAATGAAATTTTTTTTTTTAAATTTTTTTCAACGTGTTTCCCCTGGTGTCCTCCTATTAATCTAAACATGTACCTGCTGACTGTTTATAATCATATGATGCTGTTATAATGTGTTGTGATTGAGATCCTGACCCACCAAACATCTTCGAAAGTGACAAAGTTAAGTTTTTCACTCTAAATTACATAATTACATAATCTCCATCAGTAAACAGGACGCTGCCTGACTCTCTCACTTGCTGGGAGGGATGTTATTTTCTGGGGGAAAGTTCACTGAAGTCTCAGTCGGGAGGGCTCACCATCATAGTGATTTTTTTCAAAACAGTCACTACAACAACACGATAGTGGATGGAAGGAGACAAACACATGGTGAGTTAAAGTTTTTCGCCGGGGACAGACGTTGTATTTCAGGCAGAAATGTGACGAAGATTCGGCAGGACAGACAGGAGGACAGAGGCTTTTCCACATATAACTGCGGCATTTTTTTCCTCATATAAGTTGCCAAAGACACTACCAATTACCACGTTACTGTTGTTTGGTCCTGTAACGTTGCTTTGTGGGTCATTTCTCTTTTGTTTGATGAGTGAAGGATCTGTTTCACACAGACGGCGGCTCTCCTCTGTTGTGCCTCTGCCTCACATCAGAGCCGCAACAAAATTTCCCCCCTCTCCACATCTGAAACTTTCACACAGAGGACGATGTGGAGAATCGGTGCATGATTCCTGCACCCAAAGGGCAGTGTGAATGGGGCTAGTGATACCTCATAGGTAGGACAGCTGATGTGCTCTTGATATCTCGGGAGGACTAGGACTGCTCAGGTTGGCGTTTTTAAAATCCACGGCCACAATAAAAGCAGCCTCCGCTTGTGAGGTCTTGATCCTATCAGTAATTCCATACAGCTTTCATTAACCATGAAACAGACACTTCCAAATTGTAATGTCTGGTCTTGGTGGTGAATGAAAAGTCTCTCTGGAACAATAGTCGAGTGGAGTCTGGGATAGGGTTGTCACGATACCAGAATTTCAGTAGTCGATACCAATACCTGTGAATTTCCACGATTCTCGATACTAATTCGATACCACAATTTAAAAAAAAACAACAGAACCCATGTACTTTTAAATACACTAATTTATTGAAAACTGCTTCAAACTGTCAAGTATTTAACACCACTGTGCTTCAACATCTTTTTGCACAGAATTTAAATTGCAGTACCAGCTGCCAACTGCCAAAAGGTACTTTTAGTTTAAATAACATAAGGTAAGAGACGGTCAGACAGTATCTCATCATGTCACCTTACGTATAATGACGCAGACCGTACCGTTACATTACGTTAAACATCTACATGAGTGAGCGACTGAGCGAGAGTAGAAGCCTGCGCCCCAGCTGACTCTCATGCCCAAATGACGGAACGTAGGCATATTGGGGTTAACGTATGACGTGACACAACAGTGATAGTAAACGGAAACTCACTCGAAACTCACTTGAATTCTCTAAACAAGTCGGGGTGCCTGTCTTTGAGGTGTTTGGCCAGGTTTGACGTGCTTCCTCCTTTCGTTTGAAAACTTCTGAGGCACTGTTTGCATGTCGGCTTGTTTGAGTCTAGAATTGCTCCGTATTCATCCGCCTCGAATGCAAAATATTTCCACACGCGACTCTTAATACCTGTCTTGTCGACGAGCCGACGTGTTGTGCTTTCACTCTCACTTGCTGAAGCCATTTCTTTCTAAGATGGCAGGTTTCCTTCTTCGGCGCCACTGACTGCTCTGTGCTGCTCACACGCGTATACTGCCCCCGTCAGTTCTGCCAAGAATCGACACGGCTCGCCGAGTGAAAAGTTGTATATTCGGTTCTGACGTTACCAGAAAAAAGCAAGTATCGAATTATTTTTTTCGTGTCGGCATCGAAGTGGTACCGAAGTATCGGTTCTTGTGACAACCCTAGTCTGGGATCAAGCAAAGTCTCCTTGAAAACCATAACGTTACAGTATACTATCTTACTGTACCTTTGAAAAAAGTTCATCCAGCATATTTTCCACTGACTACGAACAATGTGTATGACAATAATTTTCCAGCTGCTTTTCACAGGTCAATTTTAAATACTGATTTGTATTCTAATGTATGGTCCTTGATTGACACAAAATAATTGAAGAGCTCAATCAATAGAGAAACTGCAGTTGGCCTTAGACAATCTTCAGACCTAGGATCAGTAGAGGATCGCTCTTCCTGATTTTCTTATGGATACCCAAATGTCCCATACTGTCCTTCACTTCACTAGTGGTGTTTGGGGACACATTGTGAGAGCCTGACACAGATACTCAAAGTAGATACAGAAACAGATACACTAGTTGCTCTTGACATTTTTGACAGAATTAGTTGCCCACACTGTTTAATACAAGTGACATTTCTAACTGAAGTCTGCAACCTGTATTATGAAAACACATTTAGCCTACCATTACCACTAGTAACCACAAGTGTGTTGCAAATCAATCCTGGGCCTGTTTCAAACAAATTTGTAAAATGACAGCTACATGTACAACATGAACATTTCTTCATGTTCATTTTTACACATTGCATGAATCAAAACATCATGTATTTCTAATTATCTAAAAATAGGACACAACACGCTCGATTCACGTAATACTTTGAATACAGTCCTGTGCTATCCTTGAAAAGGCTGCAGCTCCCCCTATTGGGATGTACCTGTTGTGCAGATTGTGGGGTTCAAGAGGTCAGTGCAGCCTCAGTGCTGTCCTTGATTTTTCTTGTTTCTTTTTGCTTATTCACAAATGTATCTGCAATTTGCAAGCAACAATTGTGAGATGTGACGCTGGCACCATGTAATCACAAACTGCTTCTGTGAAACAGCCGGCATGACTGAAATCAGGGCCACATTAAACCCCAACAAACGTAGCAGAACTAGTGATGCAAATTTTAAGCTATTTATTTAATTGATAGATTATCGGTTTATCATTAATGACAGACTAAATATGTTGTCTGTTTTTCCATTAGAAAACAGTTATAACCACTAACTTTATACATGTTTAATGCAGAATCAGAGTAAGGTACATTAAGAGTTAAAAGAACAGATAAAGTAAACACCAAGTTACTGGAATGATTAACTAAATGACAAAAATCCAACCCATATTCAGGCTATTAAATGGCTAAAATACAATAATGTCAGCTTATGTAGAATGTCTTTTTGTATGTTTTAAATAGAAAGTTACTGTATTTTGATTAAATAAATGTTCTCATACCAGTATTTTGTATTTTAATTTGATATAATTGATAAGAAAGTATGTATGTATTTGTTCCCATCTATGATTGTTGGTTGATCCATTTTTAATCAGTTAAACTATGAACAGCGATTAATCATTACCACCTCTAAGCAGCAGAACGTTTGTATGAAATGGAAACGGTACCACACTGAGCACTCTGTTGTGTTGTTGTGTTACGCAAGCACACAGCCTTTTTAATACAATAGGGTTAATATTATGCTGTTTATCCATAACATCTGCCGGCCTGGCTCTACGCGGTTTGATTGGCGGCCAGGGTTTTGCTTTTCCATCAAAACTGGGCTACCTGCTTGAAGGTGTGTCTTAAACCAATGACGCTTGTCTCAATCCGATTTAACCCCTAACAAAGTGGCTCCGCTAATTCAGTTACAATTACGTTTCTTTTACTATAATTTCTTCACAACTTCACAGGAAACCTGTTTTCACCAGCAGTAACTAAACATGACTCACAGCTGAAATAGCTGAAAGTGAACACGATGAAACAGTAAAATACAGCAGATGTCTGAAAGTACAGACAGAAAGAGAGAAACTAAAGAGATTCAGTAAGAAGCTACAAAAGTACTGAGAGCTGAACACAGACTTTTAAAAACATCTTTCTCTCAGGTTTCCTGCACAGACACGAGTTGAGTAACAATATAAGGGGGAGACGGGTGCTTGTTACGGGTTGGCTGCAGGCGCTAGACGTCACCATGGCCCGCTCAGAGGCGTGGCGGCTGGGCTCAATTCAGCATAGTAAAACTGGTAATGGAAAAGCAAATCTGGCTGGCGGAAAAAAACGGCACAATTGTTGTCTAGGTTTAGGTTGTTTGCCAAAGTCAGCCACCTGCCGATTAAGTGAAGGGGTTAGCCAGAGTTAATGACTTCAACCCAGGCCCAGGTGGACCAGCTATTCTCATTTGAGTGACCTCCCGACCTCCCAACTTGGCTACCTTGCCAACATGGTTTCAAAAATGGGATGAAATATCAATATTTTTCAAGGTATTGTATAGAAGTTTGAAATTTTATTATTGCGACAACACTTGTCTATACACGTCACTGCTAACTGGGTATTCTCCAGCATTGTCACAGCACTGTGGAGATAGGTCTCGCTATCAGAGACTACCTTTTGTACACTGTTTCTTACAGTTTCGAGGAAACATGTTGTTCAATCCGGAAACAGTTGCAAAACGGTGTACACCATTTTCAGATTGAACATACCCCAGGCTGAAAACAGTACCTTCAAATAGCTCAGATTTAGGATGATTGGGCCCTTGAGTGTCTGCCAATACGCTGGTACAGTAACCATTCCATATGCTCTGAAACACATCACTGTTTAGTGGTTTTAAATGCACTGTAACAAACTCAACAAGAATAACTTTACCCCAAACAGTCAGTAGGGTGCATACCTCCACCAAGCCCAAAAAGCCTAATCCAATATCAAACCTGTTAGCCCTTTCAAACCACACATAACTTCTTTGCCACTCATAGATGCCAGCCACCTTAGTACGCCGAAATTTTTCCTCAAGATCCATGCGTTATTCTCTGAGAAACTGACAAAATATGGAAAATCACCACCATCTCACAATGTTAGAGAAAGGGAGAAAAAATTCCAGGATCCGTCCCTTTACACAGATCCGCACCAAAAGTTAATGGACTCTATTCTGGGCCAAGACCCATCCTCGACCCTAGAATCAGGTTGGTAGTTTTTGTGTAAGCCTGCTTACAAACCAACCAACCAACCAACAGACAAACAAAATGACATGGGTGAAAACATAACCTCCTTGGCTGAGGTCAAAAACTTGACAAAATTGTTGTTGCAGCAATATTTTTTATGCTTAAGGAAAAGAAAATTCATCATAAAAAGTAGGACACATTACAGGCCAACATTTCCAGTTATGTGTACATGGTTTCATATAGGCCAATCATCTTAGATTTCATGCATAAATAATAGTATATTCCTGGTTGATGTAGCCTGCAGGATAGAAGAAATCATCATAAAAACTAGAACACAACAGGCTCCACAGGAAGAAATTTCAAATGATATATTTATCAGTGTGTAAATTATTTCATATCAGGTAATGTCTTAGTCGTACTGCACAAATGATAGTTTCTTGTTTTAAAAATGTAGAGTGGATTTTCTAGCCAACATCCTGTTTGTGAGGAAGAGTGGTGACATGAAGTAACCTGTAGTGTGTGACAGTTTGGGGATGCTCGCACACTGACAGAATGACAGTGGCAGCAATCACACGAGCGCGCACATGCACGCGGTCGTCTGTGATGCTGTACTGCAGGGTAACGTTAGATAATATTTTTTGCTCTCCTACCCTCCGTCCTACTCCGTATTGGCTGGCGCTCCACCGGGCCCGGTTGTCCACCGCTGATTCTCCGTTGCCGGGCAGCGAACCGGAGTCCGAATCCTCCCCCTCCTCTAGCTCCTCTTCCCCCTCCTCTCTCTCCTCCGCCTCCGTCTCCCTCTCCTCCGTTTTCAGCCGCTTTGCCGCCCTTCCGTACTCCCCTTCGTCGCGCTGCCCGGCTCCTTCTACCGTCGACATGCTTGCGGCTGCGGTGTACCTGTTGGAGAGCGCGACTGTGTCTGGAGCTGGTCAAACTGACACGTCCATGTCAGCAGAATTCCGTAGCGTCTCCTCGTTTAGCAGCCTCCGTGTGTCTGTGCCTATCTGTCCCTGCCCCCGTCTCCACTCTCAGTCCCTGTATGTCTCTCAATCGCTCCCCAACACCAGTGATTTTCTATGTGTGGAGGTGTGAGTGGATAGTGCACATCCCGCCCCGTGCTCTTCCCTTATTGGCCGGTGTAGTCTTGCACCTTGGAGATACGGCGTCTGATTGGCCGGTGACGATGCGTCAACAGAGAGCTTTCCACACTCTGCAGAGGAGTGCGCAGAGAGGGAGCTGAGAGGGGAATGGTGGGCTAGCTAGAACCAGCAGGAGACAGACTTCAAATTGCAGAACGTAGGAAAAACACCGAGAGAGATTGTGTCGGTATAAGCGTTTATTTGCTGCATCACCAAAGAAGGGGTAATTGTCTTTGTCAGCCATCATGTCAAGAAATCAGTAGGCACTTACTAAAGGCACTAACCTTGCTGACGGCTCGATGAGCAGTGTTCATGGTAGGCCATAATGTCCAACAAAAAGGTCAAGCAAAGTTGACAAATGTGATTGCATTGATTGATAACACACCTATTTTTACTTTCAGGAACATTTGGCAGATGGCACAGTTATTCATGTCAATGAGGGTGTATTATTCTTATGCTGTGGGGGAAATTAAAGGGGTATAGTACTCCAGCCATTTTGTATTGAACTCCCATGAATTTGGATTTTTTGGAATATTTCAAAGCAAATACAGTGAAATACAAAAGACAATATGTGTTGGTGTTATATTTATTTACTTTTTATGCATTTACAGACATACACATTTTTTGTACGCATCATAATTAAAAGAAACACATTTCCGATGCCAGGTCAAAAACAAGTTACGACACAGAAAGCAAAGTTAAGTATTGATTTACAGTGGTCCTTAGAAGAGAGCAGTTAAAGGCGTGGGTTGGTACGATTATAGAAACCAATAAGAGCAAGTCCCACATTTAGGACTCCCTTCAAAGCCAGTCCTCTAAAAACACATGAATGCGCACAGCTTGACCACAGCAACTGCCCCGTAGCTCTCACTGGCCAGTTGGGAGATGTGTTCGCTACGAGATTGCTTAGCCTTTTGTGTGTAATAAAAACATAAATGAACAACTATGTTGCTTCCACAGCAGCTCTGTTCTTTGGCTCAGCAGCTGTGTACCTTTTGCTGCTGGGTTAGCTGCTGAACAGCCTCAGTAGCTGTGTACAACACATTGTTGACATCGCTAACTGTATCCACTACCTCATGTCTCATGCAAATGTAGGAAGACACCTAATATTCTCATCAATGTAAACGACAAACATGGCTATTGTTAGTACTCACAGTTTTAAAGCTAGCATGTTAGTATTGGGAAAATTTGGCTGCATGTTGTCCTCCATTCTTGTGCGACTAGCTTCAGCAATGTAACCACGCCATGTACGACAAGCCTTGTGGAAGATTATATGCATGCAGTGCACACAGATAGGGAGCTGCGAAGGTAGACAAGCTGGTAGACCAAACACACATTTCACTGATCCGAGTGAAATGTTTGGATGGGCTTATTAGAGGCCTGCGACAGCAACAGGCACAGGATTTCTTTTCCCGAGAACATATGGTTTATTGACTGCTGTTGAGACATTTTCTACAATTATAAAATAACTCACCACCCTAGCTTTAAACCTGCCAATGTTAAATGAAAAGCACTCTCATTAGTTTTCATTTTCTTTTATTGTCTGGACTGCAGCAAAGTAAGGGCCAGCCATAAAAAACACAAAAGTCTGTCCCTCACTGACTGAATGAGGAAGTTACAGCACTGATCACTCAAGTGTTGGAGTTCCCCCTTGGATGTTGCTCTATGAGTACAGGCACAGCCCTGGAATATAGTCCCGAAAGGACACTTACACTGCTGGCATATTGCATCTCCTAGCTAAAACTACAGGGCAGCTATAATATTAGACTATTGCCTTTTGAGGTACAACATGGTGTTATGAGACAGGACAGGTTGGAGCTAGCTGGTTGGCTAACATTAGTAGACCTAGCTGTATTTTTTAATTACACTGTACATGTAAAAACACAACTAGGGACAAAAGTTGAAAATTAGCAATAGCTATAAACTCGCAGTACGCAACTGATGTACCTCACAGATGACTTGTAGTTTACTGCCACTTACTACGTGGGCCTCCCCTCAGTGTTGCTTTGTGTATAAATTAAGGCCGGACAATTGGCTTCAGTACATACCCACTTTATGAAAAATCAATAACCAGTCCATGTCTTGCCAATGCATCACAGCGCAATGGCGCAACACAGGACATCATATGTACATAGATGGCACAGCAACAGTACAGTACCTGATATACAACATGAGGGAATGAAACTGGAAAACTACATAAAACTCTTTGCCATGAGAAGCAAAAACAATGGTTACTCACTGTAACTGTCCAGCAGAGCAGGAGAGAAAAAAGTTCTCCATATAACAAGAGACATGAGGGAGAGCGCACAGTTAAAGCACCCCAAAATAACAGTCACTCTGACAAAACACTCGCTACACAGAAAGTCATACAAAAAACAAGAGATATCTGCAGTTAGAAACGAATGAAAGAGCAGGGGAGGTTAATAGATAGTTAGCTAGAATCAGAATTAGAACAAGTTCTCTCCCAAATCAAACATCTTAAGATAGGAGTGAAAAGTATTGTTTTTGCAACTGCATTTATACATTTTCTTTTACTCAAATGTAACTTGAACATGAAATGTGATCTACTTCAGCACACTTTAAGAGCAAATATTACTGGGACCCAAATTGTAGCCAGGAATTCACATTAGATGAACCATGAATATCTGTATAACATGTTGGCCACAATTTGTTGATCAACTGTCCAATCACAGCCTGGGGGCAAAACCATGGACAGAGTTTATCATCGCTGTCAGGACAGACAGCCTTTCACATTGAAATGTGAAGACTGTCTTGCAGACTGGACAGTTTTCACTTTGTTTTCTGAGTTGTCCCCTTGAAAATGAATTAATTAACTTATTAAGAATGAAAAGCTAAGTAATTGTCCTTTCAGCATGTGTTTTTGAATTTAATTACAACACAGTAAATGCACACATGTAAAGGAAATATATGTAAAATGTGTATTATATTTCTCTTAATTATTTTGTTCACGTTATTTTATTTAAAATATCTTTCATAAACCTGTAATGGAGCTAATTAAAAAAAACAAAAAACACTACCTCTACCCTTGGGTGAGGGTAGACCTGGTCAATATGGCTAAAAAGTCTAACCGATAATGAAGATTCATATGGGCCAATATTGATCATTTTTGATCATTTAATGACATGTCCTATTCTTTTGTAATCATTTTTATAGACCAGCGGAAAAAAGGTAGACTTTAACCTCTTTATTTTGAACTTTATTAAGGTACACAGGTTATACTTATACTTAAAAAATCACACAAATAAATACAAAATACTGCCATACCGGCGACCTGACCTGCTCTGTTTTTATTCACAATTTCCTCTCCGTCAGCACTCATTTTCTCAGTCTGGGGGTAATGGATGTGTTTGGGCTTTTCGCAGTTGGTTTGTAAAACACTCTGCCAGCAGTGGCGCTGGTACGGCGGATTGTGAGCAATAGTTGCCCCGCTGGTAGCGCCGACCACTTTGGCTGTTGCTGCTACATTGGGTCTGGTTTCATAGGTGGAGCAAAAAGGGCAGAGCTGGCCTCTCCGCTCTACCTAACATGCCTTGAGAAACTCCAGCAATGAATAGTAGCTTCAGAGGATGTGTGACACTGAGAGGAGCAGCAGAAGACTGGGACAGAGGTCGAAGGGGGCCAGTGTGTTTACCGGCACAGCTGTGGCTCATAGGCCGCCATATCAGACTGCAGGAAAAGCAGACATTACTGCTTTATGAGTTAATATTTTACAGGTGGAGCATGGCTGGTCTTTCCATAGTAATGCCTCTGACATGCTTTTCTGTTGTTGTCAGTCACATTACGATGCTATAAACAAACTACATACTTGATAAATGATTGGCTGTTCGCATGTCTCATACCACTCTCCGTTATCAAGGGATATGGGCGTATTCGATATGCGCTGTGCTTTCAGTTTGCATTTAATGCAGACACGTGAAACTATTGAACATATAAGCAAACTATCTGGAATAAATGCATTTAATTTATTCAGTCTGACCAGAAGTGGGGAACAGGTGTATCACTGGAGATAAAATATGAATAACCACAAGAGGATATCAAAAGCAGAGATTAATTTGTCCAGTACTTTGGTTTATGATTACATACCTGGACAATTGCTGACATTCCCATCTGTTTCAGCTGTACATTATGGTTAGTGCTATTTGCAAATACTGAACTAAGATGGTAAACATGATAAACATATCTAATGTAATAAGGAAGTGCTCTTTCTGTCACCTTCCCTCTTCATCTTCTTTGCCCCCTCCATCAGTGTGGTTCTTTTTCTTTTGCAGTGTAATTTTCACAGTTTTTCCAGTTGTTCCACCGTTACCTGGGGATAGTGACTGGGGAAAACAATGCCTCTTTGAGTTTTGGTTGTGCAATGGCAGAGGTGCTTCCTTTGTGCCATGATTCGACCTTATTTTTATGTGGGAAAAATCAAGTCCAGTGGCAGACTGAAGAGCATAGTGAAAGCAAGGTTTATAATGAACCAATCTATACATGGATAGGGTCATTTTTCGATGCTGTGCAATCAGTATTTATTTAAGAATAATAAGTTAAAGTAACAAAGATGTCTATTGCCAGTTAAAAGTAAAATGATAATCAAATGTACTTAAAGTAAGTATAAAAGAAGTACTGAGTTAAAAATACTTAGTAGTCACTTGCCACTACTGTGTAATCATATAGTCACTCTGTTATTATGTAATCAATAGTATCAGTCAGTTCAGTCTTCAACACTGCATTCACTCCAATAAGAAGGCTTTCTGCTATAACTCATTTTGGTTTTCTCTTTCATCCTTCATCCTCCCTAATGTTTTACCTCTTTTCTTGTTACTATCATTAAGTATGTAGCTTGAAGCTGTGTCAAAACGTGATGTAAGTTTACTGTATCTTGTTGTGTTTTTATATTATCATTTATTCCCATTAGTGATCTTTCGGTGGTTCAGAGAGTTTAGCCTATTTAGATGCTCATATTACAGTGATGATTGCACATGTTTTCAAAGTTTAAATGTTAAGTCTGGTGATATTTAGTTTGCTTATGCTCAAATCATCATTGAAGTGATTCTTTCAATAATTGAGCTCCAAAAACTATTAAAAACACATCAATGACTCACTGTTTCCTCCTTTTTGAGTAGCGTGTATCAGAGCTACAGTGTCCAGCTGTTTAAGGAAATTACTGAGGTTGTATTTCTATAAATGAAATGAAATGAAACTAGATATTTGTGAGCTGTTTTTAAAAATGTATGGCTTTATTGAGAACTTCCCCTCCACAGACAGGGTAGGGAAGTCAGAAAGTATTGAGTCTTTTCATCAGATTTCTTGACAAGAACAATCTTGAATGCTTTAGCCTTATCATTCAAAACTACTGACATCCAGTATAACAACAATAGCTTGTTTGTTATCTAAGGCAGGCTGAGTGATACTAATCATGACAAGTAAACTGATCTTGATATGTAAAACTGGAGAACATAACCTTGGCAGAAGTCTTGAAAGCTTAAAATGTTTTAGTAATGCAATATCTCAAAATGTATACAAATTAGACAGTGGTTCAAATGACACACTGTGACAGTGGTGTATTTATGTGTGTATGTGTGGCTTGTGTGGCCTGAGATTGAAGTCACAAACGGAATAATGCAATAAGGCAGAGTCATTTCCTGTTCCTCCTTGTTTAACCCTGCAGACACAGTTAATCTTCCTCTGTGTCTGGTCTTTCTCACATTGCCTGTTTTCACACTAAGGCTGTGATTCAGATCAGCTTTCAGGCAGCTCGGCCTGTTGGACAAGAATGCAGCTGAAAGATGAGACTGTTCAAATGATCCATTCACTTAATACTTACAAAAGGGTATTACTCACACATGCACATACAAGTTCACACACTCAAACATTAGTAATGGGTGGGGAGTGGAGAGGGTAAAGATGCCAGCAATTATATCAGCTTACATACATAGCAAACTGAGAGTGTTTGATGTTTTGTTAGGGATTTTTTTTTAAAATCTCTGGCAGCACAGCCAGCAAGCTCATGTTTTTAATTACTGTCACTTTTAAGGACTAGCGCCCCACATCCACATCCATTCATTCCTATGGGAAACGCTGTAATCTCCGTTTAGATGCCCTTAGTATGTTGAATAATGTTTACTTTACAGACAGACCATGTGCACTGTGTGCTACAGGAAGTTACCATAAAACAAATTAACTTACTGATCGATGAATGTAACAAAAGTCCATTTATGTATTTTTTCTAAGCGAAATGTAGGACTGCATATTTAAGTCATCCAATACAGCATGTGTATGCATGTGTGAGGTTTGGAAATACATTGGAATTTTTTCTTAAAATGAGGAGATGAGGACTCAAACCCCTGGTCATGGGATTGTCAGCCATGTGCTTTACCCACCCTCCCACAGTATATCAGTAGTAATGATAGTCTAGCAAAACTTGTAGCCAGAGTAGTGGTAGTAGCAGTAGTAGTTGCAGGGATGTGGAATATTTTAACATGTCTAAATCCAGTAGTGTCTATCAAAAGAGACTCAGACAGTTTCTTTGAGGAAGACCTTTCCAACATGACCAATCATCCAATCAATCATGTGTATGCAGGTATGAAGGTTTTAATTGCAAATTCGTCTTTGAGTGAGAAGATGTGGATTTCAACCCCTGACCATAGGACCATGAGGCATAAGTTTTACCAATTCTGCCGGAGACAGAGAAGAAACAACATGTGTAACCAGTCACATAATCAACCATGTGTATGCACGTTTGTATAGTATATATTTAAATATTAGAAATATATTAGAAATGTTTCTTAAAGTGGGAAATTTAACCCATGACCATGGCTTCATGAAACATCTGCTTTATCCACTCCAAAGAGCAGTAGGGATAAGCACAGCCAGCTGAGGAGCAGTGGTGGTACTGAAGGCTGCAGTAGGTGTAGTAACAGTAGCATTAGTAGCAGAAGTTGTAGCAGCAGCAGCAGCAGCAGCAGCAGTAGTAGTTATGGTAGTGCAATTCATAGTAGCTGTGGTAGTTTCAGTAGTAGCAGTAGCAGTACAAGTATAGAGGCTGTAGTAGTAGCAGTGGTAATAGCAGTTGTAGTAGGTGCCGGAGGTGGGATTTGAACCACCAATCCTGTGATCATGTGCCTCCCATTGATTCTCTATGGCACATTTTTGTTGAAAAAGCTTAATATTTTAGTACAGTACGTATAAAATCATTGAATACAAGCAGACCGTTCTAGAGCTGAACATTTTGATATTTGAATGGTTTCTGTAGCTGAAAGCATGCTGGAATTGAAAGGTGCCAAAAAACATATGCGTCCTCATTCACAAATCCGCAGACATGTTCTGTAGCTTGTTGTAGGGGAGTGGCTATTTGGATTACACGTGCGGTCACTACAAATTTAAGGCACAGGGATGTCTCCACAGAGCTTACATGCGCTCACCCACTGATAATGAAATGTATGACCTGCACACACTCATGCACTCATTAATGTCGAAAGCATAATTTCGAAATTGAAATAGTGAGGAAATGATACGTCTTTCAGAGTTCTTAACCTAAAGCTGATGTGGGTGCCTTGTAAAACGTCATAAAAGCATCTGTTGCAGGAACCCAGTTGGCCAAATAGTTAATATTACAGCTCACACCAGTAATTGATTGACACTATTTTATTAACAACTGCATTCAAAAAACATGAGCGAACTACAGGTTTCGCATGTTGCACAGGGTATCTTTAGTTTTTTGGATTGTGAGAAACCCTATCAGCACATCCAGCACGATTCAAGTAATTGTTGTAGATGCTAAGCCATAGTTTAGATTTTTCGCTTTTCGTCATATTTTGCATTGACCACTAAAACAAGGGGATATAAGAGAACTTGTCACAAGACTGATTATCAAGTCACATGTGTTGAAATTTAAAGATTTAGTTCATTTTAAAAGGCTTTCAATCATGTAAAAAGCCAGAAACAGGCTACTTACACGTCATATTTTTCAAGAGTGTATAGTTCAGTATATGGAGATGGAAAATGTAAAAGTATTGTGGGTAAAAGCGTATTATTCGTCTTATACAACTGATTTTTTGAAATTATACACTGACATAAGCAAACTGAACTAAATGTATGACTGAAAGTTACCCTTGAAATGTGTGAACAAATGGCTAGATGATATAACTTACTTGGCTGTGAAAAGAGGCACATCCCTTTTTGATTTGCAGAGTTAAGACCATATCTCCTCACCTCCTGCCTTATCATCCTCTTTCACAACTCACAACTTCTGTGTTCTTCTAATAGTATGTGACATTGTACAACACACAACTTCCACATACATGTAATAATGGAGTTAATCCACAAATTACAGTCTATTGGCCTTGGAGGTGCCCACAGAGTTCCACAAAGGTCATTGCTTGACAGATGTTGCAGAGCTGATTCTTCAAGGATAAGAGGTGGCACATCCAGTCCATCAAAAGTCTGTCCATTCTGGAAACAATCTGGCTGTCTGACTTTTCTATAAAGTAATGACATCATCACAGTTCTTAATAGGCCTATGCGTATTTTGACGTCTCATTTGCAAGTATCATCTGTCCCTCTCCCATACACGTACACACTACCAATACACTATCAAAAACGGGTCAGTCCAAGTTTTGATTCTCTCTCTCTCTTTCTCTCTCACTCACTCACACACACAAACACACACACACACACACACACACACACACACACACTATGAAGGTATATCAATGTCAAAACAACCAGAGAGATGCGCAGCAACGGGTGTGTGCACGCATGAGAATTTTGTTATGCGTGCGTGCGTGCGTGCGTGCGTTGTTACGTGCAGACTGTATTTCACGCGTAACAAGAAGCTGCGTGCGTGCGAAGCAGCGTGCGCACGTCTGTCTGTCACTGTTTGACAAATGTTGTCACGCGTTCACACACGCGTGCGGTCGCAGTTTCTGATGTGCGACCGGAAGTTGATCTGCACCGTGCGCAACACACCGCGTACTTTGACGCCTCGCATAGTTGTTCTGTGTTCCATGTTCATCCAGTAGATGGCGCAATCAATCCAATACGAGATACAGACATACAGGCTTTTACATGACATGATTCATTTGTTCCATGAAGACAGAGAAAGTGTTCTGTTGCTGTTTCTTTTACTTTGTTTCTCACATAAGACACAAAATCAATGACAAACATTTGTAAGTTAACCACGCCCCCCGCAGGTAATCACTTCATTGAGAACTGCTGGGACCGCTGGAGAGGTGCGTTAGGTTTGTGCACCTCAATAGCTGCAACACACTCCCGGCAGATGAGTCTTTTTGTATCTATCACCTTTCTTCCTCTTTTTCTTCTTCTTCTTCTTCTTCTTCTTCTTCTTCTTTTGAGATGCTGGCAGCAGTGTCTGGCTCACTGCTGCCTCCCCTGGTTGACGACACTTCAATAAAATGAAAAGGCCAACTACGCGAGGCGTCTAAGTACGCGGTGTGTTGCGCACGGTGCAGATCAACTTCCGGTCGCACATCAGAAACTGCGACCGCACGCGTGTGTGAACGCGTGACAACATTTGTCAAACAGTGACAGACAGACGTGCGCACGCTGCTTCATACGCACGCAGCATCTTGTTACGCGTGACATAGTTTGCGCACGTCATTTCCGCCTACATGTGAGCGTGTGACAAAAATGTTCAATTATCTTCATGCGAGCGTTAATGCGTGCGTTCGCATAAAAACGCATGAATGTTACACGTAGTCACTACGCGTCGTGTGATTACCGGCGTGCAGCAGTCATACGCGTGAACGTGCGTGTGAACGGGGGACCATTATAAGTCAATGAGGAAACTACATTACACGTCAGGCGCTGCTTGCTGCGCAGGCGTCAAAGCACGCGCGTGTGACACGTTCAGTTGATAGGTGCGCACGCATTATGACACGATTCTACCGCCATACACACACACACACACACACACACACAAGTCAGCACCAACAAACAAGCTAAATAAAAATCAGAACAAAAAAATATTACCAGGCAGCTGAACAACAGCAGCTGCCTCCTGCCAACATTGGAGAACAACAAGACAAATAAAACTGGGGAATAAGAAGCTCTATCTAACCCTCTAACAGGCCCTGCTAAAATAATGGCAGACTAATGGGGAGAGAATGTGGTGGAGGATGTTCCACTTTGGCTCTATGTCACCCAAGCTGTGTTTCAGTTGAAAGGCACATTAAGCACAGAATGTTTAAGAAGGTGTAGAGTTATGTTGGAAGGAAAGGCACGGGGAAAGAAAGTAGGGAAGGAAAAGATAGACTTGAAACGAGAATTGGAAAAAGAAAGTATTAGTAATAGGAAGAAGAAGAACCAAAAATGGAGGGCCAGAAATAGGGCTCTACCTCCTACCATATGCTGTCTCAATACCTGCAACTCCTCCTCCACTGAGCACACCTTTTCCACATGAGGTCACGTGAAGTGGATACCACCCTGCAGCTAATAAATTACACAAAGACTCTGAAGGGGAGGGGTAAGGAAAACCAGTACACTGTGAACTGTCCATTCTCTCTCTGACTCCCAAAACGACACCCCCAAGGAAGCCTCTTCCTCCACTAGTAGGTTTGTAGGACTATTGGCTGCAGAGCCAAGGGGACAGAGGGGATATGTACCATGATGATGTTTCCAAACCCCCTGCTGACGTAAATGGGTAAGCAGGCACTCCCATTGGGATCCAGAAGTGTACTTAGCAGCCAATGAGTGTACACAGGACATAGCAGCTCAACAGGTGGGTGGGCCACAGAATCCTGGACAAAGATGGCAGTCTCAACAGAACAGCATGAGAAGAAGGAGAGTGGGTCCACATCTGACATTTGTTCATGTGGGTTGTTAAGGCTAGGTGAGCCCAGTTGTGAATGGTTGTTAAGCTGTCTGGGGAGAGAACTCAGTACAGCATTGTAGAGGGGTGATAAGTAATGTCTTAGGCCACCTCCTCTGTTCAAAGAACTATGTCAAACTGGAACGACCGTCTTTGAACAGAGGAGGTAAACTGTTATTAGTCGAGTCCATTATTGTGTTTTACTTTTGCAGTCTTAATGCTTGCAAATCCATTATCCAAAATTTATGAAGACTGGAAATTGTTCCTGCTATCTCGCTGTCTGTGTGTGATGGCTGTCGGTATTAACATATGATGCCAGGAGGATCAATAATCCACAAACAAACATATAGTACATGTAGGCCTATTAGTTGTTTGGACTCAGCTTGTTGTTACAGAGTACACAGTCTTTGTTTGTCACGATGGCGCCTTCCGTGTCTTACACTCCAATTCCTCTGTTTGGATGGCCACCTGATGTTGTTAGAAAGGTTGAAGAGTTTAAGGATGTTAAAAAAGACAGACAATACATATAACAGGGGCCCATCAAACCATGCTTATATGCAGCTGCCTTACCTGTCTCCAACACCTCTCAATGCCACGCCATCTTCTTCTGTATCTACAGCAGTATAATGACACATACACATTAATGCAGCAGTAAAATCAATCCAAAAACATCAGATATAATAGTAATACTCAAACATTTTACTGCACTGTTCTTTTACCTTTGGTACTACTTCTGTTTTATTTTGGTATGCCTATGTATTTTGCTGACAGTACATAGGCCTATATTATAGGCCTACTTTTACTTAAAGGATAAGTACCGTTTTTTACAACCTGGACCTTATTTCTGGCAAAAGATATGGTCATTTACTCACCCAGATAACTTTGGTGTCATTCGGCGTCGTTCGGACGAAATTAGATCCAGTGTAGCGGCGATATATCCATATAATGGGAGAGACGGGGCAGCGACACACAGCCTCTATATAACGCATTATCTGCCACGAAACTAGTTAATTTCATCAATATTTTGTTACGATATGCTAGCGCTATTAGCCTCTGAGTCCGGGCTCGTCCGTTATCAACATCCGGGGTCAAACTAGCAGCAGCAGCTACAGGTAAACAAGGCGCGCTGTCGCGGGTGCGCGCGCAGCTCAGAGACGACATCTTCCAGGTCAGAGGTAGTAGATCAGCCTACAGACCCCGGATGTTGACAATAGACGAGCCCGGACTCAGAGGCTAATAGCGCTAGCATTTCATAACAAAATATTGATGAAATGAACTAGTTTCGTGGCAGATAATGTGTTATATAGAGGCTGTGTGTCGATGCCCCGTTACTCCCATTATATGGATATATCGCCGCTACACTGGATCTAATTTCGTCCGAACGACGCCGAATGACACCAAAGTTATCTGGGTGAGTAAATGACCATATCTTTTGCCAGAAATAAGGTCCAGGTTGTAAAAAACGGTAGTTATCCTTTAAGTAAGGTTTTGAATGCAGGACTTGTGCTTGAAGTGGACCATTTTGACATTGTGGTGTAAGTACTTTTACTCAACTAAAGGATGTGAACATTTTTTCTAAATAATCATTGTTTGTTATGTGTGCCAAAGAGGAGTGTCATCACACCCACGTACTGTCTGGACGGGGTCCACGGAGTTTGCTACAGCGAGAGTTTAATGTCCAGTGTTCACGTGGCGCGGTTATCTCTTTTGAGCTGCATTTTATAAACACCGTTGGCTGTTGGCGTTTATCAAACTTCGAGCTCACTTCTGTCAGACACAAAATCTCAGAACACACAGTAGAGATGTACTGCTCTGCCCCATTAGCAGGACAGACTACAGAGAAATGAACTGGCACTGCAAGCTAGCACAAATGAACTCAATATGACTTTTAACACCTTAAGTTTACCTGACTGCTGTTCCCGCAATTCACTCTCATGTTGTTGTTGTTTTCCTCTTCTTGCCTGTAAACTCTCAGTTGTAAACACTGACACTGGCTTTGACAAGAGGGGGAGGTGGGGTACCTTGTACCCTGCCGGGGCCTACACAACTTGTGTTGTGTGCGCATATGCAGCTCTGCTGCATACACTCTGGGCAGATGTACTGCTAAAGCTATTAGCGAGCTGGATGCAGTAGAACAATGGAGAAATTGCAGCCAAAATTTCCCAATACTAACATGCTAGCATGTTTACTGTTTACATTTATTACGATAATATCAGTTGTTTTCAAACATGTGAATTAGACATAAGGTAGTTGAATAATGGTTAATGATGACAAAGGACAAACCCACAGCAGTGAGCATTAACGAAGACGTTATAAGAGAGAAGACAAACCACTTAGCATTCTGAATAGAAAACTCTGTAACGTAATGTCCATACATATCCTGCATAAACTCTGTATTGAACAGCAAAAGAACACAGTGTCGTGAAACTGTGCATGCATAGTAGAAGTATAGCCTGATGGAATAAAGCCTTATTTTGGGGCAAAGTCACAGAACTTTAAAAGTGTTTTACATTTTTTTTAATCAGATTTGAATGGGTGATTCTATACATGTACAGTTGTTATGTCCAGGTGACCATAAAGTGAAGTTATGGCTCATTCACTTAAATGATGAAATGAAATGGTCTTGTCAGCCTGGGGGCATTGCTTAGATGGCTACTGAGTGGCACGTCCTGCCTAAAAAGACTTCAGCAGTAACTGTTTGGCATGGCAGTCTTTAAAGACTGAGGTACATTAGTGACGGCTATTTTGCTTGTGTTTACATGATTGTGGCATTTAAGTTATTATTATTTATTAGGGGTGCAAAGATTCACTGAAATGAGAGTCACGTGATCAGCTGGACAAGATGGCAGCCTAGGTCCCTAGCTCCTAGTCCAGCCTTGCCAATTGTTGATTTATGTAAGTAAATAGTTTCAGGATTAAACCTTTCTGTGCTTACTAAAGTCACTAAACTCTTTTGCTTCCTACCGAACTCAATATCTGTTGGTTGTTTGGAAATTGGTCCTGCTCAGAGGGCGTCTTGCCCGAGAGTTGCTATCCGATAGCGGTAAGTCTGTTCTAATATTTACAGTGCTGTTCACTAGATGAAGAGCTTGTCTGTTATGTTGCACTACGTAAAAAGTGATTTGCCCCTTATTTCCTAATACTTTATATAGATTTTTGACATAGTGTTTTGATCTTCATAATTTGTTAACCGATTCATGAACCGAAACTAATTGCTGCTTGCAGTATTATTTTGGGCTGGTCTGTGCCTTTCGCTGCCCCATATTCATCTTTGATCACAGACCTACACGTATTTTTGCCTCTGGCTTTGTTCTTTCCCCTCCCCTCCCAATTATGTATTGTCATTTCAGTGTGTACTGTGTTTACGTTTATGTTTTTTTGTGTAATGAGGGACTTAACTTTGGATGCAACTTTGTTGAATTTTAATGAAGTGGAAGGCGATCATGACATATTTTCATTAACATGCCAACATGCAGAATCAACCGTTTTGATAATGGGTGAGCTTACATTTTTAGTTTGGAACTGTGGCGGATTGAATGCTCCACATAAACGAGCAAGCACTCTGAGTTTACTGAAGAGTAGGAAAGTTGACATTGCGTTGCTGCAGGAAACGCATCTGTTATGGGCAGATACTGGACGTCTAGCAAATAGATTCTATCATACAAAAGCATTTTCTTCTGCCACTACAAAAATGAAGGTTATGTCCATTATAGCCAAATGGACTCTTCTACTTAAGGTATTGTCATCCTGGGCAGATGATGCAGCCAGGATTGTGGTCACTAAAATAGAGTTTCATGCTAGAAAAATTGTGCTTGTCTCAGCATATGCCCATAATGTTTTTGATGATACTTTCTATAACACCCTCACAACCAAAATGTTAGAATTAACTAATTACTCTTTTATTGTTAGCAGGATTTCAATGCTGTGTGGGACCCAGTTGTTAATAGATAGAATGCAACAGCTTCGGGGGAGCAACGCCAGGCCACAAATGCTCTTTAATCATGGGCCAGTGGTCTGGGACTTATGAACATCTGGCGAACAGTCAACCCCTCCTCTAAAGATTTTACCTTTTTTTCAGGAAGACACAAATCTTTCTCTAGAATTGATTTTCTTTTAACAACGGCTAACACGTCCTCTGAAACTGAGACAGAGCCTGAACACTCGGGGGAAGACTCGTCCATATCCCTGGCAGAGGTCACTGAGGTAGTCAAGAAGCTCCCCAGTGGCAAGGCGCCAGGGGTGAATGAGATTCGCCCCGAGATGCTGAAGGCTCTGGAAATTGTTGGGCTGTCATGGCTGACACGTCTTTTCAGTGTCGCGTGGAGGTCAGGGACGGTACCTCTGGAGTGGCAGACCGGGTGGTGGCCCCCATTTTCAAAAAGGGGGACCGGAGGGTGTGTTCCAATTATCGGGGTATCACACTGCTCAGCCTCCCTGGGAAAGTTTATTCCAGAGTGCTAGAAAGGAGGGTCCTTCCGATCGTTGAACCTCTGATTCAGGAGGAACAATGCGGATTCCGCCCTGGCCGCGGAACAGTGGATCAGGTCTTTACTCTTGCAGGCTGACTGGGGGGGTCATGGGAATTTGCCCATCCAGTCTTCATGTGTTTTGTAGACTTGGAGAAGGCCAATGACCGGGTCCCCCGGGGAGTACTGTGGGGGTTACTGAGGGAGTATAGGGTACCGGGGCCGTTGTTACGAACTATCCGGTCCTTGTACGACTAAAGTGAGAGTTGTGTCCATATACTCAGCACAAAGTCAAATACGTTTTCAGTGGGTGTTGGACTCCGCCAGGGCTGCCCCTTGTCTCCAATCCTGTTTGTGATATTCATGGACAGGATCTCAAGGTGCAGCTGTGGTGAGGAGAGTGTCCGGTATGTAAACCTCAGTCTTTGCTTTTTGCAGATGACGTGGTTCTGTTGGCTTCCTCAGCCCGTGACCTCCAGCAGGCATTGGGGCGGTTCGCAGCTGAGTGTGAAGCGGTCGGGATGAGGGTCAGCATCTCTAAGTCTGAGGCCATGGTTCTCTGCCGGAAAATGGTGGATTGCCCCCTCCGTTTGGGGAGTGAGCTCCTGACCCAAGCGAAGGAGTTTAAGTATCTCGGGGTCTCGTTCACGAGTGATGGGAGAATGGAGCATGAGGTGGACAGACGGCTTGGTGCAGCGTCTGCAGTATTGCGGGCGTTGTACCGGGCCATCGTGGTGAAGAGGGAGCTGAGCCGCAAGGCGAAGCTCTCGATTTTCTGGTCCATCTATGTTTCAACCTTCACCTATGGCCACGAGCTGTGGGTAGTGACCGAAAGAACAAGATCGCGGATACAAGCAGCTGAAATGAATTTCCTCCGTAGGGTGGCTGGGCTCAGCCTTAGGGATAGGGTGAGCTCAGACATATAGTTGAGGTGGTTCGGGCATCTGATCAGGACGCCTCCTGGGCGCCTCCCATTGACGTTTTCCTGGCACGTCCAACTGGGAGGAGACCCCGGGGCAGACCCAGAACCCGCTGGAGAGATTACATATCTCATCTGGCCTGGGAGCGCCTCGGGATTCTCCCGGAGGAGCTGGAAAGTGTCGCTGGGGAGAAGGAGGTCTGGAGCTCCCTACTGAGCCTGCTGCCACCGCGACCCGACCCCGGACAAAGGGGAAGATAATGGATGGATGGATGGATGATTTTCTTTTAGCATCCCCCCAACTTTTTCATAGTATTAACAAGGCAGCCCTGCTCCCAACTGCATTATCTGACCATAAAGGTGTGCTCTGCTCCGCCACACTTGGTAGTTTGTCCCAACGTGCAGCCAGATGGCGCTTTAATGAATCTTTATTGAAAAATTAATCCTTTATCACTCAAATTATTTCAGAATTCAAGATTTTTATAGACATAAATAATGGTTCGGTAGATGACCCCAGAATTTTATGGGACACGATAAAGGGTTTCATAAGGATGCACCTGGAAGCAAAATTCACCCAGCTAAATTCTGCTTTGCAACTTAAATTCTCAGAACAAGCAGCTTTGGAGCGTGCATTGGTCCGAAAAAAAAAATTAACAACATCCTGAAGCAAAAATCAGAATTTCAAATTCACAGGACAAGACAGCGATACTATTTCCATGGCGCTAGACCTAGCCATCTGCTTGCCATGAGGATTAGGTCTAGTGAGTTTTCCTCAGATATACCTGCCATCAAAGCTGTGGATGGTAACATCACCACTGATCCTAAAGAGATAAAGAAAACATTTTAAAACCTTTTACTCTGACCTGTACCAATCAGAAGTCACTGTAGTCAAAAGTAGATGTGACTCGTGGCTAAACCAACTGGACCTGCCCCAGCTCTCTAGTAGGGACTGAACCAATCTAGATAAATCGATCTCCTTAGAGGAGTTGAGAGGGGCAGTGCAGAATGCAGAGGGGTAAATCTCCAGGCATTGATGGGATCCCCCCAGAGTTTTTATGTAGCTTTTTGGGAGCTGCTGAGTCCTTTCCTTCTTTACATGATTGAAAATCTATTGAAAATGGTGGATTCTCTAGGGATGTTAACACTGCTCTGAGTCCCACTGACTGCTCTAGCTATCGCCCCCTTAGTCTTCTAAACTCTGAAGTAAAGATCTTTGCAAAACTCCTTGCACTTCGCCTTGAGCCTCACATGCCAGCATTAGTGAGCTCTGACCAAACAGGCTTTATAAAAATCAAGGACGCATGCTGATAATGTCAGATGTCTCCTGCATATTATTGATGCTGCAACAGACAGCGAGATGCCAATGTCACTCCTCTCACTTGACGCAATGAAAGCCTTTGACAGATTGGAATGGCCATTCCTCTGGTCTGTCCTGGAGGTAATGGGCTTTGGCCCCACTTTCATTGGAATGGTAAAAGTTCTATACTCAAACCCCTCAGCACGGGTGTTAACAGGTCGAACTCTCCTCTTTACTTCCAGTTTGTAGGTCCTCACACCAGGGATGTCCATTGAGCCCTGCACTATTTGTCCTTATTCTGGAACAATGTTGCATCCAAGTTATCTGCCTTAATTCATGTTACAGTGCCTGTAACTGTCTGTGAGTACACTGATTCTGAATAACGTGTCTACCCTTAAACTTTATGAAAACCAAAAACGTGTTATCTTTGCTGGGCTGACTGCTGCCAAGAAAATGATTGCAACTCGTTGGAAGCCACCTCACTCTTTGTCTGTCAAATCCTGGTTCCTCTCCTTTTTGGACGTGGCATACCTGGAACTCTCAACAGCTCGAATTAACGGCACTTCTGAGAAAACTGTAGAAACCTACCTCAGTATTATTGAAACTTTGAAAGATAGGCTGTAAACTAAAGCCTCAAGCCTCCCTACTTTAGCCAAAGTTGTTTAGTCCCTTTCATCATCTCTCTTTTTTTTGTGTCCCTCAGTCTTTGTCATGTATGTCTGTGTATTGTGTCTTCTTGGTCCTCCATATATGTACTAGTGGGTGTGTACTTTTGCCATGTTGTTTTTTTTTTCTCCCCACCTTGTCTCTCTGGTTTGTTATTTGGACCTCCAATGCACATTTTATTTATTCATTTTATTTTATTTTAGTTGTTGTTGTGGTTGTTGTTTTATTTGTTTTCTCCCTCTCCCTTTGTCATACCATATCCTAGGGCACGTTCCTATGTCTTAGGAATATTGGTTTTGTATGTGAAAAGACTGCCATTTCATGGTATACTTATGTTTTGTATTGATCGAATGAAAATGAAAAAAAAAACATTTGATCGCAAAAAAAAAGATTAACTGAAATGAAACCGAAAACATTTGAGATGTGAGCACAACGTCTCTATTACTCTTGGATCTATGCTTGTGAGGAGTAAACAAAAACAAAATGTCTGAAGAGGTAGACACAAGGACGTTGCCCAGCAGTGGAGGCAGGGCCCCATTCATTACTATGAAAGCTGCTCGGTGCGAAAAAAAAAACTCGACTTCCCAGGTATGAAAATATCTGGATCTTCTGTGTTGTGCGGCTCATAGAGACTTCCACTGGACTAACCTGTAGGTGGTTTCAAAATGACATTTGTCCTCCATTTTTTCCTCATGCCTTAAAGTAACAAAAATACCTTAGGTTACCTGGCTACCTGGTCTTTCATGAAGTATAGCAGACATACAAGTATTGCAACTGTTATAAAAATAGCTTATTTTAATTTATAATAAAAAGGAATGACTACGTGAAACAAATGTTAAGAACTGTATTACATTGCATCATATTGAATTATACCAAATTGTCCTGTATTAAAAATGTATCATCCCTGAATTGTATCCAAGCCCCTGTATCTAGATGCATATCAGATCGTCTTATATGGGAGAGACGCACACCCCTATTATTTATGCATTTATTAGATTCAAAATCAAGAGAATTTGTTGAACGTAGCGAACTAGCTGCAAACACATCTCCCAGCAGAGTTAGGGGGCAGTTGCAGGCAGTGCGTGTTCATGTGTTCTGGAGGTCAATTCCAGCTTTAATAATGTGAACCAATCATTTGAGACTAATGTGGCAGAGGGGATTTATTGTTAGAATAATTACTGACATAGGAACACACAACAACTAATTAAAATGTTTTAAATTTAAGAAAATTGTAGTAGAATTGATTTCAGAGACTTGAAAATTAACGCTGCCAATAATCTCACAGTGTGCAGTTTAGGCAGCAATATTTAATAACTATTAATGTTCATTAATAATAATTATTCAGTTTTGTAATATTGTAGTATTTACAAAATAGCAGCAAACTGAAGCTCCAAAGAAGAGCTAATTCATGGTAGGAAATAACCCAACTAAAGTGTATTACCTGAGAGGTTGGTGTTGTCAGTGTCCCACCCTCTCCGTCTGTCACAATGTTAACAGTCCTCTCTCCTCCTGCATGAGATGCAGCTGTGGCTGTTTCATGGTGCAGGCCGTCTCACACTACACTGCCTACAGTCAAACAAGAAAGTCTGGAAGCCACACAGCCAGGTTTTGATCAGATCGGATCAGATCAGTTTTCTGTCCTTTTCTCCAGGTCTAGGGCAATTAGGCTCACAACTTCTACATTTTATGAAATCTCAGCTGTTAAAAGCTTTTCTGAGTGATGGATGAGGTTGCCATAGCAACACATCCTGTCTCTTAGCTAAGCAGTAGGATGCCCTCTCAGCCAAACCTGCCTCCTCACCTAGTGTTCTAGGAATAGTTCAGCCTGTGTAAAGACTCACACATTGCAATGTTACATAACATACATACTGTACAATACTGCATAAACAGGACAGATGGACTGCAATCAATCATAGACAATCTGATGCTAATGAACAGTGGAACAAATGGCAGTAACAAGCTGGGGTGCTTAAACTCTTTATTACTTTTTTATTTGATGTAAGAATGAATTTGCACATGATCATAAATCACATTATGATTAACAGTGCTTCATGTCACAGCCCATCACATTACATATACAGGCTGTAATTATGCAGCCTGCCTGCAGATCACTTCCCAGAACAATGATGACAAAGTTCTTCACATTAAAAAATCATACACAAAATCAGACACATTTACACATACAGGAAATTAAACGGAATGCTATAAACTGCCCCATGCAGTGGCTGCTGAACATGAACAGTACATGTACATGATTGTGCTATAGACCAATGTGACTTTTGACTTAAAAGTTCCCAGCTTTCTTCTTTTTGTCCTCCTGTTGGTGGAAGTCCCATCAGACAGTGGTGAAGGTAAATCGAGTGACATGTTTGTAGTCCTCACCAGGACGCAGAAGACAGTCAGGAAATGAAGGCTGAAGACACACACACACACACACACACACAATATGTATTTTTATTTTGCTGGCATTTGTAGCTCTGTTTACACAGCTATAGAGAGTTGTAGAACACAGAGTTTCAACCTTGAGGTCAGAACCTTTCATTCAAACTGTCTTAACATGCAAGTTTATGTTATATCTCTGACTCAGTCAAGCACAAACAACATCCCCCTTGAGGTCAGGCTGAAGGAGATTTTCTGATTGTCAATTGAATTTTATAGATACTGTATACGCCAAAAACACAAATCACTAATTTGCCTCAGAGAAGCAAATTACTTTACTATTTGGACAATATACAGCACTCTCTATCCTTACAGCCTTATATCTCCAAATTTATACCAAGGTCTGGGTAAATACTCAATTCTGAATGGCTGAAGGGTGTTGATGAAATCCTGATATACAGACACCCGTAATATCTTATTTACAACAGTGTAGTCCTTCAGTGCATCACCACAGGATGACCACATTCACTGATCTAAAATTCATTGTTCCTTGATAAAGAAAGTGCGCTGACACAGTGGCAAAGCTTGAATCAGCTTGTAATGAGCACAAAGAAAAAGGAAACAGCAATCACAATGTTTTACAGTGTGCAACAGCAGCAAATCGGACTCTGCAGTCCACAAAACTCACACATAAATGCAGCTTAAAGCACACAATAAACGCCATCATTATCTAGTATCTGCCCAGACACTAAATTAGGCCTCACTTGAGATTGTACTGATGGTGATTAGCATGTGTCCGTCTGCCTCGTTCTTGGCGTGGATGAATGCCGTTGCTCTTTTTTGATTGAAAAACCTGCTTGTCATGCAAGAAACTGTGGCACTCCATTCTCATAAGGCACCTTTATAAAGCTGTAGCTAATGGCTTCATTAATGGTCAAATAAGTTATTTACTAATGCTTTAACTGTATTCCTAGATTATGAGCTAAATCACATTTACAAAAAAGGCAATTTTAACTTTCTCAATAATATATTAAAATCCAGTTAGTTAACAGCATATCACTCCATACAACAACTATGTATAGAGTTTCTTTGTATCATCATCATCATCATCATCATCATCATCATCATACCTGGTTCACAGCATCAGGCCAATTTTGTGTCTCCAGACAGAAGGCGCAGTGCTTCATGTATCTAGCCCCACCCTTTCCAGTTATTGAGCCATCCAGGAAGTTGGCAGTGTAGAATTGGACTCCTGGTTGGCTGGTAGAAACCTCTAGGACACGCCCACTGGCTGGGTGAGACACTCTAAGAGATGAAGAAAGTTTTCCTGTCAGATTATATGAAGACAATTCTATATGTGTAGTGTGTGTGCATGTGTGTGACTGTGTATATGGAAGTGTGTTGATGAGAAAACAACTTCTGCAGTATACCTTGCAGTGTGCCTCTCTGTGCAGGCTTCTCCTGGTGATGACAAACAGAAGTTGTGGTCAAACCCGAAACCAGGAACTTCCTTCAGCCGAGGGCCAATCAGAACAGGCTTTCTGAGGTCAAATGGCGTGCCTTCCACTTCTCTGATCTCTCCTATGGATAGATTAGGTTATTGATTTTTGAGTGTATATCACTGAACATCGGTGAGATGATGAGGCTCCGACACAGGAATATACAAAGAAACCAAGTTCTTTCATAAACATCTTGATGGTTAAATCGAAAGGCCCTCTGTGCCTGTGTTGGAGTGCACAGAGACACACACAGACCCCATGACCCCTGACCTTAAGGAGACCTGAGAAATCCAGCCTCATCCCACCAACTTTGGAGGAGAGCACTTTGTTTGTTCTTCAAACAACGACGTGCCCTGGCACAGCTGATGGAAACATAGGACTGACTACAATGGCCGCAATCAGCTCCTGCAACCATATCGCAGCCATAATGCGGCTGTGACAGTCCCAGTGGACTCTAGGGGTAAGTGTCTGAAATGGTCAGAGCAGATCTATTTAAATGCGTCAATATACCTATTTATAAATAGTGTATGTGTTATATTGTGTATATTGACCATACTTCCATCTTTAAAAGCAATAAAAGGGGAAAACATTAAAGGGGGCATAATTCAGAATCTATTCACAAATGTCAAAAATCATTTTTCTAAATGTTAATTAGTAGCGTTATGTTGACGGAACGAAAAAGCCGGAAATAAACTGTGAGGGTAGTGCAGTACCTGGACAATTTACAGCATTAACACGCTAGAGTTATGTTGAAGTTCATCTTCAAACAAGAGTGGATGCAAGCATTTCTTTTATTTAATGACTGGATAATCACCTGTGCGAGACGAACATTAAGTAGGCCACATTTTTGTCATTACTTTTTATGCTGTCATGAGTGTGACAGTGTGAGCCCTCACTGTCACTAAAAGGACAGCCTTTTCTGACCTATGACTCCTGACGAGGGTGCACACTTGTGAGGAGTACATGAGCAACATCAAGGTCGCAAAGATGTCCTTAATTCAATCCACCTGTTCCCAGTCACCACACAGGGGTAAGGAGACACACCTGAGACTGGTTGTGGCTGATTGAATGGATGCCACCATCTCTACTTTTACTTTTGTTAAGGAAGTACAAAAGACGTCAAGAAAACACTACACAAGACATTAAGAGAACTTTATATGTTATATTATGTGTATTTAAAGTCATGCTGTTGTTATGATGTTTGCGCAACAATTATTTGTTGAGCTGAGGCTCGCCCCTCGCTATGCTGCTGGTCTGTTGAGGTGCTTAGGAGTAGGCCTACAACTGTCTCTGAGGAGGTAAAGTTTGTTTGTTTATTAAGTCATGACTGTAAAGTTAATTTGCTTATTTTTGCCGTAGTTAATTGATTTGAGTTTGTTAATTCTAACTCCTTATTTCAATTAATACATTCAATGTGTTTAACTGTGATTACTTATAGTTTTCTCTTTTTACAGAATGTGTTGGTCTCTTGTCATTGTTCACTTTAAACCACTTGGGTGAATAAACTTAAAACTTCTGCGTGTCTTGCCATCTATTTCATGTCAACCCGGGTCAGAGGCCGTACACTACCCATACCTGAGGCAGAGGTGTGACAATGAGACATTACGACATAACGTTAATGGAGAATTTACAACTTTCAGATATCAGACTGATTAATGCGATTAATTTTCCTCCTAATTAATTAATCAATGGAGGTATGCCCATTAACAAGTGCGTAATATTTCATGTATGTGGTGACAGTGCGACATAGCCAATGTATACTGTAATTCCACTTTGATTGTTAAAACACAAGTTCTACCTCAAAATACCTCTCCCAGCTTGAACTTTATTGTCTAAATCATACATTAATGATCGGACAGGACCTCCACCATGTATCATTTATACCTGCTCTGATGCCTGATTATCACTCCGTTATGTATAGCATTCAGGAGAGATGTGTAAAAGTGTTCTACAGATTGTTAAATTATTTTTTACACAAGACGCAATATTTAACAGAGCACACATTTATTCTGTATCAGCATCAACCAGCATCAGTCCATTAGCTGAAAGAAGTCTGAGCAAGAAGTTAAGAGGAACTCTTGGGAGGGTTATAATCTCTCGAATAAAGGATAACAAAAGTAAGAAAAGTGCAGAATTCTAATTTTTTCAGTCATAGTATGCTAATTTTCTGTTTCATACTTTTATTTGGGGGTCCTAATTTTCAAAAAACATTACTTTTCTCATATGGTGCATTGCTGCAGCACCCCTTTTGACACTGTTTCTTGAATGCTCCGTTTTAGCTATGGAGTGAGACATCTCGCCTCTGTTCAATCTTTGGTGAGAATGCATCTGTGCATTCCTTAACGGGCAGGATGTAGTGAATCAGAGGCAGAGTAGGGCAGATCGGGTCGAGCAAGATAGTGTGATCCAAAATAACGGCGCTACAGCTGGTAACCATGGATGCGGTACAGCCATACATGTTTGAGCCCAATTCTGATAACGAAACACAGGCGGAAAAAACCAAACCACCTTCGCAACCAAGACTGGACCAGGATGTTTCAGAGTGATTATTTTGTAAATATCTTTTATTTCAAATATAATGTTTTAACTTTGCACTTTCTCTACCTCACAGTAGCAACTGTATGTCTGCTGACTGACTGCAGTGTACAAATCTTATAATATATAAATATATATATTGCCTGTGACATAGTGATACACAGAAGTTATGGAAGTAAAGGTTCGACTCCAAACCATGTGTTTCAGGCAGTGCAGCAGCAGTGTTTTCTGTGGGTGAGAGTAACTCCCTTTGGTGTGGACTTTGGGCTTTTTCACTTTGCAGACCTTTTAACAGGCACAACAATGCTTCATAACACAATAAAGGAAAGGCAAAAACCCAGAAAGCAGAATAAGACCTCTTTAAGGCAGGAAATGGAGCATGTAAATGTAATGGCAGATAAATGAATGCATAAACTGGTAACTGGTTTCAGGAATTAGTAATAGTGCCAATAATATCTTGTTTATAGACTGAAATCCAGTGCCAGTGTCCAATTCCACTTTGACTATTAAAACACAAGTTCTGCCTCAAAATACCTCTCCTAGCTTGAACTTTATCCTCTAAATCATACATTAATGATCAAACTCCTCCACCGTGCATAATTTATACCTGCTCTGACGCCTGATTATCACTGTTATGGGACGTATTCAGGAGAGGAGATGTGTTAAAGTGTTCTGACAGATTATTGACCTGTGTTTTATATAACACCCATTATTATACAGTGTGCACATCTATTCTGTATCTGCATCAACCAGCACTGAGTACACCCCAAAACAAAAACATTTAAATGACTGACATTCAGTGGCATTGTATTCTGATGCTTAACCATGTCATATCATAGTGTTTCAGGGCAAACTTTAATTGAAATAACTTTAACTGTTTTATCATCTACAGTGCAAGTGTTATTGTAGCTACTGTTTCTCTGGCCAGGATGTGCATTGGCAGATGGGTGTAGAATATGTAGAATTTTTGTTATTTTGTAATTTATTTTATTTCTTTGTGGGTGTTCTCTCCATGATGCATGTCATTAAAGAGATCTGATTCATTGATTATATTTACATATTTTCACAGTCTGATATTTCATTAGTTTTATGACAAACTGAGACTTCCTACCTGATGTTTGTAAACTGAGATCTTTAAGTTTACAAACATCATATGTGTAGTTCATGACACAATTCAAACGGGATCGAAAGATTATTTGTCTTTCTCTATTCCCCACCATACCCAAGTAGTCCAATGGGGCAAACCGGAAGCGGCGTGACTTCAGCACTCTATCCACCTTATTCCTGGGGTCGTTGCTGTAGAAACAATTATGGGTGCAACTTCCGGTTCTCACCGTAAGTAGCAGTGAGCCATTGTTTGCTAGCGGTTTTCGTTTCCCATGGTGGTTTATTTGAAAGTTGTCTCTTACTGTTTTCTTTTCTAAACGATGATCAGCTCCGGTGGCATTTAAAATTGTCCTTGCGCAGCTCGGGAACATGTTGCGCTGTTCGCGGTTGTACTAATAACCACACAAAGTTAAATCTGTTACTACAAGAGCAATGTTTTGAACATTCCCCCCCCGGACTAAGAGAATGTTGTTGTGAGAATCGGTACAGTTTCCACCGCCTACCGAAGGATGAGGAACCCAGAAGGATGTGGCTGAAAAATCTTAACTTGAAAAGACCACCTAAAACGTTATACATGTGCTCTTTTCACTTTGTTGACAAAAATATTACTACTTACTTACTTATAAAATTATTATAATATATATAATATTATACAATATTATTATGAATTATTAATACTTACTTATTACTGTGCAGGCACTGATACGCCTCAGAGCTTTTCAGATTATTCATTGCCTCCCCGTCCGAAGCGACGGTTAAGAAAGAAGCTAAAAATGCAACTGTATGTTATCTTAGGTCACTTCTTCATGTCATCCTCCCACCCCTCTATATGAGTAGGCAACGGTATTGTAATGTCTCGTTTAAGCTCTGACAGCTGATGTTCCCACATGTTTTACCTCTCTAACCCTCATGAAAACCGGATTAGCGTCTACTGTTACCATGTAAACAAACGCGACCGGAATTCGCGCCCATAATTCATGCAAGGCATCATGGGGGCTAGGAATAAGGTGGATAGAAACAAAGATGGACACAAAGACAGACGAATAGGCAGGAAGACTGCAGCAGGGAGCGTAGTATTGAAAGACAAGAGCTTCCTGTGGAGTAAAAAGGTAAAGATGGAGAGGAAAAGCAGAAAATATTTTGTTAAGTACAGACAACATCTGGGGAAGTTGAGCTCAGGGTTTCATGGTTTGATATCAAGAAATTCTGATTAACAGTTTGTAGAGGCTGGACAGCTTTAAGACTGACTTTGATTTTTTGATATGACTATATCTATATGATTCCTAATTCAAAATCTAGTCCATTATTCACTGTTATTTACACATAAGATGAAAATGTTTGTTTCTGCACCTTCTGACCTTATCATTGGCAAAGCAGGATAGGGGAAACACCACCCCCATCGTCATTTTACTTTTTAATTAATACTTAATCAGATGACAGACGTTACAATAACAAACTCATCTCCTGTGCTGTGCCAGCAGCAGTCACAGCACAGTATCTCATAGAATCTTTGGCAATGTCATGATTTGATTTGATTTAGATTTTTTGGTGGCCGATCAGATTTTGAATCAATTCTCGATTCAAATTGCAAATGAAGATAAATGACCTGCAGCCTTTTCATTTATAAAGTTGATCGCATTAATTAATTTCAAACCATGCATGCCTGTATGTGAGGAACAACATAATGGGGGGGTGCTCTGCTGTGTTTTTAACATAAGTCCAGCAGTGAGAGCAGTCTCTCTGCTACACTGTTCTTCTGAGTTATTTTCGTCACTAGAGTTTAATAGTTGAATGCTGTGGTGTGTGTTTGCTAGCTTGTTAGTGGTTGTCAGATGGTCTCATTTGTTACTGCTGACTGCTGCTTCATTCCTTAACATTACATTGTAATGTCTCATGGCGGCATATTGTTCACATATATGTGGCCTGCTTCAAGTTCATCTTGGAAAGGTAATTATCCAGCTAACTTCTGGTTTAGTGCTCAGCTAACCTGAATGGGGATAAAATAATTTAATCATGCAGCTCTTCTAGACTTTCCAAATGTTATTGGACCAAATGGCTCAAATTATGAGAGTGAAACAAGTCATTTGCAGGGGCTGTGTCACTGAAAAATGTATCCACCGTTTTACAGACCCTTCTTTCACAATGGTAGCTTATGGGAAAAAGTCTTTTTGGGCCACAGTGTATAACGTGATGATGTAATTACACGGTTTGGCCACTATGAAAACTGGCTTCAAAGCCTGGTGCTCTTCCTGGAGGCTTGGTTTGGAGTTGAACTTCAATTCAAGATAACTCTAGTGTGTGCACGCTGTAAATTGTCTGGGTGCTGCACTACCCTTGCAGTTGAGTTCCGCCTTCTTCATTCTGTCAACATCACATTCATCAACATTCAGAAAATCGTTTTTTGACAATTGTGAATACATATTGAAACGTAGGAAATACGAATCTCAGGAGTCATGTTTCACTCATCAAATAATGAGTTAGAAGCCGACCAACAAGATGATGGCAGAGGATTTGTTGTCAAAGCAAAAAAGGAAAAGCACCAATTTGTGAGGGATTAGTGAGGGAAAAGGAGCTGGCTAACTCACTGAGAAGTTGGAGGTGTGAAAGCCTGCAGCTCTTTATCGAACAGCTTACTGAGGCTGCCCCATGTACCATTAGTCCCACAAACTTTATAAAACTACTCCCTGAAATCTTTTAAACTTATCCACTGTCAACAAAGGTCGAAAATGACAGTTGATTTGCATTGTAGATGCATTTTTGATGACAATAGCGATAAGTGCAATACTCACTGAACACATTGCATACTATGATAGGCCTACTTCAAAAAAGGTCAACTTGCTTTCTGTGTTTCTGAGAGTTTGGCAGTACATCCCATCCAACTGGCCTCACTGGCCACAGACCACATGAAACCATGCCCAGCGACCTCCACATCTGGCCTCTTCACCTGCAGGATAGTCTGAGGCTGGCCACCAGGACAGCTGATGCAACAGCTGGTTTGCAAAACGCAAAAGAATTTTGGCACAAACTGTCAGAAACTCTCAGGGAAGCTCATCTGCGTGCTCATAGTGTTGCTTTCGTCAACGAAAATTATGACGAAATATCGTCGTCAACGAACCTTTATCACGTGACGAAAACGAGACGGGACGAAACGTAAATGGTGGTCCTGTGACGACAACTATATTTAAATATATAATGCAATATTGTTGACGAATAAAAACGAGACTAAATGTGGTTTACAAAACAAAAACTCTGCTAAAATGTCTCCTCATTTTCGTTGACTAAAACGAGACGAGACGAAATAAAGTTAGTCGTGTTATTATTGTTTTCCGTTTCGTCGGCTGTGCGTCGAACTGCTGCTCAGACGCAGGCGACGTCACTTCCTCAATCCCCTCTATATCTGCTCCACACTCGCGGCAAATTCAATTAGATGCGGCAGGTGAGACGGAGTCATGGCCGGGTTGTCGGGGAGAAAAAGAAGAGATGATATCTGGACACACTTTAATTACAAACAGGTGGAAAACCAAACGGAATGCGTCGTGGAAAAAGATGGGGAGAAATGCGGCCATAAATTAGCCGGGAAAAACACCACGAATCTAAAAAGACATCTCAAGATCTTCCATGATGAAATCGAGGTAAGTGAAAACGTAACATGTGTCTAGCCTAGTGTGTGTGTGTGTGTGTGTGTGGGGGGGGGGTTGTAGCGTGTGTCTAGCCTACCGTGTGTGTGTGTGTGGGTTTGTAGCGTGTGTGTGTGTGTGTGTGTGTGTGTTTGTAGCGTGTGTCTAGCCTAGCGTGTGTGTGTGTGTGTGTGTGTGTGTGTGTGTGTGTAGCGTGTGTCTAGCCTAGCGTGTGTGTGTGTGTGTGTGGGTTTGTAGCGTGTGTCTAGCCTAGCGTGTGTGTGTGTCGAGACTAGCGTGCGTACGTGCGAGAGAGAGTATAAAGTGGGTTTATCCACACAACACACATAAATATATATTAATTAGCTCTAACTCGGAGCTAATTTAGTCAAGAGATTTTAACAAACTTCCTCTGACTAGTGCTAGCAGCAATTACAGTCATGTGAATCAACCAATTCTACAGAGGTTCTTAGTTCCTACTTCCTACCTGACTGACTGACTCTGTAAGTGCATTTAAGCATCCCTTAGTTAGACCCATACAGTATTACATTAAAACAAATGGTATTTGCATTAACATGCATCCCTGCTTAGTTTATGGCTACTTGTGTTTTGATTATGAAGACTTTACAGTCAAGTCACTCACTCAGAGGTTGATTAACTAATGTAACAATCATGGCAAGGATTATGCTAATTAATATTTATAGCAGTTAAGATTTTCTGGAGGCTGCACTGCATCTGTCCTGACATTGTATCTATTCCTGTGCTAGATTCCAGATAGAGCATCGGTGAAGCAAGTCCTGCCCAAGAAGATGGACAAGCCAACTACTGCTCAGGATTCCTTTGCCACAAAGTACAAAGACAACTCCCCAGAGCAACATACCAAAGAAGAGGGGATAGCACAGTGGATAGGGCGCACAGGACTCCCAGCGCGAATTGTAGAAGATGAGGAGTTCATCGCCATGATGGCAAAAATGGACAAAAAGTTCCAAGTGCCAAAAAGACAAAAAATTTTGAACTTAATTGAGAAAATGTACAAAGAAGAGAAAGAAAAGATAAAAGAAAAGCTGACCACAGCACGCAGGATTACTACAGGGTTAGATATTTGGACTAAAAAGGGGTTAACAGCATCCTTCCTGGGAGTCAGCGCCTGTTACTTCAACCCTGAGGACAACAAAGCTGAACACAAACTGCTGAACTTGAAGGAGATGGTTCATCCTCACACTGCAGAGTCAATAAGTACACTTGTGGAGGAGTCAATGGAAGAATGGGGGATTCCTAAAGAGAAGGTCCTCACAACAATTACGGACAATGGCAGCAATATGGTTGCTTCTTTCCACACACATGCAGAAGTTCCCATGACTTCTGAAGAGGACTCAGAGGCAGAGCAAGACGATGCCAATGATGGCGATGAGCATCAGGAGGATGAACGGTCAGTCTGTGTATGAAACTATGCTATTAATTCATTCAACATTTATATAACTGGTCTTTTTTTTATGAATAAAGTCATTCCATAGAAAGTTAAAAGATTAAAAATAATGCTATAAATTCATTCAGCATTAATGAAACTGTTTATGATTACATTTTATATACATAAAAACTTAAGGTCATAGGAAGTTAACTACTAGAACTATGTCATTTGGTTCAATAATGCAAGGGTTAAAGTGATTAAATATGTGCATTTGTTGTTTTAATATTTCCATGTAGATACGACTACGGAGCCATAGAGAGAACTCCATGCGTAGTTCACACCCTACAGCTTGTAGTGAATATGGTACAGAAGGATCCCCCAATCCGAAGGCTGTTGGAGAAACTGAGACATCTGGTGAGCAAGTTTAGGAAGTTATCTGTTGCTACAGAACGGCTGCTACAGAAGTGTGCTCTTGTTCTTGTCAAAGACTGTCCCACCAGGTGGTCAAGTTCCTTTGCTATGATTTCGCGCTGTCTTGAAGTCAAGGAGCACCTCACAGCTGTGGCTGAGTCGATGAGCTGGGTCAGCCTGCAGACTAGTGAGTGGCAGAAGATTGGGATGCTGAGAGACCTACTTCTGCCATTTGCGGAGCACACCCGGTCGCTTGAAAGTGACACTCAATCACTTTCCCTTGTTGTGCCAGCACTCCTCGATCTCAAAAGCCATCTGACGGAATTCTCACTTGCACATGGGAGAACATACAAAGATGCAGCTACTCTGGCCCAGAAGATGCTTTCCAGTATGGATAGGCGCTTTAGTGTGTTTCTTGACACAACAGCTGACAACTTCTCACCACTTCCCGCAGCAGCATGCTTTGTTGACCCTTGTGTTGCTGAAACCCTTCTGGAAAATGATGACAACGAAATACAGAATCTTGTCAGAAAGGCAGAGGACTACATTGCTCATCTTGTGCCACAAACAGTGCAAGTACGACAGGAGCAGTTGACTGATGATGAGCAAGTCGCAAGTGAGGGTACAAAGGCTCTAGAACCAACCCCCACAAAACGGCGTCGATTCCGGTTCTTCAGTGCCAATCGTCCATCGAGGCCCAAGACAGCCAAGACAACAAACATTAGGAAGGAGATTTCAAAGTATAAAGAAGCGCTGTCCGAGCCCCACCAGGCTGCTGCTACTAGTGCTGAGGTTGAGGATTCGGGCATTGAGTATTGGTTAACTCAGTGTTGTTCCACTGTCTTTCCAAACCTGAAACCAGTGGCGCTGGACCTCCTGGCGATGCCAGCCTCTCAGGCATTTACAGAGAGGGTCTTCAGTATAACTGGTTACCTCTCTTGTGGCCGCAGGAACAGGGCTAGGACAATCTTGGAAAGAAGCGCTTTCCTCAAAATAAACAAGCCTAAATAGTGGTTAATGGCTGGGCTGGCCTGAACAGACATGCAACAAGCATGCATGTACTGAGTGCACAAACAACACACAAACGAAAGAAAGAGAGAGAGAGAAGTGAATGTAGAGGAAACCCAGTTGCTGCAGACTACTTGTTATTTGTTTCAGTAGTTGTCAGTACTGTTTATTCTTTTCTGTCAACAAATTTCTGTGCAGTCACTGCCATTTGTACTGTTCCTTTTAAGTTAGTTTTTATGATGCAAAATCATCATCATGCAAAATTCAGTTTACAAGCAGGTCACAGACACACACATTTGCACTTTATATTATGTTACTGTAGCTCGAGAATCCTTGTTTCTCTTTATGACTTGAATGTATTGCCTACTTTTTTTGTTGCATTGTCAGATGTGATGCTACAGTATTTTATTTATTTAATTTAAATTTATGTGTGTGTACCTACATGTTTTGTTGGTAAAATAAATATGTTGAGCGGTCTGCTCAGCAGAGCATCTTCCACGTCTGGACTGGATGTTTTCTTGAGTCTATAAGGTAACAATAACATAATAATAAGATAACCATGTTTGTTTTGTGAAATGGGTTTGACTAAAAGAAAAAATTGGTTTCATCTATACTATACTAGGTAATTATACTATATTAACTGGTTTAAACAAAATTACATTATTAAAAAGAGATTACAATCATTGACTAAAACTAGACTAAAATGTCATCAGTTTTCGTCGACTAAAACTAGACTAAAATAGTCGTGGGTTATTCTGACTAAAATAAGACTAAAATGCTCAGAGTTTTAGTCGACTAAAACTTGACTGAACAAAAAGGAGTTTGAACGTGACTAAGACTAATAAAAACTAAAATGACAGTTTGACAGAAAGACTAGACTAAAACTAAAATTAAAACAGGCCGCCAAAAACAACACTAAAAAACTCACCGACGAGTCTCGACTTGACTGCAGATCATCTTTGTGACCAACTTGAGTGCAAAAAAATGCTCAACTTTGAAAGCATCTGGCACTTTAAAGAAGTGTTTTTTTCACATATGAATCCTGCATTACAGTGTACCAGGCAGATGGTGTTTTCCGTCTTGCTAATGTCAATGTTGTGAAAAGGGTACCCAATGGTGGAGGTGCGGTTATGGTATGGGCAGTGTGATGGCCCCGCCATCTATGTTTGGGGTGTGTTTTTCTCTAGTTGCTGGTTGTGTAGTGTCATATAACCATATAACCATATATAAGTAGTTAGTGGATAGTGACAACTTGTAATATAAAACTGAGATGTTAAAGAAACTAATCAAAATAGGACGGAATCGTAAATGAATGGTTAAGACATATACTACTCAGCACTAGTTGATTAAACATGCACCTATTGATTGAATTGATGATTAAACTACTGTATTGTGTTAACTTGGAATAAAATGTAACCACACATGTAAGAATGAAATTATGTAACACACTGTAATATTTTTAAAGTGCAGAACTGAGAAGGAGGAAAAGCTAATGGTGTATTCTGAAGAGATGGCCTGGGTTTTTTAAAACTGAAGAAAGGGCCTAGGTTTTTTTTAAAAACCAAGATGAGCTAATGGTATCAGGCACGTCCGCAGCACGGCCAGGTGCAGTGGAAAAGTTTGGGACTTTCCATGGAAAAAACCCAGTGTCAGCAGAAACGTGCAAGAGTAGGGATTGGTTGAGGCCAAAAGGCCCAGCCCCCTCTTTAGTGAATAAAAGGAGTATGTTTTGCATTGAGAAGTTGGGTCTTATCAGATGAACTTTTGTCTGTATGATCTCATGCTTAATTTTCGACAATTAAACATTATTTGCACTCAGCTTTTGAGGACTCCTGGAGATTATTTTGTTTTATTGGCATCTTTTTGAAACTCTGAAAAACCGTTTTGAACAAACAAAGAAGAAGAAGTCGATACGACAGTTGGTCTGCTCGGTCTTCCAGGTTCAGCAGAGGTGGGACCGTCATCAAGGGATGTGCTACACCTGGGCCCGGTGGAGCGCATTTACCCCCCCGCTGGCTGAACTCGCTCTCTCTCACTTCATCCACGCGGTCTGAGGGGACGCCACGGCGCAGCTGTGCCCTCCTGTTTTCTCTTTTGTTTTCTATTTTGTTTTGCGTCCTCACGCACACACGCATCCATACACGCCTACACTACTGATCACTGATACTGATCTTTTGCGTTATTTCTTTGTTACAATAAACACGTCACTTTTGCGTTGGAACCTCGTCTCCTCTCCCATTCTTGGTTGCAGTCTCCGAGCCAGACTGTAACAAGTGGGGACTCGTCCATTTTTGTTGACCCAGCTGATTTTATGGAGCTCAGGTGTGGCCTGTGGGCGGACTTTCATGCGTTTTGTGAATGAAGTCCGTAGCGGTTGTAGCATGACGTCAGCACACAGCTGTTGCTGTTTACGGTGTTTGTTGAATGAACGCTCAGCTGATTGCGGGAGTAGCGTTGACGAGGGCTTGTAAAGCAGGATGTAAATACCGGTGTGTATCTATCGCAAGTCTCGCTGATCTTGTCCGGCACGTCTTCCGTAGTGCAATCGGCTGTGAGGGAGACTCGCGTGAACGCGAATCGTGCCTCCAGGCAGATGAAGCATAGTGACTGTTTAGGCTAGAAAAATGTACTAAATGACGTTGTTTCGAGTAAACTCTGGATGTCGCCACTTCAGGACACTTGGATTGCAGCGGACGAGCAGTGTGGAGGAATATTACAAAGTTTTTGTGTAGTTTTATGGACCTTTTCCCCTGGGTCGCCACTTATGCTCGTTATATGGATTATTCCTGCCGGAGAGTACACCCGCGGGTCTCCAGCTGCACTTTGAGGAATAAGAAACTACACCAGACTTCTCATCAGCATGAGGGTGAGTCGATAATGACTGAATTTTGTTTTAGAGTGAACTATTCCTTTAAAGCAGCGCATGATCAGTTGGGACACCTTGGTGTTCGTAAGACGTATAATTACATCTTGCAATATTTTTTTTTTGCCTCGTTTAAGGAAAGATGTGTCTCACTATATTAAATCTTGTCCCACCTGTCAGATCACAGGGAAACCCAATCAGGGAATAAGTCCTGCTCCACTTTATCCCATTCCAGTGGTTGCGCAGCCGTTTGAGCATCTCGTGATTGATTGTGTCGGCCCTTTACCTCGTTCTAAATCTGGTAGCAACTACTTGTTTACAGTGATGTGTCAAAGCAACTGTATCCAGCTGCGTAGCCTCTGTGTTCCATCACAGCAAAGTCAGTTGTAAAAGCGCTGTCACAATTTGTTTCCATCTTTGGGACACCAAAAGTTATCCAGAGTAACCAGGGTTCAAATTTTTCATCCCATCTTTTTGCACAAGTGCTGAAACAGTTAAAGGTCCAACATAACATGTCTTCAGCCTATCATGCACAGAGCCAGGGTGCTCTGGAGAGGTTCCACCAAACACTTAAATCATTGTTACGTAGTTATTGTGTCGAGTTAAATCAGGACTGGAAGGAAGGGCTGCCGTGGCTCCTGCTAGCTGCCAGGGAAGTGGTGCAGGACAGCACAGGTTTTAGTCCTAATGAATTAGTTTTTGGCCATTCAGTGCGTGGACCACTTGCAGTGCTGCATGACGCTGTTGCACCATCATCAGAACGTCCATCAAACCTGATTGATTATGTAAATGGTTTCAGGCACCTTTTGTATTCAGCGGGGGAGATGGCCAAGGGTAAGTTGTCATTGTCCCAGGGAAAAATTAAACGCTTGTATGAGCAGAACGGCGCGTCTTTAGTGCTGGTGACCAGGTTCTTGCATTGCTGCCGTTGATTCATTTGCCTTTCCAGGCTAGGTTTTGTGGTCCGTATACTGTGTTTCAACCCCAAACCGCAGGAAGGCAACGCAACTCTGCCATATAAATTTGTTAAAACCGTATTACTGTCGTGTTTCTAAGTCTGTGTCAGCTGTAGCAGCAGTGGGGAGTCCATTCTCAGCGGGGAAGGACGATGGGGTCACAGCACCTGTTGACGGTCTGCTGCACGGCCGACTATCAAGGTAAACACAATTTCAAAACCCGATGCGTACCCGTTACCGAGAATTGAGGATTGCATAGACCAGGTTGGTGCAGCACGTTTCGTCAGTAAGTTTGATCTCCTCAAGGGATACTGGCAGATCCTGCTGACGGATAGAGCCAGGGAGATCTCTGCGTTTATCACACCTTCTGGTTTATTTGCTTATACTGTGATGAGTTTTGGATTGAGGAATGCACCGGCAACATTTCAATTGTTGATGAACATGGTGGTGTCTGGGTTAGAGGTATGCGCGGTATACTTGGAATACGTGGTTATCTACAGCGAGACATGGGAGGAACATCTAGCCTGTATTAACAGCTTGTTTATTCGTTTGAGTGATGCCCGTTTGACAGTGAACCTAGCGAAGTGTGAGTTCGCCAAGGCCACTGTGGTCTACCTGGGAAAAGTATCCAGGAGTATCCAGTCCCCACCACAAAAAAAGAGCTGCAGCGTTTCCTTGGCCTGGTAGGGTACTATCGCAGTTTTTGTAAAAACCTTTCCACTGTGGTAGCGCCCCTCACTTCCCTGTTAAAGGGAAATACCCGTTTTGTTTGGTCCTCCTTGTGTCAAAGAGCTTTTGATAATGTTAAATATGTGCTGTGCTCATCTCCTGTCCTTGCAGCCCCTCAGATGGACCGTCCCTTTGAACTACAAGTGGATGTGAGTGACGTGGGGGCAGGAGCGGTGCTACTTCAGAAAGACACGAACGGTGTAGATCGGCCTGTGAGTTTTTACTCCAAGAAGTTCAATGCTTTCCAGTTGAACTATTCTGTGATAGAGAAGGAGACCCTCACACTTATTTGGGCATTGCAACATTTCGAAGTATATGTCGGCTCAAACGTTCCTCTTGTTATTTATACTGATCATAACCCGTTGACCTTTTTGCACTCTGTCCATTGCCCAAATCGTAGATTGATGCGTTGGATGCTGTACTTACAGTCGTATCACCTGGACATTCGCCACATCAAAGGCTCGGAAAATGTTGTGGCCGATGCCCTGTCAAGAGTTTATAGCTCCTGATTGCCTTGCTGGACTCGTTGTGTGTAACCCTCTAGTCTTTTTGTCTGTCACTCTTAAATGCTTCTCCAGGCACCGGAGTTGCTGGGGGACGGTTTAGGGCTTGGTTGGCTTGCCAGGGATTAGCGGTAGGACGGTCAGTGTGAGCTTTGTTGTAATTGTAATTGTGGGTATAAGGAATGTGTAATATATAATTAATATAAGTGTTATAGTCTTCTCATATGTAGTGTTTTGGGGGGCTAGCAGTTGTGGCGTTCCTTTTGGAAACCCCACTCTTATGGGGGGGTGTGACAGCCCCGCCCTCTATGTTGGGGGTGTGTTTTTCTCTGGTTGCTGGTTGGTCTGCTCTGTCTTCCAGGTTCAGCAGAGGTGGGACCGTCATCAAGGGATGTGCTACACCTGGGCCCGGTGGAGCGCATTGAACTGAACTCGCTCTCTCTCACTTCATCCACGCCGTCTCAGGGGACGCCACGGCGCGGCTGTGCCCTCCTGTTTTCTCTTTTGTTTTGCACCCTCACGCACACACGCATCCATACACGCCTACACTACTGATCACTGATACTGATCTTTTGCCTTATTTCTTTATGTTACAATAAACACGTCACTTTTGCGTTGGAACCTCGTCTCCTCTCCCATTCTTGGTTGCAGTCTCCGAGCCGGACTGTAACAGCAGGCATAAGCTACAGACAATGACCACAGGTTTATTTTATTGGCAACTTGAATGCACACAAATGCCATTGTAAAGGAATTTCCATTATCTATATACTGTGCCTATAAAAAGTATTTGGCCCCTTAATTGTTTTCCACTTTTATTGCTTTTATGAATGGAATCATGCTCAATATAATTTGGCTTTTTTGACTAAAGATTTACAAAAAAATAACAAGAACCTCTTTAATGTCAAAGTGAAAACTTATTGCTACATAGTAATGTCAATTAATTAAAAATATATAATGTAAAATAAGTGATTGCATAAGTATTCAACCCCCTTTAAGTGACTGACCTAATTCAACAGAGATCCAGCCAATTGGTGCTAGCAGTCTCACAATTATTTAAATGGAGATGACCTGAGTGCAGTGAATGTGTCTCAAGTGATTATAGTATAAAGACACCTGTGTCTGACTGTCCAGTCACTGTTGCACCATGAAGACAAAAAAACACTCAAAGGTTATTGAAAGGTATAAGTCAGGGGATGGATGCAAAAACATTTCCAAGTCACTGAACGTCTCCCAGAGTTCAGTAAAATACATCATTAAGACATAGAAGCAGTATGACACGTGTAAATCTGCCTAGAGCAGGCCGTCCTCACAAACTGAGTGACTGTGCAAGAAGGAACTAGTGAGGGAGGCCACCAAGACACCTATGACTACTCTGAAGGAGTTAAGCAGTTGAGATGGGAGAGACACTGCATACACCTGGGTTCTACCAGTCAAAGAGTGGCAAAGAGAAAGCCACCGTTGAAGACAGCTCATTAAATCTCAACTAGAGTTCACCCAAAGGCATGCTGGAGACTCCAAGGTCAACTGGAAGAAGGTTCCTTGGTCTAGTGTACGGAGCCCCTTTAGGGTCACATGGTAGAAAAAAAAACTGGATGTGGAAATCCATGGGAATGAATTTGTAAACTGTGGGAACAGATTCGTAAACCATGCGAACGGATTTGTAAACTGTGCTCTCAGATTCACAATCTGTGTGCACGGTCTTGTAAATCATTTATTTTATTTTATTTTATTTAAGTTATTATTTCACCCACCTACACCCCATCCTCTATTAATCACAATGATAGTTTTTATGACCTGTCCGGTTGATCAGAGGACTGAGATCCACGCATCACATTACTCACACAGAGACGCACCACAGCGCTCCTCCTCCAGTTAAATAGAGCATTTTGCTCATATACAGTCAAACGGAGTTGTTGTCATCATCTTTAGGGCAAAATCTATGAGCACGGATTGTGAATCTGACAGCCCAGACTTACAAAACCTTGCGCATGGATTGTGAATCTGAGAGCCAACAACCTGATCGATTCTATTAGAAGATGCGTCACATTGCAAGAGGCAAGTAGTGTTCACACTAGACACTGACTGGTTATCTCAAGTCCATATTTTAGTGCCTAATAAAAAGTATTTTTTGAGGCAAGTCTTTTATTGGGACCTGTCCACAGCACACCTGTACACTAATCATGCTGTTTAATCAGCATCTCATGTCACTCCTTACCGGATTTTTACAAATGTGTGCTCAAAATCTGAGAGAAATAAGTATTTTGTGTGCACAGAAAAAGGCTTTTGATTCAACTTTTAAGAACAGGAGCAAAAAAAAAAATGTGTAGCAAACTTTGTTGAGTATATGAAGGATATTACTACATTTGCTTGGGACCACTTCATAAAACAGGGTTTGGTAAACAAAGTTTACACCCCCGAAACCCGAGGGGGGCAATTCACCATTTTCCAGTAAAAAACCATGGCCTCAGACTTGGAGATGCTGACTCACATCCCAACAGCTTCACACTCGGCTGCAAACCGCCCTAGTGCCTGCTGGAGGCTACAGACTGAAGATGCCAGCAGAATCACATTATTTGCAGAAACCAAAGATGCAATTCTGAGGTTCCTGAACCGGACACTCTCCTCACCATGGCTGTGCCTTGAGATTCTGTCCATAAATGTCACAAGCAGGATCGGAGAAAAAGGGTCAATCCTGATAAAGTCCTACAGCCAATGGAAACTTGTTTTAATTTGTGCTGAGTACAGAGCCGGTCCTGATCTTCCTAGGGGCATTCAGCAAAATTCTGATAACAGGCCCTCCTGTCTGACCTGTGAGCCATGTAAATCTTTGCCACTGCCACACAGTCACACCTGACACAGTCCTCCCTCCTTGAAAACAGCATGGTTCATGGTCATTGAATAGAATATTTTCTATAGAATCTCAAGATCAATGAATATTAGCATAAACACAAATATGAAATTTTGGAAAATAATAAAATATAAGTGAGCTTTGGCTCTGCTGCCTGGTAATTAGCCCACTTCTCACAGTAATATACAAATAGCTTTGGCTATACATTGTAAACATAAGCCGACAGGCCATAGCTGCAGCTTTATGTCTCAAAATTGTCAAATAAAACTTTTATAGCTTGCAGGGCTGTCATTTACTGAAGTATTCCAGAGCTGTAGCCAATGGTGAAATGTAACTTCCTACATTTACACAAACACTGTTCCTAAGTACAAATTTGAGGAACTAGTTTTTTACTTGAGTATTTTCATTTTATCCAATTTTATACTTTCACTTCACTGCATCTCAGAGGCAAATATTGTACTGTTTACTCCATTACATTTGTTTGACATCTGTAGTTACTAGTTACCTTTCAGATTACAATGTTCCATCTTTTATGGATTCAGAAAATTCTACTTAAAAAGTAGAATTTTAAAAAGCTAAATAAACTATTTTGAAATCATGTTGGATTAGCTGAAAAATACATTGTCAAAAAGCTAAAAAGTGAGAAGCTGACTTTTTAGAGATGTTTTTCTCACAGGACAGCCACAATACAAACAGGGATCATTTTACTGCACTGTTCTTTTCCTTTGGTACTTTAACTACTTTTATTTCAAATTGCTTTTATTGGAGGCGGTATTATTTAAATTAGCCTCAACCTTAAGCGAGAAGTTTAAGTTTTGGAAAAGTATGAGCTGCTATTTTCTCTTCATCTTGCTTTCTCATGTTTCCTCTGACTGAGTGTACACATCACGATGCATGTTGTTTCTAAGTCTATGTACTGTATGACACCGACCTCTGCCTGTGTTCATGTAGGACGACTGTCCCTTTGCACCAGTTTAAAAAAATGACTTCCCATTGCCGGGTTCATTTGTGTGTGATGTGAATATTTTACCTGTAGGAATGGATGTGTCATCCACAGGCAGGTAGGACTGAGCACTGATGGACACTTCATGGTCATAGATATCTGCTGCACCCTACACGAACGAACGCACACACACACACACACACACACACACACACACACACACACACACACACACATGCAAGCACGCAGTCACACACACACACACACGCACACACACGCACACACACACACACACACACACACACACACACACACGGTGACCCCCTGACCTAAACTCTAGTGCCATCATCAGGACAAATGTTACACTTGTTTACAGGAAATCAAGAAATACCTAAATCTAATGGATAGATTGTTTTTAAAACCACTTACCTCTCTGGAAACACTGAGTTGACTTCATTGTGTCCTGAGTTGAACACAACTGTTTTAACTCTAACTATCTTTCTGACCATCAGCAAAAGGCTGCTGTTGCTGGTGATTAATGCATTTGACCAACACTAAGTTGAGGCGCTATTGTATATAGGACTGAAAAAAACAAAATAAAAAACAAATAAAGCTAATAGCTTGAAAAACGACCATTAAATGCACAAGTCGGTTAGGAGGCACTGGGTGCTGAGGTGTTTGCAGTCATTATTTAGCAATTTCTTTCTCTCTTATTTTTATTTGTTTGTTTTGACTGTTTCAGTTATTTTCAGTTTCAGTTCAGTTTAAAATGTTGAATCTGTAATTCAACTTTAAAGAGCTTACAACTGTCATGTCAAACAGCACTCTGCAGGACTAAAAGCCCCTCAAAGAGTGGCACAGTCGGCTGAAAGTGCTACAGGGGGTGCTCTCCCCAGCCTACACGACATCTACAGCAGGTGTACAGGACCAAATCCAGGAGAATCATAAAAGCATGCCACCAATCCAAACTAGAGCTGGGCCGATTAAAACATTTTCAAACACATTTGATATAAGGCCCAAGAGTGGACCCGACTTGTAATACCAAATTTCACCACTAGATGTCGCACTAGACTTCCAAGAGGAACATTATGTGAGCCCGTGATTGTCAGCGTCAGTCAATTAGGGCAACTGCAACATGTCGTGTTTTCATTTCTCAAAACAATTCAACTTAATTTTTCTTCGTCTAAAATAAAACAATCACAATAATCAATGAAATAGGATTTCAGCTCAGCTCAGTGAAACTGGGTACTGTACTCCACCCTGAGAAGTACAGTGGTGCTGTGTGCACAACTGTCAGTTTTAGTATATCATAAGAAGATATAAACACCACACCACCTGTTGAGCTGAGCTGAACTAATTTGTGATCCCGGGGCCCCTGCTAAACTAGCCACATGCTGCTAGTTCTTTCCATCTCGTGTTACACCTGACAAATGCTGATGTTCACTGCATCCCTGTAAAATCTGCTCCATGTTTTGCAATTTTTGCACATTTTATACATCTTTACCCATCTATTTATCTACTGATCTATTGTATTTGCACATTTTTTTCAATCTATTGCTTATTGAAAATTTTGAAAAATCCGTTGTCATAAAAATCACTGTTAATGTTGTTATGTTTAGTGAGTGACAAATAAACTTAAAACCTGAAGATGATCATTAGTAATGGTGAATTGAAAGTGGCCTAATTCAATATTTCTCTTTCTTGCTGTATTTCTTCCATCTTTTCTACAACAAATACAGCACTAATAAGATAGATGATGATGTGCCCTTACCTGTCCAGCCAGGTTAAAGTAGGAGTGGTTGGTGAGGTTGATGGGGGTAGTTTTGGTCGACCGGGCCTGGTATTCAGCAGTTAGTGTGTCCCCCTGAACACATAACTTTAATTTTAACGAACTGATATCTGCAAACTATTTATCAAATTGCAAAACGAATAAAATGTCTGGCTAGAGAACAGTGCATTTTCTGTTTATCTGAAGAGTCTGAAAATGTTCTCTAAATTCAGTAAAACAATTAAACTGCCAACAAAATCAATATGGTATATGCATGACACATTTCTATTTAACATCTATCAAATCTGGACCCATTTCATCTAAGGTTGTTTAATTCAACCAAAAGGTGTTCTGTGTTCTGTGCTGACCAAAATATGCTTTGGGGCTCAATAAACAGAGCGGTTCTTGAGCCAGAACACAGTCAGATCATCCCAGGCAAATGTAAACTTCAGCTAGAAAATAGAAAAATGATTGGGATGTTTGAGAGTGATGATGATAGTGACAGCTACAGCATTTTAAATTATTGAACGTGGTGTGTTTACCTCTAGGTTATAGGAGACAGAGACCTGAACCTCTCCAGGATAACCCTGGTCTCCATCTGGACTTGTCATTCGCAGCTGTACACCATTTTCCAGTGCCGTAGCAAACCAGATACCCTGACGAGACAAACACATAAAGATTATACAATATATACATATAGGATTACAAAATAGAAGAAGTCATTGGTGCAAAAGATTAATACTCTATCAACTCATCTTTGGTGGTCACAGGGGGCTGTAGCCAAACCCAGCTTAGACTGGGCAAGAGGTGGAGGATGGCGATAATGGGTGATAATGTCTGGAGAATCCTGTTCATGTGCCTCGATATCAATACTGCATGTATCTGATGTATTTGTATCAATGGAAGAGTGGAAAGCAATATATAGGCAAGAATAAAAGAGTACGAAGCAGCTAACCTCCCTGCAGCATCATCATTACACTCACTATCTTGCTGTGTATTCTCCAAATTCTCCAATTCTTTGAAAATTACTTGTTCTTTTCATACATGGGGTCAACTGGACATGGGTATGGGCGATGTGAAAATCTTATGTCACAATTATCCTGGCCAAAATTATTGTGATTCACGATATTATCCAGACAATCATCAAAATATGCGAGAAAGTCTTAAAATGGCATTAGAACATACTAGAATCACTTTTTCTTACATTTTGTTAAGAAGCAAACATTTTTATTGCATCGCAATAAGATCCTTTTCTTGAGATAAATAAACTCGTCAGTAAGCAGACGGTCCTAAGTGCAAATCAGAGGTGATGTTCCAAAGAACATAAACCTTCTTCCGTCAGGTTCTGGGCACCTCATCTTCAAGTCCTTTTCAAAGTATTTCCACACATCCAATTCCATGGAAAGAAAGAAAGACAACTATTTTAAATCCCCATGTGTGGGTATTTACAATTATCGCGATACTAGAAATTTACCTCAGTCAGCTCATCCTTGCATGTCTTCCTCCCTAATAGGATGTTACACAGACTTTTTATTATAGAACTGGTAGGGTTAATTCCAGTTAATGTCCAGGTCAACTGATTCAGACACACATACAGCTTGGTGCCCAGAAAGGTTCAGTGTAGCAGTGCATGTGAAAATACGGCAATAGAAATAGAAGTAGACAACATTCGCACCTAAGGGCAATTTGGAGTTGCCAATTTACCTTCATGTCACTTTACTGTAGGAGGAAACTGCAGCATCCAGAGGAAACCCACCGGGTGAACACATAAGCTCTAAACAGACAGGCCACGTCAGCCAGCAACATTTACATATGTATATACTTTGCTATTACTGTAATTTTGAGTCTGCATGTGTAGCAGAAATGCTCCCATGCTGGGTTATGTAGGGTATAGATTTTGAGACTACTTAAACAACATAAAGGAGCTTAATTTCTCACTCTTCCTAAGTCTTTTACCTCTTTTTCAGTGCAGCCAATGCAACTTCTTCAAATAGTAATTTAAACATCGATTAGCCCTAATTAGGCAGGATGAATTTTAGTCCCATGTGCGAACAGGGACTAATGGGCTACTATCTCTTTGACTGCTCTGACTTCTTTTAGCCCCTATTTTTTCAACAGGAACATTTCTTTTGACAGACCTTAAAAAGTTCCAGTGTGTGGGATTTATGGGGATCTACTGGAGAAAATGGAATATAATATTCATTCATAATGATGTTTTCATTAGTGTATAATCACCTGACTATAAGAATTGTTGTTTCTGTTACCATGGAAGAAGTCTTTTATACAGTATCTGTGTTGGGAGCAGTTCCTCTTCCACCATGTAGCGCCGCCGTGTTTCTACAGTAGCCCAGAACGGACACACCAAACACTGGCTTTGAAGAGACTCTGAAGATTTGGGTGTTTTTCACATTTCTAGCAGTCAAATGTAGGGGAGGGGGAGACAAGTGGTATTTTTTCTGTTGCAATCGTCAACCTCACCGCTAGATGCCATAAATCCTTTACACTGGACCTTTAAAGCCAAACCAGCTCCACCAGCTCCACAGAGACTACTTCATGTCTGCTGATGGGGACATTGAACACATGCATGCAGTTTGTCCCTTTTCTCGCTGCTTTACAGCTTCTGCTTAAACCATCACCATGTGATGTACAGTAAAATTCCTTAAGCAGTGCAGTTATAAAGGTGTGTTTATTTTAAGCCTCATGAGACATCTAAATTCAATAAACACTTCTATAAACATGTTTGTTTATGGACTTCTGTCACACAAACAAACATGTGCAGCTAGATGCACAGCACAGACATGCACATATATACAGTCCTCTTAATATGGTAGGACTTGAGTCTTTATCTGGGGGGGGGGGGGGGGGGGGGGGGGTGTATGTGTGTATTTACAGTAATTAGCCAGTGCTATGTAGAATTTAGCCCTCAGTCTTAATAAGCAGACTTAGGTAACAGGCATAGGGCCCTCGCACCCACGACATGTGTACGCTAGCCACTTGAACAGCCCCATCGTCACCTTACCTGTTAGGGCACACTCACACTTGGCCTAGTTGCTCCGTATCGTGCAGAAGCGTAATTGTCCCTCCTCCCCAGTCCCCCGCTGGCCTGCACTCTCATTACTCCAGCCACAACCGGGCCTGAGCATGGTTACCTCTTGTACATACGTCATCATATTGTAACATGGTCGCAGCACAATTGAGAACAACACAGAGAACATGACTTTACTGACTTCTATGTGGCTTATTCTGTGTCGTTTTGGTCACAGATGGCACTCTGTGCAAGGTGGAGGAATACGCCTGATTATGCTTCATGTCCACTTTGCACACCCGTGCTTGTGCTCAGGTGTGCAAAGTGGACATGCTGAGCAACCGCAACTACTGTACCAGGGCCAAGGAAGTGTACTGTGCTTGAGCACTCACACCAGTTAAACAAACTCGACTTTGGGGGTCAAACATGCTGAGACATGGTATGGATGGCCTAGAGTGAGTGCGCCCTCCAAATGCTCTTCTGAAGGTTCTACTTACTGGTATATACAGTACTTATGTCATTTATTTCTCTTACTTTCTATACATATCTGCAATTATTTCCCTTATTGTGCAATTGCAAAAACTGATGCAGATCAACAAAGGTTTATCTTATTTTATCAGCACCTGGGTGGTGAAGCCTTTGTGAGACAAGTACAAAGAGGGAAAACTAATGGTATTTTTCCACAGAGGTTCTACACAAATTGCTATAAGCTTTCTAAAGGCTAATTGAAGCTGATCATACATGAAAACATACTCACCTTATTGAAGCCCTGCAGCCCCCCATGCAGTGCATTAGGTCCATTATTGACATCTAGTTGGTAGTCTCTTCCTTCCACTACAAAGTGTCCCTTTGCAATCCTGTTGGCCACACGACCCACCGTGGCTCCCAGGTAACGCTTATCTGTCACATAAGCTGCAACACAACACAGGCTATTTTTATTCAAATTCACTCAATAATGTCTGTCTTACATTAACCTCACTTGTTCTCCCTCAGTTCTTTTCTGAAGCATCTCTCTTTCTATAAAATGCAATTTCACAGAGCACCACCATAAAGAATATGAGGATGAGAACAATAATAATTTAATAAATTATAAAAACCAGAAACAAACTGGGGCTAAATAAAGATGAAGCCAACTCCCTTCAAAATATGGAATCTTAGAGTCACTGTGAATACTGATGCAAACATTTTCTATTTAAAATCAGGGAGCAACATATAGGGACTCTTAATACAAAAGTGACTTAAAAGATAAATTCATCCAAAAATCAAGTCATTATCTACTCACCCCTATGCCAATGGAAAGCCAGGTGAAGTTTCGTAGTCCACAAAACATTTCTGGTGCGTCATAGCTTAATAGCATTGCAGCATTCTCCTTAACAACTGAAGTAGATGGGAACTTTAAAATGTCAAAAACCAAGGCATTATTTACACCCTCGAAACAAGGCCAAGCTTGTGCAGCCACACCTTTAGCTTAGCAGCTACAGTGAAGATTTCGTCTTAAAAAGGGTGTAAATAATGTCTTCTCAAATCAGTTTGGCATCTCAAGGCTTCCAGAGACTTGGATTACACTGGATGAGCTGTATGGAGCCATTTCATGTTTTTTTGTTTTTTTTGCTTCAGTTGTTTAGCAGAATGCTGTGAAGCTCCAGAAATGTATTGTGGACCACAAAACATCATAGGCAAGGAGTAGATAAAGGCTGAATTTTCATTTTTGGGTGAATGGTTCCTTTAATTTCGACACAACAGTTCTATGATTAAAGAATTTTCCCTAAAATATTTTAAGTCTCGGTCAGGCTGGGCGATATGGCCTTTAAATCATATTGTGATATTTTTAGGCAATACTGCAATACTTTATATATATCTCTATATTCTTAAAACTCCTCTGAAGCAAAAAAAATCAAATATCATATTTTTTACCAAATACCTTGATATCAATATTGTGACAACATTACAGAGATGACTATTGGTACTTTGAAAAAAATATGAAGACAACGAGAGTTGTGATAAATAACTGTTAGTTATGTGGATATATTGACTTCCTTCTGAAGTCTAACCATTTAATTCATTTTGATTCGTTAACAGTTATGTGCCTTCCAACCTTCCAGGTCATCGTAGCCCAGGACTATGTCTTCCATTTGACCATCCTTCCCTCTGCTTTGCACAGACCTGATGATGGCACCCAGGGTGAGAACCTCAACCCGCACCTGGGAGGACTGCAGCACCCAGAGGTCCACACTGCCCTGGCCGAGCCCCTCCCCCCACTGCTGATGGCTTATCTGAGTCATCCTGCAACCACAACAAGCACAACAGGACATCACCTTCACTCAGTGGTCCTTCAGCGCGAGTTTCATGTATCAGCCAACAGGATTATCAACGGTGTTCTGACCCAGATTCAGATTGTTAAGCTACAGTGTAAGTGTGTGACTGTATGTGGTGGCTAGAGACGTCTGTGTGCCTTTTTCTGCGAGTGTCTGTGGAAGCGTATTACAGCGTATTTACCGGCACATACACTAAATATCATGAATCATCCAAACAGCAACAGTAATAATGCAAAGATATGTTTTAACGTGCCGTGCTTCTCACTGTCACACACACACACACACACAGCCAAAGTGTTCACTCGCACCGGTATGTTCACTGGTGTTTACTATGTGAAGTGTTGACAGCCAACATAATCTTGCATTCAAAGAATTTCACAAATCGTCAACCACTTGTAAGTTCACTCCTGTGGTACATGATCGTTTCTCACCTGAAAATAGTTTAACAACTCAAAACGCATCCGGTCTTCTTCTTCTTCTTGGGCTTGTATCGTGGCTCGCAAACCAACTTAAAGGCTGCACCTGCACCTATCGCCACCTACTGTGCTGGAGTGTGTAGATTCACGCTATCAAACATAAACAGACTAATAGTAGTAGCAGCAGCAGTCTTTTTAATCACCATAAAGACATTATATTGTTATTATAATAAAACAGTATAAAGTATAAACAAAGTCAACAGTCTATGAATGAAGAAGGCCTCACCATGGTGTAGTGGAGGCGTTCTTCACATATATTTTATATAATTTACTTGTATCAGATATTCTGTCTATGAAATTTGTAAACTGTGATTTTGTTGTTCTGTTCTGTACATGTGACATCTACTGCACGTCTGTCCGTCCTGGGAGGGGGGTCACTCCTCTGTGGCTCCTCCTGAGGTTTCTTCCATCTCTTTTCCCTGTTAAAGTTTTTTTGGATCGAGTCTAAGCATAAAGGATGCCATTCACTGAGGCAATGTGATTGGGATTTTTTGCTATATAAATGAAATTGATTTAATTTGATCTGATTTGAATGCCTAGTGACTGAGCAGGCTTAGGCAGAAGCAAAATGCTTATACATCCTGCAGTCCCCTAAATATGAAAGAAAACAAACAATCCAACCAACTCAAAACAAACAAAAGTCATTCATACTTGTAACCCTAGAAAATAGCTCTATAAACAGTCTTTTGAAAATTAAAAGGTAATACACATACATATTTTTTAAAGTTTATATTGACATAGCTCCATTATTTTACCCCAACAATAGAAATACGTCTTTTTTTAACCCCCCTTTTTTTTTTTTTTTAGCATTTTGTATGTTAATCTTACAAACACCTGTCAGATCATATTTGTTCTCCCGTTTTGAGAAAAACCTCACATAGTCTGGGAGTGACCTTGATTTTGCTCTAAACATATTTTGCATTATTACATAATAAAACAAGTAATTACATTTCTTACCATGGGAATTTAGAAACACTGGATTTGTGTGAGCATAATAATCAGTCTCGTTAAGAATTCATATGGCTTGTTTTTGTAGGAATTTGTTGCAGTTTTAAAGGTCAACCCCCACAATGCCACTGTAAGATATGTGAGGAAGAATAAGAAAGCAATATTATTTGAAAGGCCTTGATTGATGATTTATTATATCCCTAGATCCCTAAGATGCCTTTTGACTTTAAAATGTTTGATACTATCAGTATGTTGTTTACATGTTAATTTATGATGAATAATTTATGACCAAGAGTAAGCAATACCTCTCATCCCATACTTCTCCAATTTGTCAATAATTGGCTGTGATCTATAATATGAAAAGCCTTCTGTAGGTCAGTATAAATACATGAGCATGTTTTTGCTTCACCTTATGAATTTAAATTAGTAGCCCAATGTGTAGACCCACTTACAATGGAATGTAATAAAGTACATGCTTACTTAAGTCCAACATTGACGTATTTGTACTTTACTTATTGAGTATTTCCATTTTCTGCTACTTTTTACTCCAACTCCACTTCATTTTGGCAGTAGATATTTAACTTTTTACGCCAAACCATTTATTTGATAACCTTAGTTACTACATACTTAAGAGATTACATGTGACATTAGTGATAAATTAATTTATTTTATTAGCAATTGGGCAAATAAAAATCTGATAATCCTAAAAATTCTGAATATCGCTCGATATTCGTTAATCAGCCAGCCTGTTGGCCCATAGTATACAGTATATACATGTTAATATATTGATCATTTACTTTTACTTGTACATTTAATATCAGATAGACTTTTATTCAAGTACTATTTGTATGAGTTACTTTCACTTTTGTCAAAGTAATATTTACTTTTGGAGACTTTTTGTGATACCGAGGTCTACTGCATACAGTTAAAGAAGTATTCTCCAGTGTAGAGGTACCAAAAACACCGTCCAGCACGGGCATTGGTTAATAAAAACTTCATGCTTTACTGTGCAAGCATCTCATTAATGAGTGAAAATGTTGCCCTCAAAACAGACAGCCACTGAGCCAATTATGATCTGATGAGAAAAACACATTATTAATCACCTTTACCCTATATATGTCAGTATATTGAAGAGTATTAAAGTGAAAATAATACATTAATTAGACACCAATTGGGGGAAGACATTGCATAACTTTATTCTGCTCTCTCTAGAACAAAGCTCAAAAAATGTCAGATATTCCCTTCCTGGAAAATAAACAGGTTTGTTCACAAATGTCAAGTGATATCTAGTCATGTATATACAGAATAAATACGCATACAGAATATGTGACAGATATTACAGATAATAGGCTACGCTAAATATAGAGCTCATGTCCATTACCAGATTATTTATGTTGTAGAACACACATGCTCACACTTTCCCTATGATTACCCAACTATAAATTCACACTGAATTGCTTAGAGCACTACCACACACTTGTATTAGAGTTTTAGTATCTGTATATACAAATGGCTGTAGTTCAGCTTGTTGTGCATGTAGCCTCTTTACATTGTGCTTCTACAGTATTCTTCTGTCAGATGGAAAACTTGCTGTTATGTTTGCTGTACAACATAAAACAGGAAGCTTCCTTTACAGAAGACAGTTAGCTAGTGCTGTTAGGCTAGAGCCACATGTGCAAGCAACTTGCTAAATGGTCAGTTGGGTAGACCAAACAAAATAATTACCAGGTAAAAGTTTGAAAATATTCTTTATGCTTTTCATCATTCACCTACATCATACTGATCATCTCTGATGTCGTTATCATGGAGATTTTCATTTAAATGTCACTGCAGGCCTTCACCCACACACTCTACCACTGTTAAGCCTCCATTACCCCCATTATTGTGTGTGGTGTGTGTTTTTTCTGCACTTCAGATTTGATGATTTTAATTCAGAGCTGCAGGGGCCTTTGTGAGCACAGCCAGTGGCTGAAGGCAAAGTATACTTCTAAAGCACCGCAGCAGGGCTAGAAACCAAACACTACAAATAAGTAGAGACTAAAGCAAAGTATAAGCAAATTCTTTCATGCCAATGAAGTTAGCTCACACAGACTCCACTATCCTCAATAATCCTGCATGTGCAGCAAAAGAGCCATGGGTTTCAAGTAAAATGTGAACACGACTTGAGGCTAGACAGAACAAGATTCCCTTTCATGTGATTATAGGAGATACCAGAAGCTATATTGGTTTCTTTTAAACACAACAACATTCCCTAAAGCTGAAAGCTATAGTAGACAATTCTAGAGAAAGATAGTTGATAAATGAGTCTCATTCCCAGGTCGTCAAAAACCGAGGCTTTGGGTAGGACAGTTTTTTGTTTCACCTGTAACCAAGTCATTATACAACTTTGGACTACTTGTATCAGCCATAGTCCATCATTCAATGTTATTAAATGCTACACTGTCAATACACAGTATTTTTACCCCTTATACTACCAATTCTGCATAGGCTATATACAACCATCTTCAGTTGTCCCCTGATCTGAATGCTTGCAAATCATAAACATTTAAATCTTTCTAATCTCTACCATCCATCACATATGACATGATAGCAACAATGTGTTAAGTCTGAGGCTGCGTTAGACCGTGTTTAAAACTGTACTTCTTACCACAGTGACATGATGCAAATATTCATAAAGACATCCCCCATTTATGTACAATACAACTCTTACTGGACAAGCTCAGGAGCCTTAGAGAGAAACAGCATCCAAAACACCATAAATGCTTGAGCACTAGGTCATGCCATCCAGATTATTACTTGTTAATGCAGTTGCATGAATATCTTCATTTGAATGATTGCGGTGATTTACAGACCGTCTGGTTCAAAATGCTATGATGTTGGTTGATGAGCTGGTTATATTGTACAGATTCTGATGATGGAAGAAGTCCATTTTTCAGTCTGTCAAAATACCTTGGTCTCAAAGTAAATTTACACCATTGATTTACAAAGCCCAAAGCATTGTACATTTACTTAATATCAACAATCTTAGCCAGCCACATTTTAGGATAAATCAATATTGCTACACAATCCCAAACTTTTATGTGTCACCTGTTTTGTGAAAATTTTACTATGCACTACAAATAAACTTATTCGGATCCTTGGATTGATACTTATTCTACAACTTGGGCTTCTCACTTTTTGTCATATTTTTCGCCTCTTTTCAATTTAGAAAACATTAAGGATAAGGGTCATTCCATATCAAATCAGGGTTTTTTTTTAATTTTAGATTTGCATGTGCATGATAGTTAACACATAAAAAAAATTCTGTGAAATATTTGCATTATTGCATTATTACAGCACGAGGATGTGCTTTATAAAAAAAAAACCCAAACCACCAACTTAGCTCTCTTTCCATTTACTAGGGCTAGTATTGAAAAAATATGATTTTTGCTTGTGCCTTTCAATCATTTGGATCTGTTAAACAGTGTCTTGTCTGTGCCCTTACCAAATTTCATGGTTACTAGGAGTTATAAATAAATAAATACCCAGGGATAAAAAAAAATTTAATAAATGACAATAATTCTCAAAATTGATTGGAAATATTTTACAGTTCTTTCATTTTTGTGTCAAAAAGAATGTACAAAAAGTTTATGAGATTTGACACGGAATGAGCCATGACCATTATTTGCTCTTACTTTTTTCAAACCTTGACTGGTGGAGCCCAAATAAGTTGACCTCAGTCCATCTGTGCTACCACCATCCCTTTAGTCAAGAGCAAGACACCACAACAACTACTGTCCAGATGACAGTCAAATTTGGTATGATTATTTACAGTCGCCACAGAATGACGTCAGGACCATATTTTGGTAACATTATTGTCATACTGTTCCTTTGATTAACTGGTTAACCTTGTGCTCCATGACAAGGCAATTTGAAAACCTAAGACTGTTTTCTATGAATATTCATGGTCCCAAGACGATAATTCTCTGTTTTTGCAGAGCCCCTCACCTTTCCTCTACTGCCACCACCAGCTCAAAATGTACTCAATGTTTGTGAACAAGGAATGTAAAACTTCTAATGGACAGATTTCAATGAAATTTACTGAGTGTGTTCATGTTCCCTAGACTTAAACCCTTCCCATTCTATATACACTCTGACCTTCCCTCCCTCACTCCAAAATGTCATCTTTGTACATTAGATTATAGGGCCATCACATATATGGTAGATAACAAAAGAAAATGTTGAGTACATTCATGCTCCTGATTAAATGAACCATTTTGGTTTTAATGACCTCATGGCCTTTCCCTGTGAGCTAACACTCAAACTAAATGTACACTTTCATTCCTACTTTCGGTAAGCCTTAAAGAACTGAAACTCATTTTGTTGTTTAATGCTTATGTGAACATTGCAGCCACTGGGGGCTGTTATTGGGGAAATAGAGCCTTAGTCTTGTTGCAACAAAACCAGTGACATATGTTAAAGCCAGTTTAATATTTAGTAATAGTAGATAATCTGGATAAATCAATACAGTAGATTAGTTTGTTGCTGCATGCTGGTTTAGCTGGTGTCGCCAAGGATGGTCAATATGGAGCTGGCCTGCGAGGCAAGTTTACTGCTGCTATGATCCGTCAGTTTACTGAGGCTTTCCTTAATATTCACAGAGTTCAACTCCTCCTTCATCACACCTGGAGCAGACAAGGATAGAAAGAAGAGGAGAGAAGTGTGAGATGATTGCAGCTAGTGGGGGTAAAAATGTGCAGTTAAGATATATTCAGGCCTGCAATCTTGGATATGATTCATCCATATCATATATCATATATATATCATATATCATATATTTCATGACAGTTTTCCTCAAAATGAACAGCAACAGCTTGAAATCTACGGTGGAACAGTATTGCTGTGAGCAGCCGTGTTTCCATACAGCATTTTTATGTGCATTTTGAAGAATATTGCATTAGAATTTTTTATGGAAACAAAAACTTCCTCTAATTCACAAAAAAGTTTGACCGCTCGCTTGAGGTGGTTTTTGTCTCTTGCGAATCAGAGTTAATGTGCAAAATGTTTGATGGAAACAGATTTGCCGAATAAACTCTGACGTAGTGAACATTCAACTCAGCTGTTTCCGCTGCCTGCGAAAACATGTCTGTGACATAGCCATGTAGCCTACACCGGGTCATCCTCTGACGAAATTACGCTTTACGTAGCCTAGTTCATTTGCTCAAAACAGTTTAAGGAAACGCGCCAGATTCACATTTTGACTTTTTGATTTTTTGCAAACTTTCAAAAGTTCGCTTAAAAATTTGCTTGACATTTTAAGGAAACACAGCTAATGTGTGTTGTAAAATCAAACACATACTGGAGTTAGCCAGGCTGCAGATGAGTCCTAAAGCACTGAACTTGACTTCGACCGCCCCTGCAGGATCCTCCAGCATCCTTTTCAGCATTGGCAGCAGCTCAGCATCTCTAAACGGATCCTTCATAGACTCTGTAGTGTCCACACACACCCACAAACACACAGGTGAACACACACACAAATGCATTTCTAAATTTACATTATTACATTATTTCATTCAAAACGCAAAACTGATTTGTCAAATTTCTGTCATCATAAAATAAACCAAACCAGTTAGAGGTGGTTGGTCCTGTGTATTTCTTAGTGTGGAGCATTGATTACATTTGGCTGCACCTGGTCTTCCCATGCAGTCTTTCTCTGGTCTCTCAATACTATACAGATACTTTGCCTCTGTCATTTTGTGTCAAGTGGTTCTTTGCTTTTGCCTCACACATTAGATTAGTGGAACATTAAGCCCATAGAGCCTTATACATGTTTAAAAGGCCTTTACACTTTTTTTTTTCTATGATTATACACGTAAATTATTTATTTATTTATTTCACAGAGAAAGTGAAAGTGATGCAGCAAAAAGCACATTTTTTTTCGTATCAAGATACATTTTTCTGACCTTTCGCAGCACGAATGAAGGCATCAACCAATCATGTTTAACCAAACAGATGTCATGTCTCAACTCATGATATTTGTGGACTGGAACTGTTGATTGTTTATGTTTGTCATCAGCCTGTATTGTATGACAAAGGACACAAAATTATAAAGACAACGTGCCAAAGTTGATTTAGGATGAGTAGATTGCTCTCCGCACAGACAGCTGTAAATGTGGGATTTAGGGAACGGAAGCTGTTATATTAATCTGCACACAAACGTGGGAGTTGCATCTTAACGGACAACACTGGAGCTGAGATGAACCCGGTGAATGTGACCTGTCATATCATACCTTTCAGCGAGCCGGTCATTGCTGCATGCTCCCATGTCACTTATTTGCATATTGGAGCATAGAAACTGAAACAAGTCCAGTTGCCTATGATACAGCACCTAGATATACCATGACCTGGATGACTGAGAACCTTCATCAACATAATGGAGCATGCTTTTAAAAAATTGCGTCACTGCTGGTGTTAATAGTTATGATGCAGCATATTTGCAGGCGATTATTTCACATAGTCATGTAATTTATTTGTCATGTCCTTGGTGTGTAAAGGCCTTGAAAGTGTTTATTTTCAGTCCTGAGCTAATAATAAACCCTGTTTAGTCAGAGGTGCAGCTGTTTAACCACTGTGGTGCTGATTACTGCTCACACCAAGCAGTTTCTTTCTTTCGCTCCATGTATACATTAGCTGAATTAAAACAGTTTAGAATTCGCCTGATTTTGTTTTTTGGCTTCAATGCATATAAATATCAATTGGTTTTTATGAACTACTTCAACTGTTCAAAGCTAAAAGCATTTGTGTTTCTTTTGTATCCATATACTATATAGGTATATATGTGATGTACTGTGCACAACATGTTAAGTTACACAAAACATCAATTAAACTCAACAGGGAATAAACAGCAGGATGGTATGGGAATTCAATAGCATTTAAATAAAGTCAAAATCATCTCAACAAATCCCATGACTGACACAACAAGCTCTGCATTTGTGTGTATTTGTTGCAGAGAGAAAGAGTAAGCCAAGGCCAAATGTAGAAAGGAACAGTGTTCCAGTTTAGTTACAAGTGAACAATTTTGAGTTGCCTTTACCTTTTATACATACAATTATTATGGTTGATGTAGTTGGAATTTGTTTTTGTAAAAAAAAAAAAAAACTTTCAGCATATTGTATTAAACACAAAGTAGGGTTGAGTGAGTACTAATATCAAGTAACCTACAGATACTGTACTTTTATGAGTACAAGTATTATCCAACTATTCAATTATTCAAGTAAAAAGTGTCAATACTGTGATGGAGGTAAAGCCTCATTTGGTAGCTGACTGAAATGTATGCATTCAAGTTTATAAAAAGCTGTTCTGTAAATAGTTACACTCTTACTGAGGCTCCTCTCTGAAGCTGTTCTATTAATAGTTTTTTAATAAATAATAAATATAGCAACTTCTTATCTCAATTTCAGGCTAAAAATAACAACTTCCAGTCAGCCACACCCACTTCTGGTGTACAAACACAGATAATGGTGTACCTGCTCATTCCATATATGAACTGTATTGCAAGAGAGGGCCAAAAATATTGCAAGAGCCTGTGAGTATGTTAACAGTTGAAGCTCTGTTTCTCTGAAAAAAGGAGTCTGTGGAAAAACTTTGGGGTCCATATTTATCAAACTTGGTCCTACTCCTTAGGGATTTAGAAAAACTGTAGAGCTCTTCCTGTGGTATTCCAGGCAGGTCTACTATGAAAGGATAGACAGGTGCACTCTTCTCTACCTGGCTGACAGTTCACCTTTATTTCCAGTCAAACTTTGTAGTGTGAGTGATTCTGACATAATTTATAAATTCGTGCCAAGAACTCAATTTAGGAATTTACATAATCTCATAAATTACTTTACCAATGTCAATGGCAGATGCTATCGCCAGGGCAACCAGGGCCTCGTTCTGCATGATGACATGCTCACTTGTTGTCATGGAGATTAGCTGCCGAACCCCAGCTGCTTTAGCTACAGCACTAACAACTTCCTGCCAGAGAGAGGAAATCAGCCCATTACAGATGCTGCAGTGTGTGCATATGCATATACAAGTTAAACTTCAACAAACTGGGTATGGCTCCCAAGAAGAAAGAAATTGTAAGTTTTAGCTCAAATCTATACTAACATTCAGATCAGAATAAAATGACTCACAGGGCTGCGGCTGTGTCTGATGAAGGCAGCCAATAGGCGACTGGCTTCTCCTCTGACTCCTGCATGGTCTTTGGCTTCACACCACTCCATGACTCGAGCCAGCAGCACAGCATCTCTCCCCAGCACCAAGGCTGCCTCCTCTGACAAACACAGCAAAGTGGAGAAAACAAAAAATACATTTAAAACACCTGTCTTACCTCTAGGGTTGAAAATATTGAGATGAAATATTAGAATTAAATGGATTTTTCCCCCCGGGACAGGACAAAACAACACCTTACTAGACAGATGTGTCTGATCCCCTTCCCATTCAAGCAGATTTCCATGTGGCCTGGCCTGTATCAGACCAATCACAACCGCTTGTCTTATATGGGTGGGGTTGGATATGATGAATGACAGAGGACTGTTTGGCCACTCTAATTGGTTGTAGGTCCAATGCCGTCCAGTCTGCAGGTCTGTCTAGCAGTGTACCAGGCTCAAAAAATTCAACTCAAACTGTCAAACCAAGCAGTGCTGATCATTTATAAATCAAGATTCTGTTTCTATTTCTCAACTCAAATCTTTTCAGAAACACATTTTAGTGTACTGTATGATGTAATGCCATCGTTTGTGACCAGGCTGCAATTTTTTCCTGCTAGAAAAGGAACCAGGAACTGCCCCAACTTGCATGCATAACTTGGCAGAAGACACGTTTGGTGCCTCTGGATGTATCCTATCCAATCCATAGACATATAGGTCTGTGCCCGCTGATAACGCCCCTTGAAAATTGAAGGGGTGGAAGGGGGAAGGGAGAACATATAAAAGGATGGATAAAAGGACGAAGAAAGAGTAAAAGTTATAATTTAACTTCTTTAACTTCAACCCACAATGAATAGGCCCCAAAGGACTATTCAAAGAGGGACACATGGCATCTTTCCTACCTAGGGCGCACTCTGTAGACGGTCTGGGTCAAACCACCCACAAGTTCCCTTCAGCAAGGGAGAAATAAGAAATTCTTAAAAGATAAGATGAAGTAAAAAAGGAACGGTGGGGGGATTAAAGAAGCCCCCTCTTTGGGTCGACCTTTGTGCCTGACCCGTCTCATGCTGTGCTGATGCTGGCGGAGAGGGGCCCTGATAACCTGATGCGCAGGATAGGTTACTAGCTGTACTTGTTGTTGTGTGATTGTGCTGTGAAAACATTACTTTTAAATGATGAATGCAATTAGTGTCAGGCATGAATATTTACAGTCTTTGAACACTATGCTCACCTTGTCCATCCACCATCATGCGTAGTGTACCCAGAAGTTTGAACTGAACTGGTGGCATGTCAGAGCGCAGCAGAGTCTTTATCTGCTCTGTCACTCCGTCCTCCAGCATCCGCACTTTGTTGGTGGCTGGAAGACACTGAAGTCAAACTGAAGCACTTCACAATGTAATGTAAGCAGTGTCTGTGTTTGTATGTGCTGCTTTGTATGGTTTATAAGGACAAAACTCATTCAGGTTCATTTTAGCATCCTTGTCATTTTAAATACAATTTGAATGATAACATGTATTTTTATATTGCTGCCGGTAATTTTCAAGCATTACAGTTTTTGTCATTTTTCCTTATTTACCCATGTAAAGTATTTTTCTGACATTTGCCCATTAACACCCATCTGAATTGTTTCAGTAGGTTTTGGAAGATGACTCAGTGACTGTTATGTGTCTCTTGGTGTGAAAGTATGTACATGTATATGATCTTTAAAAAGTGTTAAACTTTCAACTCATAACTTGTATGTACTGTATTTGGTCAGTGGAACCATATGTTTTGCTTTAATCAGTACCAGGAATGGCCAGGTTTCTGAGCGCACTCAGTCCAGCATGTTGAACAGACACGTCTCCTTCATCGACATGCTGCTCCAACAAGGTCAGGATGTGAGGAACCACACCAAGGTCCAGCATCTTCACACAGTTACTGTCTGACAGAAACACAGCAGGCCAACAAAGACACCTTAAAACCAGATTACTGTATTACATTACATATCCCACTTCAAAGTGCAGCCATGAAAAATGTTTAATTTGATTAGCACAACCAGTTCATGAACAGAAAGCCTGAAACCCTCACAGCAGTTATTCACATTGCCGCGTTAATGCAGCCTTAGCACCAAGAAAGCTGTATTGACATTAATGGGAATATCCTGGACATTGCTTTTGGAATATAAAATGAAAAAAAAAAGTTCTACAAGAAGTTAGGGAAAAAATAATTTTGTCTTTGTGATGATTTTGAGATGAACAAACACTGAGAAGATATTTAGTAAGGGATAATGCCTGTGGAGTAAAACTGCCTGTTGAGGACGGTTGTGGCCTCTACATTATCCAATAATTCCTGAAAATAGTCACCCTGAAGGGCATTATCGTGCTTATACCATGGTCACTGGGCAAAGAAAAAAACAGAAGCACATCAAATCATATTTTCATGCATTCTGTGATCCACACAAAGTTTTTAACAAGCAATGTCTCAGTTTCCCTGGCAAAACTCTTTGAATAGAGCTGAACTAATAATTATCATCCCATAAGGTTCTTATGCAATGGAAACATTGTTCACTACTCCAGTGAATAGGGCAAACTTAGATATGACTTAATAACAGGGGATAAACTCAGCTCATAGACCTCTTTGGCTCAGTTATAATCCAGAAAGCTAACGTTATGCTAGCAAGATTTAAAGTCAATAACTTTAAGCACGGTTTACAAACATAAAATAAAATTTGACGGTATCTTTAACAACACTAGCTTGCTAGCCAGTCATGTCATTGTCCCCAAATCAAGATTTTCACAAACAAGGGGCAGCAACAAACAAGCACAACATTGAAATATACAGTGGTCAAATATACAGGCTATAGCTTATAAATACATGGCAAACTTGTTAGTAGGTGCTTATTACACATCCAGTAGATACAGAGCAACACCAGCAATTGTTCAGTGTTTGTGTCCATCATGAATGTAAATCCAATTCACTCTTTTTTTAGCCCTGTTTTTGGTCTCTACACACTACTGGGGGGCTGCACAATCACCAGCCACTATCCAACTGTGCCTGTACACCATTTGTCTTTATCAAAGCTTCAATAACATCTGCCTGCTGTAAATTATGATTTATAAGCAGAGGGACAGAACCAAAACAGTTTAGAGTTTGTGATAATTATTATCTATGTGTTCTTCACTACAATTTACACTTTTTAAATTAACCCAAACTGACCCATTCATATGATAAAAATAAAGTTTGTAGCTGCATTAAAGATAAGTACTGAATATTTTTGGGCATATTTGTCTTGCAGGGAATATTCTTTCTAAAACCAATGTCTGATATCACAGAGAGCTTGTATCTGTATCCTTTTCAAACAAAAATCTCACCGTTCCTTGCAAAGTTGGCAATGGCGAGGGCTCCAGACAGCTGCAGCTGGGTGTTGGAGCTCTGCAGCCAGGAGAGAACATCCTGATACACCAGACCTGATCCCTCACCAAAACACTTCTGCATGGACTCATCTGAAACACACACACACACACACACACACACACACACACACACACACACACACACACACACACACATACTGCTTTCAGACATATAACACATACAGAGACATACAATAATGGTCTGTTCTCTGCCTGTGTTGCACTACCACCCACAAAGGTCACATTATCTAGATCAGGGCTGTCCAAAGTTGGCCAGCCACAAGGTTCAGTTTAGTTCACCAGATATTTGCTTGCATCAACTAAAAAAATATATACAGTATATATCTAAAAAAAAAACGTGTGCTGTCGGTAAAAATACTATTTGAGTATGTGGGATCCCTAATTAACAGTTATTTTTTAGTCTTAGCATGGCAGGCAGAGTGACACTTCGCACAGGAAGTCAGTCAATTAGGGCAACTTTGGATCTTTGTACCATTTTGCTTCTTAACAATACATGACAGTACGAGAGGTGTTTGCTTTTGGCCCATGGCCTGCCATTAAGTTTTCGTTGTGGCCCTCAAGGGAAATAGTTTGGGCACCCCTGATCTAGATGTATAAGGCTGACATAGTCATTATACTGTAAATAGCCTTCTGGTCTGCTTTGTTGTGTCATGGTTAGCTCCTGGCCTGTCTGCCTTTCTGGACTCTATTTAATTCTGTGCCTTTTTTAAGATGACAGTTAGTTAGTAAACAACACATTCATGGGGCACAGAGACAACCGTCATCACTCTCTGCACATTCAGTTTGGATTGCAGGGCAAACTCTTTAACTGCAAAGAAAGTGGCGGTGGAAGATGGCGGCGCCCAGCTGCCAGACTACAAACCAAACAAACTTTTCTCTTCAGACTTAAAACCTTTTTTTTCCTTTATTATTTTTCTTCATCTTTTCACCCCTTTTCACTTCAAACTATAACACCTGGAACAATACATCGACGAGTACTTCAACAGAATGTGCACCATGAACAAGGACAATACAACTAACATGAAACTGGGCAAAGCTAACTCCACTCCCAGCAACAACAGATTCCAGCTGGTTTCACTCTCCAGCTCAGGTACACCAACACCATCTACATCACCAAAACCCCCACTTTTGGGGAACAGGAATGGACCTTGGACTCAGTGATCAATACCAACAACAAATCATGCCAAGACGCAAACAGCAACTCTCAATTTGGTAACAGATGATGACAGAAGGAAGAAAAACAGTAACTCTGTGGACAAACTATACATACATGGGTAGCTGTACAGAAACAGGGACATAACCCCTGACGCACACTCGCACACACACACATCAACATTAATTTCAGACTTATATTATTGCTTTTAAAATGTAATCTCTCAATTTGTAATGTGGAAGTCCGTGGAATTGGTTCTCAGCCAAAGAAAATAAAAAAATACTGAATCACCTGGCAAAACTACAAGAAGACAGCAAGAAACACTATACAAAACACAATAAATTGAAATCATCACAATTCAATAAAATACTCTTAGCTCATTCCAAAACAAAGAGGGGTTTTTATCATTAGAGCTGCAAGAGCACGGCCGGCTCTTGGCATAGGCCATATAGGCGGTGGCCTAGAGCGCCACATGCTGGAGAGGCACTGCGATGCGCATCTCAGGTCAGAGAGAGAGAAAGAGACCAAGTGACAGGCCCGACTGCTGCAGAATTTAGAAACGGAGAAGAGTTCCAATAAAGAGGTATGTCGTCTTTTATATCATATATATAAAATACCATGTTGTATAAAGACATTTCATTTGTACTAGCTAGCTAAATTGAAATGAAGCAAAACTAGCTAATAATGCTAAATAATGAAGCTATGTTAGCTGCTAAGGATGTTTATGAAGCATCTAAAATGTTAAGCCTGTTAAATTATTTGGCTGACTGTTGCTGTCTGCTTAACTGCTGCTGCTGTTTAGTGTTCCTCCTCCTACCTACAGTATTAGACTGAAATCCGCTCACCAATATGGACAAATAATTACCCATATTGTTGGGCATGTGTAACTGTTTAATTGTAGTGCAACCTCTTTTATTTTACTAATGCATAATCACAAGTAGGTAACAATTTGTGATGTTGAACCACTGGAGCTAGTAGCAGGCTGCAGGCTGCAGCAGTTGTTTGTCCTTCTGTCTGCTGCAGCTACATGTTTTTGCTTGTAATACTGTACATACAGTAATACTCAGGCTAATCTACTCTTTAGCTGTCCAGATGCACTCAGGACATTTTTGCAGAAGCCTCGAGCAGCTGCTGGAGAAGGGCCCTCTAATCTGCCATCTACACCACTCTCTGAAGCATGTCAATTCAGAAAATTATTTGTGGTCTCTGATACACTGCTATGTTGTTATCATTTGAATATTTGTTGTTGTACCAGGACCCGATGGCTTCCCTGCTGAGTTCTATAAACACTTCTGGTACAATTCAGCCCCACTCTTCAACACAACCACAATCTCACTCCTACATAACCTAACAAAGATCTGACGCTACCATCAAGGTATCGCCCCATTTCTTTCCTCAATTTAGACATAAAATTCATCACTGGGATGGGGTGTGGGTGGGTGAAAGTGAATACGGTGAAGTACAGCCCATGCATTTTAAAATCCTCTTTACTGTACACATACTGATCACAATGTCATCCACCGTGCTCAATAACAGCAAAATCCTGCCCTGTCTCAACTCAAGCATGAAGTCGAACCTAATCAAATCATGTAAATGAGATATATTAACAATATAAATCATCATGTTATAATGTGAAAGTTATCACGTTTTTACAATAAAGTTTTCACATTACAACATGATAGTGTTTTTATTGTGTGGTAGCAATAAGCTTCCATATTAATGCAACTGTTGGCTTTAGTCTTTATAATAACATATTTTCACAGTCTTATATTGCATTAGTTTTATGACAAACTGTGACTTGGAAAATCACAAAAATCACACGTGTAGTTCATGGCACAATTCAAACGGGATCGATAAATGATTTGTCGTTCTCCATTCACTACCATACAAAGTTTTTCTGAATTAAGGTCCCATCAAGAAAACCGGAAGGGGCATTACAAGTTACAAGTATATAAGATACTTGATAGAATTCACTTTACCACTTTTGGGGTTTTTTTCAAATAGTGCTGCAGGAGGAAGAGTATTTACAGCCGTTCCTCTGACCACTATACGATTCAAGCAAGTCATCAGTGAAAGACAAACCTTCAAGCAGGTATTCCTGTTGTAATGGTAATGCAAATGTCTGCCATGCTGGGCTGATGTGCCAAGTCAAACCAGAGCCAGGCTGACAAAATGTAATGGAAAAACACCAACCTATGTGTGCTTAGCAGCCTGCATGTGGTCAAACCAAAGCAGTGGCGCAACTTAACAGAGCTCATAATAACCCTGTTTAATGTGACACCAATCAGGCTTCAACCGATCGTGGCAACTCGAGGTGTGGACACGCTAGGCTGTCACCGAGCAAAGCTCTTCTCATCCAGCCAGCAGTGCAGTATACTACTGCCAGCTGTAGCTCCAGCGAGCAGAGAATGTGCACGGCATTATGAGGGAGTGCCTCAGTACATGGACATCAAGCACAAGGAGAAAAACTTAATTATACGAAGTCGGAGTTTAAAATCTTTTATTTGTTGTCCCACATTACACTCAACTGTATACTTGCATGCTCAAATACAAAGGATGATTTGAATGTGTTTTGATATTCAGGGCCACGCGATGCTATATGTATATCCCAGGAAACAACTGAACGTATTGGGAACGTTCCACAGGTTGCCTGAAGGGGTAGGGGAATGTTCCCTGGACCCCCTAAGAGGTCGATCCCTGACCGTAATTTTGGAAAGTTTTCTTAATGTTTCGCAAACATTGTCTTTCTACCATGTCATTTTCAAAGAAAAACAAATCTTAATTATTAAAAAAAAAATATTAGACCGTATTTCATTCAGAAAAACAGAACTTTCAGTTTTTGTTTTTATCGTATTCCCAAAGTCATGGCAGGATGTGTAATTGCAGCTAACTTGCATCTTTATATCCAAATATCAGCTGTCCTTCCTGGATTATGTATCAGTTTTGTCTGTTTGATCAGTAACAGTAACTGTCTATGAAGGGGGTTATAGCTAATTTATGTTTAATTTAATACTTACATATCTAACACATCCGACAACTACCATAATACGTTTTTTTCCCACAACCATCAGATGAATAATTTTCCATCTGTTTGTGGTCCCTTTTCATGGACTGAAGGAAGTTGGCGCCCACGCCAAAATAGTGACGTCACAGTTACCCAAACCCAGCCTGTGAAGGTCTAACAGTTAGGTCAGTGTTTCATCCATTCATTTGTTTGTTTTTTTGTTAATAATTGGATGTTTATATCATAACAATATAGTTTACAGAGACAATAAGTACCAATATAAGGAAGCAGTATCAGTTCAAATGTGAATGGTATTCAACCCTAGTTAGAGGGCAGAACATGTATGATAAAGAAGTAAATTCTCTTATAGGACAATTTATTCAGTATTTCCCTGATGTAAATTGCTGTAGATATGTTACATATTGTATGCACAGCAATTGGACAAGCCACCAAATGTTTTCCTGTTTTTTTACTAGAAGAAGAAGGGCCATGCAAGCAAGAAAAAGATATTGCCCCCTAACAACTGGAGCTTCTGTGGTACCACCTTTTGCCACCTTTTCCTCCTTCTGTGGCCCTTTTCAGACCTTGTATTAACATGCCTCCTGAGTGATCCAATCACAAGGAGACAGCTGTAAGCACAGGTGTGAACACCCCCAAGATGCATAGAGGACACATTTGAGATACAATCACTTAAACTACATTCAAAGATGGTCTGGGATGCATGTGATCACATTCTTTTAGCATTGTGTACAGAAATGTGTCCTGGGCCACATTGAAGGACTGCCTACTCAACTGACATCCTCCATGGAACAACAAGAAGAAGCCACAACAACAAGCAGGATGGATTACACACTGACAGATTTCCATGTGATTCACTGTTATGTAAGTTACAGGTTGGGTCTCTCTTAACCTGCCGATGTTAGCAGCAGACATTTTTGAACACAGTGTCTGTTTCAACCACTGAACTAGTGACCACAGTATCCCCAGACTCCCTGACAGATCACGTGATTTTAGGAGTTGTTGCATGAGGAGAAACTTGAACTGTGAAGCGGCTTTGAGAGCTTTTCACAATACTATATGAGAGCATTTTACTAGTGTGTGCGAGAGCTTTTCAGTTGTGTGTGTAAGTGTTACAGTTTCAATTATTTGTGTGAGAGTGTTTAAGTTGTGTGTGTAAAAGCATTTCACCTGTATGTGTGTGTGGTTTTCAGTTGTGTATGTAAATTAGTTCGGTTTCATATGAGTATGTGAGCGGTTATTCTCAGTATGTCACTAACGGCCCCTCATATTCACGTGTTCAAGCTAATGGAACATTTAAGTTGGCTCTACTCTCAATGATGAAATATAAATGTGTGGGCACAACGCAGAAGAGAGAAACTGAAACTAATCCCTTCGTATCGATCCAATTGACACTAGAATCGATCTTATAAAGGCTTATGAAATATCGGTAGTATCAATATTTTGGGATCAATCTGCCCACCTCTGATTTAGATTAGGGCAGAAAGCAGGAACTGTAGTTTTGAAGCATGATATACTGTTTGCATATATTATCAAACGCATTATCAAATGTATATCACACTTGTCATCCTACTGCGCTGTGCGCTGTCAATTTATCCCTAAAAATTGATTCAATAATTTGAAAGCCATACTCCTGCTGCTTTGAAAAGAGCCATGTGGCGTTGTGGCTGTGGTAGGATCAGTAACAGAGCACCAGCAGACCTGGGACCAGCTGACCACCTGCGTCTTAACGGAATGTGCATGATGGCACAAGGTAACAAATAAATGTAGCAGCACTAGTAGCAGCATTGTTTCCAAATGTAGAGATTTTTCTAAAAAATTGTACTCAGTAAGAGAAATCTACGCTGCATTAAAACTACTCCAAAAAGTACAATTTACTCAATAAAGTTACTTGAGTAAGTATAACAGAGTAAATGTTACTCATTACCACTCATCACTGCTCTAAACCCAGTTGGGCTGGTCTCATCCCAGGGGTCTGGAGGCGACCCTAGGATGGACTAATAAGTGAAGGAAGTGGGTAAAAAAAGTTGAAACAGCACAACATTTAAATCTAAATTCATTGTGTAATCACTGTATTGTGGTGTATTTACTTGTCTTAGTGTCTTTATTCTGTCTGACACAGAGTCGATGGTCTACACAGAAATGCTTTTTGCAGTTGCATCACTCACCTCCTAAAAGCAGGGACACTATGAGGTTGGAGGCGATTTTGATGCTGCAGAGGTCGTGGGGGTCAGAACCTCCCTGTAGACCCCGAATCATCTCTGATAAAGCCTCAGGGACTCCTGACTCTGCAAACTGCAGCTTCAGTGTATCTGGTGGCACAACACAACCAGGCAAGATTTACTTTTTAAAGATTTATTTCACCATCATTATCATCATTATGTTCATATCATACTATGTTCATGGACTGTGAGTTACTTTCATCTGGTCAATGCTTTAGAGTTCCAGCTGTCCAGACTAAAAGGACTAAATCTGCCTTCGTCATGATGTTATTAGGCTGGTCTACAAACAGATGTCTTCCTCTGTCATCCTAAAGGAAGATTTTGTGTCTGTTCTGTTGTCTGGGCTTTACTGCCTGATTGACCATTGATTCTATTCTTGTTTTTTAATGTAGTTTACCACAACCACAGAGTTAAAAAAAAAAAATGGTTGACTACCTCAGTATACTCACTAGGTAAATAACTGGTGGTTGATCATAAAGCCTGACTATCTTAATCTAAATATGAGAGGTTTAAAACAGATCTAAGCTGAAATATCAAGTCATGCTTGATGAAACCAAAATTTCATCAATAAGTCTTCCCTCTCCCAGACTCCTTGATGAAACATCATGCAGGTCTTACCACTCTCGCCCAGTGAGCCCAGTATTTCCAGAATGACATGCCGACGTTCTGCATCAGGCGCCCGTTTCAGCTGAAACGTCAACACATCTGCCACGCCCTGCTCTGCCAGGGCATCCCGCGCAGAATCTGAAAACACAGGGCTCTATAACTATAGACAGTTTTGACTGTAACTAACTATCCTGACCACCAGTTTAAGTCAGTACATTTGACTCTACAGCCAATTAAACACCACAGCTTTTTGAAATGGTTGATTTCCTGCTTTCTTCTGGAAAACAGTTTTTTCTCAGGGCAAATACCACTACAGATTATTGGTAATCAAGGATATGATAACTGATTTCTGGAACCCATTTATATTTGCAGTAAAATAAAAATCTTTCAAAATCTAGAATCTAGATGGAATGTAACTAACTACAATTTACACAGGTAGTGTACTTAAGATACTTGATTATTTCCATTTTCTGTTACTTTACACTTCCACTGTATGTATATTTGATAAAATTACTAACTAGTTACTTTGTAGATTCAGATTATTCAGTTTTGATAGGTGATTACCTGTGACATGTAACTAATCAGAATGTGTTTTGGACAGGACGTTGTGTGAGACCACGGACTACAAACGGAGAGAGGATGCTGCATCAAAGCCAAAGTAGCACATTTGAAAATTGATTTATTTTATTGGAAATCGAACACAAAACATAGGAGTATCCATAATATGAAAAATGCTGCATATCGCCCTGATATAATGTCAGCAATCTAGAGTCTGTGTTTTATATGACTGGTGCTGGAAACCCAGGAGAGCATATGGAAAATATATAAATGCCACTCAGAGATGAGTAAGAAGTAAGAGGGCTCCTGTGGCTGTGAAGATAGTTTTGCAATACTGAGAAGATGTCATTCAAATCACAGCTGTATAAAACAAATATAATAATACAAATAAAATAATTACCCATGTCAGCCAGGTTACAGAGGGCCAGCAGGCAGACGTTGACCAGCGGGTCATTCTCTGGATACTCCCTTATTATGCTTACCAGTCTGGGGATCACACCATTCTGGACTAACTGGTCCTGTTGGTATGCTGTGTGGGAGGTCAGACAAAAAGTGATGAAGGATAAAGTGACAGAAATGAACACAGTTTTATTATTATTCATCAATTTCATTTTGAAATCCATCACTCTTCATAGCCTTCAAAAGAATGCAGGCTCTGCCTCATAAGCACACTGTTCGTCATCAGTGAACCCTGCTGACTGAGCCAGCGCTGTCAGAACAACTCACAGTTGTCAAAGCAGATGCGTCCGATGGCCCTGCCAGTATTCAGCAGCATCTCCTCGTTATTGCTGTTCAGATGGGGAACCAGCACCTTCACCAGGCCTGCCTCAATGCACGGCTCCCTAACTGATGCTACAAAACACACACAGGAGGAAATTTCCTTCTTAACCTCTGTCCAACCTGTGACCACACCCAGATACTGTGGCAGACAGCAATGCATGGTGAATGCAACACAAAGACCAAGTCTGACTGACTCGTTTCTTTTTTACAAACAAAAATACAAGCTATCAGAATAATTCTACATATAATGGCTTTTTAGTCATTTGAAAAATGAAAAAAATCCCCACTATGCTGGGAAAATATTCTATGCGCTGATTACATACATTCAACATTTTTCTTTAATTTAGTCTGAATGTGACTTCTCAAAAACTTCTCAATGTGTGAAATTAGCACCATGAACCTTGTGAAAAGCCATGGGGCAAAGAAACAAGTATGTTGTCCTCAAAGTCCTCAAGAAAGAGGAAATTTAAACATTTGTAATTCCATTTCAAATGGGCAAACTCCATCTGTTGATAAAGACCATGTCATATGAGATGAGGCTTTAGCCCAGCCATCTAAAGGAACATTTGTCAACAATGACAACAATAGGCAACAATATAATTGTATTTATTATTTGTGGCTGAAATATTGTAAACATAGAACATCACAAGTCACAAGTCACAATTTATTTATAAAGCACATTTAAAACAACCTCAGTTGACCAAAGTGCTGTACAATTGCAAAAGCACAACAAAGTTAATCACAAAAACAATAAACAACAACATAAGCAGTATCCTACCTTCCCGTGCCATCTCTGCCACCACCAGAGCCACCTGGCAGCTCAGGCTGCTTTTACACCGTAAGGCCTGAGCCAGTGTGGGTAGAATACCGCTCCTGGCAATCTCAACAGCAGCATCTTTCTCTATCGACACACAAATCCATTTGTTCAGAATTAAAACAATGGCAGGATATTCAGTCAAAGCATATACTAGAAATACAGTATGTAAAGTTACTTTTGGATAATAGTTTCTAGTTTGCACAGTAAAGTCTTGCCACCATCAGACTTTCACTTGGACTTGACAGTCCAACAGGCAATAGGTCCAACCCTTACACTTAGTAATCAGTGTAAGGGTTTTCCACACAAAATCAAGGGTAATATAAAGCACTCTTTGGCCATGCACCTTGTTACATATATGAGATGGCAATCTTACAAATGCCCACATGCCTGAAAAGCAAGTTTCTTTTAAAAGTCAAACTGCCAATGTCAGACCTGCAACATTTCTGTAAGGCTATACCAGTACAGTGCTAAAGCATGTGAGCAAGAATGAAGAGAAAGTCATGTCTTGTCATTCTGAACTCTGCTTGGGTGTCTTCGGACTGTGTATTCTATCTAGGGAATGAAGACATTGATGTAAAAAATCATTGGGGAATCTACTGTGCAGGGTAGATCAGACAATCTTCAATACAATACATCACTTCATATCAGTATTTTCTGCTAGCACTGTAGTTAAGTGTAACTGTTATGAATACAAATATTACAGAACATTTATTTTACAGAATCCTTTGTTTGAGCGCCAAAAGACATAATTTTAACAAGTAGATGAAGCCAGCAATGTTACAAAGGTATTCTGTATCCTAAAAAAGATGGAAGGTAGGTATGTGTGTGTGTGTGTGTGTGTGTGTGTGTGTGTGTGTGTGTGTGTGTGTGTGTGTGTGTGCGTGCGTGTTTAGGCGCGTTACATGACTTACTCTTTTCCAGCAGAGCAGCCAGCACTGTGTCCAAATGAGGCTTGAGCTCCTCCTCAATCAGCTCTGTACTTACACTGATAGCCTTTAGTGCCTCACTCAGGGAGTCTGCAACGCACAAACAAACATGCATCACCACAAACACCAACAACAACAAAAGTTAAGAATATGCCAGCTTCAAAAGTCCTACTTATCCCACCTGAATAACCATGTTAATAAAAATCAAATATTAGTTGAATCAAAAATATCCGAAAATAAATTGTAATAGGAGGAGGGGCAATAAATGGAGGTAGCATGAGGGCATCAGCAGAGCGACATTGAGAAGTTCCAGGTTATGATGATGGGACGTTAGTAGGCAGCTGATAGCCACACAGCTGTGAATTGGCATTGTGAAGCGTAAATGAAACAGCTGATGCCTATCAGATATTGCAAGAGCAACTTTACTGCTCCAATTAGACTAATGCTATGCTCAATGAGGGGTAAAAGAACTACTGTAAGCTAACTCAGCTTGGACCTCCGGCTATTTCTCTACGTAGCCCACTGCCTGGTCACAGGAAAATGGATGGAATAAGATTCAGACTAACTCAATAAGAGGAAATCAGAGACTGTTGGGCCCATATCTTTACAAAGACCAGGCTCCATCACAACATTACATATCAAGGGCAGACTGTTTTCCTGAGGCAGACCTGTGTTTATATCAGTGATATATCAGTGATGCTCCAACACAGCTAAAGTGGATTGACATGTTTTCCATATGTCAAATCTTTAGATGTTTGCCATGTGTTAGCACACCTGGTAGAGCATGCAGTCTTCAGCAGTGGCCTGGGTTTGATTACAAAAGTGTGTGAGGGGCCCAATAGCCATATGAACAAATAACCAGATGGTATTTTTATTGTAGCTGGATCATGTTTATACAAGTATTCCTGGCAGCTACAAAGATCTTCTCCATCTTCATTTTGGTCTATCAGACTACATTTTCCTGCTTTTCCTGCACTCTTAATCCATGCTGATTAAAAGGGTCAAACCATCCGTAAAAACCTGTGCTGACAGACGACACTACAGAAGCTCTACATGACTGTTTTGACTGCATAGACTGGCTCATGTTCAGAGAAGCTGCCACCCATGCAAACCACACCAATTTTGAGGAATATGCGACATCCGTGACATCATACATACATCAATATTATTCACTAGCCAGAAAGCCTGGGTGAAAGAGGATAGATGGCTCAATTCAGAATTAAACAAGCTGCCTTTTGGTCAGGTAACAAGGAAGCATACAACACCACCAGAGCAAAACTGAGACATCAATATCAACTGGAGAGAGAACTCAACACTAACCACACCAAAGATATGTGGCAGGTGTTCCAGACCATCACAGGCTACAAAAACAGGAGTGCCATGTGTGAGGCCACAGTGCAAGATGAGCATTTTATGTTCACTTTGATCTCCTCTGACTCCAGAAGACTGGCCACTGTGACTATCCACAGAGGATACTAGGGAACATCCTGTTCACCCTGCTGCCATCTGGCAAGTAATACAGAGGTGTAAACTGCCGTACCACCAGACTACAGAGCAGTTTCTTTCCTCAGTCTGTTGGACTACTCAATTCATCCTCCGCACTCCACAATAACGATTAATTTTTGTGACCTATTATTAATCCATTCATATAATTTCTGCTTTGTGAGTAGTATAAAGTGACCATAACTTGCGCTTCATTTCACAAGACTGTACTGCTAAATAAATGAATGTTTTTTTATTGTAATTTGGTCAGACAAAATGTTAACAGCAACTAGACCTGGAGCAAGAGTCAATCACTGTGTGTCAGGTTGAAATACAAAATTGTGATTTTTTTTCCACCAATATCCATCCATCCATCCATCCATCCATCCATCCATCCATCCATTTATTTCCTCCCTGTCCACCAAAGTTTTCCAGCTCCTTCTGTGGAATCTCAAAACATTATATGTCAAGAAAGCTGTGATGGTATGGTAGGTGAGCAAAAAGTGGATTGACTTATTTTAGTTTAGACTTACCATTGTCTACTTTCTCCACTGTGCAACTGGGCCATGTGGGCACATATAAATATCAGAACTCTGTATCTATTTAACAGTAAAAGTTTCAGCTTTAAGACCAGAGCAAAAACAACTGCACAGGAGATCCAAAAGGGTTATATGTAATACACAAGTTGAAGCTAGCATTGTAACATGTCTTGTTTGTTGTTTAATAGCTGGTATCTATCTAATACATTACCCTAGAATAAATGTTTGAGCATAGCGGGCAATTAAGGAAAATTATTCCACATTTAATGGTTATACTTATAGTGAAATGTAGCAAGAAACAGCAACAGTAGCCTAAAACAAGATATCTGAGCAAAGGTCACCTATAAATTAAAACCATGCAGACATCAGTGCATACAAGCTTACTGACCATGATTGAGTCAAAATAGTTTGAAAATAGCCCTGTCTCAACACTGTAGGATGGTCCAACACTTGGTGGTCAGTCAAGGGGAAAAGGTCTTTATAGCTACAGGAAAGGACTTCTTCTTTTATTTCTTACCTTTTTAATTTATATTGTTAATTTTTGGCTATTGTTATTGTTTTTTGTAAATATTCTGTCCTTTGGCTTCTGTGGCAAACACATTTCCCCGTTGTGGGACAATAAAGGAATACTGATTCTGATTCTGACTGAATCTATGAAATTTTGTGTGGATACTGATAGTCCCAATGATCCTTAAGAGTTTCCTCCTGAGAAACACATTACTCCAGTCAATACCATCCTAATGTTTACTGTGACCCCTTGACCTTTCCCCTAGTGACATCAGGCCATGAAATCACTTTTATATAGGAAATATCAAAATCTAAGGGGCAGATTGACATGAAATGTATATAACAAAAAGTTATGCCCCTCAAAGGAGCATTCCTCACTATAATCTCTACCATGAAATTTGATGGGCCCAATAATGCTGCAAAGTGATTTAACTCTTCTGATTTTTATTAACCCACAGACCTTTACCTGTGTCTAATGTCACCTTTATGAATAAATGTTTTATTTATAACCCTGCTGGTGACATCTTGATGGGTTACACACTTATGTAATATGGTTGCTGGATGCATTCATTTAAATATGATTAAAATCAAACAAATGTATCCAGGAATTACATTTATATTGCACAATTCTTCACCTTACTCTCTATATCCAGTGCCAACATTCAGCGACACTTCAGGAAACAGTGTCCCCATTATGTCACAAGACAGACATTGATAATTGATAACAACAAACACAGAATTGAACGACTTTTGTTACTTGTTTTTTAAATGAAAGGTCACTGAGAAATATTGCACCCAGGTCTCTGGCTGCAGGGTTGATATTTGTAGACAGTGAGCCAAAATGTTACATGTACAAATACAATGTATTGTCTACATGTACACAAAAATAATGATTTCAGTTTTGTTTTTGTAAAGCTGGAGAAAGTTTTGAAGAAAATTATAATTCAGCAAAGGGTATAAAATCCAGAGGTTGGATACTAGGGCTAGGTTTCTTGAGAAGTGTGTGTACTACTATTATATTTCATATATTATACAAGGTACAACGTACAGTAAATGTATTGTCATTTCATGCACCTCTCGGGTTTCAAAAACAAAACTAGGTTTGAGTCCTTCTTACTACATTCACGAAAAAAACAAAATTCTATTCTATATCTATTTTACAAAATGTGTGGAGAATGAAGTGAGGAGTCTCACAGCCTGAAGAATGAAGCTGCTCTGTAGTCTGGTTGTATGGCAGAAGATACGTTTTTTATGTTTTTCCATATGGCAGCAGGGTGAACCGACTGTGGCTGGGTTGAGTGTTGTCTTTTAGTATATTTTGGGCTCTGTGCAGACATCTCACTTCACCCATATCACTGAAGCTCTGTATATGGGTAACAAAGATGTTTTGGGCAGTTTTAATCACCTGCTGCAGAGCCTTTCTGTCCTGGGCCATGCACAAACCATGCTAGTTGGTTTCCAAGAGGGGTGTTACCTCTGTGATGGTAATTCTGAGGAACCACTGATGTAGCCAGGTGTATGTGTCTTTGCCTCCTTTTTATAAATCTAGATTGTTCTCTGTGCAGCACTCTGCAAGAATTTGGATTTCCTCTTGGTATGAGTTCTCATCATTGTATGTAATGTGGCAGATGATGGTGGTGTCATCCGCATACTTAACAGTATAGGTCCCCTTGATGTCTGGGAGTACAACCGTGGCTGCAGAGTGTGAACAGGAGGGGGCTGAGCAAACAGCCCTGGGGGGCTCCGGTGTTTTGCGCTATTGTAGAGGAGATGTGACTGCCAATCCAAACTCTCTGGGGTCTGCTTGTGAGGAAGTCCAATATCCAGTTGCAGAGTGTGGTAGTCAAGCCCAGAGTGTTTTCCAATCAGCTTCATGGGCGACAATGTATACAATTCTGAGCTGAAATCAACAAACAGCATTCTGACGTAGCAGTTCTTATTCTCCAGGTGTGTGAAGACTGAGTGAAGGGCAGTAGATATGGCATCCACTGTGGATCTGTTGGTTCTGAAAGCATACTGGCAGGGATGTTGTGTTTGATGTGCTGGAGAACCAGTCTCTCTCAACACAGCACAGGGCGGTAGTCATTAAGACTAGACACAGCAGACTTTTTCTTTTTTTAACATAATATATTAATATTGATGGCTGTCTTGAGGCAGGAAAGGACAGTCTCCCGTGAGAGCAAGATATTTGAAATGTCATTAATGACATCAGCTAGCTGATTGGCACACATTTTTACAATACGGACAGTTATTCCTCTGTCCTCTGGAGTAGACTTTACAGCTGACTCTTTGTTGAGGAGATCAAAGCGAGCATAGAATGTATTCAGCTCATCCGGCAACATGGCCACATATGATTGGGGCTCTCCTGCTGTTGTAGCCTGTGACGTTTGAATCGCTTGCCACATATCTGTAGTGCTGTTGGTTTTAAGGTCTCACTACAGTTGTCTCCTTGATGCCAGCTTTGATATCAGTTTTCAGTCTTGCTCTGATGGTGTTGTTTGCTTCCTTGTTACCTGACCAAAAGGCAGCTTTTTGGCTCTGGACAATTTGCTGGCAGACATAACATCTAAAGGACATGATGAATGCTTTAAAGTGCTCAGTGAAAGGGACTCAAAATGATGGAGCAAAGCAGAGGGAATGAAGCACACTTGACTTTGATGCATAAGTTTGCCTCTGTCACAGACAGTTTGCTTTTTCCTTAACAGTAGATGTTAAATGTTTAAATTGAATCAATACATCAGCCGTGAATTATTTGGCATTACGATGATCCTCCCCTAACCATAACCAAACCCTAGCTGCCATGTGCAGAAATAGAAAAAGAGCTGTAGATAAATTTAATGTGGGGTTTTGTAGAATTGTCCAATATCAATGATGCTGACATGAGTATTTCCTTGGAGCTACATAAACAAATAGGCATACAATACAATGCATTACACATAAACACAAAAACACACGCACACAAACGCACACACACACACACAGAAGAGACCTGCAGATGGTAATCACCTCAGCTAATCCCTTGTAAGTCGAATGAAAATAGCCTGAGCGGAGGGGGCTATCAGACTGATAGCCGGCTTGTTACGTCAGGATCTAACCCCCATGTCCTGTGTGTGTGTATGTGTGTGTGTGTGTGTGTGTGAGAGAGAGAGAGAGAGAAAGAGAGAGCATGTGCATGTGTCCATGTGCTTCCATGTTTGTTTGACAAGAAAGCAGGTGAATAATTCACTAATCAGTCCCACAGAGAGCTGCAAGGGAGTCGCCAGGCACCTTATTACAGATGCTTCAACAACCCTGCATGTGCACTTACATTAACTTACATATATGCATCATCATTATCATCATTTAAAGCTGTACATTTAGGATGCTGTCTTTATGCCTCAGAGTAGCAACTGAATAACTGGTTGGTGGGGTGTCTTCAGCCTACATGACAGTCACTGGCCACTGAATAGTTTCCATCCCTCCACTCTTGAGCCAAACAGTATACTCTGACTGCCTTGTGAGACAAACAGCAAAATGTTCCTGAGAGTGTGACATTGAGTAGTGGTGCAACCCTGCACTTTACACCCAAAAAAGCTGAAAATATCGAATGGCTACTTTACATTTAAGGCAATGCAAAAAAGAGGGAGTTGAGCCAATGCTTAACTATTTGAAAAGAGAAAGACTGATATCTTCGGGATTTGTCTCTCCCCTTCCCAACATTAAACAATTTCTCAGATAGAAAAATGTGTTAATTAGTTATCACTATGTAGATAGGTTGCTATGTGGTTGAGGTTGACATTTTTACAGCAGTGACAGTTATATGTTGAAAAACCCCATTAATCTAACATTGCATCAGGGTCAACATTGAAATACGAACATTTAATCAATATTGCCTCGATGTGCCTACAGCCAACTGTGTAGCCAAAATATTTTAAATTCAATGAAGACAGGAGAAAACCCATTATAGAAGATTGTTTGACATTTATTTTAAATAAATGGCTTCTCCAATATGATGCATGCTAACTAATTTTAGATAACAGATAAAACTAAATAATTGATATGGATGTACATGGAAAGAGGAGGTAGTCAATCCATCACCAGAAGAAAATGCCTTGCTGTCTTTACAAGTTGTCTAGCATTGTAAATGCTCATTGCATCCACTATGGTAATGTGATTATATTTGGTGTTACAAATTATGTCAACTAGCATTATACTATTGTTACCTAGAATAACAATAGACTCCATTAATTATCTGGATAAAGCGACTGATCCAGGAATTTTTTCTCACCTTCTTTAACAGCGAGATTTTTGTTCATTTCTCAAGGAATAATGCATGGATCTTGATTAAAAAAATCACATTTAGGTGGTTAGTATCTATGTGCGAGTACAATCTTGGCAGAGGTATATGTCCTATTGTGTGCCATTCTAGCTGTAATCTTACATACCACCTTTGTTGGTTGTCCTAATATATGCTTGTTTGTTTTTTTATACTCAGTTAGAAGTAGAAAAAAATAAGTGCTGGTACTACTGGATACTGGACTGATTACACTTTATGCAAACCTGAGAGGTATATTTGGGGATCGATGAATGTCTTTCAAAAGAAAAAAGGAAAAGAGGAAAGTCAGTCATCCTTTCAGTGAGATGGAAACCCTGTTAGAGTTCCTACATAGCTTGCGCCTGACATGAGCTGTGTCCAAATTCAGGGGCTGCATCCTTCGAAGGACCTGGCCTTTGCGGCCTCCGAAGGCGAGTTCTTCGGAGAGACCTTCGAAGGCCGCGTCAACTGTTGTTCAATTGGACGGTCTAGCCTTCAGAGTATTTCCTGGTTGCGTCACCAGATGTTCCCGCCCTTACCCTTACGTCCCGATTTCTGCTGCCCAGGACCGCAAAAGAGAGTTGACTGAATGGATTTTATGGTTTTCTGAACGTCTAATATTTTGAAAGTGAAGGCTTTTAAGGCTTTACTTCCAACGGCATAATGCTAATTTATGCCTTATGCTAATGCATGAAAGTTAAAATTTGGAGTTTCCAAGTCCCCTGAAGTTTAACATATCTGGCGTTGGATGTTCAAATGGGTAAAAACCAAGTATAAACCCAATACTTACATTTAAATGTCAAGTCTGCGCCATTTGATGTCGCCATTTCTCTTGCTTTCCCTCTTCTTTTTCGGGACTGAGCAGCGGCGCGCAAAGAATCTAGGGATAGGGGAGGCCGCGAAGGATAGTAGCGCTGTGTCCTCCGAAAAGAGGGAAAAGAAGGCTGCATTTGTGGGCTGCATTTGAAGGAGCCTTCGAATTTGGACAGCCTTCGCGCGGCATTGTGATGTAATTGGCCTTCAAATGCGCCCTTCCAAGGATGCAGCCCCAGAATTTGGACACAGCTTTAGTTAATAATGGTAAGTAAAATTCCAATGGTTGTGCTTGCCACGACAACTTTTTGCTGTGTCAGGGAAAGCGTTGTGTCCTGCACAGTGCATTTGCCCTGTGACTGCCATGAACCCAGTGGCAAGCATGTGAGAAAAATAAATGTGAATGACAAGCTGTATGTTGACCATCAAAAAATTTAACCGATTTCTTGTTTTGAACACTGACTAAACTGTTGCTGCCTTTTAAGATTTTAAAAATGCAAAAAAAAAAAAAATGACACAGAATGTGTATACAAGATCATCTTAGTTCACACACATCATTAAAGTAAAGTTCTCATATTTATCAACTACACAAAGACATTGCAGCTGACCCCCAGCATCCACTGGAGAGAGAGGCAGAGACATAGAGGACAGTTGGAAGAAAGGAACAATGTCAGATGAAAAGAGATAAATAAAATGAGGCTATTGCATTGCTAGTCACCCTCTATAAGTAGTAAGCTCATTGTTTAATTTGTAAGATATGCTGTGATAATGTATTTCACTACTTGATCTGTAAGTATAGTTTAATAAACATTTAAACATTATGCACACTATACTTTTTGGAAATGTTCATTAGAAAAAAATAAATGACATTTTTAAATTGCCAAAATGATTAATAAAATAAATTAATGTATACAAAAAAACAATTTATTATGTTGTACTTAATTACTGTAACATTGTTTCAAAATATCAAAATCACCGAAAATTCAATCACAGCCACCCTTTTGGATAAAGGATGAATCACTAGCCTATCAGTATAGTAACAGTGTTGAAAAACGGACGTTTAAAAAATTAAACCCGAGGAGTATCTATCTATCTATCTATCTATCTATCTATCTAATGCTCTTATACACACATTCACACACGTTCACATTCCCTGACGTGTGATGCCTAATCACACAACAACAGCTGGTATTATACAGTACATTGTCGCTCATATAAACACACATCTCTCTCTCACACACACACACGCACACACATGCACAGAAGGGGATGTTAGATTTGCAGGTACTCACCAGTGTCTGTCATGGCTGCTGGTAGGCAGGCTCTCTGCTGCCTGCCTCACTGCCTCTGCCTGTGTGTGCGTGTGTGTGTGTGTGTGTGTGTGTGTGTGTGTGTGTGTGAAAATGTGTGTGCGTGTGTGGCTAGCAGAGGAGCTACCCTCCCTTCTTAAGGTCAGGTGTACCCCAACTTTGTCTCTCACTCCTTCTGTTTCTCTCTACTCCTTGCTCTCGCTCCTTCAATCCCATTATCCAGCTCTCCCTGCCTCCTTCTCTCTCTATATATAAGTCTCTCCCTCCACCCTTCCTGCTCTGCACTCACTGCGCCTGCGCTCACATCCTGCTCATTTGTTCCTTTCCCAACTCAGTCTCTCTCTCTGACTCTCTGTCTCTCTCTCTTCACAAATTAAAATAAGCTTTATTGTGCAAATCTCAAATGTACAAAAGAACATGGTAACAAATAAAAAATGAATTATTTCAAATGTTTATTTAAATATAATAACCATGAATCATGGCGCACAAATTAAATATTTAACTGGGTGGCAAATATTTCCTGCTCTTTTTTTAAGAAACCTCATTTTAAATGATTGGGGCAAACTGGTTGGGGGAATATGACAAACTTAAACTTAAACTTAAACTTTATTTATTTATATAGCACCTTTCGTACATATAAAATGCAATACAAAGTGCTTTACAAGTTAAAAGACCCGACCCCCCCACCCCACACACATACACACACATAAACAAATGCACACACACACACGCAAGCACACACATACGCACAAAAAACACGCACCTACTCACTCACTTCAGCATGCACACACAGCCGCAAACATACACTCGTTAAGATATGATATGATATGGCTGGGCACTAAGGATCCAAGTGAGGAAAGCATCGTTGGGGAGCCATCCACGCCGGGAAGTCATGTAGATGGCCACAAGGGGGCACCGCCACAGGAACCACCCAACCAGGATAGACAGAGGAGCCCACACCACGGCTGTGGAGATGGCCGCGGTGCAGTCCCACCCCATCCACCCAGGCCAGGACAGCCCCCAGGGCAGCACCCCCGTAGGCAGATCAGATTACTCCCAGCGTTGAGGGCCCCCTGTAAGGAAAACACTGGAGCTAGAAGATAAGAAGAAAACAGGATAAAATCAACATTAAAAGAAGTTAAAAGTAGTTAAGAATATTAAGAGGAAGACTAAAAGAAGAAAGCTTAAAGATACCATTCTTAAAACTATATCATAAAAGTTCCAAAAAAAATAACCTAAGATCTGAGTAAAACACCATAAATGACTAGTTAAAAGTTTAGAAGAATGATAAAAAGAGATCAATTAAAAGCCAAGTTAAAAAGGTGTGTCTTAAGCCTGCTTTTAAAAACGTCAACAGTCTCTGCAGCCCTGAGGCTCTCCGGCAGGCCATTCCACAGACGTGGGCCGTAGTACTTAAAGGATGCCTCACCGTGGGCTTTTGTCCGAACACTTGGGATGACTAAAAGGTTGAAGCCGGACCTCAAGGAGGACCTCAGGGTCCGCGAGGGTTGGTAATGTAAAAGCAAGTCAGATAGATAAGAAGGCCCAAGACCGTTAAGACACTTAAAGACTAATAAAAGAACCTTAAAATCGATCCTGAAACGCACGGGGAGCCAATGCAGTGATTTTAAAACAGGTGTAATGTGCTCCTGCCTTCTGGTCCTCGTCAGCACACGTGCGGCTGAATTTTGAAGTAGCTGGAGTTTGGAAGTGCTCTTTATGGGAAGACCAGAAAGCAGGACATTGCAGTAATCTATGCGACATGAGATAAAAGCATGCATCAGCACTTCCGTGTTTGACCGAGAGAGAAACGGGCGGATTCTGGCTATGTTCTTAAGATGATAAAACCCTATCTTTGTAGTATTTTTAATATGAGTAATAAAATCGAGCTCAGAATCAAAAATGATGCCCAGGTTCTTGACACATTGTGAAGGTTTAAAGTCTTGTAGTTTTGGTAAAAGTTTCTCTCTCTTGGCTTCAGGACCAATAATTAAAACTTCTGTTTTGTCCCGGTTGAGCTGCAGGAAATTCTCTGCCATCCATGATTTTATATCTAAAATGCAGTTAAGAAGAATGTCAACTGGCCTCGTGTCTTTAGGAGACACGGCGATATAGAGCTGTGTGTCATCAGCATAACTATGAAAATTTACGCCGTGTCTCCTGATGACATCGCCAAGCGGAAGCATATAAAGATTAAAAAGTATTGGGCCTAAAAGCGAGCCTTGGGGCACCCCACAGTTTATTTCATAGGTTTTTGAGAATCATGCATCCATACTTACAAAAAATTGTCGGTCATTAAGGTAGGAGTTGAACCAGTTTAAAACAGTACCAGAGAGGCCCACCAGGTTTTTCAGTCTGTTTATCAAGGTGTGGTGATCTATTGTATCAAAGGCAGCGCTAAGATCCAGTAGCACCAGGACTGAAAGTTTCTGTGAGTCCATGTTACACCTGATGTCATTAAGAATTTTCAACAGGGCTGTCTCGGTGCTGTGGTTCGTCCTGAAACCCGACTGATACTTCTCTAAAATATTGTTTCTATTTAAAAATTCATTGAGTTGACTAAAAACCAGTTTTTCTAAAATTTTGCTTAAAAAAGGTAAGTTGGATACAGGTCTGTAGTTGTTAAGAGTGTTGGGATCTAAGTTACTCTTCTTCAGAAAGGGCCTCACTACTGCTGTTTTGAAGGCAGCAGGGAAGACACCAGTCTGGAGAGAGCAATTCACAATGCTTAACAACTCCTCCTCAAAAAATCCATAAAATGTTTTAAAAAGTGATTTGGGAATGGGATCTAAAAGGCAGGTTGTTGGGTTAACTTGGGAGAAAACTCTACCAAGCATCCCTGCATCAACCAGGACAAAACGCTCCAGTGTTTCCTCAGGTAAAAAGAACTGTTCAGAAGTGTCACACACAAGAAGGGGGTCCATGTAAGTGATTTACTTAAAGATGTCATTTGTAAGAAATAGTGAGGAAACGTCACTCCCCTTCCACTGGGCCACAATGGCACTTTTTTTCAGGAAAATGTTTGGTAGTGAATGGAGACAAATATTTTTTTTATTCCTCTTGAATTGTGCCAGTAATTACACATATGATATTTGTCAATTTTTCATCTTGAGAAAGTTGCAGTCTGTCATAAAACTAATGAAATATGAGTGTGAAAATATGTTATTAGAAAGACTACCCAGCCAACAGTTTTGTAAGTCGTTCAACACTCATTGAAACCCATAACTAAAACTTTATAGAACCACTACCTTGTATTAGCGATAAGATGCTTGAATAATATTCAGTTGTCATGGTTAAGTTCATGTTAATGAGGTAAACGTGAATTTAATAAGAAGTTAGAATGCATAAATAATTTACAGGTAAATGTGTGCCTTTAAAATAAAATGTAAATTTCATGGCTTGTTATGTATGTTAAAAACCTAAAAAAGTAATTATTGTAACGTTTGAGAAAGAATGACCTTGAAGAGTAATATTTCTGGTTCACCTGTCTGTGAAGAGGAAGAGAAGAAGGGAGCGCTTCTGCGAGAGAACAATGGTGTAGAGAAAGAGTCGAGAGATAGACTGAGAATAGTTACAGACTGCTGCATTTATCGTGTTATTTTCCTATTACCACGCAATCATGCAAGTGAGTTTGGGACTGTTTGCTGCAGACAGAGTGTGTGTTTTTTCGCTACAACGTGAGCTACCTGAGTTAGCTTAGCTGTCGCCATCATGGAAGAGACATCGCCTGCATTTCTCCTCTGTGTGGATGTCGGAGCCAAGCGGACCTGCGGATCTGTGGAGCTTCAGCCGACGTTGTGGGGCTGTGCCAGTTGCTGGGGACGGACTTTCCATGCTGTTTGGTGAGGCTGTGAATCCTGCTGCTCAACACGGTTGTGCTGCTTCAGATAGAGAAACATGAGAGGGATTTTCCTGCGGTAGGAGTTGCTACCATTGAACCATACAGAAGTATTATTGTCTTATTCCTTTATGAGCTCCAACTTTAAAGCACGCAAACGATTCCTGTTATTTCTTTCAATTCGGAAACAATACCATTTAGTTTTGGGGGGTTAGGGTTATATATCACACCAAATAAAAACTGAAGAAAGAAACAAGTGATAAATTAAAAACACAATATAAATAAGGCATTGCACAAACATATTAAAGAATATTGTCACTATCCTGTGCTGAGGTACAGGGGACAGGAGCACCTGATGCTGTGTCACTGGGGGTGATGATGAAATATTTGAAAAGTGCATCTGAAGAGAGAAGAGAAGTATATGTGACCACTGGGTGTTACATTATAATAAAAAAAACACAGAAAAACTCCACTCTATGGCCAGAATTTGAAGGTCGCTCCAAAGCAATAGCGGGCAGGTTAACCCTAGTTCTACCCTAACCCTAATTTTTATGGGACCTCGCAGTGCTGGGAAACTCCAGGTGATGCAAGACCCAGACCCATGCAAACCATCAGAACAGTGTTGTATAAAATGGCCCCAAGCTAACAAGGAGAAGGTGTGGCTCCAGTTTTACAAGGATGCAGATTGTATCTTGGAAGCAACAGCTAAGGGGGAAGCTGATCAATGCCTCCAAACGATGACCACCATCATCATCATCCTTGCATCTGAGAGATTTGGGCTGGGGGAGAGAGAGCAGCAAAGCTTCTCTAAACCAAGAACAGAAGGGCGAGTAAGATCCACCAGCTCAGGCAGGAGCTAAAGAGCTTGAGTCAGCAGTTCAAAGAGGCAAGGGAGGCGTAGAGGGGTCCTCTTATTGAGTTGTGCAGCATTCTATTAAGAGACTCACAACCTTGAGGAAAGCACAGGAGGTGGCGAAAGGAGAGGGCCAGGAAGTGCACTACCTTTGTGGCCAGTGGCCAGCTCACCTGCTCCAGAGCTGAGATCCACTGCTACCTCAGAGACACCTTCAGTGATAAATCCAGGGAGCAAGACCTAGGCCAGTGTAAGTCCCTGATTAAGCCATCTGAACACTGGATTTTGATCCAGGTCCAGGAAGTAGGCAAGAGCAAGGTCAGTAAGTGGGGTACCTTAAAGAATGTCTAAAGTTGCCCAAGGTTAATTCACAGGCTCTGGAGGATCCTGAAGGTGATCTGGAGAAGGGGCAAGGTAGCCCATCAGTGGAGGTATAGGGATGGGGTGTGGATTCCGAAGGAGGAAGATTTGAATAACATCAATCAGTTTAGAACCATCTTGCTCTTCAGTGTTGAGGGGAAGATATTTTTCAGCATTTTGCCAGGCATCTGAAAGACTACCTCCAACATAGAAACCGTGGTCCCGACCTCGTCCTGAACAACTACAACAGCTTCAGTCTGAGAGTCTCTGTTGGGTCTACAACCTCAGAGTGGCACAAGCTTGAGAAGGGAATAATCACTGGATGTACTACTTCAGTGATCCTCTTTGCGCTCGCCATTAAAATGCTGGTAAAGTCTGCTGAGGTTCAGTGCAGAGGGCCCCTCACTAAGTCTGGTGTGAGACAACCACCCATTAGGACCTTCATGACCTGACAGTGACAACAACATCTGTCCCACGGAGCAGGTGGATTCTGAGGGGCCTTGAAGAGCTGATCACCTGGGCTCGCATGAGCTTCAAGCTGTTGAAATCTAGATCCCTGTTGCAGGAAAAAAAGGAAAGCCCATCATCAAGTTCAAGGTGCTGCAATACAGAAAGTCCTGTGACCCAAAAGAGGCTCAGGTGGGAATCAAATCAAATCAAATCAAATTTTATTTGTATAGCCCAAATTCACAAATCACAGTTTGCCTCAGAGGGCTTTACAGTCTGTACAGAAACGACACCCTCTGTCCTTCGACCCTCGATTCGAGTGAGGAAAAACTTGCCCCCAAAAAAAGCCCTTTTAACAGGGAAAAAAAATGCGGAAGAAACCTCAGGAAGAGCCACAGAGGAGGGATCCCTCTCCCAGGACGGACAGACGTACAATAGATGTCGCATGTACAGAGCAGATCAACGAGATCACAATGTATGCAATTATAATAGATGGTTGACAGGAATGAAAGTACATAAAGAGGTATTACAGCAATAATAATGAAATGCACATAATGGAAATGGGACTACTAGTAGTAACAGTAGTAGTGGTTAACGGTAAGGATAGTATGTAGTAATGCATTACAATAATAGTGAAACGTATGTAACAGAGATATGACTAATATTAGCAACAGTAGTGGTGGGTGTCAGGCAGGGCCATGGCAGTAGGCGCATCCACGATCCACAACCCTGGCGCGGCCAGGATCCATGAGAGCCTGTAGGACTAGAAAGCACAAGGACTCCAGGGAAGAAGTGAAGTCAGTGACATGCAGAGATGGGGCGTGTATACAGGCATAATGTATACACATGGAGAGGAGAGGAGGAGAGAGAAGCTCAGTGTATCATTTGTCCCCCGGACTGGGCCTATAGCAGCATAACTAAGAGCTGGTCCAAGACAGGCCTGGGCCAGCCCTAACTATAAGCTATACCAAAAAGGAAGGTCTTAAGTCTACTCTTAAAGGTAGAGAGGGTGTCCGCCTCCCGGACCAAAACAGGAAGATGGTTCCACAGAAGAGGAGCTTGATAACTGAAGGCTCTGGCTCCCATTCTGCTTTTGGAGGCTTTAGGAACTACAAGTAATCCTGCGTTCTGGGAGTGTAATGCTCTAGTTGGGTAATAGGGTAATATGAGCTCCTGGAGATATGATGGTGCCTGACCATTAACAGCTTTGTAGGTGAGGAGAAGGATTTTAAACTCTATTCTTGATTTTACAGGGAGCCAGTGCAGAGAGGCCAATACAGGAGTAATATTATCTCTTTTCTTAGTTCCTGTCAGTACACGTGCTGCAGCATTCTGGACCAGCTGGAGACTCTTTAGAGACTTGTTAGGGCAGTCTGATAATGGTGGGTCAGGATGGAAGTGGAGAGCAGCAGAGGCCGTGGGTGTTGCTGAGTCATGGCTAAGGCCCAGGGTGCTGGTGGGTGCAGTGGCCTGTGGAAGGGCTAACCTGTGTAGCAGCAAAACACCTCGCTACAACAAGGTGCAAGGGAAGGATAGGAGGTTGCTGGTCCAGGACGAGATGCGAGCAGCAGTTGGTTGGACGTAGCAGCAGGCAGCCTTGACAAGATGGGACCAAGCGATGGAGCGCAAAGTCACATGGGCTGAGATTTGGAAAGCCAAGCCGCATCAAATAAAGTTCTTGATCAGGCTGTGTATAGTGTGTTAATAGCTCATTCAACTTGTTTTGCTGTGGAAAGGTGGAGTCACCAGCTTGCCCAGTATGCCTGAAGAGAAAGACCCTGGAGCACATACTCAGCTGCTGTTCGAAAGCCCTGGGCTAGTGCTGGTGCCATGACCAAGTCCTAAAGGCCATAGCAAAAACCATCTGCAGTGGAATCAGCCACTGCAAGCGCCTTCACCCAGTAAGGACGACCATTTCTTTTGTGAGGGCAGGGGAGAAGAGAACAGCTGTCAGGAGCACTTCATCTGGGCTGCTAGCAACAGCTCAAGAGTGGGAGCTGAAAGTTGACCTGGGGCATTCACGGGCCATGCCACCCCAAATGAGATATTGTGCCTCTTTTCCCCAACCCCCACCTGAGGGCCAGGCTTCTGGTGCAAACTTTTTGTTTTATTAATTCATTTATTTTTAATTATATTGAAAGTGAAAATAGTTTAGCTAAACTAAATTAAATAAAAACATGAATAACAAATACATAAAAAAAGGTCATGTGATTTGACGTAGTCTATGCTCATCAGTCTGGTGTGTGACCTCTAACCTGCTGATTTACACACATAGGCTACAGTGAGCAACTCAGATAATGTCAGATATTTAATTGAGAGCAAGGGATTATCGAGAATAGAAAAAATGGTCTTCTAGACCTTGGGACTGATAATCCCAAAGAAATTGTTCGACAACAGTACCCTGCTACTATTTTCAATAGAAGTAGAAAGCAATCATTTTTCTTGGTATCACAACCGCAACTCGCTTGAATATAGTGTGAAGGCTGATGCAGCATTTTGTTTTTGCTGTCGGCAGTCCAGCGACCCACGGTCCGTGGGTTGTCCGTAACTGGAAAAATGCAGTGGAGAGACATTGGGGATAGTTGAGACAGTAGCCCCATTCACACTGCCGTTTGCATGCGAGGATCCTGCGCAGATTCTCCGCATCCGCTGCTGTGTCCATCCATCCATCCATTATCTTCCGCTTTGTCCGGGGTCGGGTCGCGGTGGCAGCAGGCTCAGTAGGGAGCTCCAGACCTCCTTCTCCCCAGCGACACACTCCCGGTGTCTCCTCCCAGTTGGACGTGCCCGGAAAACCTCCATAGGGAGGCGCCCAGGAGGCATCCTGATCAGATGCTCAAACCACCTCAACTGGCTCCTCTTGATGTGAAGGAGCAGCGGCTCTACTCCGAGCTCCCTCCAGATGTCTGAGCTCCTCACCCTATCCCTAAGGCTGAGCCCAGCTACCCTATGAGGAAACTCATTTCAGCCGCTTGTATCCGTGATCTTGTTCTTTCGGTCACTGCCCACAGCTCGTGGCCATAGGTGAGGGTTGGAACATAGATGGACCGGATGGACCATAGATAGTTGGAAAACCGCGACCCGACCCCATGACGGCCCGGTACAACGCCCGCAATACTGCAGACGCTGCACCAAGCCGTCTGTCCACCTCATGCTCCATTCTCCCATCACTCGTGAACAAGACCCCGAGATACTTAAACTCCTTTGCCTGGGTCAGGAGCTCACTCCCCAACCGGAGGGGGCAATCCACCGTTTTCCGGCAGAGAACCATGGCCTCAGACTTAGAGGTGCTGACCCTAATCCCAACCGCTTCACACTCGGCTGCGAACCGCCCCAATGCCTGCTGGAGGTCATGGACTGAGGAAGCCAACAAAACCACGTCATCCGCAAAAAGCAAAGACGCGATTCTGAGGTTCCCATACCTGACACTCTCCTCACCACAGCTGCGCCTTGAGATCCTTTCCTTGAATATCACAAACAGGATTGGAGACAAGAGGCAGCCCTGGCGGAGTCCAACACCCACTGGAAATGTATTCGACTTTGTGCCGAGTATACAGACACAACTCTCACTTTGGTCATACAAGGACCGGATAGCTCGTACCAACGGCACCGGTACCCTTTACTTCTTCAGTACCCCCTACAGTACTCCCCGGGGAACCCGGTCGTAGGCCTTCTCCAAGTCTACAAAACACATGAAGACTGGATGCGCAAATTCCCATGACCCCACCAGCAAGCCTGCAAGGTGATCCACTATTCCGCGGCCAGGGCGGAATGCGCATTTTTTTTTTTCGTGAATCAGAGGTTCGACGATCGGACGGACCCTCCTTTCTAGCACCCTGGAATAAACTTTCCCAGGGAGGCTGAGCAGTGTGATACCCCAATAATTAGAACACACCCTCCGGTCCCCCTTTTTGAAAATGGGGACCACCACCCTGGTCTGCCACTCCAGAGGTACCGTCACTGACCTCCACGCAACACTGAAAAGACATGTCAGTCATGAAAGCCCATAGAATGTCCAGAGCCTTCAGCATCTCGGGGCGAATCTCATCCACCCCTGGCACCTTGCCACTGGGGAGCTTCTTGACTACCTCAGTGACCTCTGCCAGGGATATGGACGAGTCTTCCCCCGAGTCTTCAGGCTCTGCCTCAGTTTCAGAGGACGTGTTAGCCGGGTTCAGGAGGTCCTCAAAGTGTTCCTTCCACCGCCCGACGATATCCCCAGGCCGGTTCAGCAGGTCCCCTCCCCAACTGAAAACATCCTGGGCTGAGGCCCGCTTCCCTTTTCTGTGTCGCCGGATGGTTTGCCAGAACTTCCTTGAGGCCGACCGAAAGTCCTTCTCCATAGCCTCACCAAACTCCTCCCACACTCAGGTTTTTGCTTCAGTGACCGCCGAAGCTGCAGCCCTCCTGGCCTCCTGGTACCAGTCTTCTGTTTCAGGAGACCCCTGGGCCAGCCAAGCCCAAAAGGCCTCCTTCTTCAGCTTGACGGCTTCCTTCACCGCTGGTGTCCACCAGCGGGTCCTTCGGTTGCCGCCACGACTTGCACTGATGACCATCTGACCACAGCTCTTAGCGGCCGCCTCTATAATGGAGGCTCTGAACATGGTCCATTCAGATTCCATGTCCCCATTCTCCCCTGGGATGACCGAAAAGTTCTTCCGGAGGTGGGAGTTGAAGAGCTGATGGACCGGGGCCTCCGCCAGACGTTCCCAGTTCAACCTCACTACTCGTTTGGGTTTCCCAGGTCTGTCCAGCTGCCTCCCCCGCCACCTGATCCAACTTAACACCAGGTGGTGATCAGTTGACAACTTTGCTCGTCTCTTCACCCAAGTGTCCAGGACATATGGCCGCAGGTCCGATGATACGACCACAAAGTCTATCATCGACCTTTGGCCTAAGGTGGCCTGGTACCAGGTACACTTATGAGCCACCCTATGCTCGAACATGGTGTTCAACTAGCACAGAAGTCCAATAACAAAACCCCCTTCGGGTTCAGATTGGGCAGGCTGTTCCTCCCAATCACCCCCCTCCAAGTTTCCCCATCGTCACCCACGTGAGTGTTAAAGTCCCCCAGAAGAACTATGGAGTCCCCAGGTGGAGCCCCTTCCAGTACACCACCCAAGGACTCCAAGAAGGCCGGGTGTTCCGAGCTGCTGTTCGGTGCATACTCACAAACAACATTCAACAACAAAAACCTTCCCCCCAGCGACCTGCAGTTGCATGGAGGTGACCCTCTCGTCTCTCGGGGAGAACTCCAACACAGCGGCGCTCAGCCGGGAGCTTGTGAGTATCCCCACACCCGCCCGGCACCTCTCACCCTGGGCAACTCTGGAAAAGGAGAGAGTCCAGCCCCTCTCAAGGAGTTTGGTTCCAGAACTGGTGCTGTGCGTGGAGGTGAGCCCAACTATATCTAGTTGGTACCACTCTACCTCCCACACCAGCTCCGGGTTCTTTCCCCACCAGAGAGGTGACATTCCACGTACCAAGAGCTAGTCTGCGAAGCCGGGGGTCAAGACACCCAGGCCTCCCCCTTTGCCTGCTGCCCGATGTACATAGCACCCGACCCCATCGCTCTCCCCTGCGGGTGGTGAGTCCACAGGGGCACGGCCCCACGTTGTTCTTTCGGGCTGAGCCCGACCGGGCCCCATGGGCCAAGGCCCGGCCACCAGATGCTCGTCTGCAAGCTCCACCCCCGGGTCTGGCTCCAGGGGAGGGCCCCGGTGCCCCCATACCAGGGGAGGTACTCCTTGCTTGTGACTGCCGATTCAAAGGGTGTGAAAGTCTCAGATGTGGCAAGGGGTGAAATTTCGCTGTGTCTCTGATGCGCCTCCGGAGGTAGTATCAGAGGCACAGTATTGGCAAACTGAACCAGTTCCAATGTGATGGTGTTAACTGTCTGATAACTCTACAGATCCTTCACTCAACAAAATATAGATAAATGTCCCACAAAGCAATGTTACAGGACCAAACAACAGTAACATAGTAACTGGTCGTGTCTTTGGCATAGGTCAGCCCACCCAACTGAGACTTCAGTGAACTTTCCCCCATAAAACAGCCTCCCTCCCTGCAAGTGACAGAGTCAGACAGCGTCCTGTTGGCTGATGGTGATTATGTTATTATGTAATTTAGAGAAAAACATAACTTTGTCATTTTCCAGGATGCATGGTGGGTCAGGATCCCAATCACAACACACTATAACAGCATCCATATGATTATAAACAGTCAGTGGGTACATGTTTAGATTAACAGGTGGACACTGGGGGAAAAACCTTGAAAAAAACACACACGTCATCATCAGGACGTGTACCATCATGCCTCCTTTGGAGCCGCAGTGCCGGCTTTCTGTGTGAACAAACAACAGCGGAGAATTGGCGAACCGCCGCTGCGGCAATAATGCGGCATCACTGTGTGAAAAGGGCTAGAGTATGAAGTAGCTAAACAGTTTTTCAGCTCACAAAAACAATCACAGGGTGGATTGGACTATACAGCACATCCTGTACCACACACATCTGATCGCAACGGCCAGTGTACTGACTGCTTTCAGACATGCTTTTAACATTTGGTGTCTCCACGGCAATGTGTGAGAATTCATTGTCTACTCCAAGAAACGTTTTATCGGACCAGAGACATGGAATGCTCCACCAAAGGAAGGCCCAGCTTGTTCAGCTTGCAATTGAGATGGACTTGCACAACTGAGTTGAAGCACACCATTCTCAGGGGTTTCAGCACCAACACTCGCCATCAGCAACTATTTTAAAGGTAAGATTCACATTTTAATTCACTTTATGATGCCAGCTTTGGCTTTCGTGATTTACTACACAAAATGTTTTGATGATTTTTTGGTCTGTCTGAATTTATCAGTCAGAGTTATGCTATGTACTCTATTTCAAATGCAGTCTTTATGTGTGTGTGTGTGTGTGTGTGTGTGTGTGTGTGTACGCGTGTGTGAGAGAGATGGAAAAAGAGAGGCTATATTTTGTGTAGCGGGGTGTACAATGCAGTCTGTTTGTGCATGCATGTGTGTGTGGTGCACAGGACACTGTGTGTGTGAGTGTGAATGTGTGTGAGAAACTTTAAATCATGTTTTGGGTAAAATTTTTGTTGTTTTAATGGTTCTTGATGGCAAACAGTTATCAGGAACTTACATGATGGATAGAGTTTGGCAGTTCATGCCCACCCGCGGTTACCCTCATGCCCAAGTTAATTTGTTCTGATGCCGACTCTGGAAGCAGCTGATGTTCCCAGAAAACGTGGCCACAACAACTTTAAGGCCGTACATGGTGCTGACTTCAGAAGCCTCCAAGCAGGTCTTTCTCTTTGAACATACCCTGGGAGGACTGCATTAAGGAGGCAAATGACAAGAAGCGGGCAAAGTAAATGGAGCTAGTGGATGAATGCCCGAGAAATGGGTGGCTAGCGAGGTGTGAGCCCATTGAGGTGGGATGCAGAGGGTTTGCAGGCCAGTCCCTCTGCAGGGCCTCCAACATGCTGGGAATCACAGTGGCCACCGAGGCAGCTGAATTAGCTTTGAGGAGGCTGTGGATCAGGGGAGGAGAGCGGTTGGTGGGATAGTGCTTCTTGGACACAAGTCAGGGCTTGCTCAACCCCAGCTGCGTCACCTGGGTGAGGGTGTATGATTGTCAAAAGATCCAAAACACCCAATGACCTCAGGTACAGTAACTAATGCTTTGTCCAGGTGCATCACAAGATGTTCAGCCTATTTCTCTTCTTTTTTTTTTTTTTTTTTTAGGATTTAACTCTTTATTTCTCGCTTTGTCAGTACAGCATGAAACACATGAACACAGATGCCTACAAATACTTACATCCCTGACAAATATAGCTCTTATTCTTTTTGTTTTTTAGAACTTACTCTCCACACATACACGCCAAAAAAAAAAAAAAAACCCAAAACAAAAACAGACGAAAAAGAGCAAAAAACAAAAACAAACAAAAAAAACCCCCCAAAAAACCACAAGGTTTACACAGTCAAAGTACCAAGGGGGATCAAACACAGCAATACGCCGACAGCACATCAAGATCTAGGAATGCATCCTGAAACCTCAGTCCATGCCAGACCACAGAGGCCACTCCGGAGAGCCCGGGCCCCATCGTCTCCAATATGTTCCAGAAAGGGGTCCCAGATTTGAAAAAACTTAAATGGTTTATCATTAAGCCAGAAGCTTATAGCTTCTAGGGGGAGAAAATCCATAATACTCCGGATCCAGTGTGAGACTGTGGGGGCAGAGTCTGAAATCCACTGTAGAAGAATACATCTCCTTGCATTAAACAGCAGCACCTTGAGCAGCTTCAGTGAAGGGGGGCTGAGGTTCAAAGCTGCCGGTTGTACTCCCAGGATACAAGAAATAGGTTCCAGGGCTAGTTTCCTCTTGAAAATAATGTAAATTTCTTTACACACTTTGATCCAAAAGTCATTAATAAGAGGGCATTCAAAAATACAGTGGAAATATGAACCTTCGATAATTTTACATTTATTACAGTATTTTGAAAGCAGAGGATTGAATTTGTTACGTTTCACAGGAGTAATTTGAAGCCTGTGTACAACCTTAAACTGCAACTCCCTAGCTTTGTTGGTAAACAGGCAGCCTGCGGAGCTCGACCAAACACTGTCCCACTCATCATCTGAAATAACCTCTCCAAAATCAGCTTCCCAGAGAGCCCTAACATTAGCCGTACATACGTTATTTGGGCTCGATAGGGCCCCATAAAACCTGGAAATAAGTTTTCTGGAGCCTGGGTCTTGGATGGCCTCCTCCACAGCCGAAAGAGAAAACCCATTAGGGTGTAGTTTAATAATAGAGGTGATAAAGCTACGTATTTGTAGGTATCTAAAATGATGGTTCTGTGGGAGGTTATATTTCTCTCTCAGCTGCGCAAAAGACATCACAACATCGTCTATCAACAAATCACCCACAGTGTCTATACCCTTACTGGACCATGAGGAGAAGGCGTGGTCTGTCAAGCCAGGGTGGAAGTCTGGATTTAAGCGGATAGGTACGAGGCGAGAAATAAAGCCCTCCTGGCCCTCAAGTTTTCTTGCCAGTCTCCAGACCCTCATAGTATTCTGTAGCAAAAAGTTGCCTTTTACATTAGGCTGTGTCCATTTCTTAGATACATATAAAATGTTACGGAGAGGAATAGGGGCCACTGGGGTAGCTTCTAGAGTGAGCCAAGTAGAATCAGGGTCACCTCTGAACCAATGCCAAAAATAACTACAAAGGCAAGCAATTTGTTAACGTTTAATATTCGGAACTGCCAGACCCCCTTCCTCGAAAGGGCGATGTAGGGTGGTCAGTTTCAGCCTAGCACGTTTATTTCTCCAGAGAAAGGAAGATAGAGAGCTATTTAAAACTGAAAGTGATTTCCTTGTTAAAAGAACCGGGATCATTTGAAAGGGGTATAACAACCGAGGAAGTATGTTCATTTTGAAGAGGTTTACTCTCCCCAAAAGAGACAGTGGAAGAGCCGTCCAGCGGGCTAAGTCTTCTTTAATCCTACGAATTAGGGGCACGAAGTTGGCTTTGTACAGGCCAGAGAGGGAGGGAGTAATATTAATGCCCAAGTAGACAAAACCTGATGGGGACCAACGAAAAGGGGCAGAGGAATTTGAAGACCACGACACATTAGGGGTCATTGGCATTGCCTCGGATTTAGAGTAATTAACCTTGTAGCCTGAGAATTTTCCGAAAGATCTAATTATCTCCACTGCTCTTACAATAGAAGCCTCAGGGTTACTCAAATAGAGAAGGACGTCGTACGCATAAAGCGAAATTTTGTGCTGTAGAGGACCCACCTGTATACCAGTCACTAGTGGATCAGTTCTAATGGCCTCTGCCAAAGGCTCCATGGCGAGAGCAAACAAAAGAGGGGAGATTGGACAGCCCTGTCTAGTGCCCCGTCTCACTGTGAATGCAGGGGATCTCATGCCATTTGTAATAACCGAGGCACGAGGGGCAGCATATAGAAGCGATATCCATTTAATAAAATTATCACCCAAGTTAAATTTAGAGAGAACATATAACAGGTAAGGCCATTCAATCCTGTCAAAGGCCTTCTCTGCGTCAAGGGAAATCACAAGAGATTTGACTTTTGACTGTGTGCCATGTTGTATAAGATTTAGAAGTCTCCTTACATTATTATAAGAGTTACGACCTAGAATAAAACCAGTCTGGTCTAATGACATAATATCTGGGAGGATACTTTCAAGCCTTCTGGCCAGTATTTTAGCAAGTAATTTTCGGTCCACATCCAGCAGAGCAATTGGCCTGTAGGAAGCACAGTCATCCGCAGATTTGTTTTTTTTGAGGATTAATGAAATATTTGCGTCCATCATGGTATTGGGAAGAGCTCCAGATTCAAAGGAGTAAGACAGCATCTTGAGCAAGGGATCACTCAGCAGGTTCTGGAAAGCTTTATAGAATTCAGGAGTCAAACCGTCCGGCCCTGGGGCCTTGTTATTTTGTAAATTCTTGATAGCCTGCATGACTTCCTCTTTTGTAATCGGCTTGTTTAGCAGCTCTTTTTGTGTATCAGAAGCTCGAGGAAGATTGATGGATGACAAAAATGTATTCATCAGGGTCTCCGAATTACTACCAGATTCAGAATTATATAAACATTCATAGAATTCTGAAAATGAATTGTTAATATTCTTGTTATCATAGACTTTTTTGCCTGATCTGTCTTTTATAACTGGGATGGCCTGAGAATCAGCCCTTGCCTTAACTAAATTTGCTAAGTATTTACTTGATTTGTTCCCGAATTCATGTATCCTTTGCTTTGCAAACAAAATGGATCTTTGAGCCTCTTTAGAGAGGAGAGTGTCCAGAGCTGCAGTAGTAACATCAATTTGAAGTCTCAAATCCTCTGACGGGTTGAGGTTAAACTCTCCCTGCAGATTACATAATTGTTGTTCAAGCTTCTGCTGTTCTGCCCTCTGTTTTTTCTTTACGCTTGCTGAGAATGATATAGTAAGACCACGGATAACAGCCTTAGCGGTTTCCCAAAGCAGACTAGGAGAAACACCAGGGGTGTCATTTTCAGCGATAAAATATTTGAACTGTTCAGTAAGATGCGATTTAAAATTGGGGTTTTTCAGAAGATGATTTGGGAACCGCCACTGTGCCTTGGGGCGTTGTACTTTACTGGACATGACTAAAAATACTGGTGAGTGATCACTAATAATAATGTTACCTATCAAACAGGAGCGCACATTCTGCAGTGCGAATTTAGGGGTAAAAAAATAATCAATTCTAGAGGATGAATTGTGAACCTTAGAATAAAATGTATACTGTCTGTCAGTGGGATGGAGAGTCCTCCACGTATCTATAAAATGGATGTCGTTGCAGCAGCCAAGTAAAGACTGGCCCTGCCCTATATTAGATTGAACTTTTTTACTAGCTCTATCCAGCCGTGGATTTAGGTAACAATTAAAGTCGCCAGCAATGACAGAGGATTCAACAATCCAATCCGAGAACAAGGAAAACACTCCAGTAAAAAAGTCTGAAGAACGGACAGGGGGGGCGTATACATTTAAATAGGAGACTGCATCCCCATATAATGTCCCTTTAATCATAACATACCTGCCCGCACTATCAGCTCTAACCTCAACCCCTGTCAGGGGCAAGGACTTATGGACCAGGATGGCCACACCCCTGCTCCTAGTGGTAAAAGAAGAGGAATAAATCTGGCCCACCCATTCTCTCTTTAGTTTTGAATGTTCGCTGTCATCCAAATGAGTCTCTTGGATCAGAGCTATTTGAACATTTTCTCTCTTTAAATAGTTAAGTATTTTCTTGCGTTTAATAGGACCGTGAATCCCATGGACATTCCAGGAGCAAAGTCTAATTGTCCTGTTGTCAACCATAATCCCAATCGGCAGATCCAATAAATCTTGCTGAAACCCCCGATATTATGTCAAGACTCTGTGGAGAAAACCTTCTGACCAAACAAAAAATAAGACATAAAAACAGTAAAAACAGTGTGGAGAAGAACAAAACCCCAGCCCACCCACCCTCTACACCCCAAACGCCTCCCCAAACGAAGCGTCTACTACACCTCACACCGTGCATCCTAACTGCACTAAACCAGTGCTCCAAACCTAACAATATATAGCACCAAAGTCTAGAGAAAAAGAAAAGAAAACTTGTCATGGACATTATCTGTATACATTTTCAAAATGAAATACTTTCAGCACTCATCACACTTAATCAAATAATATAATATATTAAATTGAATTGGCGGCTTTAAATGGGAAAACACAGTTTGAAACAGTTGTGAAACAAATTTAAGCCGTCCATATTGGATAGTCTGTGAGGCTGTCATGGGGGAAAAACAAACCGTGAGCCCGTGAAGAGTCAGCCGTTGTCGGCGGTGCCGTCAGCTCGACCCGCCGGGAGCGTCGGGGCGATGGTCTCCGCGTAAAATCTCTCTGCCTCGTCCGGAGCAGCGAAGCTGTATCTCCCGCCGCCGAAGGTCCCCTGCAGCCGAGCCGGGAACAGCAGACCATATCGGATGTGGGCAGCCCGGAGCTTCTGCTTGACATTGTTAAAAGATGCCCTCCGTTTAGCGACTTCAGTAGTAAAGTCCGGGAAGATATGCACCAATTTTCCACGAAATGTGAGTGGGCCTTTCTCCCTGGCCAGCTGGAGGATTTGCTGCTTTACTCTGAAGTGGTGCACCTTCACGATCATCGGTCTGGGAGGAGTGTTGGAGCCCGCGCCGGACCGCGAAGCGAGGCGGTGCGCCCGGTCCAGCATCTCCGGTCCCTCGGGAATATTCATGCCCAGCGTCTCAGCGAAGAAGTCGGTCATGAATGCCGTGACTCTAGGCCCCTCCATGTCCTCCGGGATACCGACCACGCGAAAAAAATTGGGGCGGCGGCTCCTTGACTCGAGGTCCTCGGTTTTCGCCATTAGCAGCTTGTTGCACTTCTCCAAAGTCTCACACTTCGCCTCCAGTGTAGTAATCCTGTCATCACAATCCTGTAGCGAGGTTTCCACCGCCGTCATACGTACCCCGAATGACTCTATAACAGACTGCAGAGTGCTCATCGAAGAGCGGGTTTCACCGCGGAAACTTTCAATAAGTTTGATAATCGCCGACAGGGACGGGTCCCCCTCCTCCTCCTCGTCGCCATGCCTGGGTGACGGCGGGTGGTTAGCCTTCTCGCTAACGTGCCGAGGTTGAGCTCGATTTGAGCGTTCTAGGCGAGAGCTAGCTTTCCCGGCCATATCTGAATGTTTCATAAATCGTCATAAAATAAAAAAACAACCGAAGTAGTAGAGTAAAATGACGTTTGGTGTACTATTAATGATTAAATATACAGGAGCTGGCAAAGGCGTGTCTACACAGTGGCCATGTTGACACGCCCCCCTATTTCTCTTCTTGACTGTGGATGTATTCAACAAACAGTTTCCATGTCACCCCAGCGTATCAGTATAAGCTAGCCTTCTCTTTGGTGACTGCCAGTGACCACACGAGAACAGCTGCATGCCCAACTCATCCCATCGGCATCCACTAACACCATTTACCCTCCTACCATGATAGACCCTTGCATGCCTTAGAGACCTTATTGGTACTGTCAGAAGATGTAGCTTAGGTTTAGGTAGCTAGAGATCTTATGCTGATCTTACGCTGATTCACAGTTATATATTATCATAAGATCTGCATAAGATCTCTAGCTACATAAACCTAAGCTACATCTTTTTGAAAGTATCTCTCTTGAGACAATGTCTAAACTGGTCTCAACCTCAAAACTCATGATAATCCTTGTTCCATGTTCCATGATGTCATGGTGTTCCTCAAGGCTCCGTGCTTGGACCCATACTATTCACCTTATATATGCTCCCTCTAGGAAATATAATTTGGAAACACTCCATAAACTTTCATTGTTATGCAGATGATACCCAGTTATACCTAGCAATAAAGCCAGATGAAACTAATCAGCTTACTAAACTCCATGCATGTCTCAAGGACATTAAGACCTGGATGACCTGAAATTTTCTGCTGTTAAATTCAGATAAAACCGAAGTTATAGTACTTGGTCCTAAACACCTTAGAGATGCTTTGTCTAATGATATAGCTAGTTTGGATGGCATTAACTTGGCCTCCAGCACCACCGTCAGGAATCTGGGAGTTATCTTTGATCAAGATATGTCCTTCAACTCCCACATAAAACAAATTTCAAGGTCTGCATTTTTTCATCTACGTAACATTGCAAAAATCAGGCCCATCCTGTCTCAAAAAGACACAGAAAAGCTAGTCCATGCATTTGTTACTTCCAGGCTGGACTATTGTAATTCTCTACTATCAGGCTGCCCTAACAAGTCTCTAAAGAGTCTCCAGCTGGTCCAGAATGCTGCAGCACGTGTACTGACAGGAACTAAGAAAAGAGATCATATTACTCCTGTATTGGCCTCTCTGCACTGGCTCCCTGTAAAATCAAGAATAGAGTTTAAAATCCTTCTCCTCACTTACAAAGCTGTTAATGGTCAGGCGCCATCATATCTCCAGGAGCTCATACTACACTATCACCCAACTAGAGCACTACGCTCCCAGAACGCAGGGTTACTTGTAGTTCCTAAAGTCTCCAAAAGCAGAATGGGAGCCAGAGCCTTCAGTTATCAAGCTCCTCTTCTGTGGAACCATCTTCCTGTTTTGGTCCGGGAGGCGGACACCCTCTCTACCTTTAAGAGTAGACTTAAGACCTTCCTTTTCGATAAAGCTTATAGTTAGGGCTGGCCCAGGCCTGTCTTGGACCAGCTCTTAGTTATGCTGTTATAGGCCCAGTCCGGGGGACAAATGACACACTGAGCTTCTCTCTCCTCCTCTCCTCTCCATCTGTATACATTATGCCTGTATACATGCCCCATCTCTGCATGTCACTGACTTCACTTCTTCCCCGGAGTCCATGTGCTTTCTAGTCCTACAGGCTCCCATGGATCCTGGCCACGCCCGGGTCGTGGATCGTGGATGCGCCTACTGCCATGGCCCTTCCTGATCGTGGATGCGCCTACTGCCATGGCCCTGCCTGACACCCACCACTACTGTTGCTAATATTAGTCATATCTCTGTTACATACGTTCCACTACTATTATTGTAATGCATTACTACATACTATCCTTACCATTAACCACTACTACTGTTATCACTAGTAATCACATTTCCATTATGTGCATTTCATTATTATTGCTGTAATACCTCTTTATGTACTTTCATTCCTGTCAACCATCCATTATAATTGTATACATTGTGATCTCGTTGATCTGCTCTGTACATGCGACATCTATTGCACGTCTGTCCGTCCTGGGAGAGGGATCCCTCCTCTGTGGCTCTTCCTGAGGTTTCTTCTGCATTTTTTTTTTCCCTGTTAAAAGGGCTTTTTTTGGGGGCAAGTTTTTCCTCACTCGAATCGAGGGTTGAAGGACAGAGGGTGTCATCTCTGTACAGATTGTAAAGCCCTCTGAGGCAAACTGTGATTTGTGAATTTGGGCTATACAAATAAAATTTGATTTGATTTGATTTGAAAACCAACTACCTGCCTCCTGGACCCCTTTCTGGCAAAACTGTTTAAGGATTTATGGCCAGCACTGGGACCTACAATGTTAAATATTGTTAATAAATCACTCATGACAGGTGCTGTCCCGGCTAGTTTTAAGTCTGCTGTAGTTAAGCCTCTACTTAAGAAACCACATCTTGACCCAGGGTCTCTTTATGATAATAAACCAGTATCCAACCTTCCCTTCTTCTCTTAAGTCTTGGAAAGAGTTGTGTCCCAGCAACTTTCAGGCTACCTAATTAATAATGCTTCTGTTACTGTATCTCAGCACTGCATTTGATACCATAGATCATGGCATACTGTCAGACCGACTTGAAAGTCAATTTGGATCTGTGGCCAGGCTCTCGCTTGGCTAAAGTCTTACCTATCTGAAAGAACACAATGTGTTTCTTATAATAACACTACTTAAATATTTACTGATGTGACGTACAGAGTTCCCCAGGGCTCTGTTCTTGGCCCTTTGCTCTTCTCTTTATATATTTCACCTCTTGGCCAAATTATTCAGAGTTATGGAATACAGTTCCACTGCTATGTGGACAATACCATGAAAAATCTTAAATCACAAAATTAGAGACCTGCTTGTATGTGGTGAAGAAATGGATGTCAGAAAACATCTTGCTCCTGAATTCGGATAAAACTGAGATGTTGGTGACTGGCCCTGCTCGACAAAGACACCGCTTTGATCAGGTGACGGTAACTCTTGACAATTGTGTTATTTCTCAAAGTTCAACTGTTGCCAAGATTCTTGGTGTTACTTAAGATTCTACCCTCTCTTTCAATCAGCAGATCAAAGAAATTACCAAGATCCCCTTTTACCATCTGCGCAACATAGCTAAAATTAGGTCCTTCCTGTCCATGGCCAACGCAGAAATCCTGATTCATGCCTTTGTTTCATCTAGGCTGGATTATTGCAATGCCTTATTTTCGGGTCTGCCGCTTGAGAGCACTTAAAGTCTTCAAATAATTCAGAAAGTTTGCAGAGCTTGTTCCTGTCATGCCCACTTGGAATAACCTCCCAGCTGACATCAGACAATCGGGCTCTATTGACGCCTTTAAATCTAAACTCAAAACTTACTTCTTTGACTTATCCTTTAATTAGCGCTTGACTTCAATTGCTAGCTTCTTCAGTGCAATAAGTCTCTTATCTATAGTAGTCGAATTCACATTGTCTTGCCAACCCAAAACAATCTGTTTATTCTGATTAACATTGCATTTCTCTAACTTTTTTTTTGTTTTCTGTTCCTACAAATTGCAAGCTGTGTCGCTCTCTCAATATCCCCTCTCTATAGCTTCCTCCTCCTCCTCCTCCTCCTCCTCCCTTTTCATTCAGACTCCCTTCTGATGGACCATGGGCCCCTGGGAACATCTATCTCTCCTGGCTCCTGCTGCCTCAAATATTGTCGGATCTGGATCGTCATACCTTGGTCTCCACTGGATCATTGCTCTCCTGTTTTACTAACTTTGTTTTACTTTACATCTGTATTTCTGTAAAATGTGATGCCTCTTCACTCTGATGTTTTCTATTTTACTGCTAATTATCTTGCATGGCCTGCCCTCTTCCAGGTCACCACGGTGGCGAGAAGGCCGTGTGGCCCGGGCACCACTTGGCGATGCTTCTGCCTGCTTAGTCGTCCTCCTGGATCCACACTTTACATCTTTTATATAAAATGTATCAGATATTCTGTCAATGAAATTTGTAAAATGTGATTTTGTTGTTCTATTCTGTACATGAGACATCTATTCAATTCGATTCAATTGAAAATACTTTATTTGTCCCCTTTATTGTACCTTATTGTACTTTATTGCATGTCCGTCCTGGGAGAGGGATCCCTCCTCTGTGGCTCTTCCTGAGGTTTCCTCATTTTTGATTGGTCTCAGAATGTTAAGAGATTTTCAACAGTTATAACAAAAATGCATCCAGAAAAACTTCCTTCCCTAGCTTTAAGGAAATAGAGGAGATACCAGCTATGAACAGTGTTGGAAGGGTTACTTTTAAAATTAGGGCCGGGACTCGATTAAAAAAATTAATCTAATTAATTAGAGGCTTTGTAATTAATTAATCGAAATTAATCGCATTTTTAATCGCATATAAATATTTGACCTGAGAACAGTGAGAAGCAATTTTTTTCATATGGGTTTTAGTATACCATTGAATAATGACTGAATACATAAGCTTAAGCAACAAAACATTGTTTATTTTTTTTCAAGGTGGTACCAAGACCAACCGACTAGGGATGCAAATTATCGATTAATTCATTAATCGTTAGTTGATGGACCTTATCGATCGATTAACGATTACCTGATAAGATGCGATTTTCCTGAGAACCTACATTTAAGGGGAAAATTTAGGCTGAACATTCCTTATACAGGACTCTACACTAGTTTGTTAGTTTATTTTTAGAGCACAGCACAATGAAAAATGTTTAAGTAACAAGTTATTTGGTAAATGGTCTTTCCTGCCACTACACTATGATGATTACTGTATTTAACTACTTAAATCACGATAGCATAAACTGATTTGTTGAACTCAGCCTGATGTAAACATTAATAAAACACAGGCAGCTCTATGTTTTCCCTGTGTGATGTTCAGGGACAGGTCAGGACAGTCTGAAGACAGAGAGCTCTGAGGTTGAAGTCTTATGCACCGTGAGACAGTGACAGGTCTGTAGGCTACCTACGTCTTGACCACATGTCAGCTGTTCAGCTGCAGCAGAGGAAACTCCGTTGTTCTCAGCTCCACTGTGACGAGCGCTTTTTAAACGGTAGCGACCGGCTAAACTACGGGAGGATACTGTAAACCTGCGCGGATCCGGTGTGTTTATCAAAGCTTGGTCGCAGTGCTGAGGCACCGGGTCGGTTTGAGCTGCGTTCAGGCTACATTAAAACTTTATAGATCCATGGGCAATGATCAGTGTCGGCGGCTTCTTAACTCGTTAAATAATTGTGCTCCAGTCTAATCAGTACGCCTGAAACGTTCCGCGGTGCAAAAATAAGTGCAATTAAAATGCGTTAATTTTTTTAACGCGTAAATTTTTGTGTAATTAATTAATCTTAATTAACGCGTTAAAGTCCCGGCCCTATTTAAAATGTTTTCCCCTACAGATTACTGATTACATGTCCTAAAATGTAATCTGTAATGTATTCCCTTGGATTACTCAAGTAAAGTTTAGCTTGCTTCAAAATCGTCTAGCTGAGCGTGTTTATCTGGAACAGTGAATTTAGTTAACACATGCTTTGCGTTGTACTTCAAGAAAAGGGCTTTGACCATTGCATAGGCCTTCAATGACTCCAAAGTCTTGTCGGGATCCTGGAGGTACTTCTGCACCTCATTCTCCGCTGTGGTGCTCATCATTTGTGTGCTGCCAAAAGTGAAGAAGTCATCCTCATTGGACTCGCACTGTGGTGCATTAACTCTGGTGCTCACATCATCAGAAGACTCGGCGACAGGCTCTAGAAGACGAGCCTCTTGGACGATTAGACGCGTCATGACTTCCTGTTCATCAGGGGCAAGCCACCATAGGCGGAATCTTGGGATGGTGGATGCTGCCATCCTCGCCTCATGTGAAACAAATACCTCCCCAAACCGTGAATCTATGGCTTTGATGACTGCCATGATTATATGCGCAGAGAACTGTACCTGTGTAACTTTCTCCATTAATTTTCCCTTCAGGCTGAGAGTTGTGGGTATCAAAAAGCCAAGGAAACAGTTCTTTTCGCCCTGGCGAAGGTTGATTGAGTAGGCGAGTGGTTTCAGAACTCCAGTGTACTCATTTAAAAACACAACCTCTTGAGGGTGTAGTTTGGCCACATTGAGACGGTCACAGACCTCAATGAGCTGGGCTTCGGTGAGACTCATTACCTTTTCAATAGCTTGATACTCTGAGCTCCATCTGGTCACGGAGGGGACAACACACCTCATGTTGGCAATGTCTTCATTCGCTTCAGCTGCACCTGGTGAGCGGTGAGCTTTGTTCCAAATGGCAGAACATTTTGACATGGCACTTCTGTACAGTTTCCGTGTGAGACCTTGTGATGCAGCCTTATCCAGATCATTTGTGGCGATCAGGTTAAGAGTGTGAGCTGCGCATCGCTGGTGTGGGGGTAAATAAAAGTTCACATCTTGCTCCTCCTGGACCCCGTCAAAGAATTGCAGCAACATCTGCAAATTGCACATCATCTGTGTCCTCTTCTACATCAGATGCTCCATATTCTCTGAAAGCTTTGGCAAAATTGCTTCCATTGTCAGTCAGTATTGCTGTGTCTTTGCCCTGGATTTGAAACGCACCATGTATCTCGCTAATTTTTGTTGCAATGACATCGTATGTGTGGCGTCCTCTTATTCTTTCACATGCCAGCGCTGCTGATTTCCTCTCCAATGTCTCTGGCTCAATCCAGTGACAAGTGATCCCTAAAAAACTCCTATGGCAGATATATGGCAGTCCATATATCTGCTGTCGTGCATACTGTAGCATACTGTCCCATGGACTTTTCTGGTTATTGACCCTTTCATGCTCTGGAACTCTTTGTCGATGCGCTGCATCAGAGTCTTCCTGCACATGGGCGTTTTCCCACCATTGATTCCTTCTATCAGCTTACAGAAGTCTGCATCCTCTACTAATGAGAAGGGTTGTGCACTGCCAATTACAAAGTCAAAAATCAGCGCATTAACTTTGCTCTGGGTAGCGGTGGCAGCTGCTGCGATGAGCTTTGCTTGTTTCTGATGAGGTCCAAAAGTTGTACTGGTAGTGGCGCTGCATTTGTCACCGTCATCAGCAGTCATCATTTTCTCATTCCTTTTAGCTGCTGTCGTCTGCATGGCTATGGGGTGCTTTCTCTGAAAATAAATAAAAATAAAAAAATGCAAACACAGTGAAAAAAAAAAGAATCATAATCAGTTGATTAGGTACATTTTAATGGCTGAGAAATACAATAATGTTACATAATTAGCCCAGTGTTGATGAACATAATATGTTCATCAGCCATACCATATTATGGTAAGAACCAACCTAGTAGTGCCAATACATTTATGGACTAAATGGTAGGCTGCTGGCATGTACAACAGAAGAGGTCCACCACTAGTGGATTGTTTTTAACTCTGCCAAATGTGCTTTCCTTTATCATTCATCATTCATTTTGCCACTTGTTATACTCTAAGAGTACAGTGGCTCCTTTAAAGTCTGTAAGGCATTAATAAATATGTTTGTCACACCACAGAAAAATGTTATCGATCACCCAGCAATATTTAAATGATTTAAAAAAAAATCGCCAAGCACATAAAATTAGTATATTAAAATAGAGCAGCTTTCTCTGCTCTGCATGTCCAAACTACAGCCACTGAGCCTCTAACATTTATGCAGAAAGCCTTTGTAAAAGTACACAATTTAAAATAGGCCTTGTTTGTGAGTGTAGGACAAGCAACATGTGAGCCGGCGGACATGTGAGCCCCCCCCCCGGAATAATAGTTGCTGGGGTCATTTCTCCGTTAACGCTAATTAGCCAACTTACCTCAAGATGCTTCTTCAAATTAGACGTGGAGTCCTTCGATGCTGAAAGCAGCTTCGTTGATGGTGAGCAAAGCTTGCACTGCACTGTGATGTTGCGGCCATCTTGACCAGGTTTGTAGGTAAAATGTTCTCTAAATTTCCATGCCAAAAATGCATTTTTGTCCTCCTGGTCGTTTTTCTCATCCTCTGCCATTGTCATTCGGTTGTGTGGAAAGTGCTCTCGCGCATTGACTTGCAGCGTACCTGCGCACATAACGCCACCTGCATCCGCACAGTGCAACCTACGTGTAGCGTCGTAAAGTAATCCCTACAAGTAATCCTTTTTTTGAGAAAGTAACTGTATTCAGAATACACCAATTTAAACTGTAACTATAACGGAATACAGTTACTCTTATTTTGTATTTTAAATACGTAACGCCTATTTAAAATACATGTAATCTGTTACTTCCCAACCCTGGCTATGAAGGATGAGAAATTGCCCAAATTGACTGAAACATACCTGTTGGTAGAAGCAGTAGTAGGGTGGGGTAAGGTAAGAGTACAGTAGGTATGTACAATGTAGGGTAAGAGGTAGTCTACACCAGTATCAAACTGCATACCAACTACTTTGTGAAGGCGATTAAGTCAGCAAAACTCATTGGAGGAAGGCAAAAAGGAATAAAGATTAATAATGATTTTTTTTTTTAAATGGGGTATGGCCTGAAAGTTATTTATATGAATCTCAGTTTCGATCTGTTGCTGTCTCACCTCCTGCCTCTAACTCTTGTCATTGCTTATCCCCATCCCATTTAAATTCTGTATCCTCCCTTTTCACTCACAATTCTCTCTCACTCTCTCTCCCCCTGTGCCACCTGTCTTCACTCCCTCCTTAATACTCTAAATCTATTCAAAGCTCATCAGTAGATTATCAGTTGCAGAGATAAGCTGAAGCCAAGATACAAAGCAAGGACTGGTGACACAAACACACTTTGCACACTCTGCTGTGGGTTGTGACAGGAAAATGTAACAATGTGTCAGAACAAAAGCCAATAAATGAATGGTAGGGTTGAAGAACACCATTGTGATTGTGAAAAGCTGTGCCTCTATGTCTGTGTGGGCAGGAGGGGAGCAAGTGGAGTAGCTATTCTTGTGAGGACAGTCTTTGCAGCCAGCTGTTCTCATGAGGATATGTACTGCATATAATACAGATCACGACAAAGAGTTTCATTTGAAACAAAGCACCACCACCATGGCTGAAAGCTGAAGCTATGGTAGAATGCCTTCAGATGCATGCCCATTAGTAGCCACTCAGTGACTCCAAAGTAGCCTTGGCACTACAGATAATTCAAAATTCAATTCTGTCTCAATATACAATATAAGTCAAGAAACCTCTTACGTCTGAATAATAGGTGTGAATTCTGGTAACATGTTGTGTTTGTGGTTGGTTGGTTTTAATCTTCCATTGTCATGTTTCTGTTTGTATTGTGTGATTTCCTATTTTACTTTGAAGTTTTCCCCTCATGTGTCATGTTGCTTTACATTTCCTCCTTTTGTGTAATTTCCTGCACAATATTACCTTCCTATAAGGTAACAGGTTGAACTGCTAGAAGCCCCTGTCACAGGGCAAACAGGGACTAGGAAACAAAGTAAGTGCCATAGAGAAACCAAGAGAGTGACTAGCAAGTGTGCTTATGCTAAAACATCATCCACCAGACGGCCACCAGGACTAGTGGAAACAAAATGCATTTCTCAAATTATTATTGAAGGGAAGGAATTCAGCTGTCAGACATGGGGTCTCAAGTGACCACTGTTCCACTGTCATTCTATTACTTCATTTACCTCATCATTGCTTGAAATCCCTGGATGGCCTATTGGATGTAGAGTTAGAAGTAGAGGTTGCCAATGGAGATGCAGTGCCCTACCTTGGGTATATAGAACTGAACATGATGTTCCTAGCAGGGCCGGCTCTAGCCCTTTAGCTGCTCTAGGCGAGATTGAGTTGGGCGCCCCGCCCCCCCCCCCCCCCCAAAAAAAAAACATTTTTCAAAACATTTACTTTTTTATTATTTTAAATAGTTTATTACACACTCAAAGTCTGTTTCAAAGCATGGATGAACTCCATAAAGTGCAAAGGTGCTCATAAATTAAAGGATATTTAACTTGAAATTAACTCTATTAACTATGGAAATAAAAGTGCTTTTAAGGACACTGAAAAAATAAGCAAATTATGACTGAAAAGAGTCACCTCTAATGACTTGTATACAAAAATACTATAAAGGATACTCAAGAATATTTAACAAATTACAACTCAAAGAATGGATGAACTCCAGAAACTATACAAACAAAAATGTTCTTATAGTCACTCCAACCGGAAAATTATGAATGCTACAGAGAATGTTCAAGGATATTTAACAAATTATGACTCAAACAATGGATGAACAAACAGAAATGCTCTATAAAAGTAATAATTGCTAATAATAATACTAAGCAATAACAAAAACAGCAACAATAGTACTAGTTGTACTTACAAAGCTAGAGAGAGGCAAACATGAAGGATCAGGCGTCCTTTTTCTCCAGCAGGTGCCGGCCTCTGCAATATTGCCTGAGTGCATCTGGCCAATTAATAAAAAAATAAAAAATAAAAAAAAAACACATATATATTAGTATATTCCTGGAGGGGAACTTTACAGAAGTGTGAACAAACACCACTATCACCAAAATGGTTACATGCACTTGCTAGTTGTGAACTCACTAAACAGAACTTATGCCTTTTAGCTATAATGAATGTAGAGAGCAACTGTACCTTTCATAACTATTCTGAGGGTTTTCGAAACCAGAAGGCTGGGCAAATGCAAAATGAAGAAAGGGGTCGAAGCACTGGAGATATTACTGACAGCACATCTAGGCTATGATTTTCAACATCAGGTTGAATAGTGCAGGTTGTCATTAGAGAGCTAGCTGCTAACGGTAGCTGCTAATGGTAAATTGAGTATCAGGTTACCTGATACTCTATTTACCGTTAGCAGCTAGCTAGCGCCTAGCACTACCTAGTGCTATATTGATTCAGATGACTGATTAGCTAGTCTAGCTAATACAACATCAGCACAACAACCCTTGTTGAGAGTTCACTTCAGGATTTTTATCACCAGTGCTACCACCGGTTGGCGAAATAGCATTACAAAAGCATGCGTTATCCAGATACTGGTCTTATGACATTTACATCTATGTAGGTTATCAGTAAAGTTATGTTTGCTAGTAATACGTAGCAAGCTAGCAAAGTAGTGACAGCAATGAAACGTCCACAATGCACAATGCAGGTGATGCACAATACTAAATTTATTTCAGCAGGAGGCCAGGAAAACAAGATGGTTGCCTGAGCTGAGAGCTTTCTACTTCCTCAAGAGATAAGTGCCTTTTTTACCTCCACTCAGTGAAAAATCTGCCACCACTTTGACTCTAATCAAGAGTTAAAAATATAAGAAAAGAAGAAAAGCAAACTACAGAATGGCAAACAGCCTACGAAGCAAAGGAGGGCTAAACAAACACCGGAGAGCACGAAGCAGAACCCTCACTACAGGAGATAATGCTTGAACTAAAATCTCAGCGCTTTGAGATAATAGGTCGATTTAACAGCATCAACATACGTTTGGATGATGTAACCACACAAGTTTCGACAATTAAAGACACGTTAGAAAACACCAATCAAGCTCTTGAGGAACAGAAGCAACGTGTCGAAGCAGCAGAGGAGAGAATCTCCGTGTTGGAAGATCATCTCCAAACTGCACAACGGGAATTACACCGATCAGAAAAAATGATACAAACGCTGGAAACAAAGGTGGAGAGCTTATCGAACAAAGAGAGGGTGAAAAGTCTGGTTCTACTGGGCCTCCCAGAGGGGTCGGAGCGCGATCGACCACTCTCTGACTACATCCAGCAGAGGCTGCCAGGCTGGCTCGGACTCCCCGTGGATAGACCGCTGGAGCTAGAGCGCGGATGCGCTTTTCACCATCCGTGGCTGGAAAGTCACCAAGACCTGTCTTGATTCAGTTCTTACGTCTCAGAGACAGACATCTAACATTACAAGCTGCAAAGAAGACATCGATTCAGGAAGGAAAAGCCAAGCTCACTATTCACCAAGACCTTCCCGCGGAGGTGTGCCAAAAACACAAGGAGTTCAACCAGGTAATCAAAGTCTTCATCGAAAAAGGCATGTTTCGAGGCTTCGCATATCCCTCCCGTCTGTGGATTCTACATGACAACAACATCGTCCTCCTTAACAATCCAAAGGGGGCAGAGTCATTCATCAAGAAACTTAAGTAAAGCTCACCTCAAATGAGTGGAGGTAAGACATTATTTAGTCCACTCCTCCCAGTGAGTGTCATGGAATAGAACTGTGCATACACCAAAGCTTAATTTGAAAGTGGACTGTTATACTTACTCCTGTAGAATAGTAAATTTATATATTTTATTTTATTTAGTTTTTTTTTTTTACATTACTGACTGAAAAGAGACACTTTTATGACAGTTGTGTTGACACTTCCTACAACAAAAAATGACATCAAGAGGACGGTACCATCACAAATAGGAAGGGGTCACACACTATCTACACACCGAATTTAATAGCCACTTTTTTTTCTTTTTTTTGCTTTTCATATTATTTATTTATTTATTGATTGATTGATTGAGTTATTCTGTTCTGCCCCTCATAACAAATGGACTCAATACGCATCAACCAATTCTTTGGACTTGATTGTAGTATAGATTCATAAGCTACGTGAGCATTTTTTTTTTCTTTTTTCTCTTAATTTTATACAGTCCACTACAGATGAGCAAGACATACCACAATGAACAGTGGGGGGAGGGGAAATCGAAAAGAACTCAAGAGGGTGTGGAGCTCCGGGTGCTACACCACAAAAAACTAAATGTGTTTTTGTTTTTTTCTTTATAACAGTTTTTTTCTTTGGCCCATTTCAAGTGAAGAAAACACAATGTTGTGGGTTTTGGAGCCACAGCAAGGGGGGGTCATGGGAAAATATATTATACCTTTTCATTTTTCACTTTTTTCCTTTTTTGACATTCTAATAAATACAGTTTTTGAAGAACAGAACATGAACTCAGACAATCAGACATGATTTTAAGTAACACTAAAAACAGATCGCAATTATCATGTCAGACCTGATTATTAACTCATGGAACGTTAAAGGCTTGGGCAATCCCATCATAAGAAAAAAAAAGCTATCCCTTCTTAAAAAAAGCAAAGAACACGTTGCTTTTTCACAAGAAACATTCTTATCAGAAATTGAACACACAAAATTGCAAAGAGATTGGGTGGGACAAGCCTACTACTCTTCGTATAAGAGTCACAGCAGGGGTACCGCTATCCTAATCAATAAAACAATACCATTTAAGTTAGACAAAAAAATCACAGACCCAAATGGGCGATTTATCTTGATCTCAGGCTCCATTAATGGAACCGACATGGTATTGCTATTTAATGAAAACTGTAAAGGATTTGGGATCATAGGTGGAGATTTCAACTGTGCACTAAATCAAAAAATGGACAAATCTTCACTATCTAAAAGCAACAAACCAAGATCTGTAAAGGTGCTTCAGGGCCTATGTACAGAAAGTGGTCTTGTCGATGTATGGCGTGAGTGAAATCCAAAAGTCAAGGGCTACACATATTACTCAAATGCTAATAACTCATATTCCAGAACTGATTATTTTTTTTGTCTATTCTAAGCACCTTCATATGATAAAAAAATGTGGCATTAATCCTATAATTTTGTCAGACCACGCAAGGATCGATTTTACTATTCATTTGGAAAGAGCAATACCAGTCCATAAGCAATGGAGATTTAACACCTCCTTGCTTAAGGACGAAATATTCAACTCAAAAATTAAAGTTTGGATCAAGAACTATATAAATGAAAATAATGATCCCAACATGGATCCCGGCATAATTTGGGAAGCTGCTAAAGCCACATTGAGAGGTCTTATCATCTCTTATACCTCGTACAAGAAAAAGGAAGAATCAGTGCAATTGAAAGAAATAGAAAATGAAATAGAAAGATGTGAAACTCTTCATAAAACTGCACCAACAGAAGATAACTGGAAACAATTGATTGCAGCCAAAACAAAACTAAATATCAAAATTACAAATGAGATCACACAAAAAATTAAAAATACTAGACAGACGCACCATGAATTTGGTAACAAACCTAGCAAGCTATTGGCTCATCAATTAAAAAAGAACAAGCAGAAAGGATTATAAAAAACATTCGTTCTAAAGGCAACATAACACACTACCCAAAGGAAATTAACTTAGCGTTTAAGGAATACTATAGCACACTATATAAATCTCAAAGTAATGCCACACAACAAGACTTGGCTCATTATTTGGAAAACATCAATTTACCAAAACTTTCTGACTCAGATCAACAAACTCTTAACGCCCCGTTTACTGAACAAGAAATATTGGCTGCAATCAATTTGATGCCTTCAGAGAAGAGCCCAGGACCAGATGGAATTCCAGCCCAGTTATACAAAGAATACTGGAATGATCTCAAACCCATTTTTATGTCGATGATTAACAATTTTGTTTATAATAAGGTTTTACCTCAATCAATGAATATGGCTAACATCATTGTCCTACACAAAACAGGCAAAGATCCTATGGAGTGTTCGTCATACAGACCCATAAGTCTTTTAGATCATGACTATAAAATAACTACGAAAGCATTAGCAAAAAGACTGGAAACCATCATGCCCAACTTGATCAATCCAGATCAATCAGGATTCATCAAGGGTAGATATTCCACTGATAACATCAGAAGATTGTTGAATGTAACTAATCACTTGAATGTAAATCGAAGACCTTCTCTGCTCCTATCATTGGATGCAGAGAAGGCCTTCGATAGAGTTGAATGGAATTTTCTTTTCAATGTACTACATGAACTTAACATGGGTGTGGCTTTTATCAAATGGATCAAAACAATTTATCAAACTTCTAAAGCAAGAGTCATTACTAATAGTACAGTTTCTGATAGTTTTGTTTTAACCAGAGGGACAAGACAGGGGTGCCCACTGTCCAGTTCACTGTTTGCAGTAGTGATTGAAATACTGGCGACATGTATACGAGACAACACTAATATAAAAGGAGTACGGATCAATAAAGATGAACATAAAATATCTTTATACAGAGACGACATAGTCATATATATCGAAGATCCAGAAAACTCCCTACCATACATATATGATACAATTGAACAGTTTGGAAAGTACTCCAGATATAAAATAAATTACAACAAATCAAATGCTTGTCTCTTACACATGAACCCAATGAAAAAAATGTACCCCTTCCAATGGTCACGGGAGGGTTTCAAATACTTGGGAATACAATTTACACCACAACTGAATGACCTATTTAAAAATAACTATATCCCCCTAACAACTGACATTTATAAAGACTTAAACAAAAATGGTCCACATTACCTTTATCTCTGTAAGGAAGAATAAACGTCATCAAGATGAACACTCTCCCGAGACTACTCTTTCTCTTTCAAACATTACCCTGTTACTTACCCACAACTTTCTTCAAATCCTTGAATAATCATGTTTCGAAGTTCATCTGGTCCAACAAAAAAACAAGGATTAAACTATCGACTCTCATGAAAACTGAAGCGATGGGGGGCTTAGGTCTTCCCAACTTTCAGTATTATTTCTGGGCAGCCCAGCTTCGAAATGTAGTGTCATGGTCATTGGAAAGACTAGATTCACGTTGGGTACAGATAGAAACAGGTTATGTTGACCCTCTACCCTTAGATTCTCTTATTTTTATAAAGAACTTTAATATGATAAAAAACACTGAGCAATATTTAACTGTTTTTAATACACTACTTGTATGTAAGGATTGTTCTACAAGATGTGATATTACTAAATGCATTTCTGTATAGTCTTCCATTCATCAGAACCCTGATTTAAAAAAATATCTTTTTTCAACCGATGTAAGTACGTGGAAAAAACAAAACATTAAAATCATTCCTTGAGTTAAAAGCAGAATACAAAATTCCCAACTCGGATGAAATATATGCAAATTCAGAGCGTTTTACGCTCACTCACTAATGAAAAAAAAATTGTGTCTGACTTGGAAGGTATACTCATTAACTCAGATACAATTAAAGGCAAAATCAGAGAAATATACGCCATTTTAATTAAAGGATGGTACTCAAGTTTCCCTAGCTTACTAAAAAACTGGGAGACAGACACAGCAACAAAGCTGGATGAAAATGCTTGCCAGAACATTTGCGAACGAATACACTTCCCATTTACGAGTAATAAAATCAAAGAAACAAATTATAAATTCATTCATACATTTTATTTGACTCCTGTAAAAATGCACAACATTTCAAAAGAAAACTCACCAAATTGTTCAGGATGTAAAACCAAAGAGGGAACATTTATGCACATGTTCTGGTGACAAATTAAATAGTTTCTGGAAAACGATTCATTTATTTACAAAATCTGTTCTAAGGCTTGAATTTGAATTATCCCCTCATGTTTACTTACTAAATGACATTTCCAACTGTCATTTAGACTCAAAGAAATGCAGATTATTGATTATTATCACTTTTTTTGCTAAGAAATGTATACTTCATTTATGGAAAAACGAATCACCTCCAACATTCCATATGTTTCTGGATTTCATAGCTCAATTTCTTCCCCTGGAAAAATTAACATTGGGAAAATATAACCAGGGTCACTTGTTCCATGACCTATGGGACCCTTTGTACACTGAGCTGTAAATGTATTTATGAATTTTGTCACTGTTCATGAATTGATATTTTGTATTTTCCTTTATTTTTATTATCACAATTATTTTTATTTTTATTTTATTTTATTTTTTATTTTGTTGTTGTTTGTTTTGTTTGTTTGTTTGTTTGGGTGTGTGTGTGGACAATGGAGTGGGGTGGGATCGAACCACAAAAGTGTCTGTGGGGTTGAATGGAAATAATAATAAAAAAGAATTTGAACAACAAATTTATTTCGTTTGACACTTTAATGGCTGAGAAGAGAAGACTTACCTCTATACCTGGCTTTCTTTTTATCTTCTTCCTTTTTCCGTTTTCGACCCTGTGCACCAGAGGGTTTAGACCGCTTCATTTTGGGAATCAGGTGAAGCTTGATTGAGGCAGCAGCTGAGCGCTTGCCTCACATAACGCAACGCAACTAGAGCGCGCGCGCGAACACTTCCTGGCTACAGAGTTGTTCTGGAAAATCCTGAAAGTGCGAAGAAGAAAAGCAGGCACTGATTCCCTCGGATGGGTGAAGGTGCAAGGAAATGCCCCAGAAGTGGTGCCAGCAGGCAGTACAGTCGTCATTGACGGGCTAGTCCATGTGAGCAGTGCTCTTAAAAATGGTTTCCTGTGGAGGCTCCCTCTGGGTCTTCTCTTCCTGGTGGATTGCTAGTGACTAGCTCCCTGTGCATCTCGCCTGTGAAGCACCCTTACCATGTGCCAGTTCTGCTAAGGAATGAGACTCAAAATAACATCAGGATTCCTCCCAAGACAGTGTTGGCTGAGATCCACGGTGTTCAGCAGGGGATGGCAAAAGAGCATTCTGCAGACTCAAACACCCCCGAAACAAGGAATATGGAGTTTGACTATGATGACTCCCCCTTACCACCTCAGTGGAAAGAGTGGATCAAGGGACAACTCAATTCCATGCCTGAGGTCTTCAAAGATGATACTCCCTTCAAGCAACAAGCCAGACCCAACTATCCAGAGGATGTAGATGCAGTCAGGAAACACCTTCAAGAGCTGCTAGATTCCGGTATCATTCGTGAATCAGTCCCCATTTGCATCTCCCATAGCCATGGTTCAGAAGAAGAATGGTTCTGTGTGTTTGTGCATCGACTTCAGGAAGCTAAACTCACAGACCATAAAGGATGCAACCAAAAGAGTACAGATTGAAACCGTCTCCAGAAAAAAATTTCAAGATGTCTAATATCTGGGTCACATAGTGTCCCAACATAGAGTCGAGACTGATCTGGAAAAGACAAGCCCTCAAGACCTTGCCAGTAGCCAGGAACCTCAAGGACCTGAGGTCTTTCTTAGGTTTTTCTTGATACTACCAATGGTTTGTAAAGATTATTCCAAGATCATCAAGTCTCTCAACGATCTCTTGGCAGGGTACCCCCTCTAAGGAAACAGAGCAGTAGAGGGAGAGAAGAGACTACCAAGTACTTCCATCCAAAGGACTTGTTAGTAAGAGTAAGGTGGACTCCAGAATGTCAGAGAGCATTCAATGAGATCATCTGTGGTGGAAATTCTTATTTAGAAGTGAACAAATAATAGATGATTCACACAAGATTGTTTTTGAGTAATCCAATAAAGTGGTGAAAGGAAAGAGCAAACAGAGTTAACCAATTTCAGCTGAAAGGCCAGCCTCATCCACCAAACAAACCCTGGCAGAGACTGACAAAGAGTCACAGACAAAGTTACAGTTTATAGCACACTCAGAGATACCTTGAGAAAGTGAGATTTTCCCAAAACAATATCCAGCTGGCCAGACAGCCTTGGATGTATCCACAACACCTGACATGCGCCCGGGGAGCACAGACTGCTACTGTGTACAAACACTTGTACACATAAATCAGCGAGGTCACTTTATAAAAGTAAGTCAAACAGTTCATAGTTAGGCCAGGTCATAATTCACAGTGCACAAAAGTGTAATAAACCATAAGGTTATAGGTCAATACATGAAATAAAACAGTTAACTTCTATTATCACCACTGCCCTTGTCTTGGCGTTTGCAAACCCCAAACTCCTGTATATCCTCCACACTGATGCCCGTACAACAGGGCTTGGTGCCGCCTTGTAACAAGAACAAGATGGAAGGATGAGAGCTATTGCATTTGCAAGCAGAGGACTGGCAAAAAGTGAGGCCAAGTACCCTGCTCACAAGTTAGAGTTCCTTGCTTTAAAGTGGGCTGTCGACGCCAAGTTCAGTGATTACCTCTATGGCACGGACACTGTTGTCACCGACAGTAATCCAGTGACCTACATTTTGCCCTCCACCAAGTTGGACGCCACAAACTACAGGTGGCAGTCAACTCTATCAACGTACAGCTTCAAGCTCCAATACAGAGCAGAAACTCAAAATCGTGATGCGGGTGGGCTTTCATGGTGCCCACATGGAGAGCTCTATAATGATTCTGTGTCGAGGAAAGGAAGTTGGAGAATCAAACAGTTCACTCTATTATCTGAAAGATTAGGAAACTCAAGATGTTGTTCTTCCTGATGCAATAATCTATCTATCTGTGAAAGGCACAATGTCCATTGGTCTCATCGTGATGCTACAGCCTCAGATCCATCAGTCCCTCTTGTGGAATTGCTGACCATCCATCCTGATGCTCTAACCAGCAGCTTCTAGCAGGAAGATGATGATGGACTCTCTGTGGTCTGTCACTTAACTGAAAAGAAGTTTCGAGACCAACAAAGAACTGACTCAGAACAGTTATTCAACACTTTCATGTTTTTGAGTGATTCAGTCCAGAGACAAGTCTTCTCCTTCATTAAGACAAGAACTCCCAGACCTAGCTTTGTGGCTTCGAGAATGGAAGCGATTGGAGCTAAGGGATGAAGTGCTATACAGAACATGACAAGAAAATGGACAGGTCACGCACCAGTAAGTGCTGCCAGTTGAACTGCGAGCCACTGTGTTGAGTAGCTTACATGATAATCTAGGTCAGCTAGGCATAGAGCGGACTCTGGACCTTGTGTGGTTCCAGTTCTATTGGCCTAAGATTTGCGCAGATGTGGAGCAGAAGAACAAGACGTGTGAATGGTGTGTGCGTTGAAAGACCCTGCCTGAGAGAGCAGCCCCCTTGTTGAACATCAAGACCAGTAGACCCTTAGAATTGGTCTGCATGGATTTCTCTCCTTGGAGCCTAACCAGAGTAACACAAAATACATACTAGTGCTTACAGACCATTTCAAGTACACAGTTGCTATACCAACTAGAAATCAGAAGGCACAGACTGTGGCAAAGTGTTTATGGGAAAAATTCCTTGTGCACTATGGTTTTCCTGAAGTGACCAAAAGTTGTGCCTGATCGCTGGTATCCAAGAGGTGAGGACCACCATATCATCCAAGGGGGAATCCGGTGGAAAGATTCAATCGGACCCTCCTCCAGATGTTGGGCACTCTGGAAAACAAAGATAAGTCTCACTGGCGAGAGTTTGTCAAACCTCTAGTGCATGTGATGTGACTCGGGTTCACCACATAGAAACTGACAGTTTTTCCTCACTCGAATCGAGGGTCGAAGGACAGAGGGTGTCGTCTCTGTACAGATTGTAAAGCCCTCTGAGGCAAACTGTGATTTGTGAATTTGGGCTATACAAATAAAATTTGATTTGATTTGATGTTTGGCTGACCTCAGTTGCTGGTCGACTTGGCATTTGATCTACCTGCCAACAGTCTACTGAAGTCACGCTCCCAGTATGAACATGATCTAAAAGGCTGCCTAGAAGAAAGCTACCGAATTGCCACTGAAAATGCCTCAAAGACAGCCAAACACAACAAGATCTGCTTTGACAAGCGAGTTGTTGATTCCACCCTTGAGGCATGTGACCACTTCCTTGTGAGGAACGTTTGAATTAGGGGGAAACCCAAGTTGGCTGACAAATGAGAGCCTGACATTCACCTAGTGGTCAGACGTGGCGTAACTTTACTGTAGGTCCATGTCAGATGCTACACTGTGATCTATTGCTGCCCTGTGGATTCGTACCTGTTGCTGAGTCAGAAGAGCTCCCGAAGCAAACTGTCAACAGACCTAGAACAAAGAGGCAGTCTAGCTTTGAAACAAGCGTCTTGGCCCTGTCAGAACCATTACCATCCAAGGAAAGACAACTCAAAGAGACAAGCTGAAATACAGGATCTCCAGTTGATGTGAATCTTGTGCTTGTCAATCTGGAATAAAAGAAGAAATACTTCATCACAAGGCAACTGAAGAGTGAAAAGAGGCATTTCTCTGCAAGAGGAGCAGCAGAGGGATGCCCTGTAGAGCTCACTCCCACTGGAGTCGAGAAGTCTCCAGACCTAAGAGACAAGGAACCTGTGGAGCACACTCCCTCTGAAGCTGGGAACCCTCTAACTTTGAGAAATGACAACTCAACAGAGCTAAGTCCAAACGGACTTGAGAGCTCTCTGGTCTGGAAATAAAGCTCAGCAGCTGTTGAAAGAGAGACTGAGGTGGTCCCAGAATCAGGAGAGTCATCTTCTCCTAAAACAAGAAGTGTATAGAAGAGTATCCTCTGGGAAATCGTTTGAAACCCCTCCTGACATTCAAGGGACATGGAATGAAACCTTACCTGTTCACCCAAGTATGCTAGAGTCTCCCTCTGATGAATCCAATATCATGGATGAAGGGCCTCCTGTTTTCTCAGACCTGTCATTTATTGACCACAGCAGAGATGAGAGATCGCTTGGCAGTGAACCTGGTCAAGAGGTATCAGTGGAAAGGAGCCACGAGTGTGCAGCAGCTAAGGTTGTTGATGGAAGAAAAATACCCCCAACAAGCACTCAAGAAACTGAGAGTAAAACCACTCCCAGATGTTCTCAGAGGCACAGAGAACAACCTGAAAGACCACAGTAAATTCAGTTAGGACACCCCTTGCTGTCTATAGCTCAGTCACTGTTCCGAGCCCAGAGTTAAAACTATGATGATGTCCTTTACGCAACTCCTAAAGCAGTATTTAGTCAGTGGGTGTAACGGCAAGTACACACCTTGGAGGGGGGAGGGTGTAACCCATGTTATTAGGCCTTAAACATGAGACTGTAGTGAAGGAAGAGTCAGCAAAGACATTTTTTTTTCTTTTCCATAGAGGAGATAAGTTAGAGGACTTGATTAAAAAGACAAACTTAGTGCATTAATAAATAAATACATTGGAAAAGGATCTTAGATCTTTAATTTAAAAAGCTTTTATGTAATTTCAAGTGTGGTGAATGTGCTTGTGATTGTGATTTACATGGGAGTAGGACAGCACTGAAATAGGTAAGTTTATGTGATGTACATGTGATAATGGGCTGATAAACTGCACCATCCAATCAGACTGCCGCTTGCTGTGTCAATTAACTCACTCGCATTCTCAATTGATACTCCTCCTCTGCGCAAACGAGACCAGAGCAGACCTTTTTTTTTACTTTTGTTTAATGAAGATACTGTGGTTTCATGAAGAGTGTGATGGAGAAAGTCCCCTTTCTTTGGCAGTACGTCGATCTAAAACAAGCTATCATGCACGTTGGAGCTGCAGGAAAAACACGAGTAGCCTATTATTAGCTGCTATGTTTGCTATTAGCAGTCAATAAGCTGCATAAATTCGAGCAAGATTAGTTGTTTTGTGAGGCTAGATATTTAAAATGATATCTACTCTGTTCCCATGCCACCTGTCTCTGCAAAGTGAACAGAAACCAGGAGTTTGTGAGCCTTGCTCCTTCACAAGTTTGGAGTGCGTGCCTAAGAGTGAACCTTGTCTGGTGAGTGAATGTTATTGCTAATTTTGTGAGTGAATTTATTTTAACCTTTGTGAACTGTTAAATAGTTTAGAAAGTGCTAATTTTGGTTAATTGGTTCTGTGTTACTTTTGTTCATGCCGTACATAAAGCCATGCGCTGTAAATTCATGCTATTGTTTTTTAAGGGGTATTTGGTCATACAGTGTGAGTAATTCTATTCAAAAAGGAACAGAAATCCATTGTTTATTGTAATACCTGTTTATTATTTCCTCTTTATGCAAAGAAATACAGTAATAGCTTCTTTTTTTTTTTTCTGAGCCTGATAACAATATGGTGTGTAGTTCCTCTGGAGAACATGTTTCTTTTAACCTATTTATATCATTAATGTAAAAAAAAATAAAAAATACTCAGAACATTAAGAAATTCATTATTTGTGATTAAATAATAATTATGTTTGTTGGTAATAATAATAATAATAATAATACATTTTATTTATAAGCGCTTTTACAGATGCTCAAAGACACTTTACACTTTAAAAATCATGAAATATACAGTTCAAAACAGTAAGATACAGTAAAAACACAGAGAACAGTATAAAACAAGCACATCAAGATTATAAATTAAAAGCTAATTTAAAAAGGTGCGTTTTGAGCATGGTTTTGAATGTTGGGAGGTGTTGCTGAGTGTGGAGTGGGTGGTGTTGGTGATGGGTAATGTATTAGTGACCCCCACAGATATATGATTTTACTGCTTTCATGGGAGCTCAGACCCTACCTTATGGGAGCTCAGCTTCCATTCCCATGTAACACGAACCCTGGTTGGGAGTATATACCCACAGAAACATATCAATGCAGTTGAGATAAAATCATAGAACTATTAAACAAAAAATTATTAAATTGAATTAAAAAAATTCACAAAGTCATCGGTGAAGTTATTAAGCAGTGCTCACTACCAGAGGAGGCAAAAACCACAGGAGGCTAAAAGAGAGGAAGGGCAGTGGCTGATTTCTGCTGTTTGTGCTCTCTATACAGCAGGGGGAGTGCTTGTACCTTTAACTGCTCATGGAGGACAGTTAACAGGACTGGTTTATGTATTACAAACCCCGACACCAGCACTGGGCTTACATCCAGTTTCATCATCTGGAGATCAGTGTACCATGGCATGACGAAATCCTGCAGCTCCTTTTAAATTAGAGCACTACAGGTGAGGTAATGCATCAACAGATGAGCATGTGAAGTCATCGAATGCCTTTCTCTGAAAACTCTGAGACTGGACCTTCTTACAGGCTGAACAAGGCCATATAGATAAAGATATTAGATAAAGACTGTTATTTAATTATTAGTGCAGAAAAAATGCGTTGATCATAAGCCCTAAATGTTCTTATATGAAATGCTTTGAGCTTTCACACCGGTGTTTACAATTATCATTAATAATTAGAATTCTGCTCAGATTGGGTGGAGCTGGAATATGCTGGACTTATAGAAGTTACCATACTTAATAAACTAGTAAAGATTTTAAGGTGTGAGGGTCCCGACTCCATTTATTTTCTAAGTGAACAGACAAATCGCTTACTAGGAGCTTGATGGGATAGAGACGAGCAAGTACCATGGAGCTTAAATGGACTGTGACCAGGAAGAGGTAGAAAATTCCTCACTCCTCAACGAGTGACAGGTTGAGTAAGTAGTTTAAGTACATTTAAGACATACTGTATATAATTGGTCAATGCTCTAAATTTCAAATAAAGCATATCTGATGGATTAAACTTCAAGCGATTTAAAGAACCCAACAAGGGTTCACATACATTGCACATTAGGGGTGGGCGATATATATCGTTTGCAATAATATCGTCATTGTTGTTTTGACGATGTGCAAATTTCCATTATCAGGTATTTAAATTACTTCGCCAAAAATATTGAAACGCATGCGGAAACTCCTCACATCCACTTAATACACGGTGCAGCAACGCTCTCTACAGCATGGCAGGATTCGCCCCACCCCTCGACCTCTTGCCTTCGACCTCTGAACCCCGCAACATCTCATAACAACAACAACAACAATGGCGGACTACATGCTTGTGTTCGTGTTTCTTGCAACTTACTCGCCTTGTAGTCGAGCGTGAGTCGCAGCAGCAGTTCGACCTCATTATTGGTCCACACAAACAATTCTGGTTTCCTTGCACTAGCCATTTTTGTTTTCTTCTTGTTGTGTTTGGTTTCTCCGTCTACTGTCTGTTTGTTTACAGCGCGCAAGCTTTTTGCGCATGCTCCGTCTCTTCTTCTCCGTTTTTGGTGAATTTCAAGCGCCACCTATAGGCCTGGAATATGAACTTCAGTGGATCGGTCTGGACGCAAATATTCTTGAAACAATGTCGAGGAAGACGGAGGAAAAAAAGATCATTTTCGTCCGTGTGCACGGGGCCTCAGTCACACGACTAGTGGGCCTACGTGATCACATGACGTGATCACATGACCTCTCGCTAGCATCCTCCTTGCAAGACGTCAGCGGAGACGACTGCACTACGGAAGCCGCGCCAGACAAGATCAACGAAACTCGCGATAGATACACACCGGTATTTACATCCAGCTGTGAGTTTCAAAGTTTCAAATCACTAGTGCAGGCAGATCCCTCTTGTGTTTGTGTGTCGCTCAGTCGCCCACAGCTGGATGTAAATACCGGTGTGTATCTATCGCGACTTCCTTGTTGATCTTGTCTGGCGCGGCTTCCGTAGTGTAAACAGCTGTGAGGGAGACTCTTGTGCATGCGGGAGCGTGCCTCCAGGCAAATATAGTATAGTGACTGTTTAGGCTAGAAACATTTACTAAATGACGTTGTTTCGAGTAAACTCTGGATGTCGCCACTTCAGGACACTTGGATTGCAGCGGACGAGCAGTATGGAGGAATATTACAAAGTTTTTGTGTAGTTTTATGGACCTTTTCGCCTCGTCATTTACGCTCGTTATATGGATTATTGCTGCCGGAGGGTACCCCCGTGGGTCTCCAGCTGCACTTCGAGGAATGAGAAACTACACCGGACTTCTCATCAGCATGAGGGTGAGTCGATAATGACTTAATTTCATTAAAGAGTGAACTATTCCTTTAAGCTCAATTGGGTGCTTTTGATAGCCATCAACAAGCTTCCAGTAGGCCTCTGGCTGAATTTTTAACCACCCCTGGTCAGAATTGGTGAAGGTCAACTAAATCTTTTGGCTTCCTGGCACAGATTTGTTTCTTCAGTCCACATGTTCTCGATGGGGTTCAAGTCAAGTCAAGGATTTGGGAAAACCATTTCAAAACCTCAATTCTAGCCTGATTCAGCCATTCCTTTACCACTTCTGATGTGTGTTTGGGATCATTGTCCCATTGTAACACCCAACTTCACCCATCATCTGGCTGATGATTTTAGGTTTTCCTGAAGAATTTGCAGATAATCCTCCTTCATTATTCCATTTACTTTCTTTAGAGCACCAGATCCACTGGCAGCAAAACAACCCCACAGCATAATACTACCACCACCATCCTTGCCAGTGGGTATGGTGATCTTGGGGTTAAAGGCTTCACCTTCTTGCCTCCAAACATATTGCTGGTCATTGTGACCAATTTTTGTTTCATCTGACCACAGAGTTTTCCTCCAGAAGGTTTTTTTCTTTGACCATGTGATCAGCAGCAAACTTATGTCGAGCTTTAAAGGCTGCCGACCCAGCATTAGTGTTTCATGCCACATTAATAGGGAATTTTGGGTTAATTTGGCTATCAATAATAATTAATGATTATCAGGATAATCATTAATTATTAATAAGATCCAATAAGATCCAATTTACATTAGATCACCTCGGGACACCACCCTTGAAGAAGGGAAAAGATAGCCAACTCACCAAACCAGTCTCATAAAAATGTACTAAACTGTCAGTTTGTAACTCTGATTAATAATTAACTTCATAACTACAACCAAAATTACCATAACAGCTACTAATGGTCGAAGGATTTTGGAGTCCTTGACACAGTAGGGGTTGGCAACATTCACTCTTGTACAATATTAAAGCAACACTAGGTAGTTTGGACTCATTACTACCCCCAGCTGGTTGAGAAGCACAATTATCTGTTACCAGTGTCGTAAATACTGTCGCTGTATTAGCATCCCTGGGGAAAATGAATACACGTGAATTTGTTGACGGAGCCAACAAATCACGAAGCCTCGTTTGGAAACATGTCCACCGACAAGGTAAAGTAGCACATGTTATACTATATTTACAAAATATCATTACATTGTACCAATGAACACCACATAACAACAAATCAAAAAGTCAGTAAGATAATAAGTATGTATATGACTTACAAATCCAGTAGCATCAGGGCTAGGTTGCCATCAGTCTTGAAACCCATTTCTTCTTTCAGCTCGCGCCACCGAGTGTAAGTTGGTCCAATATTTATCCATGTCCGGGCTCGTGTTCTATCACTTTCTTTTTCTTTTCTTCACCTCCTCAGACATACCTTCTAGGCTTTTTTAGCTGGCTCAGCCATGGTGTTGGTTTACGAAAAATCCAAGTAGCTGCTGGCTAAATCCACCGGCGAATAAACATGTGACGTATCCCGTAAAGCAGGTCGCACTAGATGCCTTTACGTCAGAAAGGTCCCTACCCGCTCTGGGAAGTTGCACAGTGCGGTTTCTGCCGGCACGACACCATTGATCCTATTACCCGCTTTTCTACCACTTAAAGCTGGAGTGTAGAATATGTGAAAAATGCATGAGACTGGGATGGAAACTAACTAAGCTAACCATTTCTCTCATGAACAAATTGAACGTATGGACAAACAAACATTACTTTTGCATTGTTTAAAAGACCGATAGAGACTGACAACAATTATTTCTTGCTAACGTCTCAGCATGACATAGCCTACATGTCTGGCACTAATAATGCTATGATATTTGTCATACTGACGTGATACTTATAAAGCATAATCTAATGACAACAGCAACAGTTATATATCACGGGAAAGAGGTGTGAATGCTACGAATAATAAAACAACATATAATGCTAAAGTAAACAATTACCCCCACATGCACAGACTATCGGAGACAACCACTTTATTCAGACACTTCTTTCTTTTCACCGCAACCTGAAAATAAATAATAACTGTCACATCCATATCTACACGGCACACGTCCTCTGTATGTCGTGTATATAAAACGCTACTGACAATACATTTGACGTTGACTTTGGCTCTGACTTGCTTGTAGCTGTCGTGAGCCTTTGGCTACGGTTAGCATAAAGCTAATCAACTCACAACATTACTCGTCAATTGTGACCACAAACTGCCTGCTTTATTAGATTCATGGTCATTTCAACTACACAGCCAATTACTACCACACATTTAGATTATCAGCTATGTAAAACTTGCGTTGGAGGCTCACCTGTCCAGGAGAAGAACAGCAAGCTCAGAATCCAACTTCAGCCCAATGCTATCGCTCAGCTCTCTCCACTTCGGATATGCTTGTCCAATGTTTACACACGATTTATTCTGTCTATTGTCACTCTCCCTCTACATCGGTCTTCCTTTTTTTGGCTTGCTTAGCCGTGTACACTTTTGTTGGTAATGCCGGGATAGCGGCTTTTCCTGCCTGGACGTTTGCCGTTGCATCTTCACCACTGATGGAAGGTGAACGCGCATCGACTTTGGTCGAGCAACCAATAGGAACGCCCAAAACAGCTTGCTCTGTAAAATTAACTGTGATTGGCTGAACACTGCCGTCACGGCACTGATTTTTTAAAGCCTGAATACAGAGCCAAGAGGACACACAGAAGTCCAGTGTTCTGTCATAACACTATGAATTACAATATGCTGAAAGGTTATTATTGATTTTTGACCAAATGACGCCAGAAATAACTTACACACTCCAGCTTTAACTGAGTTTAGAAACATTATTTTAAGGTCGAAAAACTACCTAGTGTTGCTTTAAATAGACAGCAATGTAGGTTCAAAAGTCTTTTATTTAACACAAAGATGAAAACACAATCTAACTGTGTTGTTGTAACATGTACTATATACAGGTGTGTGTGTGTGTGTGTGTGTCTTGAAGAACAAAAGCAAAATGGTGGATCAAAAGGGACAACAAGATGGCTGATCGAAGGGTTGGACTCAGGCAGGCAGCCCCGTACGGAAAGAGGTAGAGAAGAGCAAGAACAAGGGAAGAAGCTGGAGTTTTGACTATCTGGTCAGCGGGGGGTCTGTCACCCTGACCAATAGTAGCTCAAAGCTGGGTCTCTTGGCAGTCTTTTCACCTAGGTGCTAAAACTGGGGAATTCTGGGGAACGGAGTTCAGTTCAGAGTCCATTTTGAAATCCACAATGAACGACTTCATATGTGGGTCCCAACAGCATCATTATTTGACGAGTTGGGAATGAGACTTAAAAATCTTCTCTTGCAAATAGCACCTTTAAAGCTAGGATTGGTAAAATGGAGAAACCGTCAAGTTCAGGCTAGATTTGGAAAGTATCCTATTAAAAAATTCCCACTCCCTCCAATCAGACCCCTCTCTTAATCCACTCCCCCCAAACCATGAACACGCACTGTCTGACAACTGCCGAATATGGGGACAGACGGAGACCCAAGTCCTAATGAGCGGTGGGAAGAAGAGTGTATCAGTGCATCTTTTTAATTACATCTAATTACAAGTAGCTACCTTGTGTCTCATTCGCCTGTAAGTAAACACCTGTTATTATCATACTGAAGGTAAACATCCAACGTATAGCTATTGCTATTTCTGATAGCTGTCAAGCTAGCTTTGTTAGTGTTCAGTAATTGTCTCGAAAATGTATTTTGATGTCGTTACTTATTTCTAGTTAGCTGGCAACAACTATGGTAACGTTAGATATGGCAAAGCTAAAACAAGATTAGAGGTTTTTTTCTGTTACCCTCAGTGATTCACAGATAAACGTGAATATTTTATTGGACTCATTATAATATGATGTTTTCCATGTAAGAGCCTTCATGATGAGAGCATTGTTGACTCTGTTTATGAGTACATGCCAGAGCCAAGCACATCACGTAAGAGAGGATGACCCCTGGGTCGAGGGCAAAGCCGAGGTGGTCGTGCAAGAGGGAGGGCAACCAGCAGTGTCCGAGGAAGTGGAGTATAGTATACAGTATACAAGTAGTATACAGTTGCTGTGTGTGGAAGATTCGTGACCATTGCTCTGATCCAAATGGACAGTATAAAGGTTTCATTCCAAGTAGGGTTTAACCTGTAAGAGAACTGTAACAACGCTTTAAGTGGGAGCATTGCACAATATAAATTACTGCAGCTGCAGAGTTGATGGACATACATGCACTGCATGTTTAGTTTTCCTTTCTTGATACATAGTAGTAAGATAATAAAAGATTGTATTTATTTCTTGTTCTGTATTTATTCCTGTATTTATTGCATTATCTCTAACTTGTTTGAATAAAGTCCTGAAAATGATAAAAGCCTTTTTCTTTTATGCTTCCAGTAAATATATATAACCAACCCATTACAGTTCTGACACTTCACGTGATGCACTAATATTAATAACTGAATTTGGTATGACTCTTGTTTATTGATTTGTATTTATTGATGCTACACATGTAAATAAAAAACACTACAACAATAGTGTACCGTTTATTGTTTAGACAATATACAGTACAATTACCATAACCAACTATATACAGGAAGGATGTTCAGAGGTTTCTTGACAGATCAGTGTTGACCAACAGGTCAGGCTGTTGATCTCAGTACTGTCGCAATCCTCTTGTCCTGTGGAAAGAATAACACAATTACTTCTCTGACAGTAAATACAGCATTTCAGGACCTTGAACTTACTTTCAAAACAATATAACACCACAACTTTGGATTCATTGTATGCAGTGACAAATATCTCGAACAGCCTTCAATGTCGTAGTATTAAAGTACAAGTACTTTTTAGCCATATTTTACATTGACCAGAAGTAGCCCCCATTACACCAGAATTGCAGCATTTACAGTCATTTTATTTCCATTTCTACTTTTTGGGTGGGTTAGCAAGATTTCACTTTCAGAGTAATTTACTTAGTTTCACGTTTTCATTCTTTTTACAATGCATTTTGACAGAAGTTTTACCTTTCATGAGCCATGACTTTATCTAAATAACTACCTTAAGTCATAACTAATTCTGAGGTTCAGAATCTGTAAATACAAACCTAACTTTGCACAACAGAGTGATGGATTATGAAATAGATTATTCACATGAGCATGACACCACTTCATGCTACTGTAAGCCTACTCACCATGCCCTCTGCTGACTTTCATCTGCAACAGCTCCTGGGTGCTTGGATTGCCTGTGATGTAGCTATAGCTCTTGTCCTCCTTTAGTATGTAGCAGCTCCACTTTCTGAGCTTTTTGTTGTATACCTTGCAGTACCTTGCATAAGAAAAGAGTTCCAGCTTAGTGAAACATTCATACTACTTTACATTGCACAGCAGATTGGATTTCCATATAAAGTGACTAAATCAGTAAATAGTGACTAAATCATGCATTTTGTTCCTGTTATAAAAACAAAACAACTTGACTTTTTCTCCCACTATTTGATCAACCTTGACACAGCACCTATACGTTTATTGACAACAATGCATAGGATTACTTATAATAGAACTGAATCGAGCCATCAGCGTTTCTATTTTTTCTCTTTTCAGCTGGTCTGTTGATGTGGTGATTGTATAGATAGAACAAGATATTCTGCCAGTTGTTTTAGACAGGCATGGTAAGTAATAGATGCAGGATGGCCAATAATAAAATCTTCAACCACAACTTTAGCCGTCTCTGGGAATAGAGTCTCCTGTACATCGGTGGTAGCTTGATCTTTTCAGTTGTCAACAACAACAACATGGACAGTGTCCTCCATGCTGATGGTTGGAAGTGCATCCAAGCAGATGTTTGTCTTTAGTGCATGGCCAACAGGGGCGCCGCCAGGGATTTTGGGCCCAATGAAAAAATATCAAATTGGGCCTCATCACGACAGGCCACGCGAACCCTGTGCTACTGCTGTAACCACATCTCCAGGACCATATCGACCCATTCAAGGCTTTACAAAACTACCTTTGTCCTGTCTTTTGTAGTCCAATACTTTCAGTATGATGATTACTGCCAGTGAGCTGTGCAAATATAATACTGTGCTGACATACATGTAACAGTCTGCATATAGTGGAATTCACTATTTGATGCAAGACTAATACTTTCTATGAAAAATGTCCTAAGTGTTATGCTGCGTAGTATTTCAAAACTGGACCCACAATGCAGACGCTGAGACAGGAGTTCACAGAAGTGTTGGTCTTTAATGACAACAAAAAGAGTTCAAGGCAGCAGTTCCAGACGGTCCTCAGAGGTAAGCTGGGTTATTGAAGGGACAACAGGCAAGGCTGGACGGGCTGGTGCGTGTGGCGGGTCTGCAGCACAGAGGGGGAAAAAGGCAGGTTTCAGACCAGAAAATACAATATAAACAAATACAAGCTGAATTGCACATAATCTTCTCAACGAGGCCTGTGTGTTACCACGGTTGGTTTCACAACGAACTGGCGGAGACTGGGAGGAAAGGACCAGCTTAAGACAGGTATCTGGTGATTAGTGTAGATGGACCGCAGGTGAGTGGAGCAGCAGGTGAGATGAGTCTGGCTGATGAACAGAATGTAGGTCAGCCCTGGCCAGCCTGAGATGACACTGACAGACAGAGGGAGACAAACATGCAACAAGAAGGGAGGGGAAGACACAGGAGAAACAAGGGGAAATGACAAAGCACTGCAGATCCTAACACTAAGGGCCATCTCTTACAGTCTAAAGGTAATCTTTATTGTCAAATTATTGAATGGAAAATTAGTTTTAAAATATGGTCATAACTGTGTGTATACATGAAACCAACACAAACCAACAAAAAATAAAACAATAGGTTTCAGTAACATCAAATTAAAAAGTAGGGTAACTTAGTATGATAAGAGCAAAAGACTCCTGAAAACCCTCACGTTTTTCTCAAGTAGTAGCTTGTTCTTGTTTTGTTTTGTGTTCAACAAGCTACTGAAACAAATTGTTGTTTGTTTGAGTAGCTGTTGTTAATCCTTGTCGGATTAATAAAGTCAATTTCTTTAGATCAATAAACAGCCATAATTCAGTCTGCATCAAAGCATCTGACTTGAAGGTTTTATTTTAGTATTGGCTGTAACTTTAATACAGACCTAGTCACTCAATGCCTTGAACAGTCCAGCATCCAATACAGACTATAGGCTGTCTTTGTCTCATATAATTATCAAAATGTGGAAAAGTAATTACAGTGTTCGATTGAAAAAGATTTAGTTTTCTTTTTGTTGTAATAGTAAAAGTAAAAAGATAACAAACCCCCCGCAATGATGCTAACTGACAACACAACACAATGTTGCTCACCTTCTTGATATGGTTAATTGGGTTAGGGAGGGGAATGGGGAAACAGGGCTGCTGACGAATCTGTTGTTGAGTCTGGTAGGAGGGGCAGGGACAACTGATGTAGTATAATTAGCTTGCTAAATGTTTACCTGCACTGATTAAATGTAGGTTAGACAGGAGTGAAATGTAACTGTTAAGTGTAGCTTATTTCACTGCGGACATCAAGCTAACAGGTTAATTTCAACCACTCACAGACTACACACACCTTTCTTTGAGAAAAACTGGGTGACATACTGTCGCCCTTTCTTTTTTCTCTCCTTTCTTTCCTTTCTTTCTTGCCTTTTTTGGAAACCAGATTTCCTTTTAGGGAGCATGACCAAAGTGTTGCTCTTGGGGTTCACTGCGCAACTCCTGTCTGCTAGCAAGTACCACTCTAGCAGACACCTAGATCAAGTGAGGACCTACTTGACCTACCTACCAATTTGAACAAAACTTGTCAATATTATTACCATACCTTGCATGCAATTGCTCAAGGGCTGTCTCCTTTGCACCGCTGTTGCCTAACTCCTCAACTCCTGCGACTAAAAAGTCATCATTTCTGCAAAAATTATAATAACTACAGACAACTGGATAAGGATGTAGAAGTAAATGTATTTACAAGACATACAATAACATTTCAATGAGTTTACAGTCCATAAAGATGCATCTGAATGTGTTTATGGGGCAAAGCAATTTTGATGATTCTCTCAAAGATAACACAGGACTGTTGATATCTAAAAATGTAGATATAGAAGTCTGGGGTTGATGGGAAGCTTATGTGATGGGTGGCAAGGGATATTTGAAGGGATCGATAGGTGCATTGTGTGCAGCAATTATGGCCACTGTTCCCCACAGTCTACTGTGGTTGACCGACAGTCAGATCATGACTTGCAATGCAAAGACTATTTTCTTAAACAATCTCTTACTAATATGTAATAGTCTCAAGCAGCAGGCTAACATGTGACTGTTAGGGCCTGTACTTGAAGCATTTTCCTTGTGAAGCTAATGAAATGATGCAATTCCTTTTGTATTGTATCCCTGCTAAGGAGCGCATTCATGTACATAAAGCAAACCAACTTGATATGAAAGAAGGACACATGTATATATTAAGCATACCCATCATAAATGCATATGACATGATTTACAGTGGCCTGATCCATGTTGCTATCAGCATCAATTTACACTCACCTGTCGGAGACTCTGCAAAGACTGGAATCAGCGGGACATGGTTCTGCCGTGAATTGATACTTAGAAGGCATGGAAGTTGATGTGCCTCTCGCATAAACATCACATAAATACCAACGATATCGGCTATCAAATACAATGCAAACCATATTCACAGATATATGCAATCTTCCCATGACCTCTGAAAAATGGACTTGGCCTTTCACAGGTGTAGCACACAAGAATTAGTCCATTTCTCAGCTACAGCTCGTCTGGCTAATGTCCAAACAGCCCAGGGTAGCAGTGCATGTGTGAACACTGCTGTATGGATTAGATCCACAGTATGTGTAAACATTGGCCTGCGTGTAAACAGCAATGTTACATGTAAATATGTTTCGTACGGCAGTAGTCTGCTATCATAGCTAGCTAGTTAAAGTTAGTGTTGGGCTAATACATCCAACAGCAACATAAGGAGCTAACGTTAGCTACACAAAATCAAAGTAATAATACATTTCCCCCAACCAAACAAACTAGCTAATTACCTGTCCAGCAGAGACACAGCTACCATGGCATCCTTTTTCAAGTCTTCGACTCCATCAGTTGTCACCATCGCTGAACAGCCACTCCAATGTTGACTCTTGCTTTAGCTCTGGCGCTATCCAACTTGTTTTTGTTTGTAGCCTTCTCGAGTTCGCTCTTTCTTTTCTTGCTTTGTTTAACAGTGCCAGCTGCTGTAGGTACACTTGGTAATGACAGGTGTAACTGTACTTTCTCTGCTATTCTTGTCCGTAAACAGTGAGCTCACTCCGCCACAGCTCTAGCAGTGCGTTGTTTAAACACCAATGTAAGGTGGAGTCAGCGCAGGGTGGGCAGTTCAGGGCAGAGTGATAGACAGGTAGGCTGTCCAGAGAATACCTTTGGTCTGCTAAAATTGATTAATGTGAAGTTGTTACAGCCCTGTCGCAGCCACAGACAATGATTCCCCCCCCAAAAAAGCATTTGCTAGTTTAATTGCGGACTGGATGTTGGAAATGTTATACAAATATAATAAAAAATGCTTCTGAACTGAATTACCAACCCCAGCTTTTAGGTGCCTTGTCTGGAGCAAGGGCTTCTTTCTTGCACGGCAGCCCCTCAGCCCATGTTGATGCAAAAGAAACTTGACGATGGACACTGTCACCTGTCTTCCACCAGCTTCTAATTCATTGTGGACTTGCCTTTTGGTGGTTTTTGGTTGTCTCTTGAACATGTGGCTGAGTCTAGTGCGTGTATCAAACAAGCCCTTAAAATGGGCCCAGAAAAGTTACCAGCTGTTATCAATCAGAATAACCCAGAAGAAGTTAAGAGGCAATGCTTCCAAGAAAATTAGATTCACATGACTTTCTATAATCACCAAAATTGATCATTCAAGTTACTTTATGTATATTTTTCATCATATTTTCAGAAGACCTAAAATAAATTCATTATTGAACCAAATTTCCTTCAATGTTTTTTGTGAATTACCATTACTTGGATAACTGAGAACCTTCATCAACATCTCTAAGTGCTGTATCGTAGGCAACTGGACTTGTTTCAGTTTCTTGAAGATGTTTCACCTCCATCCAAGAGGCTTCCTCAGTTCTAACCAACTGGAGGGGAGTTGCAGGTGTCCTTTCAGATTTCTTAGGGCCACCTGTGGGTCATTGACCCAACCAGCCTTCATGCGGGTTGCTAGGGCTTGGTGAGCTCAGGTGTGAATGGATGTTAAGCTGTCTGGGGAGGGAACTCAGTAATGCATTGTAGGTGGATGATGGGTAGTGTCGTAGGCCACCTCCTCTGTTCAAAGATGGTCATTCCAGTTTGACATAAATGGATTCCTTTACTCCTCTTTCAAACCATCTGTCTTCTCTGGCCAAGATGTTTACATGTTTCTCCTTCAGATGTAAGTGGCCTCAGTGTGTTGGTAGGTTTGAAGTGAACAGATATGATGTTTATTAAAGATCCTCCTGAGTTTCTCAGATGTTGCGACATAGGGAATGACGATGTTGTTAAGTTTTTCTTGTCTCCTCCTCTCTGTCTGCTCTGGATCTTTTAGAGGCTTTGACAAAGGTCCAGTTTGGGTAGCCACAGGTTTAAAGTGCTCCCCTGATGTGCTTCTGTTCCTTCTCCTTCCCATCTGTCTTTGTGGGCCTGGTCTCAGCCCGATGTTTCAGAGTTCTGATGATCTCCAACTTGTGCTCCGGTGGGTGATAAGAGTCGAACAGCAAGTATTGATCTGTGTGTGTAGGTTTTATGTACACCTCAATGTTGAGGCTTTCATCTTCTTCAATGTGTACTCCACATGAAACCATTGTTTTTGAGTCCACTCAGACTCAGGCAAATAAATTATTCTGAAGGAAGCTGCACTGAACATAAGCATCCTGATTCTAAAGGAATCGTATCTGTTTATTGGTTTTCAGTCTGAGACGTGGAGCTTCCTCTGGAGCTACAAGAAGGCTTGATATTACTTTCTTCATATGCAGCAGTACTCCCCGAGACTTGTAAGCACACTTGAATGTGTAAAATTGGTTACCCTTTAAGTAAAGGATCAGAATACCTTTTCCAATACTGTGTGACATGCTGGGCACGAGCAGACGTGCAGCTTGTGAACAGGCAAGGCAGACAACTGCTTGGGGCCCCGAGTTGCCAGGGGGCCCCCGAGACTCGGGGCCCGAGGGCTGTTTTATGAACGTTTCAAAAATATATTCGACGCATGCCCCCCCACCCCCACCCACCCCGCAAAAGACCACAATGGAAGAGAGAATTGAAAAAGACAGCTTGCTCTCACCCGACCTCCCTTTAAAAATAAAGGTTAAATAAACAACAATGGGCGATTTGCATTGACATCTCGAAACCTCCCGAATGGGGCCCCATGTCAATCAATCCCACCTCACGTTCACCTGTGTGATGCAGTGTTGCCAACTTTGTCGCTATATTTAGCGAGTTTTCAGACCCGTATAGCGACTCTTTTTCATAAAAGCGACTAGCGACAAATCTAGCAACTTTTTCTGGTGTATGTGGAGACTTGTGGAGACTCTGACGTGAAAGCACATATCGTTCAACGAGCAGTGGGTGCTGCCATGCTGCTGTGCACCCTAACCCTGAATCTGTCCATGACACACTGCAGACCTCCCGTCTGTTAAGGCCCCCATTGAGATTTCTTTGCAGCCCCATTTCGTTCTAGTTGAGGGAAATGGTGTTTATTCTTCAGCCCTGTTGAGTGACCATCGAAGTCACCAGTCAACTAGGCTACCTGCTACAGGGCTGTCCTTATTTGTGCAAGTGTTCCAAATAGCCAGACGCCTGCAGGTTTTGTTTTTGTTTGTTTATGTTTGGTTTATCCTAACTGAACCCCTTGAAACCCTAGCCCCTATACACCTCCAGTTTTTCCCATTTTAATTCTTTTTTTTATTATTTTAACTTATAAAAGCACATTTCAGTTTGATTATCCCTTGAAGAGGCATTTGTTCATTATTCTAGTAGTTGACATTTGGCATTTCCTGTAGATATACATATTTTTTGTTTATATTTTTATGTAGGTTGGGGCTGGTTTGTAAGCATTGTACTGCCAGTACCGACACAGGCTGCAATTAGCATAACACACTTGATTCTCCAACTGAACTGTGGATTTCTTTTCCTGATGTGTGGGTTTGTTTTATTTTCAGAGGTAGAATACTATATGTTCTGATAAAATTTCCAGTTATGGCAGTTGACCCAGACTGACTGTTCTGGCCTCTTGATTGAAGCCCCTGCGTCACAATTCAACTGATAATCCCAGGAGTTTACAACTAGGAGTTACAAAAATGCAGTGGTTATTGCAGACATAAGGTTAATTATTTTATGCATTGAGCCTTTGAAGGAGTGGCACCAAAAGAAAACATGTCTTTTAGATTTAAAGTTTAGCTTTTTAAATTATTATAAATTATGTTGTCTCAAAAGTATTAGAAATTAGGATTTTTTTTTTTAACCTTTTCAATCTGCTCACTGGACTGGAAAATCAATTTGGCATCTCTGGCCAGGCTCCTGCATGATTAAAATCTAACTCATCTGAAAGAACACATTGTGTTTCTCTATAATACTACACCAAGTGTCTGATGTTGAATATGTAGTGGCTCAGGGCTCTGTTCTTAGTCCTATGCTTTTATTTCTTTATGTTTCACCTTTTGGCCAACTTATACATCATGGAATCAATTTCCACCTCTACACTGATGATACTCTGCTGTTTGTGCCTGTATTGGCAGATCATGAATCTCAAATGATTAAATTAGAGGCCTGCTTTGAAACACAGGATGTCACTTTATTTCCTGCTCCTACACCAATTTGATCAAGCACCAGTTAAACTCTCAACAACTTAATGATTCCTTAAAGTTTGACATCCAGGAATGTTAGTGTTATGTTTGTTTCTACCCTCTTTTTTGATAAGCACACATGACCAAGACCAGTTTTTTTCACCAACACAACAACGCTATAATTCAGCCTTTTCTGGCCATGACTGATGCAGAGAGCTGAATTCATACCTTTTTTTTAATCCAGACTTAATTATTGTTGTTAGGCCAACCCATGCTAGTAAACTAAAAGTCTTCACATGATGCAGAATACTGCAGCTGTCATTTTTATGAGAAAAAAAAAAAACATTATAAAAATGTGTGTTTATGATCTATCTCTTCTTATAACTAGATCTATCTCTTCGATTCATATAACCATCCACCCAGTCTTCTGTGCAGTGTCTCTTGCTAGAACACACATTGTCTAATTAAGTCATTGAGCACAGGTCTCTGTTCAGGCACATGGTAAACCTGGCAACTTTGCTGTGATTATAAGATACTGCACACCAGTCACTGCACCAAGTCTTGTTTGCCAAGAAATAGTTCCAGCACACAATTTCTCATAAACCCACACACTTTTGTTTTTGCATTTCTCTTTGTGTACAGATTAAACAAATATTTAGCTACGCTATCCACACACCCTGATTCCAGTCATGCAAGTACAAGCAAAGTATTTGTTATGTACTTAAAGTACTTAACAAAGTACTTAACAAGCATAACACACAAGTGATTTTGATTTTCTCACCTAACTTCTTGAAAGACAACAAATAGAACATTTCTTTAAACAGAGCACCTGGCAAAATGTCAAATGCCAAAGTAGTTTCCGTCAGTGTTTAATAAAAGTCACTGAACACATCACCTCCTGCTGTAATTTATCAGAGACTCTTCTCAGCAGGTATCTCAAGTCATTAGTATTAAGGCAGCTCCTCTTTGTCATACACCGCCATAATTCACATTAATGCACTGGATTATAAAAAACAGCTTTGTCATTCTTTAACTGGACACGGAGGTAGAACACAGAGGGAAATTATTTTATTTTATGCAAGATCACTTTATTAGTCTGAGAAGAAAACGTGTTCCCTCATGGCTGCTTATATCTGCACATGAATTTGGACAGTTCATGTTTTTTCTCTAATAAGAAGGGGCAGTGATGCAGCATTGTGTTGGTGTGTGAAGAGGGATGGTGGTGATTTCTCAAGAGAAAAACCTGTGTGTATTCTCCAGACAGACACGTGCTTCATTAGCTAATGTTCTTGTCTGGATAATCAATTCAGTCTGTCAGACAGCCACAGATAGTCTGATGCTTTTCCACCAAGCTGCCCCTCACCTCCCTTTGGCTACAACTCTCTTCCCCAAAAGGACTGGATGCTGTCCAATATCATTCTGTGTATCTTGGTTTCTTTCTTTTACGTGCTCTGTTTTTCCGTTCTTGCTCCCATTTAAATTTCAATTCCTGTCAATTGTATCCAGAAAAAGTCTGAAAGCTCATGTTAGACCGCAGAACCAGTATATTCACAAAAGAAAAAAAATCGTACTCATGATTCACTTACTTATTTTTGTTTTGTTTTTTGTACCTATCCATCTATTCCAGATGGGGCAGCTAATTTGGTTAGCCTTCCTGAGCAGTTCCCGGTGCAATTAGCTACTATAGCTAATCTAGTGAGATTTTGTATGCGTTTGATTCAGTCAGATGTGTGCTGCTTGCCCTAATATTGTTATACTGTAACTGATTGTGATAGACAGAGATCCTTGTTAAGCTTGAAGAAAATGCTCCCCAAGCCAAAATGTGTCAAACTTCTCAAACTAGCATTCACTGCTGAAGTGAAATTAGTATTTGAGACTTGTATTGATCCCGGAAAAAGACTTATATTGCATGCATATTAAAGAGGAACTAAAAACAAACGCCACTTTTTTCAGCTGAACACAATCTATATGGGTGTGTAGTAGTGTTGTTGATTGATTCAGGTCCATATCTCTACATTTAGTGCAAAGTATTCAAATTCTACATATTGTATTATAAATATGCATAGCGACTGCCCTCTACAGGTTGAAACCTGGCTATTGCAGTTGAATTTTGCTATTAGCGGGTCTCGAGGCAGGCGAGCGCTTTCATGGTAGTTGTGTGTGTCAAATTCGTCATCTATTTACACTATTACCACTATTTCTTTCATTTTTTCTATATAATAACGACCAACAACAACATAACATCATGTCATGAAAACAGTGATGTCATCATTGTTTTCCTGTCTTGCCCTCAGATCTGGGCTCCTAATAGCTAAAAATCCATACGGCATTCTTATTTTATGCTATTAAATTGGCAGACAACCCAAAATTTGCAATTACCGCCAGTCAAATTAGAGGGGCTGTTTTCAGCCAAAAGGGGGCAGTGTGTCCAGCCTGTAACCTGGACCAAGCCTACCTTCTATCAATAAATCACTGAAATCAACATGCCTGTTTTGTCTGCATTTAGGTCCAATTTTGTATTTCTTCAAGACAGATTTCAATACATTCAGTATTCTTATAACTTAAAAAGCAGAGTGTAGCCTGTTTGATTGTATTGTATCACTGGTAATAATACAGTCTTCGGTCTTGGTAGAGGTGTTAGGCTGAGCTCTCAGTCCTGACATGTCACCAGCTCAGACTGCTCAGCTCATCATCAGGCTGCTACTAACAGCTGTGGTTGTGGACCAGCTCTCAACAAGGGGGCAGGGCGACAATTTCCACCAGTGCCCACACATAGACACATACGCGCACGCACACACACACACAAACACACACACACACACACACACACACACACACACACACACACACACACACACACACACACACACACACACACACACACACAAAGACTCCCTCCTTTCCCTTTCTGCACTATACCAGCTGTTGCTTTCAGAAGACCCTGTGCCCTCATTAATTATTCAGCTCTAAAAGTCAGGCAGCCATACACAACTGCACACTCACACACAGCAGGGAGCTCTCTCTTTATGCAGCATAGCTGACTCATACTGTCAGCCCACACAGGAAATGTATGCTCAGCCCTTAAGTATCAGGCCCTCCTTTATTCCATGAAACATTTCAACCCATATAGTGCCCATAGTGTAAACATCAGTTTTGGCCTGTTTCTAAATGTCACGTGGTATTGTTGGCAGACAGTGTGAATATAGACCGAAAATCAGTCAGTCCTGTGCTACTGAAGGACCTTCAGACAACAACAAATACTTATGAACTAGGATGGCACCTACACAAATAATCAATATGGCCTCAGTCTATCACTACGTTTCTTATGTTGTTGCATTTTGGCAACAAGCCTTCATCAGAGGACAACAATAATGATGGGCTCCTCTTTTTGTATGACAAGTAATCAGTCCCAGCTGTGTGTTAGAACTTTGTCATATTTGTACATCTCTCAAACAGCCTGGAATACGAGCCTTCTAAAAACGATTTAAAAGGATAGAAAAAGAAACGTATGGTGCAATCCCAGGGACTCTTTACTCTTTACTTTGCTTTAACTTCTACTGTTGTTGCTTGCCTAACTTGAAACATCTGGTTATCTAATGCTGTCCATTCTACTTTTGTCCGAAACTCACTTTGGTCATTATGTCTGTTTTGTACATACCATCAAGAGTGGATACTGACAAAGCAGCAGCGTTGCTGAACAGGAACTGTTAAACTATTGTCTCAAAGGCCTAAAATTGTCTTATTTGGGGGAAAATTAAAGAATTGGACTCATGATTTCGAGAACAAACAGACGTAACTGTGAAATTTGAACACATTTTTGACACACCAACAAATCAACCTTACTGGTTATGTAGCTATGATGTGCAAAGTCCACCAATCTGACTTTTTTTGAAGTAGCCTTCTTACACAAAATTAAATTACAAGACAGTGCGACTCTATTCTTGATTCAATTCTCATATTCTGTATGAAAACAGGCCATAAGCAAGGCTAGTTAAAACTTGGACTTAGTGGTGCAATCAAGACAACTCGACTTGAACCAAAAATACAAGCTCCACCTCCATGTCACTTCAAATGAGCTGACTGTTGGTTGAAAAGTGTAGGCACTAAGCCCATTTATTGAAGGCTTTTTCATTTTAATTTAAGTTTATATGCCTTGATGAAGACTGTAAGTTGAAACGAGTAAGCCTTTATTAAAGGCTTCTACATTTTTGCAAAGCAACGTGCCTTAGTATCTTTTGGGAATGACTTATGACTTAAGTATAAATCTAATCTCTCTTTGTTGGTTTCTCTCCAGTGTCGCTCCAGTGTGGAAGTGTCAAAGGAGAGAAAATGACAGTCGTGCTTGTGTGGCGCACCTAAGGGAATGTGACCACATTAGTAGTAATAAGTAATATTAATTATTCCAGTAATAATGCTGAAGTTTAAACTAACATTTATTACGTGAAGGTATTGTGGCTGCAGTGAGGCGGAATGTTTGTGTTTGCTCTGGTTGCTCTGGGGTATGGGAAAGAAAGTGCCCGGTTTTTTAAACGGGGGTACACCTGCTAAAAATCGACTTGTGACCCCAGTCCTTCTTCCTGCTGGCAAGGCAGCCTTTTTATCTGAAGCGTTACGTTGTATGTCACTGACGTCACGTCTCACGTCACGAATGTGCCGGAAACAGTTGTAACAGAAGAAAAAAACAACAATAGACCAGGGCCCCAGGAGGAGCGCCATGCTCTGAAGCCAGTTTTTGTAGTGGTCAAACCCTGTAATTACATCGTCACGTGATGCACTGCGGCCCAAAAAGACTTTTTCCCATAAGCTAACATTGTGAAAGAAGGGTCGTAAAACGTCTAAAAAGTTTTGTTAACTCTACTGAGTTAGTTGGAAGTCTTTCTACCACATTTATTAGAATATATATTGTGGCAATATAATTTGAACAAATTTGCCTGCAGTCCTACAGTTTAGTTATGTTTTTGATGTATTACTTTGTGTTATTCAAAAGAATCATAATAACACAGATTAAAGTAAATTTAAAGTACACAACACTATATATGACCGTTAGTTCTGCCCACAGAATATAGGTTAAGACCATATCATCAGTTAGGCACAAGTTGTCCGCCTTGTAATACCCTGCGAAATATACACAAAAATATTCCTTCAATATCATATAGTGCTCATCAGTCATTTATCTTCGTTTTATTATTCTAGCAAGTACAATGTGTTGAAAACTGCTTAAAAGTTAAAAGACAACTTTGAAATTGGGTGCATGCTTTAAAGGGACACTGTACTGTATATTGCAATGTTTAATATAAAAACAGATTATGAATTTCTGCATTCGTGCAACATAACTCAATTATATAGTATGAATATTTGCTTAGGATCTATTTTGCTTGGTAACCTAAGGAGTTTTGTCTTTGCAGGAGCAATTCTGAATATTTTGGGGCTGCAGACCAGGAAGCAGCAGGGCAGTCTTCAGCACCACCTGACCAGCAAGCAGCACAGCCATCTTCACCACCACCAGACCAGGAAGCAGTACGGCCATCTTCTTCTCCTGCAGGCTTACAAGATCAGCTGCCAGTTTTTGGTCAACCAATTGATCCAGCTGACTGGCCATCAGTTCTCTCAGGGCAGATTTAGTAGGTAGAGGACCATTTCAGGTTAGCCCAAATTCCCCATTTCCCAAGAGAGAAGATGGTAGAAGTTTGCATCTTCATTATTTCTACAGAACATTAATTAGTTGAGAAAATATAAATTGGACCTGGCTCAGCTACTAAATGATGCCCTGTACTGCTTTTACTGCAAGTTATTCTCAAAGAAATACAAATTAATGACAGAGGGACTGTGAAACTGGACAAATATAGGCAAACTTCTGAAAAGTAACCAAAGCAGTCCAGAGCACACAACACACATGGCAACCTGGAAAGATTGGGAAAGACCATAGACCAAACTGAAAGGACACTTTTAGAGGCTGAGAAGAGGCGCTGGAGAGACTCACTTAATCTCCATCATACAATCTCTAGCTGAGAGAAATCTTGCATTGAGAGGTTCGACAAACACATTACACCAGCAAAATAATGGAAATTTCTTAAAAGAGGTGGAGCTTCTCGCTAAATATGATCCTGTCATGAAGCAGCACATTGAGCGTGTAGAGAGTGGCCAGTTCAGTCATTCCAGCTATCTTGGAAATTTTATCCAAAATGAACTGGTTGCTTCAATCAGTGGGAAAATGTTGGACATGACGGTGACTGAGATTAAACAAATATTATTCAATCATTTTGGATTGTACTCCTGACGTGAGCCACCAAGAGCAGATGTCAGTCATCACAAGGACTGTCAAAATGGACGAAACACCGGAAATGTGGCAGTTGACCTCCTCACAAAGGCACAAAAATCACTGAGTAGTTACAGAGAGACTGGCTTTGCTTCAGCTCAGGCCTCTGCTAAAGACATGGTGAGGAAATGAATGTGGAGGCTGTGCTGAAAGAGAAGAGACAAAGAAGCACAAAAAACACTTTGCCTATGAAGCCCCAGACGATCCTATTGCAGATGCCATGAAGAAGCTAGAAACTGCATTCTTTAATGTAGTTGTTGACACAGCCATTGAATCTCTAAAGGATAGGTTTGAAACACTGGGTGAAGTGAGAGCCAGATTTGGAGTGCTGCTCAATTAAAAAAAACTGGATGCTGTGGAATTGTGCAATCAGTGTGACAACCTCTGCAGCACATTAAGCACTGGAGATGAAGGTGACATTGATGGAAAGGAGCTGGCTGTGGAAATACGCAACTTGCCGAGCTTGCCATCTGATGACATGACTGCACTACAGCTTCTCTCTTTCATCCACAAAAACATTTGAAGGAACTGTATCCTAATCTGTGGATTGCCCTGCGAATCGCCTGCACTCTTCCTGTGACTGTGGCCTCAGCAGAGAGGAGCTTCTCAAAGAGACCTACCAAGACCTACCTAAGGTCATCCATGGGACAGGATCACCTCACTGGTCTTGCCATAGTCTGCATCAATTATGAGATTGGCAAGCAGCTCTCATATGATGACATAATTGATGACTTTGCTTCTACAAAAGCCAGGAAGGAGAAGAGCTTAGGGTAGATCAGATTAAAACATAAGACTCTGATGATACAGATAATGATCACAAAGTGGTGTGATCATGTTATATAGTTCTATATGTGGAATATATGCTGGTTTATTGTGTTGGTCCTGAAGGGCTTGTGTTACATGTGAAAGGTTCCTTACTACCTCAACAGTAGTGTTATTCTTGTTATTTTTTAGTTTTTATTGTTTGCATATTAGTATAGATGCTGGCTGATTGTGTTTTTATTGTTTATTGTTTAATGTTTAAGAACCTTCTTTTTACAATTTAAAATAAACATTTTTGAGGTACACTGCATCAGTTTCATTTATTGTCATATAGAGGATCCCCATTGTTTACCTTGTATTATCATTTTCTATCAGTTCAACTTGCTTGGGTGGGTCAACTTAAGATGTTTGATTTTAATTTGAGAGAGGTTTTCATGACTCTAGCCTGTTTTCCTCTTAAAATGTAATAGATTGTTGCATCTTTGTGGATCAACTACAAGGGTTAGGAATCTATCCATCGCAGTTTGACAAAATAGGGGCCCCCAAACAGCATCTTGCATAGGGTACCCAAAAAGACAGAAACAGCCCTGCTGCTCACTATTCCTGAAAGTGGATTTGTATCCTCTCCTGAGCAGTGCCCACTTAGTTTCAGGAACTTGTACTCAATGCAGATAGAAAAAAAGTGGAAACAAAAGCAGAAGCTGTAAAAAAAAAAATGACACGTTGCTCTAGGTTTTATTGCTGCAGTGAGAATGGGCAATAATTGTCAAAACAGGGGGATTAAAATTATGAAATGAAACAGTTGCTATTGTTGGAGATAGACAGATCTTTCTCTAAAATCTTTGATTGCAGCATCAAAGGCTTATCTGGCCTCTTTATGAGAAGTCGGATCTAAAAAGGCAGCATTGACCCGACCTGGCCTCTATATGCAGATCTGCAGAGGGCTCTCTGGGCCAGAGTCAGACTCTGCAACACTGAAGGCAAACAAGACATAAGGGGTCAAAGTTCATGCTACAGCTGAAGAAGCAGACACACAAACCTGCTGGGAAGCTTGGATGCTGAAAGGCATTCCTCAATCTCCTGGCTCAGTCTGTTCTCAACATTAAGCAGATCCAAAACCGGGAGAGCAGAAAGATTTGGTGACATCATTCAGACAATGTCACTTTCAGCTATCTGAAAGAAAATGTGTAATAAAGACTGTTGGTGCTGTTGAACCAGCTGGACCTGCAACATTAAAATTCTGCTGGCTGGTTAATGCATCAATAATTCAACATGTTTAGAGGAGCCTTTCTCATATTTAGCACCAGAGACCAACTGATATAGTGTGTAAGGTGTTCTAGCATAAGCCTGCAGAACAGTTCCAGTGCTCCTTGTTTGATTCTGTTTGAACTGTATAGAACTCTACTGGAGATATTGACAGCATTCTTCCAAAAGATATTAGTCAGTAGTCAGTCAGTTAATGTCAGGGATCCCCATAAAAAAAATATTTTTGTAATCGATTTATGTTAAAAAACAAACAACCAATATTGGCGGCTAAATGGTCATGAGATATTTTTAACTCTCAAATATCAATATTGACAACCTTAGAAATCCACTAGAGAGGCTGCAAAACCATTACTTTCAGTATCACTGATAATACTGTAAATGCCTCTGAATGTTAGGGCTATTCATTTGCATGTTCTTAATAAACATATCACTTAAAGAAATAATACACTTTCTGCAATCATGAAGTACAGCATGTCAAAAACAGTACTGTAACATTAACTTTTACGCCAAAAGCCTTTAAGGTTGATTTTCTCCCATTATCAGCCAGTCACAACAAACAGCTACATGGCAACACAAGAGGAGTGATGGATCACCTCATTGTCTGCATCTGGCAACAGTTGGTGCTCTTTCATAATGTCCATGAAAACTGTACTCAGATATTTGCACATCAGACACATACAGCAGTAAAAGGACAACACATGTTCTCATCTGTTCATGTTAAACAGTAAATAGCTATAAAAAGGTGTACAGGTGCTGCACAGCTTATAGGTAGATAAGAAAGTTTACAGACCCAGTGCGTAGGATTTAGGGAGACCTTTTAGCAGAAATGGAATACAGTGTTGGCAGAAACTGTATATAATGTCCATAATGTCATGATTTGTTGTGTTCTCGTTACCTTAGAATGAGTAGAATGCTCATGAGTAATGAGCATTCTGCAACCTCACTGTGAGATGCCACTAAATCCTGCACACTGGACCTTTACTATATGATTAAAAAACTGGACCAGTTGTTAGATTGTTACAGCCTCTGCCTCTGTGGCTTTCAGCAAGCCAAAAAAAAAATAGATTTTCTCAGTTGTGGGACTTGCATCTCGACGTATTCACCATTAATTGTGCCAGCAACTTTTTGTGCATTGAGCTTTTTTGTGCAATTTATCTATGACGTGTTTTAATAAAAGAATAAAGTTTCAAACTGTCTCAATTAGATACTGATGTCTCTATACAAGCTACTATGCAAACACGATCATCGATGAAGGGACAGGCTAATTCTGTATGCTTATTTTATTGTATAAAATGAATTATGCATTCATTAATTATCCAACCTTTGTCCCAGATGGACAGACATATGGACCGACGTCGCCGCCTCCTTTGCTACTGTAATAATTACTATGGCCACTAGAGGTTGCAACCTAAAAAAGAAAAGTGAAATATGGGTTGTAATAAGCTCCTTTCCCAGTTGAGCTGTTTAGTATCTTAAAACAGTATCTTAAATATGTTGCATCTTTCTTTCACTGGCTTTCAAAACAAAGTCACACGGTAACCGGATAGTGGGCTACTTCTCATTTCACCTAAATTGTTTCCACATTTTCCGTCACTTGCGTCCATGGGAGGACAGAGGAGACAATGCAGTATGTTTTCAGAGAAATGAGAGGTCCTTTCCTCTGTAGCGTCACGTGAAGCAACGTCCGTTTCTGATAACGGCTGCAGCTGATCACAGCTGGATCAGCTGTCAGTCGGCTTTAACAGCTGTAGAGACATCAGATGAATTGATGCCAAAAATGCCATTATCTATATTTTTTAAAATGATAACAGAACTTAAACTTGTCAAGAGATTTCAATTATCAATAGTTAAACTGATGTGCCACGTGCATAATTGCGCACAGCTCTGTTAATGGAGAAATGCAATTAAATCGTTTCTTATAGTGCAGGTAATGTAACGATTTCCTCATTAGTGAGATGGATTATTTCACCCATCAGCAGCTCATCTGATATTAATCACATTGTTTATTTTTATGACCCAGACCGCCCAATCCACAGACTTCCAGTGGTGTCCATGGATATCCCTGTGAGCCACGCGTCATTCCCATGGTAAAGCAAACGTGTGTCTGAGGTTTATAGTGTAATCAGTTCAGACATTTACATGATTAAAGTTATAGTGAATATAGTTTAGATCTACACTTGGAAATTAGACTGTGATGAACTTGATTCACGGATGACTTAAAATAAAGATATGATTTCTTAGTTAGTTAGTACAGTCCAGTCCTGTCCTCTATATTTATTTAAATATCTTAAAGAGACGACAAACAGTTTTGCTGGATGATCACTTCATTTTTCCAAAGGCTGATCTCTGGAGAAGCAGCTGGACCTGCATCTTTGCTGTCTGGTTTTGTGGTTTGTGTGAGTTTGGTTCCTGTTTCATTCTCACAGTTTTATCAAGCATTGGACATGTCAGGATGTGATGCGCCTGCTGATATCCTGATTATTCATTTCGTGCAAACAAAGCTTCTGTTATACACATTAAACCTCCTCCTGATTTCTTTTGTGAACCCACAACCAAGTTCAAACTGTGCCTGTGATTTTCTGTCTGTTACCTGTTTAACAAACAGCTGCACATGAAGAACAAGCTGCAGTCTGTATTTATACTGTGTACTGTGTATTATACTGTGTACTGTGTAATATACTGTGTACTGTGTATTATACTGTGTACTGTGTATTTATACTGTGTACTGTGTATTATACTGTGTACTGTGTAATATACTGTGTACTGTGTAATATACTGTGTATTATACTGTGTACTGTGTATTTATACTGTGTGCTGTGTATTATACTGTGTGCTGTGTATTATACTGTGTGCTCTGTATTATACTGTGTACTGTGTATTTATACTGTGTACTGTGTGTTATACTGTGTGCTGTGTATTATACTGTGTACTGTGTATTTATACTGTGTACTGTGTAATATACTGTGTATTATACTGTGTACTGTGTATTTATACTGTGTGCTGTGTATTATACTGTGTGCTGTGTATTATACTGTGTGCTCTGTATTATACTGTGTACTGTGTATTTATACTGTGTACTGTGTGTTATACTGTGTGCTGTGTATTATACTGTGTGCTCTGTATTATACTGTGTACTGTGTATTTATACTGTGTGCTGTGTGTTATACTGTGTGCTGTGTATTATACTGTGTACTGTGTATTTATACTGTGTACTGTGTATTATTTATACTGTGTACTGTGTATTTATACTGTGTACTGTGTCTGCGCAGAGGCACAGGAACCATTTCAACTCACAGAATGCTTTTATGTATTTATTCATTATCTGCCTCTGTAGTGAGTAATATTCTGATGATCTTCTGAAATCATCATTTAATAACCCAGAATGTGACTATGGTATGCTTTGAACACTGGAAGCTATCTTTAGGCTAAATGTTTCAGGGAAAATTGAAATGATGTAACATATGAAACCCAATGCTCAGGAATGATCAGAGTGACGTGTTTAAAACCATGAAAAGAACATTTTTCCCACAAATGAAGAAAGTTGTTTGGGGTCCTTCTGTTCTCCTACAGTCAGGCTGACACATTTCAACTTGGTGGTGAATCAGAAAACAATCAAAATATAAAAGTTGATGGTGACACACTTGAGTTTAATCCGTTATCTGTCTCCACTCCGATATGAAACTCCAGTGATGTTGTAATAAATCAGATCAGTCTGATCCGCTGCAGTGTCCAATCAATAACTAAGTGTCTGCCACTAAAAGACTTCCATGAAGGCTCATTGCTCCTCAGAGATCCCTCCTCGCTCCTCGGAGCACAAATAAGAGCATTGGGACAGCCTGCAAGATGGCAGACAGGAATGAGCGAGGAGCAAGGAAACAACAATTAAGAGAAACGAGACGTACCTAAGATCTTTATGACAGGAGGTGGTGGTGCTCATACCTCTTTTATCCACATGGGTCACAAGAATCAACACATACAAGTATCTGAATACCTCTTCAAGCTATGTATTTTTTTTGTGTGTGCATGCAACTCTACATTGGAGTCAGAAAGCCCATTACAGTAGTTTGTCACCTGTGGAACTCCATAGGACTGAGGTTAAGTGTTAATGTGCTGATTAAAATGATTACTCTCCCAACTCACTGTCTATTTGTGATTTCTATACTCCAGCCAGCCAAAAATGATTTGCCATCCCCCTTATCACTGTGCAACAAGCTTGGAGCTGTGTCTGCTTGTATTTTGTGCTCTGTGGTGAGAGGAGAAAAATAGTTCTGCAGTGACAGTCAGACACATAGGCACAATCATTTTCCCTGTTTACCTGAAGATTATCAAAACTATGCCATAATTATACAGACATATCTTGAATGTGTTTGAACCTGACTCATCCGAAACTAGTTTTGTGGATAAGTTTATAACTGTGATAGAATATACTGAGATTAAAATAGAATTCACTTTTGAATGTTAAACTAAGAAAAGAAACTGTACTCAGATGTTAATGAAAGTTGAAAGTCATTTGTGTGACTCTTCTCTCTCACCAGGAAAAAAACCCATCTGTGGTTATTTTCAGTATGTGTTTCAGTTTTTGGTAATGCTGTGTTTGTGTGCATTTTTAGTGCAGTGATGTGTGACTGTGTGTATTTGTCTGCAGGAGGGTTAACCATAAAGGTTCAACTGCTTCATCAGCACATCCAAAAGAATGTTCAAAAACTGTCAGCGTGATTTATCAGTCCACTTGAATTCTCACAAAAGATTCTTTAAGACTACTTCTATTGTGTGTGTGTGTGTGTGTGTGTGTGTGTGTGTGTGTGTGTGTGTGTGTGTGTGTGTTTCAGGGGTCTGGAAGGTTAAAGGTTCAACTCAGGCTTCTGTTGTCCTCTGTTTTCCAGTGTTGTTGACGTTATCAAAATAAAAGCTTTGGTATACATGGAATATCTGCACATGCTCATACAACTTGTAGTGACAAAAAGAAATTAGCTTAATTTGTTGTGAGTGCTGTCTTCCCCCCTGGGTGTGAGGATTGAGATTGAAGTGTTAGCTCACTGTGGATGAACTGATACTGGCACAGAATCAAGCCCATATTTCTCCCAGTGCAGACACAGCTGTTGTGCAGCAAATTTCCTCCAGATGAAGAACATGCAGAGACACAGAAAATACCACACCTTCCACGGAGACATTGGCAGGAATGTGCCAATGTGTTCACCTCTGGAAACTTGAAGACATAAAGTAAGTGTGTGTGTGTGTGTGTGTGTGTGTGTGTGTGTGTGTGTGTGTGTGTGTGTGTGTGTGTTTAGTTAAAAAAGAAAATAAATTATATATGGAAAAAAGGTTTTTTCAGAGAACATTTGAACTGTTGAACTGAAACCAAAATGTTTCCAAAAATGTAATCCACAAATGTTTCAAGGTATAGTTGCGTTTCATTTGTTTGCCTGTCGCCATAACTTCTGGGAGAGAGTCAGAAAGTGAGACAGGACTAAATATAACATGATTAAGTTATGCCAGTTATTACTCGAGTAACTCGAATCATTTGATAATTAAAAAGCCTCTTCATTCAGCTTTGTTTAATCCAGGTTAACTATACAGCACAGTGTAGTTGGCAAGGATTATTCCTTTTGCACAACATGCTTGCGGTTTTAAACGGGCTAAATTATGAAATACAGTAGAAGTGAAAAAACTCAGACGTTGACACTTCTTTTATCAGTACTTTTTAACATTTTGGTGCAATTTGGGGTCACTCTGTTGTCACCTCTCCTCTGCTGAGATCCTCCACACACGGAGCATAGATATGTAATCATGAAGAGAGCGATATTTTAACCTGCTCTGTCTGCAGCACAGTGTGATAGCTCGGCTGAGAGTGAAATGTATCAATGTAGTGGTATGCTTAAACGAAAGCTGTCTGTATGTAGTAACTGTTTAGCTTAGTTTGTCACGTACCAGTATCTCAAAATTTGTCAAACACTTGTAAACTTTGCAGCTGGCTGAGACAAACCAGCTTCTCCTACCTCTACCAGCGGTACCTGTTGGCATCAGTTGAGGAGGACTCATAATGACTGACGTCAGCTCTGAGCAGCTCTGAGCAGCGGCTCTGCCCCCCGTTCTGCCAGGTTCCCCCCACACAACATTGAAGATGTTTTGTTGCTGTGTCAAGACCTGGATAGAGAGACTCCTAGGGTCAGAAATGACATATTCTGCGTTTAAAGTGGCTAGAATTGATATTTTCATGATACCAAGTTATCAGATGACAATGTGAAATGGGTCAGTCTTAGTGTTAAGTAAGCTGAATCTGTATCTGTCCTTTACAGAGCTCTCTAAATAGTTTCATGTTTATTTTTTTAGACTCTACTGGAAGATATTGATGATGTTGGACTCTTTTGTGTACAAAAGACACTGAGTCCATGGTCTGTTTTAGCTCACCACTTAGCTTGGCACACAAGAGGCTTTGGTGGATAAGGCAATACACGGATCTCAGCTGTGGAGCCACAGCCGCCATCCTACCGGCCAGCCCCTGTTCCGGGTCTTCTCATCTGAAACTACCTCCTCGATTGATGCCAACATACACTCAACAGAGTCTGTAAAGACCTTTTTCTTTTTGCCCAATATCCATGCCACTCGTAACAATGCTGATGTTGCTCTCTCTTGCTCCATACAGGCCCGAAAAAAGGGTGCGTCTTTGCTCATAACAAGATTTAGCATGGGTTGTCTTGAAATGCCTTGTCAAATTATACTCTGCACACACCGAGAGACACTTGTTGCAGATTAAGCACACAGGCTTCGTACCAACAGCAATAAACACATATTTCTCTGTCCATTCAATGTTGAATTGCCTTGCGTTGTGATTGGTGGACTTGCTATAATCTACTAATCTAATCAGCTACTCCTCTGATGCTTAGCAGTGGTGCTAATACCAGGGATTGTGACCTGTAGTCTTTCCCCCATAAACACACCAACCCAATTGGCTGCTCTTCTTGGGTTACACATCTCTCCTGGACCCGCTATCTGCCACCGTAGTGTCTGTAGGGGAGAGAGAGTGGACAGGCTGGATTTCTGAAAAACAGGCTGCCCCTCAACCAGCAGCCCAGTGGCAAACCACCGCCAGCACCACAGATACACCAGCGCACATGTATAAATGCTCACTGCAGCGTAGGTCACTTGTGTACAGTACGACATCAACTCTGTTCACTCAGTTGCCTGGCACCGGCCCTTCATGACTAGTTAATGTTTGCATTGCAGTTATGTGTCATACGTGTGTGCGCTCTGTGTCAATCTGCTTCAGTGCAAGATAGCAGTATGGATATTGGCATGGATAAAGTGGGAAAAGTCAAAACTAGTCATTTTAAAAAGTACGTGGAACTTGTCACACACTATGTTTAACGCCACTGGACACAGTTAAGTAAAACAGTGAAAACTGGCGAAACAGAGGTACAGCAAATATCAATTTAGTATGTTTAATGTTTAGTGTCTTCGTTGAACTGCACCTCATCTGTAGCAGTGTTTTTTTGTGGGCAACAATTTGGAAGCCATTGATCTACAGCAGTGACACAGAGAGGCCTTTTTGATTATTTCTGTACAGTCAATCCAACAGCTAAGCTGACTGTGACCTTTACAGTTAATTATTCCAGGTGTGTCCTAACATGAAGTGAGTTTTGTTACTTTACATATCTGTTTCAACTGGTAAAGTTTGAAATGTGAGCAACAGTGTCAGTGTGTGGGTTTGGTGTCTCCTCTGAAGGCGGATTTTATAAAGCTGAACCTGATCTCATTTGACATGATACCAACTCTAATACATGCTTACGCTGCATCCGCACTGAACATGCCCTCAGAAAGAGACTGATGTTAAGACTTGCCCTGCATTCTCCCTGAATGTCATGTAGCCATAGGCCAAGTGCCAGAAGAACACAGTACAGAGGCCATTTCACACTGGAAACTAACCTTTCTTTATCACTGTCTATCTCCAGCGTTGTGGGTAACTTGTTACAAAGTAATCTGTTAGAGTACTCGGATTACTTTTTTGCTATCACGATTAATGTAATGAATTAGTTCTGCAATTCAAGTAGTCAGTTATTTAGTTAGTTTCTCATAAAAACAATCCGTTACTAGAAAAAAATGCTTTCTTTCACAAAAATAAAAGAAAATCCCTGAAGCATTTCCACTGTTTCTGTTTCTCTCCTGCCAACGGAAGATAAACCTACAGTTGTGTCAATGTGCATGCGTAGATAGCTAATTCAATGTAGCGAGATGGCAGAGAGGGCAACATTAACTTTGTGGAATTATTCCCATTATTTTGAATTTAAGGGGGAAAAGGACAAGGACAACACCACGGTCAAATGCAAGTTTACGTTTACGGGTTTTGGGATTAGTTGCATTTTTAAACATCATATCCTAGACTATAAGAGCCTGTGTTGTATTGTTTTCATTGAAACAGCTGTGCCTAATACTGTAAGCCTCTGCCCAGATCGCCATCAGATTGTGAGCAAAATAAAGAGCTGTAAATGTTATATTGCGTCTGTCATTCCTATTAACAGGCTGCAGAGTTACCGATTGTGGGTCGTAAAGAAGGCTACAAAATGACGGTAGAGTGAAATATTCAAAGGTATATGTTCATGTACCATTGGCTACAAGATGTCTAGACAATATAACCGACATGCGCAACGAGTCGTAAAGGGGTTTTACCATAATTTTTGGTAACTCTAAAGAACTCTAATGCGTTACTTTTCTCAGTAGATAACGCAGTAACATAACAATGTATGTATTTTATAGGCCCTACATATATGTATTTTAGGTAGGATTTATATTAGGTGGCAAAAATACGTCTTGCTGCTGGTACGGTTTCAGCAGTACAAAGCCCTGCATCCTGCCAACGCTGTGCGGTGCTTCTCCACTCCGGCAGTGAGATGACGGTCACCTACTGCAGGTAGCCTAACACACTGATTAGGGATAAGCACCTCATCCCCACATCAAAAGACCCAAACTGACCTAATCACTTTAAGGTCACATTGATAAATGTGGTTACATTTCTTCATTATGCTGTTCTTGTCATATGGTGTTCGAGAGAAAATGTGTGCATTATGATGTTAATCCAACTTAATATTTAATAAGGACTTAATGGGATTTTTAAGGCTGATACTAGTATCAACATTTAAAGGTCCTATTAGTAAGAAAAGTTGATTTTTGATACCCAACTCCTCAAATACTGACACTTTGGGTTTCCCAACTCATCATACTTACGCTTTGAAATGGTAGGTCGGGGCAGTCACCACCCCAAATATCAACTATTATTACAAATAGGACCTTTAAGAGTTAAAAAATAAATCTCAATATGTTGTCTTCCATTATTTTTTTTAAACATAAACACATAACATACACAAATATAATTCTGCCCAGCCAAATATATCAGTTGGCTCATATATTCTGTATAATTTAGATCCTTAAATGACAAATTCCCATACATTTTTTCTCTGATTTGGCTGATTTCACTCTTCTACTTGTAAATGTATCAATCTATTAATGTATTATTATAATTCATTAAAGTGGAGAAATTAAGGAAAACAAGAGTTTTGTCTTGGGGTGAATTAATATTGCTGGGACAAAAGGAGTCACCAAAGGTTATCTCACTCAATTGTAACGAGTCATAGGCCTACTGAACTGTCATAACATGTCTAAAGCAGACAAAAATAAAACATTTTCATATCCAATTGTAGATTTACATTCAACTGTGGCTCTGAGTCAAATATGTGTCTTTGATATGTCAGCAGGAGGCAAGGCCAGCACTAGCCAATTGCTAGCCCGTCACAGTAGTGGTTTATGAATGACTTGTGTTGTTATTATGATTATTAGTCCCTTTTGCAACATAAATACATTTTACATATATGTATATCAAATATAATATTGTATTTTTTTCATTATTTGTGTCAATTAAACAGTACTTTGAGAATATTTTCACCTTGTAATTAGGCTACATGTTACACTCATATGAAGAGTTGACACAGGCTTGATGTTAAAATTAGTGTCATCTTCATATGTATTAAAAAATATATTTATTAATGTAATGCAATGTATTATTAAATATATCAAATGATATCTGGTCTGGAAATTTGACAAATATACCAATTATTTCCATTTTCATGCATTGTAAAACAAAACAAAAACAATATCTAAATGCAAAATATCTTTTAAGCAATATATTTCAGTAATATACATCACCAAAGCATTATCAAAATGTTAAATCATATTTTGTAATACATGCTTGAAGCAAAATGGCAGTATATTGTTATGGAGTCCATTTTAACGTCGGTATTCACCTGAATGTGGCAGTGGCTGGTACGCCTGTGGAACAAACGGCTTTACGTGCATTTTACGACAGTTAGTGGCTTCTTACGGCAAAACATGGCGCTACACTGTTCAGCACGGTGAGGGAATAAGGAATTGAACTGAAGAACTGTTTGCTATTTTTACTCTCAGTTCGTTCATAGTGATTTCATATTTTAGAGCTGTGTAGGGTCAGCTCTCCGCGAGGCTCGGGCACAGTTAGCGAGGCGCAGAGGAGACTTTATGAAGTGAAATGGCGGCACAGGGAGGCATCCAGTTCCAGGAGAAGGTCAGCAGACTGCTCAGCAGACAGAACGGGAAACCAGTGCTCAAACCCAACAGGACTCTGGCTCTGAGAGATGCTGTAGCTAACCGCAAACTGAAGAAAGGAGGTATGAATAGAAACTGTGCTGCCGTTTGGTCTCAGCGAGCTTTGCTAACTGTAGCTATTCATTTAGACTGAAGCATTTTATGAAGAATGACTCCCATAAGGTCAGCAGTAGACACACGAAACATTAACTCGTCAACAACATAACGTGCAGCTGGAGACATTTCGCGATGCGTAGTGAACACACTATACATTAAATGAGTTAAACAAATATGGGATATGGCATTGTACCTAATGGCGCTCAAGGGTGAGCAATATGGATGCAATTTTACAAGGTATAAATAACTTTATATCTTTTTTTCATAAATAGAATATGGTGGTGTATTGGTTTGATCCAAACCAAACAAATCACAAATCCTGTAAATCCAATGTTTCCATGAAGCAAGGTGGTGTTGGCTCTGCACTAAAAATCATATTGTCAACCAATTTTTTTAACTCAATAGTGTTTATCAAGTTTCTGTTGTACTGTAGAGAATGATAAGATGTTATTTTGTTAGCTTTTTACCAACATGTGCTATACTGAAGAGAAGGACTCATTCAGAAATGGAGAACTGACAAGCTGAGTTGTTCATTTAAGTGATAATCAATTTGATCATTTTACATTTGATATTTTCATAAATGTATCATGTCGTTGTACATATCAATATCAAATAGTGGTCTATGAGTCATGTTTTACATCTATATGTGATGTAGATATATAGCATAGATAGAGGAACATGAGGAACGGGATTTAATTTGTCATCATAATACGCCTTGATTGGCTTTGATGTCAGTCTGTCAAATCTTAGGGTGTCCTCACAAAAACTAGTTTGAAGAGCTGGCGTTCATATAGCTTTGTCCAGTGCCCTGGTCATGTTCTGAAAGCCTTAGATCAACATGTACATATTGGGAAGTCACAGTAGTTCAAAGAAACAACAAGGAAAGAGATTTCAGTATTGTGAGGATGATTTCGCTGATAGTAAAGCAGCATGTGAAAAGGTCAATGCTCTTTATATTTTCTTATTTAATTACCAAACAGATAGCAGAAAAACATCACCGGTTTTTCTTTTTGAAAGTTTACTCTTGTGATTATCATTGGATGTACATCGGGGGGGTCAGTGTATTTGATATACATGAGAAGGTGGTTCGGTGTGTATTGGTGGCTGACACATGAGCATAAGTGAGGGGACTGTGGGACCTCCTGTATGGGCTGCAAAAGAAGTTGAAAGTGAACAACCCTCTGTGTCAGTCTGGGCTAGATGACAATCAAACATGATGTGGCTTGACCAGTAATTGCATGTTGGGTCTAACTAAATGGAACTTTTATTTACAGTGAGGTTTAATTGTCCTTTCTGCTGCACATTATGACTGCATGAGCCTCATTCAGGGCAAAGTCTTAAAAATTTGAGGAGTGCAATGGGATAGAAATGAGTCTGAGAATTAAAGAGCAGAGAAGTTGAATCTAGTGCAGATAGCGGAGGAATGCAGAAGGGGTGGGAAAAGCGAACCGGCAGACAGAGACATGGCCTAAGGACCAGGCTTTATAGGCTGGGAACACCAGGCCCAGGTGTCACCATGGGGCTCTAATCAACATCCTGCCCAACAGTGAAGTGCAATTGTGATTCAAAGACACTGCTGCGTAACAACAGCGGGTGTCATCATCACAAATGGTAAACATGAACATTTTTCTCCACAGAGGCCACCTGTATCACAGAGATGTCAGTCCTGATGGCCTGTTGGAAGCAGAACAACTTTGTGGATGGTCTGTGCTCTAATGAAGTGAACACTTTCTACATATGTGTTGAGAAGGCTCAGGTATGTCCACACACACAGCAATACAACCAACAACTGAACTGCTTTCTGCTTTAAAACGACATGTATGTTCAATTTAAAATGCACACTGAGATATATATTACATTTACATAAAATACACAAAATAATTTTGTACGTTCTAGGTCTTTGTGATATGGATGAAATAATTATACATTACATATAACTATTGCTCAAAATATTAGTATTAATATGCCGTTAATAGAGGTTATTATGCAGACTGTTGTTAATCTCCTGACCAGTGATATGACATCATAGTCAGTACGGTAACAGTGAAACCTCTTGCTGATCAGGTAAGAGTGGGTCTATTAACACACACATTAATTCAGTGGAAATAATAATTGTAATTTAAGTAAAGCATATTCAGTGACCGAACTGTAAAATGTACAGAAACCATAAACAACAACATTATAATCAAACATTTATTTGCTTATCTAAAGACAAAGACATGACAGCAACAAAACATGAACTAGACTATGGTGACAAGACGTTACAGGAAGACAAAGAGGTTCGGGGGTTGGACCAGGTGTAAATGGAGCCGTGTTCAGCAACACAATAGAACGTGAATGGAGGAACGTTAAAACTGAGTGTGCTTGCATCCTTCAAAGCTGAGATTACTGAGTAACTGGAACAAAACCCAGGAAATCTAAGTTTTGACTTCATGTTTTCTTATCCTAGCCTACACTTGTTGAACCTGTAAACCATCAACCATATTATACAACCATTGGAAAGTTTGTTAGGTTATGTTTGATGAGAATTAAGAGGAAGGAGGCGTTGTAGCGATCCTCCAGTTGGCCTTTGCTGGCTTGGGGCCCTGCATCTCTCTCTTTCCATTTCATGTACTCTTTGGAGATTTGTGCAGGCAGTTTTAGTTTCTTCATTCTCGACCTTGTGGAGTCCGAACAGAAAAGTTCAGCAGGCCTCTGGCCTGGAAGTCCAGCGCATGCTCTTATTGCCAGCATGTAGCTGAAGTCCGGGCGGGGGGCTGGTGGCCCCGCTCGTGGGTGTCAAGCGGTGAAGACTCCAGTAGACTCTAGCTCTAGGTTATCTTCTTGCTATTCTATGTATTCTCTATGTGAAGAGAGTTCAGCCTTTCTTTAAAGAAAATGTATGATAAAAATTATTAATTCAGTATGAAATGTTATGAGTGGCAACTTATAAGCATTACATACATGGATGTATTGATACATAGATATCTTTGAACAGGCTCAATGAAATGAAACCGAGTATTAAAATAAAACACTATTGTCCAAGACAGTTCTTTCTGCTCTTGGATGAACATGACTGTAGAGTGAGTTAGCAGACAAGCATAAGATAAAGATAAAGATGTTCCTTTATTGATCCCCCTTAGGAGAAATGTGCAGGTAACACAGCAGTACAGAGGGAAATAAGTAGCAGCACAAGAGTAAGTCTCAAAAAATAGAGACAATAATAAAGAGATATTGGAAAGAATAAAATAACTCCTGCTCCTTGGCAGCTTCTTTTCCTCAGGCAAAATGGGCCAAAAAAGAGATTTAACTGACTCTGAAAAGTCAAAAATTGTAAAAAGTCTTTCAGAGGGATGCAGCACTCTTGAAATTACTAAGATATTGGGGCGTGATCACAGAACCATCAAACGTTTTGTTGCAAATAGTCAACAGGGTCGAAAGAAACGTGTTGAGAAAAAAAGACGCAAATTAACTGCCAAAGATTTGAGAAGAATCAAACGTAAAGCTACCAGGAACCCATTATCCTCCAGTGCTGTCATATTCCAGAACTGCAACCTACCTGGAGTGCCCAGAAGTACAAGGTGTTCAGTGCTGAGAGACAGGGCCATGGTAAGGAAGGCTGAAACCCGACCACCACTGAACAAGACACATAAGTTGAAACATCAAGACTAGGCCAAGAAATATCTGAAGACAGATTTTTCAAAGATTTTATGGACTGATGAGATGAGAGTGACTCTTGACGAACCGGATGGATGGGCCCGTGGCTGGATCAGTAATGGGCACAGAGCTCCACTTCGACTCAGACTCCAGCAAGGTGGAGATGGGGTACTGGTATGTGCTGGTATTATTAATGATGAGCTAGTTGGACCTTTTTGTGTTGAAGATGGACTTAAACTCAACTCCCAAACCTACTGCCAGTTTTTAGAGGACACTTTCTTAAAGCAGTGGTACTGGAAAAAGTCTGCATCTTTCAAGAAGACCATGATTTTTATGCAGGACAATGCTCCATCGCATGCATCAAAGTACTCCACTGCGTGGCTAGCCAGTAAAGGCCTTAAAGATGAAAGAATAATGACATGGCCCCCTTCCTCACCTAACCTAAACCCTATTGAGAACTTGTGGTCCCTTCTTAAACGGTCAATTTATGGTGAAGGAAAACAGTACACCTCTCTGAACAGTGTCTGGGAGGCTGTGGTTGCTGCTGCACAAAAAGTTGATCGTCAACAGATCAAGAAACTGACAGAACGGAAGGCTTATGACTGTTATTGAAAAGAAGAGTGGCTATGTTGGTCACTGATTTTTTTTTTTTTAATGTCAGAAATGTTTTTTGTTCTCACTTCAACAGATGAAAATAAACAAGTGAGATGGGAAACTTTTCGTTTTTCATTTAGTTGCATAATAATTCTGCACACTAACAGTTGCCCAATAATTGTGTACACAGATATTCCCTAAGAAAGCCAAAACCTCACTTTTACTTTCTTAAATATTCAGGTTTGAGGTTTATTAACATTTTGGATTGGCCAAGAGCACTGTAGTTGTTCAATTATAAAATGAATCCTCAAAAATACAACTTGCCTAATAATTGTGCACACAGTGTACGTAGATGCCGCATTGACTGTTTTGGCCCGTTGCTGCGAGACGTTAGCGCATCCGCCATTGGATGTGGCAGGTCTGCCCTGTAAACAAATACTAGGAGGCATGAAAACTGGGTTTCTGAATAAAAAGCACTTACCTTTACATTTAACAGATTTTGATAAGTCGTTTTTATATTCAATGATTTAGCGTATATTTATTTAAGAAATAATAATGACAATCATTGAGACAAAAAATTAATAAAGTCTGCAAATCAAAATAAGACACTGCAACTGGCAGTGAGTCTGCTTTCTTGTCTTTTAGCAGTGAAGTAATATGCTCTACGACTTATTTTTATTGTATTTCATGGTTAAAAAAAAGAAGAAAAAAAAGAAGTAAACTTGCAGGAGGCTTCTTATAAATATGCACAATATATTATGCAAGTCAGCTCTTCATATCTTCTTTGATCAATATCATATAAGGACTAATTGCTTGAGACATTTTGACCGGTTAAACAAGTGAAGGGATTTCCATTTCCTCTGGGAATATGGGATAAAGAGTACCGGTATAATTAATACTAAACACAACAGACTGATTAAAAATTCAAGCTTGCTTTATTTGTCCCTAGGGAAATTTAGTGGACATAAAGGCTGCCATATAAAAAATACATACACTTGATGCAGTAACAGACATAGGTGTCAGCATATTTAAAATGTTGCTACATGTCACTGTCTACTGTCAGCATGTTGAAAGCAGTGGTTCTCAAACTTTTAATGTCAAGGACCCCCGAATAGATCTGCAGACTTTGTTCATTTACTGTCTCTCTGATTGTCATTATTAGTACTGAAATGAATCTAAATCATTGAATATAAAAACGATTAATCAAAATCAGTGAAATGTAAACATAAGTGCTTTTTATTCAGAAATTGATGATTGATCATTCATTATTGAATCAATCGGACACCCAAAAATCAAAATCTAATCGATTCGTGAGATTGCCAAAGATTCACACCCATACATAGAAACATGGCGAGGGGGTAGGGTAGCAAACTACAAAGGCTTAAAATAAGTCATTCTTTGAATATTTCGAAATGTTGTAACTTGCATCAGACTGATCTAAAAGTAAAATGAAACTTTGCATAAACACTACAGACCAGTTTCAGTTATTTTAGTGATATTGCTTTTCTTAGTAATGTGTTTGATAACTTCAACTATGTTGAACACTGGTGCTGGTAACAAATCATTGTCCTCTTCCACAGGCTGCTATGAAGAATAAGTCGGAACAAACCAAGATGCAGGGAGGACGTCTGCACCCAAAACAAGCCACAACGCTGCTGAAGAGATTCCCCAACCTGCGCACTGAGATCTAAACAACCAACATTTTAATGAATAAGTTATGCAGACTGGAAATGTGCAGACTAATAAGAGGCCACTGGACTGACTGTTGGAGCTGTGTTTATTTATGTTGAGCTGTTGACAAGAGTTATCAATAAATGTATGATTCCGATTGTATGAACAGCATGATACCATATACTTTTCCTAAATAAATGAAGCAATGAGCAGAACACTGAAAAGGGTGATTTCAACGCAAACACACTACACTAACACTTCAGTTTGTACCATCAGGTTGCCGAAGGTCATTCAATCATTTCATATTGCTGCTGTTATAGTACAGCCTTTGTATTCACAACACACTGTGTCCTGAATTGGCCCTGATAAAAAAAAATGCTGCCATTTTGTCTCAATCCAATTTAGCAGAGTGGTCTCATTCAGTGCAGAGATGTTATTAGTGGACACGATGGAATTCTTCTTCTCGGGTTTCATGGCTCCTGGCCGGAAGCTTACCATTATCACTGAACACTTGGATGCTTGGTCATTTCTGTGGAAGCTCAAATTGATGTTAATGAAATAAGCCTATCTGACAGATAGCGTTACCAGTTACCAGTAAGCAAAGCTCAGTGTGGTTGAAATGGGTTCAAACTGTTTTTTGTTCATCAGTTTCTATATGTCTCAGTCTACACTCTACACACTAATTCAGGCAGATTTTGAGTCTGTACACTTTAAAGTGACGAATATTATTGTACTTCAATGTTTAAAAAACACATTTTTCTCATACTCATATCTCATATCCATTGATGCAGCACCTCTATTCACCCTCTTTCTGAATGCTCCATTTTAGCTTCTGTCTCTGTAAGACTCCCTTCACAAAAGCTCACTCTGGTCTGATTGGTCAGCTCTGTTTCAGTAGGGTCAAACTACTGGCCTACATCAAGCAAAGAAAACAGCTAGGGAGTTTACTGAAACTACTAAAATTGGGTTAAAAACTGCCCAACGCATTATTAAAACCTGGAGGGATAGTGGTGAACCATCATCTTCTGACCAAATGTGATTGGAAAAAAATCTTGAATGATCGTGATCAGAGATCACTTAAAAGTTTGGTGAAATCAAATGGTAAAAAAATCAACAGTAGAACTCACGGCTATGTTTAATAGCCACAATGTGAAGAGAACTCAAGGGACTGGGACTAAACAGCTGTGTAGCCTGAAGAAAACCACTTATCAGTGAGGCTAATCGGGAAATAAGGCTTCAATTTGCCAGGAAGCATAAAGATAAGACTCTGGAGCAATGGAAAAGGGTCATGTGGTCTGATGAGTCCAGATTTACTCTGTTCCAGAGTGATGGGTTTATCAGGGTAAGAAGAGAAGCGGATGAAGTGATGCAGCCATCATGCCTAGAGCCTACCGTACAAGCCTGTGGGGGCAGTGTTATGATCTGGGGTTGATTCAGTTGGTCAGGTCTAGGTTCAGCAACTTTAAAAATGAGTTCAGCTGACTACCTGAATATACTGAATGACTAGGTTTTTTCCATCAATGGATTTTTTCTTCCCTGATGGCATGGGCATACTCCAAGATGACAGTGCCACAATTCAACGGGCTCAAATTGTGAAAGAGTGGTTCAGGGAGCATGAGACATCATTTTAACACATGAATTGGCCACCACAGAGTCCAGACCTGAACCCCAATGAGACTCTTTGGGATGTGCTGGAGAAGAGGCAGCAGCCAGACTCTCCCATCGTCAATACAAGATCTTGGCGAAAAAAATAAATGCAAGTCTGGACAGGAATAAATGTTTTGACATTGCATAAGCATATTAAAATGAAACATTAGAATGTGTGACTCTTTTTTTGGCCGGGCAGCATAGGTTGCCTTCAGGGTTAGACCTTCTAACTGAATAGTACTTTGGTTAAGAGATATTTAATGTATGTATACTGATTAGGCTGGATCAGTGCTAAGGTAAAATACCTGAATACTTCTTCCAGCACTGGCACTGTGACAGTAAATCTGTCGACCTGACTGAGCCCGCTTTCCTTTGCCACGCACATGCCAGTCTATGGTCTACTCCCATATATGATCAATCATATTTTTTTCATGCCCCAAAAATATATATATTTCAAAACATGATTTATGACAAACTTGTATCCGTGGATATTGGAAAATGCAATCAAAGAGTTTTCATATGCTTCATCATAAGGTGACAAAATACAACATCCAACTAGATTGAAATCCATAGAGTTTTTGTAAGTTTAATTTTTGAAATAGTCTACTATATTTACCTGATGAAAACAGCATACCTAAAGTTCATATCACTCTCCTCATCAGACTAGTAAAACAAGCATGTTTAAGTTGAATTTTTCCTTTGATGTCTCCTTTTTTTGATTGCTAGCTCCATTTTATTTCCTAGACTTCCTGGTTTCACCCCATGTTTTCTTGCAGTTAGTTTATTTCTTGCAGAAATATTGACATTCTGTTAATGATGCTCCGAGTGTGGCTTTGGTTTCATGTTTTGTCTGCAGGACAGGAAGGATTTTGTGCTATGTCTGCACCAACCATTGTCAGGATGTGGTATTTTCGCAGTGTCCCTGTTTATCTGCCCGTCATTATACAGAACCATTTCCCCACCCTGCTTATCACTTCCTCCCAAACATGTCGACTACAGAGGAACCTCCTCCACAGCCAGCAGCAATCACTCACACAACTGTTACATACTCATGTCTTCAGGCTGATACCAACTAGAATAGTTTTGATACCTCCTTAGTTATACAAACAATTACCTATCTAACCCAAGGGTAGACAATTAAACAGATGCCCAGATGTTATGTCCAAATGTAGTCTAGGGGTATCAGAAGCGACACTTGAACATTTTGGCTTAAAAAAGGGTGAATATAACACTATTTCAAATCATTTTGGGATCTCAAGGGTTCCGGAGGCTTGGATTATGCCATCAAGCTGTATGGAGCCATTTGATGTTTTCTTTCAGTTGTATTTTTAATGTTTTAAAACAAGTCCCCTTCTACTTCAGTTGTTTCGGAGAATGCTGTTGCAACACTGTTGCAGGTATCTTATGAGCTACTGGCCCAATTAGCCTAAATGTTCCCTAAGGTGTAGTTGTTTGTAGACATTTTAATGCAAAAGTGTTACATATTACATCTTCTAATACTTCTTCTACATCATCTAATTTATAAAACAGATAATATCTCTTTATGTCTAATTCTACCACTTCACCCATTTAGGCCAAAGTCCATTTATTAGTCACAACTAATCAGGACAAATACATATACAAATCTAAGGAATACAAAACGAATCTGTCAACAATTTAGTATTGTATGGTGTAATAAACATTGTCAGTCTGTAGACACACTGTAGCCACAGTTCAGTATTGATATTGCATTAACACTGTGTTTCCACTGTACTGTACAACTTGGCTCAACTTAACTAAATGTGCTTTTTGTATTTAGACGATTTAGTGACACTAGGGGGAAACTGTTGTGATGTCACCTGTCCTTTCGTTCTGACATCCTTTCATTGGCAGCCGAAGTAACATCTGCACTTTTTTTAAACTTTATTTAAAGCATTTTAAATACAGTATACAAACACTCAGTACATAATTTGAACGGCTCTGCCTCGAATGCACATATTCAGATAGTAAGAAGAATATGAAACTAATGATCACCATTAGCAATATGTAATACATACAGACAGCCACGTAACCACTCCCCTACTGACCCCCATTTTTTAAAGCGCTCCAATATTGTGCACCGAATTTTGTCAAATACCTGGATATTGTTCCTATGAGAGAATCTCAAACGTTCTTAATGCAGCACATTCACCAACTCTTTAATCAACATTTCTTATGTTGGAGTACAGTCTCACTCCACATGCCTAGAATTGGGTTTTTTTTTGCCACATCCATACCTACTGACACAGCCTGGGTTTCAAATATGTTTGAACATCTGCACTTTTATCAGCTGACAATAGCGTTGTTTTACGGGCTGCCATTTTTAAAATCTGGAATAAGTTGCTTGGAACCTCGACCAAGGTTAAACCAAAGAAAGTACCAGGAATTATCCACAACTGCTGGCAATGGAAAACCAAAAAGGAACAAATAGAGTTGAGTTAAGCTGAGGTTAACATGTAGTGGAAACATGGCATCAGATAAGTTCTGTGCTTCATAAAGTTGTTGTTCAGTACAATTTAATTTATCTTGATACAGACCCTCCAAACCGATCAGTTAACAAGACACAGAGCTATTCCGTGACTGTCACTGAAAGCCATCTTAGAGCCTTAAGGTGTTTTTTGTTATTGTTGGGCCCCCTGTTGATGCCTTGTTGGGATGCAGTCATAGAAATTCCTCAACAGCGTTGTTCAGTGGGATCTGTGAAAATGTTGCTATCTTCGACAACCATCTCCGGAGTCAAAAAGCATCTGAGGCCTCTGCTCCAAGAGGAACCCTGTTCTGATGATATGAACAAGATCAAGCTTTATAATCAGCTGTGTTTGTGAGAGGTTGCCAGGATAAACAATCTGTGCCTCAAAAGTCAACAATTGAAATCCAGCCTATCAGGCTCTTTTATTTGGCCTTGCCCTGCTATCTCTGCTTGATCTGTGGTCAGTGTTATAGTGACTTGTTGTTGACTTCCACTGTTGTTGTTTTCAGAGCCTCCATTGTAACTTCACTGGAATGCTCCAAACAACACACCCTTCTTAATAAGATACCTATCATATTTTCAAAGGCCAGCATGTCCCTTGGCAGCAGTGAGAATTCATTAAATACTGCTGTAAGCAAAATAGGTGTTAAATAGCTCTATATTCCAAAAGTAATCACTGTTTTAGAGTGTTTGGTCAGTAACCCATCTCTCTCCTCCCCCTGCCCATGATGTAAAAGAGGAAAAACATTTTGTGGTATCCCTGCCCCACTTCATTCAATCAGAGACAGAGAACTCCATACAGAGACGGTCCTGTCTGCTCAGGGAACACACAGAGAAGAGGATCCTCCTGTTTGTTGTCGTCTGGCGATTTATTAGGTATCATGTGGTGATGTAGAGAGGAGGAAGAGGATAGGTAACTGCAAAACTGAAAAACAAAGATGCAAACCAGAGGGTGCAACATGTCTCTGAAGAAGAGAGTGGTACTTCTTGGTCAGGGTGGAGTCAGTTCTGTGCAGATGTGTGTGTGTGTGTGTGTGTGTGTGTGTGTGTGTGTGTGTGTGTGTGTGTGTATGTATATATATGTTCATATATATTTACAGAACTGCTTGGAGGAGTCCTGACTGTCATCGACTTTTGTCTACAGTCATCTGACCTCAACCCCTTTGAACATTTATGGGGAAACTTGAAGACTGAGAAAGCCAAGTATCCTATGACATCACAAGAAGCTTTCTGGAACACTGTTAAATCATGCTGGGATAACATGAGTCAGCAGGTTTGTGGAATCCATGCCAGCTCAAGTGCATGCCTTCATGAAAGCAAAAGAGTGACGAACCAAATACTAAAATATTCTGAAATTCACGGACAAAAGATTCAACATTTCACTCAAAAAATAGTAGTTTAACCAGTGGTCTTTGACATTTTGAACCTAATGTAAATATATATAAATAGACACACACACACACACACACACACACACCATGCTCAGCAAGTAAGTATCATTGGTTTTGTCTGCTGTTGACAGCTCTGCTTTTCTGTACTCTAGCGCGCCGGCTGATTCATATTCCAGCTATATTATATAAGATAAGATACACTGTTGCAATATCACTATTGTAAGACTATCTTAAAGTCTGCAAATCAATTATTCACAGAGCGTTCATGTTAGATAGCCTATAAAGCCTATAAAACCTTTGATTTGAAAGGGGAAACCAAGACGCGATGCCTTACCGCTGCACTTTGTTGTGTGTGTGTGTGTGTGTGTGTGTGTGTGTGTGTGTGTGTGTGTGTGACAGAGAGAGAGAGAGAGAGAGAGAGAGAGAGAGAGAGAGAGAGCGACATTTTGGTATGCGCTCCCCTCACCAACAGCGCGTCATTTATAGCTCGGTCTGGATCGGGTTGGACGTCTGGAGTTGAGTTGAGTGCGGACCACAGTCGGTGTGTCTGACTGTGTTTTCCCGTCCATTTCTTATCGGTCGGAGAAGGATTATCAGAAGGCGGGGTGAGCTGCTGAAGGTGTGTGTGGAAGGTGTGGAGGAGATGGTTCCTTCAGCAGGATGGACCGGAGGAAAGTCGTGCCCGGGTTCGTCCCCTGCTGTCTGTTACTGGCCCTGTGCGTCTCTGCAGAGGTAAGCAGGCTGCTGCCAGCCGCCCTCAGCCTATATAGAGCTGATGTTTACGATGTGTCACTTAGCCTGGAGCGGGATTTGACACGTTTTATATAAGGGAGGACATGTGCGACCATCTGATTTAATTCCACAGAAATATATCACGTTATTCTGCGAATCTGTAGCCTGCTGCTTCCTCCACTGGGTATTTAGCCGAAAGTTGAGGCAGCACTTTCTTGTCTTGAGCCAGGCTCAGGTAACAACGTTTTTACCACAAATGATAATAAGCTTATCATTATCTGGTGATGTGATCCAAAATAGAATTCCAAATTCTTCCAAATAGAATTTTTAAATTATAGTTTTGTTTTTTAAAGCTCTAGCAGCTGTTGATTATACTACAAGTCATACAGATCTGACTGCCAGACAACCATATGCATACATACATGAAAACACACACATGACATGACACATGACATGAAAAAGCTCACAAGTAGATATTTGACTAAGTCCTCTTGCTTCAGATGACCGAACATTCTCAGCTGTCTCCTGATTGATAAGTATGTTCAGTCTTTTGTGTGTAAAGACACAACATTAATTAATAAATTAGGCTACAAATGTTTTCTGTGTCTGTGTCTGTGTTGTCTGAGGGTTGTCATTGTCCACAAAACATCTACTGTTTTGTGGACAATGTCAGGGCATATTATTTTACCCAATAACCATTTAAACAGCCTCAGACTAAAGCTGAGATTTAGCACTTCATGCTCATTGTCTTGGTTCAGATCCAATGTGCTGGACTGCAGAGAAAACAGGACAAAAATGTCCAAATGTCACAACCTGTCCAGTCATTCTTCCATTGGCAGCTGGTCTGACTACTTCATGTTATCAGCAGGTCAAAGTCTATACTTTCTTTTATTCATATCACATCCCTGCAGATAAGTGAGAAGGGAAACACCAGAGTTTAATAGCTCTGTCACGTAAGGCTGGTTCAAGTGCTTCAGAGGGACTTGAACTGATTTCAGAACCCACAAACTGTGTTAAAATACAAAAATGTAAAATAAACTACATTAACATGGTTAACTAAAACAATTCCTGACCACCACAAATCTCAAAGAATACAAAATTTCATCCATCAGTGGAGCTGACAGGTACTCCGTTGCAGCTGTGGTGGTCCATAGCAGATACGCAAGATGCCGGAGCACGGCTCATCAATTCAGCCGAATTCAGCACAGAGCAGACAGGAAGTCAGACACCAGATCATTTTTATAATAAAACACTCCGTGTTGACGCCAGCACAAAAATCTCAAAAAAGAGACGAATCCAAGCAAGTCAACCCTTCTTCTAATCCTTCGGTTGGGAACACTAACCTTTCGTCTGTTAGTTATTGTGTGCATAACACATACATGTATAATTGCGATTGCGTGTGATTCTGTAATTACCGCAGGAACTCCTCAGTCTTGCCACTCCGCTGTCCGGCAGTGCAACTGCTGCACTCAAAATGGAGCCGTGGGTGTTGACGGACAAGGGAGCGTAGAGCATAACTGTAGCGGAGCCGTTTCGCAACAGGCATGCAACCAGTGGAATTCTAGGGCAACCAATTAACCTAACTTGTCTTTGGATTGTGGGAGGAAGCTGGAGTACCTAGAGAGACCCCACATAGACAACATGCAAACTCAGCGCAGAGAGGCTCTGCCACAGCCACGTCTCGAACCCAGGACCTTCTTGCTGTGAGGCAACAAATGGACATAAGACTTAAATTAGGCTGTTCTCTGGTGGCCCTAAGCACTGTCTTATACCCGTTTTCCACTGGTCAAAAATCCCACTTAAACCCGCTAATATCTGGATTTGTGTGTATTGGGAATGTGTACACTTGGCATTTACACCCGGGCCAATTTACTCTGCAGTCGACACAGGGTTTTACAACCTTGGCTCGCCTTGGCTTTGAATTAAAAGTAAGACCCAGGCGAACACACTAAATTCTGACATATTTCATGCCGCGGAAAGTGATGACGCGTTAACAACATCCGGTGGTGGCGCGTAAATCAGATACTGTAGTTAAATGTACACACCAGTGACCAACATAACATTGTCAGCAGGGGTCTACAATATAAATGGCCCGGTGGCCCGGACGTACTTTTAAAACCGTCAGGGCCACCAGAACGCTCCAAGCACTGGCCCGGTGGGGCCAGCATGGATTAAGGTTCTCCGTCGCTACGACGGATTTCTGTCATTCAAATGTAACAGAGGCGACTTGTGAGATCAATGTAGATCGGAGGAGAACAGTTGGCTGATGTTTATTGACAGATTGTCACACTCTACAGCCAATGGTATCGTTAACAGCGTGTGCTCGCCTGACCAATGACAGTGTAGTGACCCACACAGGGCGGGATCTCAACACAGAGCGGCGCTAAAGTTTAGCTGCTTAGCTAGCAAGGACTCGTTGCGCTGCTACGTTATCAGTTGAGTTTAGTCAGCACGTGAGAACTCATCTGACACGGAGAGTCTCCTGTTGTGTGCTACATGTGTGAAATAACAACTATAGTCTGGACTTTGTCTGCAGTGTATCTGTGTAAACGGCTTCATTCAGCGCCTCTCCCTCCCCTCTGGCACCGTGAGTTACCATGGTTACAGGAACGCCCTGAAACATTATAATGATGATCAATAAGAAGCTTTTGGTTAGTTTGACAGTACAGAGTCATGAATGTTGCCTGATTGTAGCTCAATGCTGAAATGCTGACTGACAAGGCTGCAAAAGTTGCTGTCTGTATGATGTATTTTTCTGTTAAACGATAAGAGGCTCACTTTAAACAATATTATTAATAATAATAATTAATGATAATGATGATGAGAAGAAGAAGTAGAAAAATAGCGTACTGAAAAGTTCTGTAGATGGTTGATTATTTGAAAGAGTAAAACTTGAGAGAAGCTTGGCATAAAAAAGGGACAGATTGATTTCATAGATTGAAAATTACATTGAAAAGACAAAAAACATTTTAAGTGTGAATAGAACAGCTGTTCAGATCATCCTCCTGTAAAACACTGTTGGTCAAATATTTAAACTTGATGTCTGCACTAGAGAACATGGTGTGGGGTGAGGCTGTAAATCTTATCTTATTTTTTTAGCACGTGTCAAGTAAAACGCCCTGTAACATGGAGGGGGGCGCAAAAATCAACCAACTGAGGAGGGGATGGAGGAAGAACTGATTGTGCTTGAGTAATGCAGCACTGTTTGCACTTGATTTATGTATTTCCACTTTTTGACCTCAGTACTGCAGTATTAAAATAAATGTTATTAAATCAAATTGTTCTTTTTCGTTATTATGGGGATCGATTCCTGGGCCAGTGGTTACAATGGTGGGGCCAGTGATCTTCAAAAATTTCAAATTTCCCTTATTGTCTACCCCTGGTCAGTGGCCTCCATGCTGCCTACTGCTTGCTTGTGTTTACTTTTACTGGTGTTGTTTCCTGTTTCTGGCGCATTTGTGCTACTATTAGCTACTATAAGCATGTGAAAGGCAGAACGCCTCTGCAGGGAGAATATATGTTATAATATGATATAATATAAGATATAATATGTAACATTTCTGCATTAACTAGACCTCTGCTATATATTTTGTTGAGTTGTGTACTTGCATTATCCCAAAATGTTCCAACAATGTTCAAACCCGGAGAAATCAACAAGTTTACTCAAGACAATGGTTTGTGTCATTTGGTCCCATGTCACTCTGAGAGAGTCAGAGAGTGATGTAGGAAGTTGAAAAACAAGACTAAACATAACCTGAATAAAAATTAAGACGTAACCATGTCTGGGAACATTTCTGCCTGAGTCACATAGATAGATTTTCATCAGCAATGGTGGTTGTTTAATGTTCTGTTCACTACCAGTGAGCCAAATTTTCGACTGCGTTACTTGCACAAGTGTTAACTTTTTTTGAGAGAGCCAGACTACTACTGTACACAGTGTTTGAGTTCATGTCAACTCTCACTGAACTCAGCCCTCACCAGAGACTCTAGTTCTCTCTTCTTTTTCCCCTCTCCTCTGTGTAATGTTACGTTCATGAAATAAAATACATTTTCCCTCCAGCTCCAGTTGGAAGACAGCATTACAGTACATAATCACCTGACACTGGAGGTCACCTCTGCAAATTGCTGCTGCAGGGTTGATAAGTAAGAATGAAGATAAATCAGTTTAAAAGTAATCTCTGAGCTCTCCTTCCATCCGCAAATGGCTCCGGAACAGAGCAGACTCCGATGTTTATTTCTCCAGAAGGTCTGGCACTGCATCCGACTCTCTCCTCCAAAGCTGAATGCCTCTGAGCAGCTGAGCAGCAGCTCTGCCTCCCACTTTGCCCAGTCCTCCCCACACAAGCAAAAGTCTTTTGCTAGCGGCAGAAATTACATATTGTGTGTTTAACACATTCATGCTATTAACCTGCCTTAAATCTGATGACACCTGTGCAGTATGTCATACTCTGTGCCATACTACTTTTGTGAATTAAAATAAAACACACATTCATGCCCATGCATATGTGTTTTATCTTTATCACATGCCCAGGCATAGTCACTGAAAGTTCAGAAACAAACGTGGAAAAACACAGCTACTCCTCATTTTTCCTTAACCCCATGTTTTCTACCATATCCATATGAAAGAATAACTTTCTGATCTGTACGACCCCATGGACTACATCGATGAATGCTATCACCGATTCTGCACCATGAATGACACGAATAAAGACCATGACGGGGACTGATCCACTTCGACACTAACCTTAAAGCAATCTTGACTATCAGACTCCTTCCATATCTCCCCAGACAAATCAAGATGCTCTGAGGTCAGTGATAATTTGATATCATCAACAACAACTTCTCTGCTTTAGATGCCATGACAGCTCTTGTCGATGTACTTCACAAGGAATTCCTCCAGCTAAGCAAAAGCCTTGAGTTAAGCCAGGAAAAACCCTCCACACTAAACAAAGAAAAACAAATCTCTGCAACAGTCCATCACCTCACTCATGACCCAGCTTGCGTCCATTACGAAAGAGAACAAGGACATGAAAGAAACCATTCAAGATCTATAATCATGCAGCATGAGAGAAACTCTTGATTTTACCATTATCCAAGAGCAAATGCACGATGATAACCCAGAGCAGCTGATTAAGGATTTCATGACTGCTCATCTCAAAAAATCTCAGGACATAGTTCACCACATCAGACTCAAAAACACTGTGAACAAATGTCCACGTCACAGTGTTATGGCAGACATCTGAAAGGTATGGTTAATGGACTTAATGATCCGTTGCCCCGTGAAATACTGGACAGACGCAAAACACTACCCCAAATCAGAAACAACACATACTGGAAGGGAAAAAAACCTCTCAGCTGACAAGTTGTACATTGATGGCAAAATCTTAACCCCCTGGCTATTCTAATCACCCCATAACGCACTCTTTAAGACTTCAGACTTAAGGTCATCAACCACATAAACCAACTTCAAGCAGATGTATGTCAGATCAAATAAAATGTTTTCCGCCCACTTTAATTCAAGGCAAAGAGGTGTAGCAGTTTCAATACATGAAAGCATCTTATTTATCTGAAAAAAAAAACCATTACAGAGCCTGACGGACAATTTATCATAATAAATATCACGATTCACAACAACCCAAACCCATTGCATGTCTCTATGGTCCAAATAACGATAATTAATCCTTTTTCACACCTTTTTCAACTCTTTCTCTAATCTTTCTGACTAGAATTGGAAATGCACTTGAGAAACCACTTACAATAACAGAACTCTCAATGCACTCAAACTCATGCCCAACAAAAAATCACCAGGGCCTGATGGCTTCCCTGCTGAGTTCGACAAAGACTTTTAGGAATACACTGTCTCCTGTGGACACAATAGATTAATAGCAGAAAAAAAAATCAATTATTCGCCATCTTTATTGAACCGCTTGCAGCAGCCATCCGACAAGAAATAAACAGCACGGGAATCCGAACAAAAAACATACACCATAAGATTAGCCTTTATGCTGATGACATTCTACTTTACCTGCAAAATCCTTCACCTTTATTACCATCTTCTGGAGTCCTTCTGGATAGACATAGAAAAACATTATGCAACGAAATACATATTTCTTCCATGCCATTCAGAAGCCGCTCAATCACACAACACCCTTGTTTCAAAAACCCTACCATAGCTACAACTCTTACAGCCTGGTAGAAACACCACACTCCCACCCCCAAACATATTCCAATCTGGCTTCTCATTGGATTAAAAAAACACTAAACTTCATGTGACTGGTGTGCTTCTGCGTTGTGTTGGTTTGAATGATGCTGTGACACCGTGACCTCTTTGGAGATGATCTCCGTTTATTTTGACAGAACGAGTAACAAGCAGAATCTCCATATAAATAATACTGTCCACTCCAGCTCCTCTCCCACAGGAGAATTGTACAAAAGGGCAGTACGTAGTAAAACATTTTACAGTGAATAAACTACATATTCAGCAAAACATGCCTGACAGAATGAGTAACAAGCAGAACCTCCATCCATGTAAATAATACTGTCCACTCCAGGTCCTATACAAATAAAATAAAGATAAAGATATCGACAAACCGGAAGTTAGTTCGGTTTGTCTTAACTTCAAGCTAGCGGCTTTCAACTGTTAAAACTGCTATTTTTAAATGCTACTCTGTTGGCATGTACACATTGTTAGGCAGGAACAGACATAATAATAACGTTGAGAGTATAATAAACAAAGAGAAACATTAGGATGGTTTATGATTATCAACTGAATGAAACAATGACACCCACCTCTCCCACAGGAGAATTGTACAAAAGGGCAGAGGTGGGGAACCCAGAAAGCATTTATAGTAGGGACCACCGAAGAAGAAATTAAAGAGGAGGAGCTCCGAGCTACACACACAGTCTACACATATTAGATTTGGAGGCATTTTCTTGTCAGGCAGTAACAGATTTTTTGTAATTATATACACATTTGATTCAACACACAGGTTGACCCTGTTACATTCACCCCTCCAGAATTACACAAAATTCCAAAACAAAAGTAAAACAAAACCTGCCCAAAACCACAAATAAACACGGCCCAAGGCAAACTAGCCAGCAATATCAGCCACCCTAAAAAAAGGGTTAAGAGACCAGAGACCTGCCTTTTACACCACACAAATAGGCCATACATCATCGCAAAATAAACATTTCCATAAAAAAAAAAATTACAATGTAGGCTCAATATACATCGCATAGGAACTCTCATAGAAACAGTTGAATACAGTATCCAGAATCACACATGTATGACAGAGGACTGAACTTGTTCAACACCAAGAAGTGTTTCAACTTGAGTCATCAACTCAATTAAACGACATACTGGCCTAATGACTCTACCAAAATGTGAAATAAGTCTATGACCAATATCAGATTCCCCGAGGCCAGTAGGGTCAACAGGCGGAGGCTGTGACTGAATGGAAGAGTAAGGGGAGGCACCCTCACCACCCAACCCACCAAGGGCAGAAGAGGATGTCTCAGGTAGAGGTGGAAGATCTGTGATAAGGTCTGTGTCGATGGTGGACTATTCGACCCATGATGTTGTACGGTCCTCATCACACTCACTTAAACAGGACAGGGGATCAGCAAGAGAGGTCACAACTGTTGCAGCTCCAGTGTCCACAGCTGACATGTCAGGTTCATGTACATAAGTGGTTGTCATCCAAACACACATCCAAGGGCAAAAAGTTCACTTGAAGGAGCAAGTTGCAGTGCACCACACGCTCATGCCCATCCTGATCCCTGATCCGGTAGATATGAAGAGCAGGTTTAGAGTCCACAACTGTATAGACGACAGGCTCCCATTTGTCAGAAAGCTTCCGCTTGCCGCGGATTCCCTTGTTTGCCACCAGCACCTGGTCACCCAGTGCAAGAGGCACACCTTTAGTCCTTTTGTTGTACTGGTCAGTCTGGTGTTTCTGCTCCACTTCACTGTCATCCACAAGTGTCTTCTCATAGGTGTTATACTCACAAACGGTGTCGTCATGAAGGACATTCCGGAACATGAGGTCAACGGGCAGTCTGGTAACCTGCCCGAACATCAAATAGAATGGTGCAAATCCTGTGGTTTCATGGGCAGTGCAATTGTACATAAAAGTCATGGACTGGATCATCTGTGGCCATTTATGCATTGCTCTTGGGGGGAGAGATCTTAACATGTTGCCAAGGGTGCGGTTAAATCTCTCTGTCGTCCCGTTCCCCATAGGATGGTAGAGTGACGTCCGAGATTTACCAACATCACACAACTCCAGGAGCTCAGCAATCAACTCGCTCTCAAAGTTCGCTCCCTGGTCTGAGTGTACACGCTGAGCAAAGCCAGTACCACACAGCACCACACAGTTAAGAAGAGCACTTTTGAGTCCCTCAAACGCTTTTTCACAAGCTGGAGTCCAATCATGAGGAGTCAACTCTCGGAAAGTACCAGCTCTCCCACGACCATGGAGGCCTTTAATTCTCCTCTTCTGGCCTGCAGTCAAAGCGTAGAGTGGCTTAGCAATCCGAGAGCATCCTGGGATTAAATGTTGGTAAAACATCACCATGCCAACGAATGACCTCACTTTCTTTGGGGATGGGGTAAGTCCATCGGCATCCATGAGATCTCCCTTTTGGAAGCCGGTTATGACCCTCACTTTTTCCTGGTCAACTGGAACTCCATTGGCATCCATCACATGACCCAGGAACCTTACAGACCGTCTGAGAAGGTAACACTTTTTCTGTGCAAGCTTCAGATTGCTGGCCCTCAGACAAGAGAAAACGACTTCAGGACATTTTAGGGCCTCCTCTTCTGAAGGTGCGAACACCAGCAAGTCATCAAGATAGCAAAGGAGACTGGAAAAGTCACCGAAGATGCTGAGGATCATTCTCATGAAGGACGCTGGACTGTTGCATAGCCCCTGAGGAAGTCTGTTGTACTCATAAAGGCCAAGCGGTGTAGTGAAGGCTGTGTAGTGCCTGTCAGACTCATGAAGGGGGATGTTATAAAATCCTGATGTGAGATCCATGGTACTGAAGAGGCCATTTCCACCAAGGGCAGCAAGACAGTCGGACTGATGGGGTAAAGGGTGGGCATCATTTACAGTCTTGGCATTAAGCCAGCAGAAGCCAGTGCAGATCCTCAAGCCCCCTGATTTTTTCCAAACCATCACCAATGGTGAGGCATAGTCACTGATGGACTTGCTGATGATGTCCTTCATCTCCATCTCTGACAACACCGCTCTCAGCTTTGGATAGTGTGCTGGGGGAACTCGTCGAAAGGGTAGTTGAAAGGGGCGGTCATCAGTGAGGTGAATACAGTGGACAAACTCCTTGGCTTCACCACAGTCCAGCTTGTCTTTAGAGAAGACATCCTGATAAGTCAACACCAGCTCAGCCAACCTTGTCTTCCACTCATCTGACACCTCACAGCCACTGATGTCTACGTCAGTTACCCCACAGTCTTTAAGCAGCTGCAACAGGTCAGGTGCCGTACCCAATGATGGAGCAGGTCCGGTCAGTTGGTCATTCTGAGATTTGCACAGCCCTTGAACAATGGGAACATCCTCAACAGCAACACAGGTGAATACATCAGCAATCTTGGCATTGTGCTGCAGTGTCACTGGGCACAGTGTGGGGTTGAGGACCTTCATTGGGACCCAGCGATCCTCCCACATGGGTGTTATGACTCGCCCCACCATGATGTTCTTAGGAGTGGAACGGGCGGATGAAGGCTCGACCATGTCAGTGCTCCCTGGTGACATTGGAGCAGATGGTGGCAGTTTCCCCCACACCACATATTCTTTCTGTGGCAGCAAGGTGACAGCTTGTTGCAACTTTACTGTGCCAACCTTGTCTGGCATCTCGGGGCCTGACCAACAGGAGATACAGGTCAGCAGCTGGAGAAACTGTTTACATTCCTGGTCAGTGGGCCGGAGTACATTGCTCCCGATGATGAGTTTGTCTCTACCCTGGTACTACAATGTTAGTACAACAAACCTGGATCCATAAATCTCAATGTCCAAATCATAGATACATTTAGGGTGTGTGAGAAGGCCCCCACATCCGATGAGCACCACATTCCCTGGTACAGGCCGAGGAGTCAAGACAACACCAGCAGCTCTAAGCTTAGACTCCGCTTCCTCACCAAGTGTGCATGACATGCTCCCTGAATCAAGCATCCCTCTCAGATTAGACTGGCCACTGATTGAAACTGGAGCATAAAACAACTCACTTGCTCCTTCAACTCTTTGTGACCCCACAAGGATCACTGTCTTGTCAGGAGGGTATATATTGCAACAGTTCATGTACACAGACTGAAGATCTGGCGCACTGGTGAGGGTGTCTTGAACACTGCCCATGCTGCCCCTCGCGTCACATGGGTTGGCTAGTTTAAAGGGGCCGCGGAGGAAGGGGGCATTGGCATGGCTGGATTTCTTGAAGTCTTTGAGCACTCACGCCTCATATGGCCAGGGCTGTAACAGTTGAGACACAGCCTGTACAGTCTACAGTGTGCATGGGTTGTGTGTTCTCCTGAGCCACAAACTTTGCATGACGTGTGTTGAGCACTCTGCTGGCCACGGGAAGGGCTAGGCTGGTGGGTGCGCCTTTGACCAGTAGAAAGGGAAGCAGTGTACAAGGACAGAACTTTGTCAAACATAGCCACCAACTGTTGAGTGCAGGGATCAGCTGCTGGGGGTCCGGAAGCGCTGGGAGATGGGGGGGCAGCATGCATAGGAGGCAAGGGGCATGAAATGGAAGGCAGTCGCAAATTCACAGCTCCATCAGGTGACTGAGGCTGGCCAATGGCTGCAGTGGATGAGAGGGAGGGCATAGGGTGAGATGCTGTCTCACATGTCACTGGGACAGGCACTGGATCAGCTGTGTGGCAGGTGACATCAACAGGACCCTGACCTGGGGCAGAAACACATCTTGCATTTTGCGAGTGAACTACATTTATTCTTGTTTTCCTCACATGACTATCCAGCCGGTCCTGGACCTCAGTTGCAGTCCACTTCTCAGGAGCCTTCAGTTGAAATGACAAGGCGAGACTCGGATCAGGATAGTGATTAATAAACATCATGACAACTTCTGCACTGGGGTCTTCCACCAGTTTGCCCCATCTGCGAAGACACTCATCAGCAGCAGTCAATGCCAGTCAACCTGGACATTATCAGGTCAAACATTTCTGCAAGTGTTTTACAGTCCATTCTAGATAGGTAACACCTCATCATATTCTCCCATTCATGAATGGAGAATGCATCCGTGTGGTCACCTTTAAAGTATGGCGGCGCTTTGGTGTCTGACTGAACAACAACTTTCAGCTGTGACTGATCGTGGCGAGGGGAAGGCTGGCTGTCAGGAGACTGTGGCTGGCTGCAGCAGGGTTGGTGCATGGTGCTGAGATTCGCTGTGATACTATTAACAATCTGTTTTGCCAAATCAGTAATTATGTTACCCAGTGCCTCAGTAGTGATAATGTGTAATTATATACACATTTGATTCAACACACAGGTTGATCCAGTTACATTCACATCATGGATTAATAAAGGTATCACACACCTTAGGCATGTCTTCCATAACAACACTCCAATCTCATTCCCCAATTTGGTCCAGAAGTACGACATCAGGGAGAATCAGTTTTTAGAATTTCTCCAAGTAAAATCCTCTATTCAGACCAAACTCAATGTTAAATCACTTAACCACTGATTTAAGACTTAATCAACATCACAAGTAAAAATTAAATCTAAAAAATCTATCCCAAATCTTCCCTTCAATAAAAATGGTAACAAGATCTACACATCACCCAGATGCCGACTTCTGGATCCAAATCTGCAAAAACATCTTCTCCGTATACACCAATACTAGCATTCAAGTGATACAATACAAGATTATTCACGGAGTACACTACACTGGGAAAAGGATATTTCAAATGGGTTTGTATACATTTAGAAATCTACTCACACTGCACACAAAACATCACAGCTACAGTGCCTATAAAAACTATTCACCCCCTTAATTGTTTCCCAGTTTTATTGCTTTTATAAATGGAATCATGGTCAACATACAAAAGATATTAAATAAACAGAAAATTAACACAAAAACATCCTCAATGAGAAAGTAAAAACAGATCTCTATAAAGCAATGTCAATTAATTAAAAATGTATTATTTAGAATAAGTAATTGTATAAGTATTCAACCCTTTCAAGTCAGTATTTAGTAGATGCACCCTTGGCCTCAATCAAAGTCTTTGTGTATAGGTCTCAATCAGGCTTGCACATCTGGACACTGCAATTTTACTCCATTCTTCTTTGCAAAACTGCTCAAGCTCTGTCAGGTTGCACGGGGATCGGACATAATCAGCCCTTTTCAAGTCCAGCCACAAATTCTCTATTGGATTGAGGTCTGAGCTTTGACTCTGCCACTCAAGAACATTCAAGTTATTGTCTTTAAACCATTTCTGTGTAGCTTTCGCTGTACGCTTCGGGTCATTGTCTTACTGGAAAATAAATCTTCTCCCAAGTCCTAGTTCTCTTGCAGACTTAATCAGGTTGTCCTCCAGGATTTCCCTACATTATGCTGCATTCATTTTACCCTCTACCTTTACAAGCCTTCCAGGGCCTGCTGCTGAGAAGCATCCCCACACCATGATGCTGCCACAACCATGCTTCACGGTGGGGATGGTGTGTTTGTAGTGATGTGCAGTGTTTGGTGTCCGCCAAACATGGCATCTAGTCTGATGGCCAAAAAGCTCCATTTTGGTCTCATCAGACCAAAGAACCATCTTCCAGTTGACCTTGGAGTCTCCAACATGCCTTTGGGTGAACTCTAGTTGAGATTTAATTAGCTTTCTTCAACAGTGGCTTTCTCTTCGACTCTCTCCCATAAAGCTTTGACCGGTGAAGAACCCAGGCAAAGGTTGTTGTATGCAGAGTCTCTCCAATCTCAGCTGCTGAAGCTTTTAACTCCTTCAGAGTAGTCATAGGTGTCTTGGTGGCCTCCCTCACTAGTCTCCCTCTTGCACAGTCACTCAATTTGTGAGGACGGCCTGCTCTAGGCAGATTTACACATGTTCCATATTCCATCCATTTCTAAATGATGGATTTTGTTTAGTGACTTGGAAATGTTTTTGTATCCATCCCCTGACTTATACTTTTCAATAACCTTTTCACAGAGTTGCTTGGAGTGTTGTTTTGTCTTCATGGTGTAATTGTAGCCAGGAATACTGATTAACAGTGACTGGACCTTCAGACACAGGTGTTTTTATACTATAATCACTTGAGACACATTCACTGCACTCAGGTCATCTCCATTTCACTAATTGTGAGACTGCTATCACCAATTGGCTGGACCTCTGTTGAATAAGGTTAGTTAATTTAAAGGGGGTGAATACTTATGCAATCACCTATTTTACATTATATATTATTAATTATTTTGGAGAAATCTTTTTTCACTTTGACATTGAAGATATTTTTGGAAATTTTTTGTTTTGTATATTTTTTGTATGTTGACCATGATTCCATTTATAAAAGCAATAAAATGGGAAAACAATTAAGGGGGTGAATACTATTTTTAGGCACTGTACATGCATGCTACATGCAACTGCACACCAATGGAACTATTCTGTCACTGAGAACCTCTATCTTCTCCTAGGCTGCCACATCCCACTATCCCCACACACACAAAAATATTCTTGACATAATCAACGATCTACTTTTTTAGTTTCCTCAACAACTTTCATTGGTGATTACCTCTTTTTGGCTGTCCACCATCTACAATGAACATGCACCATATATTTTTGCTCGCCCCTCTGGTAGCTTAGTATCTCATATCTGTTGCATTACACACAATTGATAGTGTTATCATATTATTTTTACTTTACTATGTTATTGTTGTTGCATCACATTAACTATCCTCAATATCATTGTAATTATTGTATCAATTTTTTTATTTTAATAATGTTCTAATAGAATTGTTAGTATTATTGTGTTTTCTCTCTCTTTCTCTCTCTCTCTCTCTCTCTCTCCCCTTCCTTTAATGTAATCCTATTTGTGTCACTACCTCGCATCCAGGCTTCATTGGTTCTTAGACCTAATACACTTCTAACTTACCTGGTTCACGATGAACATACTAGGACAAGCTGGAATAATTAGCTCTACAACACATTTAACGACAAGGAAATTCTTATCATATTAGTCTAAAAACATTGTACACAGTATATACTGTATGTGTTTGTTGTTTGATAACTGACTTTGACCTCTGTATTTGTTCCATGATGTTGCTTATCTTCCACAGGTCAATGAAGGTGGATACTTAGTGAATATTGTGCAGAGTGCAGGTAAGGCTTATCTTAAAGTCTTTATTCATGTGTGTCTGTTTTGGGGGAAATTGTAACGCTACATGAACCTTACTAAAATGAGTACTAATAGTAATCATTATAATGATAATAAAAATGATTAATATAAATGAATAATTATGGGTCACCACCCTGGAATCAGGGACCAATAGCCAAATGGGAAAACAGTCTCAAAAATATTCACTCTAAAATGTAAATATTTATAAAAAATATAGATAACAGAGAGAGAGAGAGAGAGAGAGAGAGAGAGAGAGAGAGCAAAAATTAGAACCTACTCAAATAGCAAGTGAACCAGTAGGTAAATTCATTACATGACTATACGTACACAGAAATCCATGAAGTATAAGCATGTGTGTCATATACTGGCAGAAAAAAGAAATCAGTGGCATATAACCCACAGAAAAGGAGAATTCTATATTGCTGCATGTATCAAACACTGTGGCTCCTTGTGCTAGACCAGATAGGACTGTCGGCAGGTGGTTGACAATTTACTGTGTGTTTTTTAATTCATGTAGAGAGAGATTCTGGAGTATTTCCACATCAGTGGTGGCATCATTCTCTAGTGAACTTGTTGAACCCCCCTTATTATTCCTCAGGCAAACAAACAATAAAATATGTTTTCACATGTAACACTTACAAAACTTCACCTTTCTGGTTGACATGCACTGGCCAGTGGCTATTTCCACATTCACCTATCGTAAATACTAAAAATGACACATACTTTAGTAGACAAGATAACAGTGTTTAGTCTTACTAAAAGGTCAGAAACTTCTCAACATCCTTCAGAAAGAGTCTGTTGAGAATAATCTGTGAGTGCCTCGTGTGCTGCAGAACCAGATATCATGTAGTCTTTCTTGTAACTTGCCACATCCAGAGGTGGATGTTGACATCTGTCAAGGGCCCATTCATGCACGCCTGTGACATAGTGAAGCACCCCTCACCACATACCCTTAAAATAAAATGGCATTTGTAGTCAAAACAATAATGCTGTGTGATGCACATGCTCATCCACCACCAATAGGAGTAGCTAGCTTAGCTATCAATTGCTGTAATTAAGACATTTCAGTGGTAACATAGCTACGCTGCTCTGGCGTTTACTGCTTAGTAACGTTAGCTGACAAAGTAATTATTAAACAAAAAGCCAGCCAGACAGTACATTGGTACGTTAGTTCCTTTGCAGTTTGCATTAGCAAGAAAGCTAACCTGGCTAACCTGTGGTAACAAGACGACAACAACCACAATATCAAATTATTTACACACAACTATTTGTCGTGCTCTGATGCAATGTTATCTTAACTGTCCAACAGGGAGAAACCCACATCATTTTTGTTCTGTGAATCAGCGTCCAATAACAACATCTACGGTTATTGAATGCTGTGAAAAATGTAATCTTCAGAAAGTCCAAGGCTAGGGTGAATCATTTTACCGTGTACCATGTCTCTTAAGGTCAGACTGTTTCTGTTCATATCCTTCCTCCCACCGGTCATGTCATAATAACTAATATCCTTTACCCTTAGCGGATACTCTAATCTAGTTTGCAGTCTACAGTATGGCCTTTATGCTCGCCTGTTGTTCTTTCCAGCCCTCCCTGTCTCGTCAACTCCTCTCTCTCCTCTCTCCCCTCCAGTCACAGCATGTCTATATATACAGTAAACCAGTGTGGGTTCATCCTGTGCCTCACAGTCACAGTTAAAGCAGTACAATCTGTGTAGATTTCCTAATTTGTATGCTTCATGCCCTATGGCAGTGAATATTCACTGGTCTGGAAACAAAGGTCTGACTTCAGACCTGTCAGATACTCCCACTGGAAAATAGATGAGTATTGAGTATTTTATGTTTGGCAGCTGTGTTGGCAAGAACCTACATGTGCCACTGTTGAGTAGCTGACTGCAGGGTTATGAGGAGATCAGGGTTGTTCTTGCTTCTTTTCATTTATTCATTCATAAAGACAACACACACTAATCAACATTTCTGTAGATGGGCCAATAAGGTGAAACCAAGGGTGTGTGTGTGTGTGTGTGTGTGTGTGTGTGTGTGTGTGTGTGTGTGTGTGTGTGTCTGTGCGTGCCACAGCACTGTCTTGTTAAACCACCATCTGCCCACCAGATGAATGTACTCAGGCTTCATAGAACTTGTTTTTACCAGTCACTAAATGATCCCATAACCATAGGAAGAGTTGTGAAGCTCCTTCTGACCCACTGATGAAGTGTGAAAACTATCAGTCAGCTCCTCGTGTCAAACAAAATAAAGATCATAAGTGGGAACAAAGCAGTGATCACTTGAGCAGCTCAACATTTTGTTTATTGGATCATGTAAACTCTTGGCTTACTTACGGAATTCAAAACGTGTGTTTTAAATGTGTCTCTAGTGTTTAACAGGAACAGAACTTACGATCAGCGGAAAGGGGTACCCCACTTTTACCTGCTCATTTTCTTAATAACTGCGAGCACACTGATCTTTTTTCTAGAGTCAACCTGCTAAAAGAAATAACTGACTCTACTACACAGGCAAAGAGAATGAAGAGTTGGAAACAGAATACACAACAGGCTTTTAAAAAGATGTGGCAAACAGAGATTGGGCAGCAGAGCAGCAGCTCCTGAAGAAATACGGAATCCATGAATCAGTAAGAAGTGTTACAGAAGCTGAGAGTAGATCTGATACCTGGAGCAGGCAGGGGAAAGGAACCTCTGCCAGAAGGTAGCAGAGAGTAGATGAGGCAGAATGAAACAACAGGGACATATTGCACAAAAGCTTAATATACAATATGTGAAATTGTAATCAGTAAAATGTCTAGTAACAACAGCTTAGAAATAGATGTACTGGAGTAAAGGTGAAAAGTAGTATAAAAAGAAAATACTCAATTATAAGTATACCTCATAATTGTACTTACTACTGTAACAAATTTAACAATATTTATTACCTTTAATGTACTGTATAGTGGCCATTGGGTCTTTTAAGGATATTTATTACAAAGATAAAATAATGTGAGATATTAAAAATGTATTTATGATATGGATCGGCTCCACTCAATTATTCATTGAGTGACATTTAGATTATAAAATGTGTGTTACATAACTGACTAAATTAATAACAAACATACAGCAGACATGCATCTTACTAGATTTGGTCTTGTCTGTGTTTTTAATTTTTCTTACTTATATCTAAAAACTCAGTTTTGTTGCTCTTCATGTAATGTCATTTAGGAAAGAAAGACTGTAAAACTGACTGAGTGATGGTCTGTGTCTGCAGCTCTGCCCTCCTGTTCTGAAGGCTTCACAGACCTGGGCTACTATAATGGCTCAGTTTCCCACACGGACTCAGGCTCCCCCTGCCTCAAGTGGACAGACTTCCCAGACTACATGCAGCAGTACCCAGGCCGAGGCCTGGGGGACCACAGCTTCTGCCGAAACCCAGACCAAGAGGCCAACCCCTGGTGCTTCTTCCGGCAGAGCTCCGGTGCCATCGGCTGGGCGTACTGCGACTGCCGTCAGGGTGAGCTAAGGGAGGGCAACAGGGGCCAGATACATTAAACTGTGTGTAGGTTGATAACTAAAACTGTGCGTAAAATATGCATATGCATTATTTTATTAATTAGATTTATAAAGCTGTGTGTATGGCTGATTCTGCTTTATAAAACTCAAGCAATGTGGAACTGGGCGCACACACTTGAGTTTCATTTCCACTCCTATAATTACCCACCACTCATTAGACCCTGTCAATGAGAAGAACAGAAAAGTGCAAAAAAAGTGTTTTTAGCCTACCACTTATTCATCAAATATAGCTGAATACCAGAGGTTCTCAAACTTTTTCGATCATGTCACCCACACCACATTGTTATTTGGTTTTTAGGAAAGCAACTATTAAAATCTGATCCAAGTTGAAAGTTGAAAGTTGTTTATTTTCCTGACATAAATTGTTTTCATTTAACTTTATTTTACTTGTATTTTTATCCCGGTTATCCGGGGGTCAACCTTGTGTTGGAGAACCAGTGCTGTAAACCATCATGGTATATCCTAGTCATCATTTTTAAATGTGAGAAGGGTGATCAACGATTAATCTCAGAGCTCCTATTTAAACAGACTCTAGAAAGTGCTTCACAATTCAGAATCAAATGAAAAGATCATTACCTCGGGAGATTACGGCTCTAATGTAAATAAAATGAGTGATAAAATTCACAGTCCTCTTTTTTTCCTCCGAAATTGGGCTACTCATGAAGTGTTGAAGGTAAGGTAGTCCTACTGTCATGCATTTTCATGTTGTGACGCTGGTGTTTGTCGCCAGAAGTATATGGCATAAGTGAGAACACATACAACCCTGCTTGCTGTGTCTGTAAATGGCAGACCAATTGTTCTGAAGGGAGGGGGCTCACATGCATCAACATGCATGCACGGCCAGACCGGCTATCCAAAAGAAAGAACAGAGAAGCTCAGCCATATTTTTATAACTTGCCACTTTTATAACTTGCCAGATAAAATCCACTGCCACTCCAGCAAGGATATTACTTTGTGTCGAAATGTGGTGAGGACTGAAGGGCTCCGATAACATTTAAAAAAATTTAAAAAGACAAAATTAAATGATCTTCAAAATATGCAATTTCAGGCAATGTAATGGGGGTTCTTATGAGGTCAGAGTAGATATTCACAATGGGATAGAAATGCATAATGGCACATCAAAAGGCATAATCAGCTTATAACTACAACCAAAATAACCATAACAGCTGTAATGGTCGAAGGATTTTGTGATTTGTGATTTTTGAGTAGAGGACAGCATGTAGGTTCAAAAGTCTTTTATTTAACACAAAGATGAAAACACACTAACTAACTAACATGTACTATATACAGGTGTGTGTGTGTGTGTGTGTGTGTGTGTGTGTGTGTGGCAGAACAAAGACACAATGGTGGTTCTCCCATCATGTGCTCACTGATATCACATGTGGGTGTGATATGCTCCAGGCTGAAGGAGTGTGTGTGTGTGACGTGATGCCAGGTCTGACGAAAGACAGCAGATGGAGGAACCTGGTCGCTCCTTTCCTTTGTAGGGATAGCAGCTCGGTGCTAACTGGCTTGGTGTTCCTCAGATTGTGGAGTTAGCTGGAGAGCTTTGCGTCGACAGCTGCTGGTGCTAACTGATCTGAAATACTACCAGGACCTCCTGTTGCTGCAGTGAGGAGAAGTTCTTTGAGCCTGCTGGGAATGTAGCTTGCAGCTCTCAGCAGCTGTTAGGCCCAGAAGAATCCAGGAGAAGAGAACTTGAGGGCAGGCAGCCCCGTGGGGAGAGAAGTGGAGAAGCACTTGGAAAAGAGTGAAGAGAGAAGAGAGGGAACAAAGGAAGGAGCTGGAGTTTTGACTATCTGGTCAGAGGGGGGTCTGTCACCCTGACCAATAGTAGCTCAAAGCTGAATTTGCACCTAGGTGTGAAGACTGGGGAATTCTGGGAAACTGAGTTCAGTTCAGAGCCCACTTTGAAACCCACAGTGAACGACTTCATCAGTGGGTCCCAACACTACTGAGTCAACAGTACGAAAATACTCAGTTTAAAACATACAACAACACTGACAGCACAAGTCGTCCATATTATGCATCACATCCACAGCTGCAACACCTTGTTAATAAAACAATGCCAATATCAAATCCATTGTAGAAAACACCTGTAAATGTCAGTGATAACAAGATCCAATATCACTGCCCTAAAATATGACAAAAATACAACAATTGAAGAAATAACTTAATAATGTTGACTTAAGATAATAAACCATCCTTACCTTTAGATGTCAAGTTAAAGTGGCTTGTTGCTTGGATAATGCATCCTTTTTTAACAAGTCACATGAATTCATGAGTGAAGTTCACCCAATCATGACTAATTTTACACATAAGGTTTAAATACCTACTGTATATATGAAAATCTATTATTTTGGTGCAGGGATTCTCTTTAATTATCTATATTAAAGCTGCTGTAGGTAATATTTTTCATGAGAATAAGCACTGAATAGCTCTATATTCCAACAATAATCACTGTTTGGTGTGTTTGGTCAGTTACGCATGTCTCCCATCTGCTCAAGAGAAAAGACATTTTCTGGTACTCCTGCCCACTTCATCCAATCAGTACAGAGAACTCCATTAAGAAGCAGTCCTGTCTGCTCGTGAACGCACAGAGGACAGGATCCTCCTGTTTGCTCCTATATATAGCAATTACCACTGCATGTTCACGTGGTGACATGGAGACAGGAACACTTAAAGCAACTTTAATATTAAAACAAGCTCAAATAATTGATTTAATTTTTTTATTTTATTTTACTAATTTCACTCAAGCAGCACTGTACTATACTTATTTTATAGTATATGCTGATCACATTTATTACCTAATGAACAACCCTTTTCCTGTACATGCTGTAGGCTGTTGCTTAGCATTAGTGTTTAGTGTAGCATACATACTAGGTCCTGGGTTCAAATATTTTCCTGATTTCGCCCCAGAACCAGCAGCAGCCCCTTTCAATTGCAGGTACTGATAGAGAGTACAGATATAAAGTTGTTAGTTGACATTTCTTGGTGCAAGCTATTTCCACAACATTTTTAACAAATTCTGCTTTGGAAAAGTGATGGAGAAAAACTCATCAAGCCACTTTAAAGGGTGGTTTGGGATATGTCCCCAGCATCCCAAGTAAAAATGGCACCTATGCATTCCAGCCAGTGCACCAATGACCAACCATTCTCAAAAGGTGCCGAATTAAAAAAGTATCTTAACTCATGTTGCCATGGATTGCAACAAGTTAACCTGTGGGAATGCCTCTATGTCATTTGCAGGTGCTGCCAGACTGGTGGGAGGGTCATCAGGCAACAGTGGGCGTCTGGAGGTCTACCTGAACGGCCAATGGGGGGCAGTATGTGAGACACATTGGACCAACCGTGATGCCAGCGTCATATGCAGACAGCTCGGACTTGGGTGAGGACAGACTAACAGACTACATAATGCCAACAATACACATGTGGAGAGGATTAGTCGAAACAATAGTTGTGAAAAAGGATGAATTCACTGCACACAAAGCTACAAAAAAAGCTGACTTTCTTCAATTTTGTTGCCGTTTTAGTTTAGTTTAGCAGCATGAGCAGATCACGGGCATTGGCCCCAACTAAATTCTGAAGTGCCCCTGTTAGCTTCTGAGCACATTGTAGCTAACTAGCATTAACCAGCTAGCACTAGCTAGAAAAGCTACACATTGTTGTAAGGTACCTTTATCTAGCATACACACACAGTGTTCTGTATAGGCTTAACTCAGGCCAACTAATATTTCACCACAGGTTGGGATCTTAGCTACTGGCAAAATAATTGCCTACTCGTCCTCCTATATGTCCTGTCCTAAATAACATTGTTTTACTCCAGACCACTCAGTTACATTTCTCTTTTAATGTCACATATTGTATGATCTTTGCCTTGAGGACAGGAGCCTGCATGTGTGCTTCAAAAGAAGAGAGCCTCACTGTGTATCTGCTCTCCATGCAGTGAGATTGGTACAGCTCTGCAGCATTCCTACTTCGGCCCAGGTTCTGTCTTCCACTATGAGCGTCTGGGTTGCCGTGGTAATGAGAAATCCCTACTAGAGTGCCGGAGCAGGAAGTTTGTCAACGGTGACTGCAACCATGGCAACGAAGCAGGAGTGGTTTGTGCTGAACCTGAAGGTGAGGCCGGAGTGCCACCTCATATAATATAACAAAATACAACACTAATGAATAGTAGTATTGTTATTGTGGATAAATGATAGTCACACAAAAACACTGGATAAATGTTACACATCTTGTCTTATTTGCATGGGTTGATTATTTCAGGAGAGTGGAAAGATCCCAACTGCCACACACATCTGCATCCCCTCAGAACTTAGTACAGATTATATCCACAAGTACACAATAGTGACGATTATTGGTTGTTAATGCTGGAGGCATTCACAACATATGTTTTTCTCAGGACGGAATTCTTTATCATTCTTCTGCATGTTTTTATTGCCGTGTAACTTGTACCACATTTTCAACATATTATTTGAATCAACTTATCAACTTTCTTTGAAGCATAGTCGTATCTTAGTTATAATGGAAGTCAATAAGAAATCACTTAAAACTCACTCATTTTCAAACTCGAGCTAGTCCTTCATGCATTCACATAGAACTCCATTCAAACTTTGAAATGTTCACAAAGATTAGTACTTTCTCACATCAATTCAACTTTTTTATAACATTTATACTTTTTGCACAGTCACAGTTCAAATATTCATAATTTTCCAGGCATTTTCAGAATTTTACATTGGTATGTATGGGGATGAATGTTGACAGCCAGGGTGGAGGACTCAACTGATAGAGTGGGGAGGAGCTGTAAAAAAAAAAAAAAAAAACCTTGTTCAACATCATCTTCAACTCGCTCTCATGCCCACTTCACCTATGTCATTTAAACATCAGCTTGTAGAAAAAACTGTGCTAGTCGCAACAATGTGCCTCCAGAAGCAATCAGACCCAAACTTTTGGTTCGGTGGGCCTTTAATTACAGGAGTGCTTACCAACTGCTGCATCAGTAGAGTCAAGCAAACACATCCACTTCTCTTAACTAATCTAACTGGATGAGTTCTGGATTGATGACAACTTGTCTTTTTTGTATACTGTTAAGAAGCTGAAGCTTTTACTTGGATTTTATTTTCAAAATAAGTCTTGTTTTTCCTTTGGGGGAGAAATGGAAACTGGTAGAGCAGATCTTTCTTCCGATTATTGATTATGGTGATGTGTTATATATGAATGCCTCCACTCAATGCCTCTATGTGTTGGATAGTGTGTATCACGGTGCTTTGAGGTTTATTATAAACTGTGGAGCTCTAACTCATCACTGTATCTTGTACTCTAAAGTAAATTGGCCATCTTTATATGCGCGCCGCCTCAGCCATTGGTATGTGTTGATCTACAAGGCTATCCTTGAGATTGATTCCATCTTATTTATCATCTCTTTTGGTCAGAATAATAGAGCCTACAGGTTTCGTTCCTAGGACTTTTTATATTTCACTGTCCTAAAGGTTAGAACAGAAATGGGAAAAAAGGCTTTTAGGTTTTCTGCTTCATCTACATGGAACAATCACAGTCAGAGCTCAAACTGCAGAATCTGGTATCTCTCACAGTATTCAAGATCATGATTAATCCTGTTTTAGCAAGGCTTCAAGAGTGCAAATGTTTTAATTGAGCGGACTTGTTTTACTTGATCTATATCTGTAAATTCAATTGTTTGTTGTTTTTTTTCTGTTTTTTAAAAAAAAATGTATGTCCTTGTCTATGTGCAGATATTGTTATTGTTATATTTGTTGTTTTTTTTGTTTTCCCTATATGTGCTGCCGATCTTGGCCAGGTCTCTCTTGTAAAAGAGATCTTTGATCTCAATGGGACAAACCTGGTTAAATAAAGGTTAAATAAATAAATAAAAAATAACTACTGTGCTCAGTAGCCTGTTGTAGAATAGTTTCAACCATATCATCATTGTAGTGATAGCAGCTACTGTTTTTGAGGGAGTTATAATGTGAGGCGAACCTCAGCTAAAATCACTATTAAATCAACTCTCTGGCTGTGTCCGAAATCACCCCCTAATCACTATATAGTGCACTATATAGTGACTACGCCATTTTGTAGTGGTGTCCGAATGTATAGTGATCAAGATATCCCATCATGCATTGCCAGAAAATTTCTTCGGGCATTTCGCTGCATATTTCAACTGTGCGACAGAAGTGACGTAAGTAGTGTCCGAAAGTGCTTTTTTCTTTCTGCCGATGAGCTCACTATATAGTCCACTATGTTGGACCCCCTATATAGTGAGTAGGGAGTAGGGAATAAGTGAGTGATTTCGGACACAGCCTCTGTCTGTTACTTCAACCAACATAGTTACCATCACCATGGCAACCGATAAGTATATTTCACATTTTCTTGGCATTATTCAAAGTTTTTATAGCCAGCAATGCACCTTTGGTGTCAGCTTTTTAACAGCCAACATTCACAACCGCAAGTTCTTCAGAACTGGCCTTCTCTAGTCACAGTTAGTGTCTTTGTTCTGACATACAGCTGACTAAAATAAATGGTTGAGGGAAACACAGGGCCAAGAGCACACGGCCACCACTCCAGAAGACCATGTGTTTATTATTGGCTCACTTGTTGCTTTACCTTTTGTTTCTCAGGCATTGGCATCCCTCTGAGGTTAGTCGGAGGCCTGGAGGAGTTTGAGGGCCGTGTCGAGGTGTACCATGATGGCAGGTGGGGAACCATTTGTGATGACCAGTGGGATGACGCTGATGCTGAGGTGGTGTGCCGACAGTTGAACCTGGGGTAAGAAACAACTGCTGTGCTACTGCTTCACAAAGAGTATTAGGATCATCTCTCAGCTGTGGCACCTTATTGGCATATCTTCTGATCTAAAACCCTCTCAGTTTAAAAGTCTAAATGATTACAGAAGTATGGAGGCATGTAGACAGTCTACCTGCCTACAGACACAAGACACATCATTAACTTTATATATCAATATCAATATCAATATATTGTAACAAAACTACTCTGAGAGCACTATAGATGAATAGAATGAATTCCATACATTTGTAGATCAATTCAATTTGGAACTCTGATGGATAATTATATTATATAGTACAACCAAAATGACCATATCAATAAAGCTATTACATTAGTAAAGGTTGAGGCTTTTGGAGTTCTGAAGAGGTTGGCAATAATCACTCTTGTTCAGTATGACATAGACCAGTGTGTAAGGAGCATTAACAGAAATCTGACATGGACATTTCTTAGGTGTATTTGACCTTGTGCTAAAATACAAGGTGGTGTTTGTTTGTTCTGACCAACAGGGGAGTGGCCAAGGCGTGGACCTGGGCCCACTTTGGCCAGGGTGTTGGTCCCATCTGGCTGGATGGAGTTCAGTGTACAGGCAATGAGCTCTCTCTGGAGGAGTGTCCTCGTAACATCTGGAAGCAGCACAATTGTGACCACATGGAAGATGCAGGCGTGTCCTGCAACCCCTACACAGGTCAGAGCCAAGGAGGGAGAAACGCTAACACTAACTCACACGTTCATATTAAACAACACAGTTATCATTCCTGTTGGAAGCAACTTACCTTTGGTTATATGAATATGATATGCGAGCAGGAATCCTCTAGTAACAGATATCATAGTGACAAGAAGTACAACATCAAAAGTGATTGATCTTGTTGTAGATACTTGAAAACATTTGACCTACCATCCAAAAATCCTTTTCTGTTCTGACTGACTGGCAATGATCCCCAGTCCCTTGACCTCTGTGGGTTAATTACACATTGAGAGTTGGTGAGGTCACATGTAGGTCGTTAGACAACATGGCTGTCATGTAAGAGTCACTGCCTTTGAAGAGATGTCAGAACTGCACTGCCAACTGCCTCTCACGAGCCTTAAGCTTGCAGACCTGTTTAGTGTCAAATAGGGCTGGGCAGTATATATATTATTATACAATATATATTATATTATACAATATAATATATATTCATATATATTCAAAGATGTCCTTTATATGTAGGGAGACTACTGTGTCTTGAGCCAGCGGTTGGCGCCCCTGTTGTTCAGTGGATATTTTCGGCTCTGTTGTACGGTGACCAGACCTCCCCATTTTCCAGGGACAGTCCCTGTTTCTGGTGGCCTGTCTCCGGCTGGAGCTTATCCCACAAAATGTCCATGTTTTTACTTTGCATTAAAAACAGACCATGAAGTGAAATAATACTTTGAGACGTTAACCGGTAGGCTCTTCTAACTGTTCGGTTTTTTGACATACAATCACATTGTACTTGTTTAGGCCAACAGGAGGGGCTGCTCTCTACAGTAGCATTTTATCACTCTCATTGATTCTTCTACTACTTGCTCGCACTATTTCATGAAACAAAAAAAAAATCATTTTTATGGGAAAACTCGCCAGAAATGCATCCACAACATCACCACAAAATTATTTTCAAGTCAGCTGGAGCTGAGGAAAAGGAAGGAAGACAGTATAGGAAGAAGAGTGAAAGAAGTAGAGGGGAGAAGGTAAAGATATGATTACAGAGCCTGCAAATGAATTATTCCAAACAGTGTTGATAAATGAGATAAAATACAAAACTGAGTCAAGCATGGATATCTGTTAGCCATAGTATTTATCTAAAGTACCAGGCTATATCTAGTGTACCTTTTATTGTTGAAGACTGGAGAAGAAGGGGTGGAGAGTGAGAAGGAAAAATGAAGACTTCAAAGAATGTCAAATTGGACAGGTCTGTCTGAACGTAGTGTTTGTGTAATATAGTTGTTTTCTGTCACAGCGTGTCATTGGTGGAATTTTACATTTGTAAGTATATTTATTCAAGTCCTATACTTAAGTATACATTTTTGTTACTTTCCAGTTATTTCCATTTTGTGAAGCTTTCTACTTCTACTTCTACTACATCTCAGAGGTAGATATTGTACTTTGACTTGTACTTCAACTTTAAACTTTTGCAACAGTAAAATGATACATACACATTAAAGAAGCAGTTATATTAATCCAAAAAACATCAGATATAATAATAAAACCATGACAGGGAACAGTTAACTGCAACATCAATACTTTTACTTGTCATACTTTAAGTAGCGTACTAAATCACCATAGTTTTATTACAGCAGTTAACATGGTCAAAATACCATTCCCGTTTTACATTTCATAGATAATAACATTGAGTATTTAATTATATATTGACCGTCGAACTGGAAATGTCCCCAGTTTTTATTTAGAAATCTAGTCACCTTACCCTAGTGTGCAGGTTTGTGCATTCTGCTGTCTGTTAACAGCCCTCCAGAGGTTAATGCCTGGGTATCCCCACCAGTCAATCAGAAGTAAAGAGGCTTTTTGAGAGGGGGAAAAGTCTTCAAGATTAGACATCAAGTTTGGTTGCCTTTGACTTAGAACTTCTAGTTATCCTATGACTTGGATGACTGAGAATCCTGCCATACATATTATTGGGATCTATACTGAGCTAAAAAACAGCGCAAACACCATGCAATACCCTGGGTATATGATCTGATACTGTATTCATGTTTTCCTGTGTGTCTGTAGATGGTGCAGTGCGTCTGGTGGGAGCAGATAGTCACTGGGAGGGCCGTGTGGAGATTTACCACCAGGGAGAATGGGGCACTGTGTGTGATGACAACTGGACGGAGCTCAACGCCCAGGTGGTGTGTAGACAGCTGGGCTTCAGGTCAGTGCTTCACTAAATCTGAGTCACTATAGAATACCTCTGTGCCTTAGGAGCTTAAGTAGTACCCTGTGATTTTCTATCAATTTTACAACAACCATGTGCCATCATGTCTGCAAATGATCATTCTTACCAAGCAATAACAATTTCTTTTCCCTGATGAAGCAAAAAGAAAAGAAGTCCTTTTTAAACCCCAAAACGATTGAACACCGTACTGGCATTAAGAATTATGAATATCAACCCTTCTGTTGTTCTGTCTGTATATGGGTTCCGGCCGTGGTGGCAGGTTAGCAAGGTATTTCAGATGCCCTTCTCCCCAGCCCCATTCTTCAACTTAGTCTGGGGAATGCCAAGGTGTTCTCTACTCAGAGATGGGTTCAAAACTAAACTTCAAGCTATATTATTCTTCTAATTATAGATCAGTCATTTGGCATCCTAAATACATATTTAGCAAACATGGGTATTTGCACAGAGGTGTTTCTCAGATTTAGTTTTGTTGGTGATGTTGCTCTTGAAGTCATTAAAACAAATGTCCATAAAGTAGATGTTGATGCCTTGTTTGCAGGGGCCGAGCAGAGGTGGCTGCTGACATGGTGTATGAAGAAGGTTGTGGGCCAATCCTACTGGATGAGGTGCAGTGTCAGGGAACAGAAGCCACTCTACTGGCCTGCACCCACTCTGAGTGGGGCCAGCATGACTGCTCCCACAGTGAAGATATAGGTGTCCGCTGTGAGAGGGGAGGTTTTGCCAATGACATACAAGGCCCGTCGCCTCCACCTGGTAAGCACTCATGTTAGTGGCTATTGAGGAAACCAAGCAAATAGTTACTCTTCCAGTTTATGACATTTCTGTTTGTTTTCTTTGTAAAGGCCAGCATACCTCGGTATATGTCAATACTTGCTAGCATCTGAGAATCTTATGCCATAACTCACCAACAACTCAATAATGACACATTTTTTCCTGACATGTTTATTTGCAGGCCCTCTGGTGCGTTTGGTTGCTGGAGAGAGCAGGAAGGAGGGTAGAGTGGAGGTCTTCCTCAATGGCCAGTGGGGAAGTGTGTGTGATGATGACTGGAATGATGTCAGTGCAGCTGTAGTTTGCAGACAGCTGGGATTCACGTTAGTATAATTACACCTTCTTAGATATTTTTGCCTCAGAGAGTGACACTAAAGCCTATCGAGTGTCCAAAATGGACAGGGTTCATCCTCAACAAATGCGTTAATAACATTTCCTGGAAATCTGTCGATTAGAGCTCAGCCTCAGGACAGTTGATTGGTTGCCTGACTGAAATATCTTGACAACTACTGTATCGATTTCCAAGAAATTGTGTACGGACAATTATCATCCCCAGAGGATGGATCCCAATGACCTCTTACTTTTCATCTAGTGCCACCAGCAGGTTGACATTTTTGGAATTGCGTGAAATTAAATGAAATTCAAATTTGGTGCAAACATTCTTGGTTCCCAGATGATCTGCCCTAATGACTTCCTGCTCCCACTGCAGGTTAATATTTTTTGTCTGGATTGAGCTATTAGATGGCTTGCCATCAATACCTCACTACTGATGATCAATGACATCATGTGGTGAAATTTTTGATTTGTCTAAAACTTTGGTTTATTATGACTAAAGCACCTGACAAACTATTGGCAATCATCTGTATGTTGTATTAATTGATAATTAGCAAATGTTAGCATGCAAACATGCTAATCTAAAATGGGGAATGAAAAACTTTACCTAGGAACTAGGTCTCAGGCTGTACTCAGGTCCTTATGGGGTTAGCAGGTCAGAGATACAGACAGGTGCCAAACACATACATGCCTCAAAAGGGATCATTAGCATCTTAATCATTTCTAAGATGTACAGGTAACCAATGAATAGATGCTATAATTTTGGTTATTTGCAAGATTGGACAACAGATATCTCATGCTGGTCAAAATTACAAGCTTGTTGTCAAAGATAACACCTAGATTTCTACAGTAGGAGTTAATGCAGTAGGACAGAGAACCTACTGTATAGGGGGAAATGTGTTCAAATGAGTCTGGACCCATGATAATAGCTTCTACAATAAACTGGGTTTAACTGAAGAACATTTTGTGATGGCCAGTTTTTAACAGTGACAGCAGACAAAATTGGCTATACACGTATTTTGAATTTGAAAAAAAAAAGTTTAAATGTATATGTACATTTATAGAACAAAAAGGATCAAATAATAATGTTACTGTGTGTGTTTGTGTGCTGTCCTCCCAGCGGTGTGGCTAAAGCTCGATCCATGGCATACTTTGGGGAGGGTCAAGGTCCCATCCATCTGGACAACATTCGATGCTCGGGCACCGAGACATCCTTAGGCCAGTGCCCAGCCGTGGGTCAAGATGGCCATGACTGTCGCCACAGTGAGGATGCAGGCGTCATCTGTGATTACACCCTGGATCCTGTGGGAGACGGTGCCATGGCAATGCAAACCTGTGGCCTGAGACTCAATAACCAGCGTCGTCGACGCAGGATTATAGGAGGAGATAAGTCACTGAGGTCAGCATACACACACAACACTCTGGCTCCTCACTTACAAAGAGCAGAGTTTGATTCACTGTCTGACTTTACTCTGGTTTGTGTGGATGTGATTTCAGGGGTGAATGGCCCTGGCAGGTGTCTGTGTGGCTCAGGTCTCAGTCTAAAGGAAATCATCCTCTGTGTGGAGGATCAATCATCAACCCCTGCTGGATTGTGACTGCTGCACACTGCTTCAAGAGGTAGGAGACACTTCCCTCTAATGGTCACTTATTGTCATTAGAAACATTCACAGCTTAAAAATAGGAGGTGTCTGTCACTTTCATGTCACATTGTCCTTTACCAGCTATGATTTATAAATAATGTAAAACTAAAATCACACAATCACACAATGTTTTCAAAATATAATCAAACCTTTTGCAGGATTTGTGAATCTGGTCAATCTGCAAACTGGTGAAAACTTTAAATGTAAATGTTATTATGAAACTTCACAGTTTTCCTGGTAAATTTCTCTCACACAACCAAATATAAAAGTCAAGTATAAGAATCACTCAAATGTATAAGTAATTAGAAATCAAATGTACTCACTTTATTTACGTTACATTCAGTGTCTTTACCATGTGTGGCCAGTACTGTGTACTTTGTGTTTATCAAAACTAAATCCCTCCAGAGTTGTCAGTGACACTGCTTTGTGGGTTATGCATGACATCAATGGGTGATTCTAGAATAAGACCTATAGGGGTGCTCACACATTTATCATTTTATTAACTGATTGTTTTTTCCCCCTCTATAACAATCTTCATTATCTGTCCACTTTCTCACCTGGTTCTTGCTCTCTCCTTCTCTCTCTCCCCCTCTTTCCCTCTCTCTCTTCCTGGGCAATGTAGTCTGGTAACATCAAATTCTTACTCTCACCTGAGCTTGGCTGTTTTACAGAGGAAAAAAAATTGTAACCTATAGCCATCTATGAAAAAACAGACATTTCTTTGGAGTCATATACAGTCCCCTCCAAAACTATTGGAACAGCGAGGCCAATTCCTTTATTTTGGCTGTACACTGAAAACATTTGGGTTTGACATCAAAAGAAGAATATGAGACAAGAGCTCAGTATGTCAGCATCATTTCCAGGTATTTACATCTACATCTGTTAAAAAAAAATTTATTTGAGGTGTGTTCTATTACATTGATTATTCAAACAATAAATAGCGCTGAATGTCTATTCTCAGTTTCAACTTTGAGTTTTGCTTTTGCAAGGTGTAACCAACATGAAGACCAGAGAGCTGTCTTCTCTCATTTTGAAGCTGAGAGAAGATGGAAACTCAATCATTGGCCATAGCCAGTACAACCATTTGGAATGTCCTGAAGAAGAAAGAAACCACTGGTGTACTCAGCAGCAGATGTTGAACTGGTAGAAAACATCAGCAGTTGATAACAAAACATTGTGAGAGCTGTAAAGAAAAACCCTAAAATAACTGTCAGTGACATCACCAACAACCTCCAGAGGGCAGGAGTGAAGGTATCACGATCCACCATCTGCAGAAGACTTCAGGAACAAAAGTACAGAGGCCACACCAGAAGATGCAAACCACTCATTAGCAATAAGAATAGGAAGGCCAGTTTGGAATCTGCCAAAAAGTACAGAGGCAAAGTTCATAAGTTCTGGGACAAAGTTTTATGGACTGATGAGACAAAGATGAACCTTTACAAAATAAAGACTAATGTGTGGAAAAAGAAAGGATCTGCTCATGATCCCAAACACATAAGCTCATCTGTGAAACAAGGTGGAGGCAATATCATGGCTTGGGCCTGCATGGCTTCTTCTGGGAAGGGCTCATTGATCTTCACTGATGATGTAACACATGATGGCAGCAGCAAATAAACTCAGAAGTCTACAGAAACATTTTGTCTGCCAATTTAAAGAGAGATAGAACCAAACTGATCAGGAGATCCTTCACAATGCAGCAAGACAACGACCCAGAACACACTACCAAAACATCCAAGGAGTTCATCAGGGGAAAGAAGTGGAAGGACTTAAACCCTACCGAGCATGCATTTTACCTGCTAAAGAGGAGACTGAAGGGAGAAACCCCCCAAAACAAACAACAACTGAAAGAGGCTGTGGTGAAAGCCTGGAAAAGCATCACAAAAGAAGAATGCAAAGGTTTGGTGAAGTCAGTGGGTCGCAGGCTTGATGCAGTTATTGCAAGCAAGATATTAAGTATTATTCACTCTAGTCTATTTTAAGTCTACCTGTTCCTATACTTTTTCTCATCTAGAAATGTGTTGTTCCATAACAAATGATGCTATCTTCCAAGTTTTTTAACAGATCTAGATGTAAATACCTGGAAATGAAAGCTGAAATGCTGATCTTTTGTCTCAGACTCATATTTTGATGTCAAACCCAAATGTTTTCAGTGTACAGCCAAAAAAAAGGAATTGACCTCGCTGTTCCAATAGTTTTGGAGGGGACTATATGAAATTGAAATAGCTTTAGCATAGCCAAGGTCTTTACTGCCTCAAATTCATTTTGGATCTTAAACAGAACGAAACAGAGACATGTAATGAGACGTAACAAGACGTAACATAGTTAGTTGTCATCAACTTGAGTCATCTTAACTTGACCCGTCTCTCCCCTGGTCCAGTCCGCTGTTTGTGTGAGGAGCCGGCCCACGGGAGTCTCACATAGCCAGACCCACCTCCACAATGTGTCAGCTGTACACCTGCAGTAAATAGCAGAAAGAGGAGAGACAGTGCCACAGTAAATAACAGCAAAACACAGTAAAGCCTCTCATACTGTGTTGAAATGAGTTCTCGTTAATGAGGTTAATAACAAATACATATTTTTTGTTTCTATCAGGACGGTGGCGATTACAGTAAATAAAAATGTATAATAATCATCATTTTTCAATGGGTGCTGACATTAATTATAAGTGCACTTCAGCACCCCTAAAAAAAAGCCTAAAATCGCTGAATGATGCCATCTACTGTATGTAATAATATATTTTACATAAAACGTTGGGCATACCATATACTATGCAGGATTGTCCTAAAAATGTATAGATTCAGACAAAAAGAATCCCTCTCGACCATCACTAATGAGCCACTAGAAGTGTACGGTGGTGTCTGCATAGACCCTGCCCTCTGCCTCTGTTTTCTAATTATTTAGCCGTGTACAGGACGTTAAATACTAACACTTGGCATTGCCGAGCCACCAACCCAAGTGTTGACATTTGGCGAACTGGGACTCAACAATCAACTATCTTTCTCCAGAATTGCTTACTGCAGCTTTAAATGATGTGTTTGCACACAGAAACTGACAAATCCTGCATAATATGCCTTTAAGACTCTCATTTCCTTTGCTCTTTCAGATTTGGCAGAGACCCGTCCCGCTATGTGTTGCGCCTGGGGGACTACCACACTGAGGAGCAGGATGATTTTGAACGGACCATGTCCCCTGAACGCATCATTATCCACAGAAAGTATCACAATCAAGGCTGGGAGTACGACATCGCCCTGCTGCGGCTCAAAGGCACTGAGGGTAACTGTGTGGCATTTAATCCTCACACTGGTGCAGTGTGTCTGCCGGAGCCAGGTAACAAGTGGGAGAAGAGGCCTGCTGCCTGTGTGATCACTGGCTGGGGCATCACAGGTAACCTCACTGCTCAAATGCCAGTTTGCTTTCAACCCAGAGTCAGATGAACAGATAACAGCTTCATTATTGTATGTCCAGTAAAGAGATACAGAAAAAAAAACATTTAAAAGTCAGTCACTGATTTTAACCACAGACAGAAACATTACATTTTCAATATTTAACCAACCACCATATTTCCCCAAACTATTTCTCATTGGTTCAGTATTTCTAAATGTTAAAATCAGATTTGGCTTTATTGGCCAAGTAAGTGTACACATACTCTGTTTTTTTAGAACTGTCCCTTTAATAAGGGTTTGAGTATCAGCATACATATACCTCTAGTAGAATACATATACCTGTGGTATTCTTTGTGTCCTATTATGCAGCATGTCCAATGTGTGCTATGGGCAGCTGTGGTTCAGAAGGTAGAGCTAGTCATCCACTGATCACAGGGTTGGCAGTGCGATCACCACCTTCTCCTGTCCACATGTCCACAAGACACTGAGAGGTGGTTTATACCTGCCATTAACATCTATCTTGGGGGATACACGCGCAAGTGGACAGCTCTTGGTCGCATTTGACCACATGTATTCTGTAGTGTAAACGCTAATGCATCCTGATGCGTCCCTGACAAGGTTGCATGGTAACAGGACGCCAACTGACTTCATTTGCGAAACAACAAGACGCCAATACATATGATGTGTGATGTATCTGAACACACTGTCTGTTTCAACTGATTTAACCTCTGAATTAGTAACCTCAATATCCCCAGCAAATTCTAAATCATTAGTGCCCTCCTGTAAATTCTGCATTAAAGACAATACATGAAGTTGTTCCTTTCCTTGTTAAAAGTCTCAGTTTTGTAATGGTGATGCTGTACCAGCCTGTCTGCTTCTGGGTCTAAACAACATTTAGCAGCTGTTTGTGTTCAAACAGCATTGATGAAGACAGCATTGTATTGATGGTAAATATGTTAAATAGTTTACTTTACCATCAATAAAATAGGCTACTTCTTTGTTTCCCATTGAGAATGTCCCCAGACTCCCCAGAAACTGCTCAGTTTTGTGAGTTGTTGAGTTAGGGCCTTCTTGAAAGTTCGGCAAATGTTAAACATGAAGTTCTTTTTTGTCTAAAAATCACTGTGTCCTTTTGTCCCAGTGATGTACATATCAAGCAGTATTCAATTAAAGTTCAGTAAGGTCCAGTTCAAGAAAATGTCCTCAAGCAAAGGAACAGAACATCATAATGTCTAACTTGTGATTCACTCCCATACATAGTATATTGACGAAGCCTAGTAGTTGTATCGATGTTTGTATATGGTCAACAACTGACTGTCATATTAAATTAAGTACAATTCTATAATATTTCAACAATATTGTCAGTTTTTACATTGGACTGGGAGGATTATAAATAAGTACGATAATAATAAACAAATGTTCTTTTGTCATTTCAAGTATAATAAGGACTGCATTTTAAAATATAGCAGCTATTTTTGAGCTGTGAATGTTTCTAATGACAATAAGTGACCATTAGAGGGAAGTGTCTACCTCTTGAAGCAGTGGGCAGCTGGTAAATATATAACAGAAAGGTTCATAAAAATTGCCTATTGAAATTAAGTGTTTGGGTGGGGCACCCCAGTAGCTCAGTTGGTAGTGTGTGCGACCCATGTACAGAGGCCTTGTCCTCGCTCCCTAAGATGCTGGATTTGCATACCACAAAAGGGATTTTAAAAAACGGATCCTTGGGCCCCCTGAAGAAAAACTATCAAGACCAGTCATTATCAAGCTACATTATTTCTGTGACAAGCAGAGGATCATTGCAGGGCTAAAGAAAAGGGGATACTTGTGTACCTGGCAACCGAATCAGTATTAACCAGACCTCTCTACACTTTTGACAGGCCAATTTGTGAACTGTCTTTGACTCCGATTTGGGCAATCTTCATACCACTCACAAGGGATAGGCACACACATTTTTTTGTTTCTAATTTTTCCCTGACACCTTTTTCAGTTAGATTGGGACTTTGGGAAATAGGAGTCACCTTGTGCAGGCTCTGCTGGGTTGGTGGTATGTAATGTAAACATTTATACTAAACCCATGCACTTGAACTTTAAGGAGTGGATGTGTGCACTTAGCCAGTAATCATCCTTATGGCTCACATTTTTATGTTACAATTTCTCAGTATGCCTACTCTGCTCTCTTTTTTTTATTATTTCTGTTATTATAAGTATCTTTATTATTTATTCATCCTTTTCTCATGGGATGTCCAGCTGGTATAATCCAGTTTAATTTGACCAGTTATGCTATACATTATTGAGTATCTTGTTCTGTAGTTTATGAGTTTATGAGTTTATGAGTTTATGAGTTCATGTTTTCTCCTATATTAAAAGTTATAGATATTAATGTGTACAGGGTAGGGATATGTTTACACACTTTACATCTTTATTCTTATTTTCCTCTTGGAACGCTAACAAATTTTGAGTTGCCTGTTTTGTTGGTTGGTTGCGGGAGCAGGGATATTGCAGGGAGTTTGATCTAGTTCTCATAGGTTTCAGGTACGGGATCTAGATTTTTTTCCCCTGTTTTGGCGGGGTGATTTCTCTTTCGCTCACCCAACGTGTTTTGCGTCTGTTTTCGGGATTGTATTCTCATCAAAAAACTGCTCTTTGGGTTTGAAATAGCAGGCTGTAGAGCATTATGCTGTATCATTTCATAAGGTTTCCTTTTTGATATATATATATATGTATGTTTTTATTTATTTATTTTTATTACATTTTTTTAAAATTATTTTATTTAAAACAAAGTCTTATACATAAGACTTACTACTTTCGCACATCTCTGTTCAGTTTGATTTGATTTGATTTGTTTATTTATTTGTTTTTTTCTTCTGTAAAATCACCTCTCTTTACCCAGCTTTCTAGCAGATCTACAACTAACATCATTACATTTTAAGGGCATTAATAACATAATCAAGCGCCAAAAGATTCTTACATTCCTAAAGAAAGAGAAATGCCCAATTGTTTTTCTATTTTTCTTTTTTTTTTTTTTTTACAGGAAACCCACTTATCTGACTTGGAAAACATTAAATTAAGAAGGAATTGGCTGGAGCAAGTTTTTTATATAGTATAGTAGGGGAGTAGCAATTCTCTTCCACCGTAGCCTTCCCTTTACTTCAGAAAGAACAACTTCTGACAAGGAGGGGCACCATGTGCTGGTCTCAGGATACATCTATGGGATCATATTTTACTGTGGTGTCTGGCACCAGGGCGTTTTATAGTGGATCCTCTGGGTCCTGTATGTTGGGGGGTGGGGCCTCCATGGATCAGACCTGCTACAGCACGTCTTACAGATGCTCGATCAGATTGGGATCTGGGGAATTTGGAGGCCCGGTCAACACCTTGGGTGTTTGCGGTGTGTCAGGGCACATTGTCCTGCTGGGGGGCCACTGTCAAGTGGCATTCACATGAATGCCAGCACCCAAGGTTTCCCAGCAGAACATCACATTGTGTTTAGATGATCAATGTTCTTCATGTCACCTGTCAGTGGTTTTAAAGTTGTGGCTGATCAGTGTATATAATGTTTTAATGCTCTGAATGAACTTCATATGGAAACCACATTTTTTTGCCAATACTTTATAGAGGAACTCCCACCCCACTGAGTTGAACGCTTTTTCTGCATCCATACCAAATACCCAAGTTTTTCCATTTTTATATATTCAGTGGTTTGTAGGGTCCTCCTTATATAGTCTGACTACATTGAATCAATCCTTATTGGTCCCCATCGATCAAAAAGGGCATAATTTCCCTCCTTTCTTTTCGTTAAAATTGCTGCATATATTTTATAATCCTGATTCAGGACACTGATTAGTCTGTATGCCCCACATTCTTTTAAGTCCTTACCCTTGGTACCGAGATGGTGGCCTCTCTTAGAGGCTTTAGAGCCTGCCTCATAATAGCTCTGTTTTGTAAATCTAAGCTTTTTCTCCACTTCATCACATAAAATGTTATCAATTTCTTGTTTAATTGGTCTCATTTGCTGGAGTAATTGTTGATCCTTATTTTTACTATCTTTACTACTTGTTGTTCAAGATCTAAATGTTGTTTATGCAGGTCTTTGGGTTTTTACCTTTCTAGCAGTTTTAAATATAATTTTTCCCCTCAGAACTGCCTTGGCTGCGTCCCATAGTATCACTGGGTTTACATTCCCATCATCATTATCCTCCTTTTAGCTCATTCTTTATTTTATCCTTGAACCCAGGGTTAATTAGCACTAATATTTAATCTCCACGGTGTCGTTTTATGTCTGCTATCTAAATTTAATTTTAAGTGGACAGTGGAGTGATCTAATATGTCTCTCTGACTTATTTCACATTCTTTTAACCTGTCCTAAAAGCCTGAGCCACAAAAACATCAGTAATCCCAGTTACTGGATTGCTGGGGTGTGACCGCACTCTTTGTCCGCAGGTTTTGTTGGTGCGTGGAGGCTGCAACTTTTTTTTTTAAACATTTCATTGTTTGTATTGCTATTGGACATCTTCTACTTAATGCTTTCACATTACTGTACTCACTGTTTCTTTGTCCTGTCTCCTTTCTGCTGTCAGATTCAGAGTACTCCCGGACTCTACTCCAGGCCTGGGTCCCCCTGCTTCCAGCCTGGAAGTGTAAGAAAAGATACGGTGATCGTTTTACCAGCCGCATGCTGTGTGCTGGGAGCCTGTCAGAGCACCACCGTGTGGACAGTTGCCAGGGCGACAGTGGGGGGCCACTGGTTTGCCAGGGGGAGGGGGGCCGCTGGGTGCTGACAGGAGTCATCTCCTGGGGTCATGGTTGTGGTAACCCCTCTTTCCCTGGAGTGTACACGCGTGTTAGCAGGTTCCTGCGATGGATTGACAAGGTCATCAACAAACCCTACAAGAACTAACGATGGAGAATAAGACTTAATAACTCTAGATAACCAATGTTATTAAGTGGCATCAGGACTTGTGAAAGGAAGTGTGTAAGATTGAAGCCTGCTGGCCACTGCTTCTGTGTAGTGCCTTCTACACTGAGCTCTTAAGATCATTCGTTTCTTTTTCCACATCATTGTAAGTAGCATAGCAGTAGTTAGGTGTGACACAGAGTGAACTCATGCCAAATTCTCATACAGTAGGGGACACCTGAGTTGTTATATACGTCAAGGAACTTTGATCAGAGCCAGTGATGGGCAAACAGGAAGTGGTTAGAGTTTCTTACTTCAATGATTTATTGTAGATTTGATGTTCGCCCAAACTGTAATATGTGCCTGTTTCTTGCACCTCTTCATCTAACCAGCTCAATGGCTGCTTCTTCTTTCATTCCACATTCACAAAAGGGTATTTAGAACTGATCTGCCCTTACAAAGTTAGCTATGCTGTGGTTGGAGAACGGTATAAATACTATACTACTGGAACAGACAAAAACACATTGACACACCTGAGACCCAAGACCTGTGGCAAACATATTTGGATCCCGCTACCTGTAAAGAAGTGGACCCATGAAGACCTCTTGGTGCACACGGCACAGTTAAATAATGCTATACTTACCCAGTCTTGCGAAAAGTTGAATGACATTGCACTAAAATGCACGCCTTACAATCAGCAGGTCAGAGCCAGTGAAAGAATGACAGTAATGAGGAAAAAACAAATGCCTTTGCCAAATGATGTGTCATGTATAATACTGAATTTGTACATTTTATTTGTCTTATTAACATTCCAAGAGTACATTTCGGAACCAAAACCAAAGGTCCATTATTCATCATTATTCTAACCATTAAGGTCATCACTGTTGCCAAATGAACATCTTTTAGGCAAATTCCTGGAAAAAGTAAGTTCAATCAGGAGGAGCTCTTATTTTAAGGGGGAAATGAAGCCATGCGGGGTTAAGGATCCCCCAAATGGACTCAACACACGTAACTACGAAGCCTATGTCTATGATGCATTTTCACGCAGTATCAACATACTTATAATGCGTTATAATGTGCATAGTGCCCTACAATCATAGTTATGAGCACCCATCAATATAATGACAATCAATTACTGTTCTGTTACTGTTCTGATTATAACAATAAGCATAACTCATTAATAAACTATTGTCTATAATGCATTATAAACATTAGTATAACAGATAACTGTTTTCCATTCATTGTATGGTAGTACCTGTTAAAAAAAATACATGTCAGAGTTTGGCGTGCAGTTCTTGCATTGTCTTAATCGTATGTTTTTTCGCTTTACTTAAAGCAAACAATGACCACTTATAGTGACATGTAACCAGCTTGTATTGTTTTAAATCTGCTTGTAACACAGGGATTTCATGACTTTACTAAAAGCATCCAATGGCCACTTTAAAGCGACTTATAATTACATAATAATGCATTATAATAGTGATAATGTTATAAAATGGTTGTACTGTATAACTATGAGAATATTAATACTCTATGGTCCTTGCAAAAATAGTGAGTATCGATGCTTAACCTAACTCATTACAAAATGCTGTGTGTTAAGAATATTTTTTATAAAGGATTCTGAATATTCACGAGTGTTATAATTATGATTATACAGCACATTTGGTGCATTTTAACACATAAGTATGTTCATAAAGCATTTTAATGCATTATGAACACTTCATAAAAAGTGTTACTTCTTCGAGTTGAATGCAACATAAAGAAAGCCTTCCTGATTGAACTTGCACTAAGTTTCATTTGATTGTTGAATCTCATCCCCATTTCGCTTTAAGTTGGCAACAACCTGGGAATGAGACTTAACACATTTTTTTTTTAGGAAGTTACATTTTGTTGCTATAAATGTAACTAATTACATGTCTGTAAAATAACATTTACTGTCAACTACCATACAGTTAAAAGTGTAAATCCATTCATAGGCTGACTACACATGGCTTAGAGAGGCTTATAAGACTGAATAACCAAGGGGCCTGTAAAAGCCTCAGGTTCATTGTATGGCTATTGGTTTGTGGTCATTTGGACAACCATAACTGTTTTCGGATGTGGAAATACATATAAACGGTATGTTATCAACTGATCATAAGGGTCATGAACTCTGATCCTGAGGCCTTGTGTCAAAATATAGATTAAGAAACTTGATCTCAGTTTATTTTGTGCTTACATGGTGGAAAATCCTAAATTAATTTGTATTTATTTTTAGAATGTGTACAGCTGTAATGAATACTACAAGATATACATTGTGTGCTCTGCATTGGCCAATGCAGTTTTCATTTTTTTTATACTATTTTTTTATTTATTTGAGAAAAAAAACATTGACTTTGTTAAGCTGTATTTATTTGAGAACTGTTGATTTTAGCATAGTCAGATTTCCACTACGAGACTAGAGAAAAGCAAACATTGCTGTAAGTAGCCATGTTGCTGGGACATTTAAGATAACGTATTTAAGCCACACAACATCAGTATTCAACCACAAGGCACTTAACAGAGACTAGCAGGCTAATTTCTGTTCACCTTGGAACCTTTTGTTCATTTAGCAGATGCAATTCAATAAATGTCTCAAAAACAAAACATGGTTATTTCAATATTATGTACATTTTCCACACTACAGATTCCTTCTCACCTTCTCTCCAGGGCTCTGACTATCTTTTTAACGAAAACATTTTTCCACTGGTTAATTTGTTGATCATTGACTGATTGTTCTACTTTGTTCTCTCTCATTGTTAAATTGCTCTTAATGACACTCAGTGCTTCCTGCAAATGTTTAAAAAGCCATACAGGGAGGAGAGTACTGCCTAAACTGCTTTAAGGCTTTTAATATGAAACAGATTGAGGCAGTATTCTTTACCTAATGCACACAAAAAAAAAAAAGAAAAATTGCAAATGTGGATGGATAAGGACTTCAAGTTCTTGAGTGGAAAGCATGGGTTTGATTTTAGCAAGGCTCCTGAGTTGGAGGAAGCAGGTCTGTATAAGTTTGGTGTTACATCGATCAAGGTTGAGGTTTTTCTCAAAGATTATACCAAGGTTTCTTATGGAGGGTTTGACATAAGGCAAGGCTGATGCAGGGAGAGACAGTTAAAAAACCAGGAGGTTGGGGTGAGGGGCAGTGGCCGATCATGAGGCCTACAGCGAAGGCGGAAAGCCTCTGGGGGCCGTAGGCGACGGTGAAAGCCCTCTGGAGGTCTAGCGGGAGGCCGCTGTGAAGGCGAAGGCTGGGAGGTCTAGCAAGAGGCTGGCGGCAAAGGCGAAGGCTGGGACCCTCTGGAGGCTGGCGGCGAAGGCTGGGACCCTCTGGAGGTGAAAAGATGGAGGGTGACAATGTTGCTTATATTGTTCGGTTTGACAGAGATATAACTGCAAGTCATCTGCATAACTGTGGTGGGAAAGACAATTAAAGTGACTGGTCAGCTTGCCTAGAGGTAGTATGTATATGGAGACCCTCTGGAGGCCGGCGGCAGCATGGACTTGGGCTGGGAGTGGGGCTGGGCCCGCGGCGTGGACTAAGGCTGGGAGCCGGGCTGGGGCCGCGGCGTGGACTTGGGCTGGGAGCCGGACTGGGGCCCCTGTAGCTGACAGGTGGCTAGTAGGGGGGCTGGCCAGCAGGCACCTGACGATCCACACAAGTGGGATTAGCCAACATGTCCTGAAACCAGTATATCATCTGCAGGCCGTTAACTGCTGGGTCCATATTTATGGCTAGATTATTCTGTTACGGGGGGTGGTTATTTTTAGGACCCAAATGCAGTGAATGGAGACAGGAAGTCAGTGAGTAAAGGATTTATTTTACAAACTGTGATTTCCGGAGGGTATGTGGAGGAGGAGACCAGACTTGCAGGCAGGCAGGCAGGCAGGGTTGACTGGAGCCAGCATTGAGGAACACAGGAGAGCAGGCAAGCAGGAAGCCAAACAGAGCAAGAGCAAAAGACAAGGGCATCAGCGCAAAGGCGAAAACACGAAACACTCTGAAGTCACTGTATGGGATGCAATAATCTGGCACCGAAGTGGTGGAGAGACCAGGTAGATAAAGCCGGAGGGTGATGAGCTGATCAGATACAGGTGCGCCACTCTGCTGCTGCTGCTGCTGCTGCTGCTGCCACGCCCACAGACACACACACAGGAGAAGGAGCAGGTGAGGGAGAAAAGGAGGGGGGGAAAGCAGATAGGGAGAACAGAACACAGAAAAACAACCAGACTGCCACAGTAGCACCGTGACAATGTGAAGACAATGAGCAGAGGCATTCATATACAACACATTTCCATAATCAATAAGAGCCAAAAATGTAGACTCCACCAATTTCCGTTTCACACAAAAAAAATAGCAAGACTTGTTTCTATAGTAACCAGTATAGTAGAGTTTCTTTAGAATGAGTTGGATGTTAGCAATCTTAAAGCTGTAAGGTACACGGCCAGAGGTGAGAGAAAGATTGCTAATGGAGAGTAGAGTAGATCCCAGAATGGGTTGGACTTCTTTTAAAAATTTGGGAGGGATTACATCTAGGGGGCAGAAGGATGGACTTGTATTGTAAATTATGTCATTGAGGTTATGTAGTGATATGGGGGAGAATTTCAGATAGAAGAGCATGATAATGGACTGATGAGGACTGTATTATTTTTTAAATTGTAATAAATATTGTTGATTTTGTTTACAGAGTAAGACAAGAATCCTTCACAATCTATGCAGGAGGAGGCAGACGCAGTAGGATTGGGAAGGATTAATTTAAATCTCAATGGTGTTAAAAGGAAAAACCTTGGGTTTTTTAATTGATATTGATTAAGTTAGAGAAATAGGTAATTCCCGCCACTTTGACGTTTTGATTGAGCAGAGAAAGCAGTTCTTTTAGACAGAGGAGGTGATCCCTAAGTTTGGATTTTCTTCACCTGCACTCCACTCTTCGAACTTCTAACCCTTTCAATTGACAAATGTCATTGAAAGCCCCAGTAACGCTGCCCTTTCAGTGCGGGAATCATGCGCTGATACCCCGCCTTCGCTGTATGTGTGAAAGTGACAAAGAGGGGGGACAGTTTTGCTCTGACTCTGATCCGCCTACGGAGGTAGTATCATAGGTGCAGCAGAGGCCAGCTGGCGTCTTCCTTTTTGCCTCGCAGAGAAACAGAACACAAGTTGTAGATATTAGATGTGGCATGGTTACTATATGGAACAAAACCTCTGCAAAAAGTCTGCAGCAACATGATGGATGAGGTTGGAAGTGAGTTTTTTTAACTCCCTCACTATTTGGGTGAATACCATCTTTTTTCAAACACATTTTAGAGGAACAAACAACTTAAAACACACTGAAGTAGTTGCTACTCAGAGATGAAACAATCATTTCATGCATTGGTCACCCCTGATAGAACACATCTAAATTGAAAAAAAATTAGCAAATAATATTTCACTAAATGAATGAGTTTGTACAAAAGCATCCTGCCAAGGAGATATAAGTTTTTCTTCCTCTATCAAATCCAGACACTTACTTACTTAAAGGACCCGCATTACACTGGTTTAAGTCCTATTTATCGGATCGATTTCAGTTTGTACATGTTAATGATGACTCATCCCTGTATACCAAGGTTAGTCATGGTGTTCCTCAAGGCTCCGTGCTTGGACCCATACTATTCACCTTATATATGCTCCCTCTAGGAAATATAATTCGGAAACACTCCATAAACTTTCATTGTTACGCAGATGATACCCAGTTATACTTATCAATAAAGCCAGATGAAACTAATCAGCTAACTAAACTCCATGCATGTCTCAAGGACATTAAGACCTGGATGACCTGCAATTTTCTGCTGTTAAATTCAAATAAAACCGAAGTTATAGTACTTGGTCCTAAACACCTTAGAGATGCATTATCTAATGATATAGCTAGTTTGGATGGCATTAACTTGGCCTCCAGCACCACCGTCAGGAATCTGGGAGTTATCTTTGATCAAGATATGTCCTTCAACTCCCACATAAAACAAATTTCAAGGTCTGCATTTTTTCATCTACGTAACATTGCAAAAATCAGGCCCATCCTGTCTCAAAAAGACGCAGAAAAGCTAGTCCATGCATTTGTTACTTCCAGGCTGGACTATTGTAATTCTCTATTATCAGGCTGCCCTAACAAGTCTCTAAAGAGTCTCCAGCTGGTCCAGAATGCTGCAGCACGTGTACTGACAGGAACTAAGAAAAGAGATCATGTTACTCCTGTATTGGCCTCTCTGCACTGGCTCCCTGTAAAATCAAGAATAGAGTTTAAAATCCTTCTCCTCACTTACAAAGCTGTTAATGGTCAGGCACCATCATATCTCCAGGAGCTCATACTACCCTATTACCCAACTAGAGCATTACGCTCCCAGAACGCAGGATTACTTGTAGTTCCTAAAGTCTCCAAAAGCAGAATGGGAGCCAGAGCCTTCAGTTATCAAGCTCCTCTTCTGTGGAACCATCTTCCTGTTTTGGTCCGGGAGGCGGACACCCTCTCTACCTTTAAGAGTAGACTTAAGACCTTCCTTTTTGATATAGCTTATAGTTAGGGCTGGCCCAGGACTGTCTTGGACCAGCTCTTAGTTATGCTGCTATAGGCCCAGTCCGGGGGACAAATGACACACTGAGCTTCTCTCTCCTCTTCTCCTCTCCATCTGTATACATTATGCCTGTATACATGCCCCATCTCTGCATGTCACTGACTTCACTTCTTCCCCGGAGTCCTTGTGCTTTCTAGTCCTACAGGCTCTCATGGATCCTGGCCGCGCCCGGGTCGTGGATCATGGATGCGCCTCCATCATGAAAACCTTGTAGACAAGCATACAGCGGTAGTAGTTGCAGCTCATCAGCCTTTATATTACCCCAGATGGTCTGTTAATGTCTTCACTTTCCCAGATTTAGCCGCCAATGCCACGAGGGGATGATGAGAACCTTAAACTGAGGCCCACAGAACCTGAGTAGCAACTCAGCAGACATCAGCACATTTTAACATCTACACATCCACCTGTGAGTGTTGTAAACGTGAGACAAATAAAATACATTTTTTTATAATTGTTAAAAAACAAAACAAAAAGAACAGTAAGACCACTTGTGCTCTAACTAGTTGTTTTATCATGGTCTCAGATCCATCCATAGAAATGCCATGCCAAGAATGTGAACAGCAGATGTCACCATTTTTTCCTGTATCAAAACAGTGAACCATTATTAACACTATTGCGTCATACAGATTTAGTGCTTCAGAAAGCTTTGTTTATATATCATATCATCCCTACTTTATTTTTTAATTGAGTGTCAATGTATTTCTGTTGCGTTATCCCTCTACTGTTGTTTATGTTGATTTATTTTCCTCCACATTAAGTTGTTCCCCTGATTTTATGGCCAAATTGTCTCCCTTACTATTTTTGGGATTTGGGTGATAAGTCTGCTATTTAACAAGAAAATGGTTATATATGAATAGAAAGTGTAAATATGAATTTGGTAATTTCTCCTACTGATGGCTAATTATGGTGGTTCAGTCCACCAGCTAGTCAGTGGAAGGCTATGAAGGTGTGTCTGGAATAGGTGTTTGGGCGCTGTTCTTGTGTCAATCTACTACACAAAATGAGAGGGAGGGGGAAGACAGAGAGGGAGAGACGGGGGTACAGAAGCCACATCAATAACAGCTTAATAATTGAAATATAAATATAAAATATAACTAAAAGTATAATCACAATAAACGTAATAATAATAATAATAATAATAATAATAGTGATGATGATGATGATGGTGATGGTGATAGTAGGAGACAAGCAGGACCACAGCAGCAGGATTAACCACCATCCTTGGGAACCTGCAAGACGAGAGAGCACAGAGACTCACAGAGACAGTAATATGTATTAATAAGACATGATTTGTACAGATAGAGAGGAAGAGAGAGGAGCTCAGTGCATTATGGGAAATCTCCCGGCAGTCTAAACCTATGGCAGCAGAGCTTCTAGCCTGTGCAGGCCCAAACTATAAGCTGTATCAAAAAGTTTTTAAGTCTACTTTTAAAAGTAGAGAGGGTGTCTGCCTCCCGAACAGACACTGGAAGATGGTCCCACAGGAGAGGAGCTTGATGGCTAAAGGCTCTGCCTCCCATTCTACTTTTGGAGACCCTAGGAACCACAAGTAACCCTGCATCCTGAGAGTGCAGCGTTCAAGTGGGGTAATAGGGTACTATTAGGTCTTTATGATATGCCAGTTCCTGGTTGTTAAGGGCTTTGTATGTGAGGAGGAGGATTTTAAATTCGATTCTGGGTTTTACAGAAAGCCAGTGCAGGGGCTAATATGGGAGAAATATGAAATATATAATTTCTCTGCATCTTTATGAGACAGGATATTTCGGATTTTTGCAATGCTCCAAAGGTGGAAGAAGTCAGTCCTTGAAATTTGTTTTATGTGGGAAATCCTGATCAAAGATAACTCCCAGACTCCTTACTGTGGTGCTGGAGGCCAGGGTACTACTGTCCAGAGTAGCTTTTCAGATAATGTGTCTCCAAGAAGTTTAGAGCCCAGCACAATAACTTCTGTTTAGTCTGAGTTCAGTAGCAGGAAATTGGAGGTCATCCAGGTTTTTTTTGTCCTTAAGACATTCCTGAAGTTTAGCTAACTGATTAGTGTCATCTGGCTTAATTGTATAATTGTATATCATCTGTATAACAATGAAAATGTATGTTTCCTAATGATATTCCCTAAAAGGTATATATAAAGTGAATAGTATTGGTCCGAGTGCAGACCTTTGTGGAACTCTGTGACTTACTCTGGTATACAATGAGGATTTATTATTAACTTGTACAAACTGAGATTGATCTGATAAATAGCTCAATGCAGTTCCTTTAATGCCAATTAAATGTTCCAATCTTTGTAATAGGATGTGATGGTTAATGGTGTCAAACACAGCAATAAGATCTAACAAGACTAGTACAGCGACAAAACTTTTGTCAGATGAAATTAAGAGATCATTTGCAACTTTAACCAATGCTGTTTCGGTGCTACAGTCATGGTCAAAAAGTTTACACACTCTTGTAAAGAACATGGTGTTCTTGGGGTTAATTCCTCACCTTCTCTCCTCCAAACATTGCTTGTCACAGTGGTCCAACAACTATTTTTTTTGTTTCATGTGACCAAGTAGTATGTGTTCCACTCATTCCATCACAGAAAAATGAGAGTTGTACTAATCATTGAAACTCAAGACTGCCATGATATACATGTTCTTTACAAGTGTGTGTAAACTTTTGACCATGACTGAATGATGCACTTTAAAACCGGATTGGAAATCCTCATATAAACTATTGTTATGTAGAAAGTCATATAGCTGATTGGCAACTGTTTTCTCAAGGATCTTAGAGAGAAAAGGTTAGATATGGGTCTATAATTAAACCTCTGGATCAAGTGTAGGCTTTTTAAGAAGAGGTTTAATTACAGCTACTTTAAAAGACTGTGGTACGTATCCTGTTAATAGGTACAGATTGATCATGTTGAGTAGAGGTATGCTAAGTAAAGGTAGAAGTTCAAGCAATTGAATGGGGTTGGGTTGATGGTTTAGATGAAGAAATTTCTGAAATTGATGAAGCTGGTGAAAGTCAATGGTAGAAAGGAAAATAGATGTACACTGCTCAAAAAAATGAAGGGAACACTTTATCACGCATCAGATCTTGATGAACAAATTATTCAAGTTGAAACTTTTAACTGATGTACATTGTAGAATTTGTTGAGAACAAAATGACGTAACAATGGTGATTGGAAACCAAAATCATCAACCCATAGAGGGCTGCATTCAAAATCACACCGAAAATCAAAGTAAAACATTTGAAGTCACAGGCCGATCCAGCTTGCGTGAATTTTATCACAGCAACTCATAATGCGACTCAGTAGTGTGTATGGCCCCCACATGCCTGTATGCACTCCCGACAATGTCTAGGCATGCCTGATGAGTCGGTGGATGGTGTCCTGAGGGATCTCCTCTCAGACCTCGATCAGGGCATCAGTGAGCTCCTGGACAATCTGTGGCGGTACTTGGATTTAGGTCAGGGGAACAAGAGGGCCAGTCAATGCCATCAGTGCCTCCATCGTCCAGGAACTGCGCCTACCACATGAGGCCGGGCATTGACCTGCACCAGGAGAAGCCCAGGGCCCACTGCACCAGCGTAAGGTTTGACAATCACTGTGAGGATTTCATCCCGGTACCTAACAGCAGTCAGTGTACCGTTGGCTATGACATGGAGGTCTGTGCGAACCTCCAAGGATATGCCTCCCCAGACCATCACTGACCCACTGCCAAACCAGTCATGCTGGCTAATGTTACAGGCCTCTCCAGACTCTTTCACACCTGTGTGGTCAGTGTGAACCTGCTCTTATGGTAAAGAGAACAGGGCACCAATTGCGGATCTGCCAATTCTGGTGTTCTCTCGAAAGCCAATCGAGCTGCATGTTGATGGGTTGTGAGCACAGGTCCCACTATGGGACGTTGGGCCCTCATGCCACCCTCATGCGGTCTGTTTTTTGACAGTTTGGTCAGAAACATGCACACCAGTAGCCTGCTGGAGGTCATGTTGTAGGACTCTGACAGTGCTCCTCCTTTTCCTTCTCTAACAAAGGAGCAGATACAGGTCCTACTGCTGGGTTGATGCCCTTCTACGGCCCTGTCCAGCTATCCTCGTGTAATGGCTGGTCTCCTGGTATCTCTTCCATGCTCTTGAGACTGTGCTGGGAGACACAGGAAACCTTGCAACCACATGTATGGATGTGCCATCCTGGAGAAGCTGGACTTCCTATACAATATGATGGGGCAGCAGGTACCACCTCATGCTACCAGAAGTGACAAGGACACTAGCAGAACACAAAAGCAGAGTGCTGTATCGTAGGCAACTGGACTTTCAGTTTCTTGAGGACGTTTCACCTCTCATCCAAGAGGCTTCTTCAGTTCTAACTAACTAGAGAAGAATCAGTCAGGAGTCAGATAAGGAGAAAGCAATTGTCTGTGGCCATCACAGGCAAAACCATTCTCTTTTCGGGGGGTTGTCTTGGTTTTGCCTCTCCATTGCACCTGTTCTCACTTTCATTTGCACCAAAGCAGGTGAAATTGATTCACAGTCACTTGTGCTTCCTAAATGGACAGATTGATATCCCTGAAGTTTATCTGACCTGGTGCTATACTGTGAAGATTAAGTGTTCCCTTAATTTTTTTTAACAGTGTATATCTACTTTTACAGCTGTTTCTAAGGGTTCTGTATTAGTAGCTAAATTGGTTCCATCTCAAGTCAGAAGGTGATGAATTTCATCTCAAATAAGTAGAATTTTATCATTAAAGAAGTCATTACTGCCAAGTGTTATACACTTGGAATACAAAGCGCAATAGACCTATGACTCAGCCAGGCTACAGTGCTGAAAAGAAACTTGGGGTTGGCTCAATCAATGCTGTATAATAAGCTTCTCTGGCATTTCAGCGGGCTTTCTTAAAAGTTTTAAGGCTTTCTTAAGCCAGACTAAACAGGCGTCTTCCAGTTTGGTGGAACGCCATTTCCTTTCGAATTTTGGTTCGAGTTTGGAGGTTGTACCATGGAGCTTATCTCCTATGCTTTAGTCCACACTTTGGCATTGGTTATTCCCCACCTCCGCTCCACAGTCCATGAACAGGTACTTATTGGCACCAATACTCTTGATGCCCTTTATGCTGACCTTCAAGATGACCCGAATCACTCCACTTTCCAGCCATTGTCTTATGGCTATAGGGCTGTCCTCAAAATCCTCCAAACGCGTCAGAAAAGCTCCACCAGTCGTAGCTTTGGCTGGGCAAAGATGGTTGGAAAGACACCTGAGGTTGTTCCGTCAGGACAGACAGTCATCCTCGAAAGCATGGCTAATGTCTCTAGTGCTCATTCTGAGAAGTACGTCATTATTGAACAGCCATCAGCCTCCTTCTTACCCAGCAGCCTCCTGGTCTCAGCTAGCCTGGTCAGCTTGCCAAGGAAACAACCTTGTCATTTACCTGTTGTGTTGAAAAATGAAACAGAACATGACATTATCATTCCGTCCAAGACAATATTGGCAGATGTTAATACTGTCGTGCAAGTGCTACACAAAGAGAAAACTATAAAGGAAACAAACCCCCCTGACATGCAAAGGGAGTCCTCTCAAACGACAAAACTGAGTTTCGATTTCGGAGACTCACCCTCACTTCCTGAATGGAAAGAACAGGTGACAAACATGTTGAACTCCATGCCAGACATCTTCTCATCTTCTGGGTTATGTGGTTTCTGAAAAGGGTGTGGAAACAGACCCGGAGAAGGTAAAATCCTTGACAACGTGGCCTATCCCCACAAACCTAAAGGAACTCCAGTCCTTTTTAGGCTTCGCTAGATATTACCGAAGGTTCATTCAGGGGTATTCTCATGTCATCAAGCCCCTTACTGAATTAACCTCTGGGTATCCACCCCTTAGGAAGGGAAGCAAAAAATCTAATAAAGCCACAAGCCGAGAGTATCACAACCCCAAAGGCATTCGACCTGATAATTCAAAAGTTGACTTCAGCCCCGGTCTTGGGTTTCGCAGACCCCCAGCTTCCGTATGTTCTACATACAGATGCCAGCACACTTGGGGTTGGGGCTGCGCTGTACCAGGTTCAGGATGGCCAACCAAGAGTCATAGCGTGCGCTAGCTGAGGGCTCTCAAAGAGCGAAAGGAAGTGCCCTGCCCATAAACTCGAATTTCTGGCCCTTAAATGGGCAGTTACAGAGAAATTTTCTGATTATTTATATGGCACGGACTTCACTGTGGTTACTGACAGTAACCCGTTGCTCGTGTGTATAGACTTTTTATCCTTGGAGCCAGATCGGTCAAACACAAAGGATGTGTTGGTCATTACCGATCACTTCACGAAGTACGCGGTAGCCATACCAACTCCAAACCAGCGAGCCCGTACCGTAGTAAAATGCCTTTGGGATAGTTTCATAGTGCACTATGGCTTCCCAGAGCGACTACTCAGCGATCAGGGCCCTGACTTTGAATCGCACACCATAAGGGAACTCTGTGAGCTTGCTGGCGTAAAGAAGGTGCATACTACCCCATACCATACCCGAGAAAATCCGGTTGAGAGGTTCAATCGCACTCTCCTCCAAATGCTTGGGATGCTAAGTCAACCCGACAAACTGCATTGGAAAGACTTTGTGAAACCTCTCGTGCATGCCTATAATTGCACCAAAAATGAGACGACCGGATTCTCCCCCTATGAATTGATGTTTGGGAGACAACCAAGGCTTCCCATCGACCTAGCTTTTGGGTTGCCCACAAACACCAATAAGCTGTCACATTCCCAGTATGTCAGCGACTTAAAACATCGCTTGGAACAGAGCTATAAGATTGCAATCTCCAATGCACAAAAGAATGCTGATTGCAATAAGACCCGATTTGACAAACGAGTCGTAGACTCAACCTTGGAAGTGAGTGAGTCCTTGTTCGTAATGTCAAGCTGCGTGGGAAGCATAAACTAGCAAACAAGTGGGAGGACAATGTCTACGTCGTCCTCAGAAAAGCTGGTGACATACCTGTTTACGCAGTTAAGCCTGAGGGCAAAAATGGGCCAGTGCGCACCCTGCATTGCGACCTGCTCCTCCCTTGTGGGTTTCTATCTGCAACTGTGACGAATGAACCTGTAAAACAGCTCCCGGTCAGGAGGCCCAGGACAAGACAATGTCCCACCAATGAGAGTGAGGAGGAGGAAAACTTGCATCCACTCGGATATTTTCCCCTCTCCAAACACCAGAGCCTGACGTCACTGAGACTCACAAGTTGAGGAATCCTCCATGTGTGATCAAAAAGTCAAATGAACCGGATGTGTCATCTGCCCTAGTTCTCTCTGATTCTCCGGCACACGAGCTCCCTGCCGAGGACAGAGATGAGCTATCCATGCAGAACTTACCTGAACAAGTCAACCTACCCGAACAAGAACATGAAACAGACCAAAATGAAAGTGACTTATGTAACCCGGGTGCAGGAAGCAGTCTTTTTTTGGTTTCCCTCTTCCTTAATATCGCGGTATTACCTGAACTCTCGCAACGTCACCGATCACGTGACAGGTCACTGCCAATCACGGCCAAGTATTAGTAAACGGAAGCCGTCGTAACTTCCGGTCTCTTCCGGTCCAGCCACACGCGTCGGTCGTTTCGTGCTGCAGGTGAGGTGAATTGTTTGTGTTCTGAATTCTCAGCTCAAATTATAGTTTTCTGTTCGCTAGTTCATATGACGGTCCTCTAACCACTTAGGAGCCGACTGCCACTGGGTCCGCTGCGGTGTCCTGGGGGTTTTTGATCGCGCCGTCTGCACCGAACTGGTGAGTGTTGATTGTGTGTAGCATGTTAGCTATGCTAGCCCTCCTACTGCTGCTACTGCCGTTAGCATTTTGCTAGCGGTTAGCTTTTTGGTTGCTGCTAGTTATTGAGTGCTGCTAGAGGGTAAATGTATTAATGTTTGGGTAAATGTATTCATGTTTAATGTGACTGTTGAGAATTAAGATGATGTTGATTGACAATGTAATTGTGGATGAATGTATATTTACTACGGACAGCTAACAAGAGGTGCCTGCATTTGTATTCATTTTGATTGATTGTTTAATGCACTTTACCACTTAAGTATTTTGCATTAATTTACTTATTAAGTATTTCGTATTTATTCGAATTTAGTTATTTAAATACTCCCACAATTATTTTCAAAGAGATGATGTGTGCACATGGGATTTACGATTGCTCTGGCCCTGTTTGTGTAGGCCAGGTGACAATGGAGACTATGATGATGATCATGTGATGATTGTGATGGCGAGCTACCCAAAGAGTCTTGACTGAAAAGTGATCAGCGATTCCCCCCCAGTTCGCTCTGCTCCTGCCGGGTCGGGTAGGAGGCTCCCTGGAGTCAGCCAGTGCCCTTTGCACCACTCACTTCCCACACACAACCCCCCTCCCTTCTGCTTCCCTATCACACCTCCATATCTCTCCCCCAGTCTGGTGACGTGGACTCAACTCGGAGTTTGGGGTGGGACGCTGGCCTCTTTGTGGGATTTCTTTTGAGTTAGGTTTTCCTTTTCTTTATCCTCAACTTGAGTAGTTGAGTTGGTTATTTATTTTTATTTAAATACAATTATATATTTCCTTTAAGGTATATTTACAGTAATTTTGTGTTTTCATTATTTGTTTTTCTAATACATGGTACCTATTTTCTACGCAACTACCCCGTCTCTGTGTGTTGTTTCCATTACTCCATTTCCTCCCTGAGCCGAGCTAACATCTTCTGTGGGTCTAGCCTACCTAGCCTAACTATTATCAAAACTGTACATTTATACATGCTACACTTACCTGATGTCGAATGTTCTGTAGAGAACAGCAACTTACCTGAAGATGTATGCCCTGTAGAAAGAGAAAACTTACCTGGTCATGTCAATGATATCCAGGATGAACAGCTTCCGGTGCACTTGGACATGTCAGAGAGTAAAGAGGAGATAAAGGGGACTGGAAGTGGAGTGTCAGAGGAGAAAAGAACGGATGAGTCGGATGAAATGGAAACGCAGAGTAAAGAGACAGAGAGACAGACAGGAATGGATACCTCCGTCAGGAGATCGGAGAGAACACGTCAATTGCCAAAGCAATGCTGAACTTGGGAAACCCTTGGCCACAGTGGTTAAATCATTCTTTCATGGACTGACCACAGCACTGGCAGATGCCTTGAGTGAAGAAGAAAACCCCCTATACCCCCCTGACCTGCCATTCAGATAAATTATATCTGACTGCTGTCATGTACAGGGACATACATGAGTTCAGGAGGGGAGCATGTAGCCCAGGCTCAAAGATGACATCCCTTTAATATTAAAACTCTCCCTTTAAATAATTCATTTAAAATGCGAAATAAACAATTCATTGAAAAGTCATTAAAAATCCTTAAAACAATTCATTTTATTTTGAAATAAATAAATAAATCATTTTATTTTGAAATAAATAGATAATTCATTGAAGTTTATTTATGTGCACCAACAACTATTAAAAGTGATTTAAATGTGTTCAAAATGAAGAAAGGAAGAGAAAGAAAACCATTTTGCATACAACCAATGTTGCATTTTCTAAGTTGCTGCAAAGTTCTCCACAGAACGGGCTTCCCAACTAGCCAATCAGTGAACCTTGTGAGGCCCAGGTGATCAGCCTCGTAGTTCTACTTCCTGTCATTACTTCCTGTTTGCGGACATGTATATGCTAGCTGCCTTGTGTGCTGTCCGATCCATACAGAGATTAAACCTGTGTCATCCACTGGAGCAGCGTGAGAGACGGGATGATTTTCGCCGATCTGGCGAGGTGAAACGCTGTAAAGCTCATTCATAGATTGACCTCTCGGTCAGGTTTTTGTGACATCTTTGAAAGAGGTCCCAGCCACGTACCGCTGTCCATTGGAGCGCTTCCTGCTGGGTTCCTGTGAGGTTTCCCGAGATCCAGAGACTCTTTCCAGATCCCAAGATTCATAGATTCCCAGTGTGAGCTGTGAGCTCAAAACTACTGGTATTGAACGCTGAGAGTGGTAAAGGATTTCCTGATTCCCCCTTCCTCACAGACTGTGTGGTAGGACAAAATAAACACTGATTCGCTGACATTGATCGGAAAAAAAGGCCCCAACGCCAACTTTGGGAACAGAGGGTTTTTATTTTGCCGGCTTTATTATTTTAGTTTGTTATTTTTCATTGAATGTTTTGTAACAAACTATTGTATTTTCATTGTGTTATTAGTTCATAATAACAAGTGGCCACAAAAAACTCAAACCATTGTTGCCTCTGTTTTTGAGTATTCAAAAAAAATAAGGGCTCTTACAAACTTAAAGTCTTCTGTTACTAGTCCAGCCATTAGTATTGAGTGCTGCTTACCTGTGCTCTGTTATTACATTGTAACAAGGGTTACACTTTACTGTTTTCTTTTTTAGAGGGGCAACAGAGTCAAGTCTCATTCACAGAGAGCCTGCAACACTTATCAACATGGTGATAAATCTGGGAGGTAGGGTTAGGTACTAGCACAAGACTTCTGTTGTACTAAATTTAAAGCTGATGGAAACATTTCACCAAATGTAGCTACAGCACTGTCAGACAGACATATAGTATAGAAATGCCAGAACAACGGTGAGGGTGTGATTAAAACAGTAAGTGGGTTTATTTACACACTGACTGAAGGCAATCAAATCTAGTAAGGGTGAATGCAGTACCAAGACTATCACTATCCATGTCCATGTGAATATTAAAAACACCCACAATAATTACTTGATCTGTTTTAAGGACTAACATTGTTAGAGCCATTTTTTTTGGTTTATGTGCGTGTTTGTGTTTATTTTCTGTGTAGTACTGGAAGCCACAGTAGGTGGTGCTCTGTACTGTGGTGTGCAGAAAATTGTCAAATAGAGCCACAGGTAATTACTCAGCAGGTGTGTTGCTGACTGGGGAAGCACACAGTTTTTGACCGTCATCGCCATCGTCGTCATGCTTTATTGTGTTGTGGCAAACGTGAGCCTTTGTTTGATTTGCATTCAAGTTATGGAATTAAGTGTCTGCACAGTTCGGCGGAGATCGCTTATTGTTAAGAGCGCAAGGCAGCAAATAAATGTTTGGTGACTGCACACGACGCTCACGTGTGTTTCATTCATTCATTGGACCCGGAAGACGACGCGTTAATTACTTCAAGTACCCATACAGCAGCCCCTCAGTGGCTTAGGTTCGTTTTGTTGTTTTAATTTTATAAGTCACAATATTAGTCAAAAACTTCGCTTCAATTAGAAGTCTTCATTATTCGCAGAAAGGCCACCACACGGAGGCAGAGTTGACGCTGGAGCCAACGCTGCGTTTCCGAGCTCTGCCGAGCCGCATGGACGATGTCAACAACAGCCTGTTTCCCGGAGTGACAACGATCATCCGCTGATTCATCCGACGAGGTAGTGTTACCACCGGACCATCTTATGGCGCCCACTGCTGCATAAAGGTATGAGCAGTAGCGCTACCATCTTCATGGCCATAATAAAAAATAAATAAAGGTGTGCACACTACTTTGCAAGTGTAATCCCAATGCATTGGTCGCTAAAAATAACAATGATGATCGCGTCATAAGACTGAACTTTCCTCATGGCGTAAATTGGATTTCATTGTTGAATATTATAACAAAGGAGGACATTATGGACGGTAAATCTGATGAGCAGGTCGCGGAAAACGCCGCTGTCACTGCTTCTACTTAATTGGGAAGTTCAAATGAAAGGTAAAAGAACTGTTAAATTAACACACAAGGCTTTTGTTGAAAGGTTGGAGAAGTTACAAAATGTAAGAAAAGATAAATTAAATAAGGTAAAAAATATAAGAAAGGTAACTGAAGAGCATATGCATAAAGGCAGTGTTGAGGAGGTAAAAGATGCACTGGAAAAAAATATTTATTTGTGCGAAGAAGCAAAAAATGCTCATGATTCTCTGGTGCCTTTAATGCCCACTGAAGAAAGTGGGAAACAAAATGTATGGTTTGCTGCAAAAATGTTGGTTGAAAATGGTTTCATTGATGATGTTAAACAATGGTTGAGAAAAAATGAAAGTGTTGGTGATGTGGTTGATGATGTTCATCCTGATGACAGTATATCAAATGTTGCTAGTAAACGTTCTCACCAAAAAAGCACAAGCAGTGGTAAAAGCAGCAAAAGTGGTCAAACAACAGCATCTGCCCGCATTAAAGCGGAGGCAGAAAAGGCTGCACTTCTTGCTCAATCTGTAGCGTTAAAGGAAAAACATGCTCTGGAGAAGCAAGAAGCAGAGCTGAGAAGGAAAAAGAGAGCAGCTTGAGATTGATACTGAAATTGCAGCATCCTCAGCAAAACTAGCAGTTTTACAAACTGCTTCAGAATGTTCAAGTGAATCCCAAGCATCAACAAATGGAATGAATTCATATCTACAAAGGAACAAAGAACAAAAACCAACTTCCAAAGGACTCAACCCTGCAGCAAAGTCATATGAACCCTGGACATGGAGTGCAATGCCACAAACCAATTTTCCAGTATGTCATAAGGACCCAAGGAAAACATACACTGTGGAAAAAAGGCAGCAGTGCATCCTTGGATCAGAACAGGAGACACGCAGGAAAACAACAGAAACATATGGAACAACACAATATGGAGAAACGCAAACTTGTTATTTGCCAGTAAATAATGAGCAGTCTGCATCAGTTGAGCAACCAAATCTACATTCTGCACAAATAGGAGGAGATCTATGCACCATAATGCATAAACAGAATGAAATAACAGCAGCTCTTGTTCAACAACAACGCTTACTGTCCTTACCATCTCGAAACATTCTAGTATTCGACGGTGATCCTCTCCAGTACAGAAACTTCATCAGAGCTTTTGAGCATGGAGTGGAATCAAAGGCTAAAAAAGCTGACTGTCTTTATTTTTTGGAGCAGTTTACAAAAGGTCAACCCAGAGAATTGGTGAGGAGCTGTCAGCACATGATTCCTGACAGAGGTTATCAACTGGCTAAAGAGCTTCTACATGAACACTTTGGAAATGAATACAGGATTGCTGCAGCTTGTATAGAGAAGGCTCTGGCTTGGCCTACAGTGAAATCAGAGGATGTGAAGTCACTTCAAGCCTTTTCTCTGTGTTTTTGCGTGGTTGTTGCAACGTGATGGAGGAGCTTCACTATATGCAAGAACTAGACATGCCAACCAACATGAGAGCAATCATGACAAAGTTGCCATTTAAATTCAGAGAAAATGGAGGACAAAAGCACATGAAATCTTGGAGAGGTACAATCGCAGAGTTGCTTTAAGGATCTTGTTTCATTCATCGAACGTCAAGTTAAGATCATCTCTGATCCACTCTTTGGGGACATCCAGGACACGACAGGTGGTTCACCTGCATCAAAGAGTGTTAACAGGTTCAAGTCTCAGTCCAAGTTCAGCAGAGTCAGAGGTGACAGCTTTGCCACTGCAGCTACTGTTGTTGACACAACCAAAGGTTCATGCTCAATCCCACAGAGGCAGGACTCAATGGAAAGGTCTAAAAATGCATGTGTCTGTTGCTCCCAGTCTCACACATTGGAGGAGTGTCCAAAGCTGAAAGGGAAGAAGCATCGGGACAAAATTATCTTTCTGAAGGAGAAAAGGATGTGTTTTGGCTGCCTGTGTAGTGGACACATGAGCAAGGATTGCGACAGGCGCCTAACTTGCAAAAAATATGGTCAGAATCATCCTACGGTGCTTCATATTTCTGAAAGGCCAAGAACCAGCACGGAAAGTGAACATTCTCAAAAAACAGGACATGTCAAACCACCCTCTTCAGAAACTTGTGGTCATACAGGGGCCGGAAGGGAGGATAGTATTTTGTCCATTCTGCCAATTCAGGTTAAATCCATCAAGGGAGACAAAATAATACAAACCTATGCATTCCTGGATCCTGGCAGTACAGCTACATTCTGTTCAGAGCATCTTATGCAAAGGTTGAATATCGATGGTAGAAGAACCAATTTCCTTTTACGCACCATGGGGCAAGAAAAGGTTGTTTCCACTCATGCATTGAATGGTTTGGAGGTGGCTGGTTTCGACAGTAGCCACTTTTACAGTCTTCCAGAAGTTCTCACACAAAGAAAAATGCCTGTGACCCCTAACAACATTGTCTCACAGGAAGAGCTGTCACAGTGGCCTTACCTCTCTGACGTCCAGATCCCCTGCATAGATGCCAACGTTGACATGTTGATTGGTACCAACGTCCCTAAGGTATTGGAACCCTGGGAAGTTGTTAACAGTCAAGGGAATGGCCCATATGCAGTAAAAACTGTACATGGTTGGGTAGTTAATGGTCCCCTTCGAGACGGAGAGAACAACAAACTTAAAACAGGGTTCTCAGTGGCTGCCGTCAATAGGATTTCAGTGTGTAAGCTGGAGGAGATGTTGAAAATGGAAAAGTGTGGTATATTCCCCATCATGGTGTGCGTCATCCCAGAAAAGGTACTTTGCGTGTTGTGTTTGACTGTTCAGCTGAGTTTAAAGGAGCCTCACTCAACAGCCAGCTTCTTCAGGGCCCAAACCTGACCAGTTCACTACTAGGAGTCCTCGTCAGATTCAGACAGGAGCCAGTAGCGTTCATGTGAGACATTCAGTCTATGTTCTACCAGGTTAACGTGGCTGAAGAGGACAAGGACTTCCTTCGCTTCTTGTGGTGGCCTGATGGTAAAGTGAGCCAAGAGATTGTGGAGTATCGGATGACAGTTCATTTGTTTGGTGCCGTCTCATCTCCAAGTTGTGCCAGTTATGCACTCAGGAAGACAGCAGAGGACAATCATGCTCACTTTTAATCAGAAGTGGTGAAAACGGTCAGGCAAAATTTTTACGTTGATGACTGTTTGAAGAGCTTGCCCTCAGAGGAGGAGGCGGTCATGATGGTTAAAGCTCTCAGTGACCTCTGCCTAAAGGGAGGCTTCACTTTGACAAAGTGGATCAGTAACAGCCGGACAGTGCTGCAAACCATTGAACAGAGCTAAAGACTGGAAAGAATTGGATCTGGATAGAGATGAGCTTCCAGTCGAGAGAGCCCTTGGACTACAGTGGTGTGTTGAGTCAGACACATTCAAATTCAAAATGATGGTGAAAGAGCAAGCACAGAGCAGAAGAGGATTGTTGTCTATAATCATTTCAGTTTACGATCCCTTGGGGTTCCTTGCACCAGTGACACTGCCAGCAAAAGTTATGTTGCAAGAGCTCTGTCGGAGACGTTGTGGATGGGACGATAACATACCCGCAGACATTAGCCATCAGTGGATAAGATGGCTGGAGGATCTGAAAAGGTTGGCTTCATTCAAAGTTGAGAGAGGCATTAAGCCCAAACACTTTGGACAGCCCATTAAAGCACAGCTGCACAACTTTTCTGATGCCAGTGAAGATGGATTTGGTACTGTCACCTACCTCAGAATTGAAAACAGCAAGAGCAAGGTCCATGTCTCCTTCTTGCTGGGAAAAGCAAGAGTCACCCCCCTGAAACAGATAACCATTCCTCGTCTGGAGCTTACAGCTGCTGTCCTTGCCGTTCGAGTAGACAAGATGCTGAGAGCAGAATTGGAGCTGCCACTGGATCAGTCAACTTTCTGGACGGACAGTACTGCAGTGCTCAAGTACATAAAAAATGAGGACAGACGGTTCCACACATTTGTGGCGAATCGGATGTCAACCATCAGAGATGCAACTCATGTCTCACAGTGGAGGTATATCAATACCAAAGACAACCCTGCTGATTACGCCTCTAGAGGTATGAAGGTTGGAGACCTGTTAAATGATGGTAGCTGGATTGAAGGCCCAAGGTTTCTCTTTGACCCGGAAAAGGATTGGCCTTCAGACATCACAGAGGCCACAATTGCAGCGATGATGTAGAGGTCAAAAGGGATGCCACAGTAAACACAGTCATTACTCAGGACTCCCCTAATGCTACAGACCAGCTCCTATTATACTTTTCAGATTGGAGGAAACTTAAGGTGGCAGTTGCATGGTTTCTCAAATGGAAGAGGATTCTTCTGCAGTTAAAGCAAAGGAGAAAGGAATTGCATGCTCTTGAGTTCAACAGAAAGGATGCAGATGGATCACATGTGTCACTGGAGATGGAGAGGGCCAAAGAAGCAATGAGTCAAACCTTGTCACCTGAGAATCTTTTGGATGCTGAAGTTTCCATCATTCGCTACAGTCAGCAGAAAGGGTTCAAGGAGGAGATTGCTGCCCTATCAGCTGGAAAATGTGTACCATGAGACAGTTCTATTTACAAACTGGACCCATGTCTGGAGGATGGACTTGTGAGAGTTGGAGGCCGGTTGAGTAAGGCAGCTTTACCAGAAGAGACAAAACATCCACTCATCTTGTCAAAAGATCAACGCATCTCCACACTCATATTAAGACACACGCACCAACAAGTTGGCCACAGTGGAAGAAATCACACGCTGTCAAGGTTGCGAAAGAAGGTCTGGATACCCAGCGCCACTTCAGCTGTGAGAAAAATCATATCACAGTGCAGCTTCTGTAGACGGTACAAAGGGAAGTTGGGTGAGCAAAAAATGGCGGACCTACCAAAGGAAAGGCTCCTTCCCGATCTCCCGCCCTTCACAAATGTGGGAGTAGATTACTTTGGGCCTTTAGAAGTGAAGAGAGGTCGAGGTTTGTGTAAGCGTTATGGTGTCATCTTTACCTGTTTTGCAAGCAGAGCTGTTTATTTAGAAGTAGCTCCATCCTTGGATACTGACGCATGTATTAATGCGTTACAAAGGTTCATCAGCCGAAGTATCCTCTATGCGCTCAGATAATGGTACAAACTTTGTGGGAGCTGAGAAAGAGCTGAGAGAAGCACTTGCATCTTTAAATCACAACCAGATACAGAGGGTGTTATTGCAAGATGGCATCCAGTGGAGCTTTAACCCACCTGCAGCATCACACCAGGGTGGTGTCTGGGAACGTGTCATTCGTATGGTAAGGAAAGTTCTCACCTCTGTGTTACATCTGCAAGCTCTGGATGATGATGGACTCCACACCGTTTTGTGCGAGGTTGAGGCTATATTGAATGGTCGCCCCCTCACTAAGCTCTCAGATGATCCCACTGATCTTGAACCACTCACTCCTAATCACATGATGAAAGGGAAACCAGTCTTATCACCTGGACTGTTTAGTAAGGATGATGTGTATGTGAAGAGGAGATGGCGACAAGTCCAATACATGGCGGATTTGTTTTGGAAAAGATGGGTACAGGAGTACCTCCCTTTGCTCCAAGAACGCCAAAAATGGAATCAAAAAAGGAGAAATTTTGTTCCTGGAGACATTGTTGTTGTGATGGATTCTTCTGCTCCACGTGGATCTTGGCTTCTTGGCAGAGTTGTGGAAACTTTCCCCGACAAGAAAGGTCTGGTACGCTCTGTGAGTCTCCAGACGAAGACAAACATCTTTGAAAGACCTGTCACTAAGCTATGCCTATTACAGGAAGCTGCAATCTGTTAGTGTTGATATTTATGGTGACCTCTGAGTGAAACCAGGTTATGTGTACAAATATTGGGTATTGTTTGGTACAATTGGTGTGTATTATTGGTATTATGGCTCTGTAATTTAATTTAAAGGGAATTGTAATGTCAGCCGCCATGTACAATTAGGGGCCGGTGTGTTATAGCCATTTTTTTGGTTTATGTGCGTGTTTGTGTTTATTTTCTGTGTAGTACTGGAAGCCACAGTAGGTGGTGCTCTGTACTGTGGTGTGCAGATAACTGTCAAATAGAGCCACAGGTAATTACTCAGCAGGTGTGTTGCTGACTGGGGAAGCACACAGTTTTTGACCGTCATCGCCATCGTCGTCATGCTTTATTGTGTTGTGGCAAACATGTGAGCCTTTGTTTGATTTGCATTCAAGTTATGGAATTAAGTGTCTGCACAGTTCGGCGGAGATCGCTTATTGTTAAGGGCGCAAGACAGCAAATAAATGTTTGGTGACTGCACACGACGCTCACATGTTTTTCATTCATTCATTGGACCCAGAAGACGACGCGTTAATTACTTCAAGTACCCATACAGCAGCCCCTCAGTGGCTTAGGTTCGTTTTGTTGTTTTAATTTTATAAGAACAAGTCACAAAAAACATGATAAAAACTCATTTATAAATGTTGTGTACGATCAACATGGGGCCTGAAAGTGCCATAAGCCACGCAAAAGTTGTGATCTACAAAAACAAACTTGCGGAGAATGTGTGCACCCATGTGTAAAAAACTTTTTGAAGGCAAGGTGAACTGGTGACGCAGATGGTGAGGTGGTGAATTGAAACCAAACTGAAAAATGATGCCTCTTACACATGTAATTCCACTTAAAGGGACATTTGAAAAGATTCAAAAAATGATTCTCTTTTGTGATCCTAGCGGCACCTATGTGACGTGCAGTCAGCATTCTGCTGCTTGTTCTCGCGGTTGTGCTCGACCAAAATAGCAACGGCACCACATGAGATTGACCAGCATCATGTTGATAGAAGAGGTAAGTAAAGTTACTGTTTGACAAACATATTTATTAGAATTTGTATTTATAAACCATTATATCGTTATTAGCTTGTTGGCTAGCACAATATAAGGTAGGGTTGTTTATGCTGAACTAATCACTTCTTGCATGATACTGTACATTCATATGAGACTGGCTGTTTCATCTAGCTTTCAGCTTGAGCTTCAGCAGTGTCAGCACAGCTAATTTGCTGCATGCTAGCGCTAACGTTTAGTGAACTAGTTAGACGGTATTTTATAGCCTAATCATCACTTTGAAGTCTAAGAGCCAGTGGGACGTCTGAACTGAGATTTACCCAAGATAATATGCTGCAGCTGAGAGATGTAGCTGTAGTCCTTGGCAACTTTTAAAGGGGAACTACCGTTTTTTACAACCTGGCCCTTATTTCTAGCACAAAATACGATCATTTACTCACCCAGATAACCTTGGTGTCATTTGGAGTCGTTCGGATGAAATTAGATCCAGTGGAGCGCCGCATACAGTACAGACCAAAAGTTTGGACACACCTTCTCATTCAATGAGTTTCCTTTCTTTTCATGACTATTGACATTGTAGATTCACACTGAAGGCATCAAAACTATGAATTAACACATGTGGAAATATGTACTTAACAAAAAAGTGTAAAACAACTGAAAATACGCCTTATATTCTAGTTTCTTCAAAGTAGCCACCTTTTGCTCTGATTACTGCTTTGCACACACTCTGCATTCTCTTGATGAGCTTCAAGAGGTAGTCACCTGAAATGGTTTTCACTTCACAGGTGTGCCCTGTCAGGTTTAATAAGTGGGATTTCTTGCCTTATAAATGGGGTTGGGACCATCAGTTGTGTTGTGCAGAAGTCAGGTGGATACACAGTTGATAGTCCTACTGAATAGACTGTTAGAATTTGTATTATGGCAAGAAAAAAGCAGCTAAGTAAAGAAAAACGAGTGGCCATCATTACTTTAAGAAATGAAGGTCAGTCAGTCGCAAAAACCATCAAGCGCTACAAAGAAACTGGCTCACATGAGGACCGCCCCAGGAAAGGAAGACCAAGAGTCACCTCTGCTGCGGAGGATAAGTTCATCCGAGTCACCAGCCTCAGAAATCGCAGGTTAACAGCAGCTCAGATTAGAGACCAGGTCAATGCCACACAGAGTTCTAGCAGCAGACACATCTCTAGAGCAACTGTTAAGAGGAGACTGTGTGAATCAGGCCTTCATGGTAGAATAGCTGCTAGGAAACCACTGCTAAGGACAGGCAACAAGCAGAAGAGACTTGTTTGGGCTAAAGAACACAAGGAATGGACATTAGACCAGTGGAAATCTGTGCTTTGGTCTGATGAGTCCAAATTTGAGATCTTTGGTTCCAACCACCGTGTCTTTGTGCGACGCAGAAAAGGTGAACGGATGGACTCTACATGCCTGGTTCCCACCGTGAAGCATGGAGGAGGAGGTGTGATGGTGTGGGGGTGCTTTGCTGGTGACACTGTTGGGGATTTATTCAAAATTGAAGGCATACTGAACCAGCATGGCTACCACAACATCTTGCAGCGGCATGCTATTCCATCCGGTTTGCGTTTAGTTGGACCATCATTTATTTTTCAACAGGACAATGACCCCAAACACACCTCCAGGCTGTGTAAGGGCTATTTGACCAAGAAGGAGAGTGATGGGGTGCTGCGCCAGATGACCTGGCCTCCACAGTCACCGGACCTGAACCCAATCGAGATGGTTTGGGGTGAGCTGGACCGCAGAGTGAAGGCAAAAGGGCCAACAAGTGCTAAGCATCTCTGGGAACTCCTTCAAGACTGTTGGAAGACCATTTCAGGTGACTACCTCTTGAAGCTCATCAAGAGAATGCCAAGAGTGTGCGAAGCAGTAATCAAAGCAAAAGGTGGCTACTTTGAAGAACCTAGAATATAAGACATATTTTCAGTTGTTTCACACTTTTTTGTTAAGTATATAATTCCACATGTGTTAATTCATAGTTTTGATGCCTTCAGTGTGAATCTACAATTTTCATAGTCATGAAAATAAAGAAAACTCTTTGAATGAGAAGGTGTGTCCAAACTTTTGGTCTGTACTGTATATCCATATAATGCGAGTGATCGGGGCACTGAAGCGCAGCCTCTATATAACGCATTATCTGCCGCAAAACTAGTTCATTTCACCAATATTTTGTTATGATACGCTAGTGCTAGTCCCCTCTGAGTTGCCGGTTATCAACATCCGGGGTCTGTAGGTTGACCTAGCCGTTTAGCCTAACCGCAGCCGTTTGTTGTTCTTTGGCCAGCTGTTCCTCTCTCTGCCTCTGCATCCTCCTTTCAACGAGCTCCTCATCCGTGTACTCTGGCTCAAAATGGTAAGGACGTCCATCATAAACAAAGTCACCGTCCACCACCTCAGAATCGGAAAAATATTCAGCCATGTTGCAAAAAACTAGCAGTAGCAAACTACAGGTAAACAAGCCGGCTGTCGCTGGTGCGTGCGGCTTTCAGAGATGACATCATCCAGGTCAGAGGTAGTAGGTCAACCTACAGACCCCGGATGTTGATAACAGACGAGCCCGGACTCAGAGGGGAATAGCACTATCGTATCATAAAAAAATATTGGTGAAATGAACTAGTTTGGCGGCAGATAATGCGTTATATAGAGGCTGCGCTTCAGTGCCCTGATCACTCGCATTATATGGATATATGCAGCGCTCCACTGGATCTAATTTCGTCCGAACAACTCCAAATGACAAGTTATCTGGGTGAGTAAATGATCATATTTTATGCTAGAAATAAGGTCCAGGTTGTAAAAAACGGTAGTTCCCCTTTAATGTGTGGGCACGGTAACGTTTCGACGTCTTGCTGGACACTCACACAGTTTAACATTAGTTGACAGTGACATTTTACTGTGTTTTTTTTTTTATTCATGTAGAGAGGGATTCTACTGAAGCAGTTCTATGTCAATGGTGGCATCATTCTCTAGTGAACTTGTTGAACCCCCCTTATTATTCCTCAGGCAAACAAACAATAAAATATGTTTTCACATGTACCACTTATGAAACTTCGCCTTTCCGGTTGACATGCACTGGCCAGTGGTTGTGGTGATTATAGTCCAGTGCAGCGAGGAGGATCCTTGCTTTATACACCAGAGGAGAGAGGGCAAATCGCTTGCCAGCAAACATCAGAACATGGTTTTAAAAGAACTCCAGATCTGATGTTGTACTGTATTGCAAAGAAAAAAAATCACAATTCACTGACTGTTGCACAACCCAGTCATATAGGGGCATCATTCTGATAATATTGCTGGAACATTTCTATTTCCACATTCACCTATCGTAAATACTAAAAACTGACACATACTTTAGTAGACAAGATAACAGTGTTTAGTCTTAAAGGTCAGCAACTTCTCAACATCCTTCAGCAAGAGTCTGTTGAGAATAATCAGTGAGTGCCTCGTGTGCTGCAGAACCAGATATCATGTAGTCTTTCTTGTAACTTGCCACATCCAGAGGTGGATGTTGACATCTGTCAAGGGCCCATTCATGTACGCCTGTGACATAGTGAAGCACCCCTCACCGCATACCCTTAAAATAAAATGGCATTTGTAGTCAAAATAATAATGCTGTGTGATGCACATGCTCATCCACCACCAATAGGAGTAGCTAGCTTAGCTATCAATTGCTGTAGTAGAACACATTTCAGTGTCCTGAATTTGATCTGGCGTTGATTGCTTCATAACGTGCAGTTCGTGTTAGCAAGAAAGCTAACCTGGCTAACCTGTGGTAACAAGACGACCACAACCACAATACGAAATTATTTATACACACAACTATTTGTCATGCTTTGTTGCGATGTTATCTTAAATGTCCAACAGGCAGAAACCCACATCTGTGTCGTTTTGGAGCTTCAAAACAGAGCAAAGCTCCCTCGAATGCACCGCCTATGTTTACTTTACTTTTCACCTGACCTCAGTCCAATTCCCGTTTGGCCAGACTGGCTCCAGTGTGTGGTGGGGTATACTCCCCTAGCAAAGAGCAAGGTGTAGTGCTGTTGAATGCAGCCTGGACTCAACTCCTCCCCCCAACAAATTCCTTAATTAGGGCCAAGCTATAAGGCACCTGTGTGCCATTGTTCTGCCTCTGCTTCCTGCTCTGTCGTCCATCTAAGGAATCCCTCTTTTCCCCTTACCAGAGCATTTTCTGTTTGTCTGGTGCATGAGTGGTGAGTAGGCTTAGTTTTAAAATGTATTTTAACATGCAGTGAGCTGAGCTAATTTTAATTTCCCCTTTTTCAGGTTCACCTGCAAAATAACACTGCTGTTTTGTCCACAGTTTTGCCTTTTTACTTTTGTTTTAAGCCAACTGGGTTACCTTACTTTACTTTGTTTGCTACCTTGTTTATTTGATTACTACTTGTTTTGTTTTTTTCTGACCATTTGTTTAGTTATTTTCCTAAGCAGAGTGCCATATTGTTGGGAGGCTAGGCACCCGTGGTGAGGTCCCTTCACTTTTTGTATGCGAGTAAACACATGGGTATACACTATTGGCTGCACCATTTGCTGTGCTGCACTGAAGGGGACTAGTGGTAGCACCCCTGGACACTGCCTCTGTGTAGTCTGCCGCTCCACATATGGCCTCAGCTTACTTTTGATTTTTTATAAACATGGCACAAAGTAAGTAAATTTGTTTGATTATTTCTGTGTTGTAACGATGCTGCTTCGCAATAAATTGTATACTATTGGAAAGCCTGTTTATTTCCCTTTTAAATGGTGCCACATTTATAAGGAACATGCATTTGTGGGATGAGCAGCAGAGCTGAGTATGTGGGTTGCGCCCATGAAACATTTGCCAAATTTTCTCTGCCAAACAGCTTATTCTGCTACTGACTCTTGTTTGGTGGATTGGATGATTGAAGTCTGAAGAAACAAGACATATTGGCAATTTAACAAGTTATTAATTTAACAGGAACCTCAGTAGCGTGTGGAAGAACCATCAACAGCCTGGCTCCTCGTCCTCATGCTGGTCACCAGCCTGATCACACACTGCTGTGGGATGACATCCCATTCTTCTACCAGCATTTGTTGCAAGTCAGCCAATGTGGTTGTGTTGGTCACTCTGGCAAGAAACGGCACACCCAAGCTGATCTCACAAGTGTTGACTGGGGTTGAGGTCAGGACTGCTGGCAGGCCATTCTATCCTCCACTCCCAAATTCTGGAGGTAGTCTCTGAGAAACCAGCTGTGTGACCAGGCTGGTGACCAGCATGAGGAGGAGGTGCCAGGCTGTTGTGGCTGTGTATGGTTCTTCCACACGCTACTGAGGCTCCTGTTTGTAAATAAATTGTTAAATTGCCAATATGTCTTGTTTCTAAACATAGCACAAAATGCATACCAAACACAAATATCCGTCCATCCGTTTACGAGCAGTCTGTGTGGTGTTGATGCCGGTTGCTTGTTAGCAGACTCCATTTGAGTTTCTGCAACACGCTAGCAAAGGGCTAGCTGAGAAATGCACTCGGGAGCAAGCATTCCCTCCCCAAGCACAGAGGAGAGGGCCGGACTGTTTGGCAACCAATTAATTAAATGAAATTATCAAGATTAGATCAAATAAAGCATAGAAAAATTGTGGGGCAGTCAAGTCAGTTGTTTCCCGAATTATCTTCTAATACTGTCCACATTACCAAGTATGATTCAAATATTTGCATAGTTTGTGTGTAAAATCATTGCATTGAACACTTCTGTGTTCTCTGGTGCACAGAACGCACTGGAGACAGCGCTGTCTTACACACACAGCTTTCTCCATTCACCTCACCCAGTACATCCTCACCAGCTGCACAGATGGTATTAATTATGATAAATGATTTTTAAAAAGCCTGCAAATAAAGGAACAGCTCTCACATGTTTCACTCTGTCTTCATAATGAGTCCTAGTCATAATGCAGACACCAGAATAAAATCAAAATGTTTAAAAAATGTTCTTTACATGATATCCCAGTGTGGTAGATACTAATTGACAAGATCATTTTGGCAAGGTGGCAATCAATTATTCTGATTGCTGTAAACATTAATGTTGCGGTGACACTTGTGCGTAATGATACAAAATGGATGCACTGGCACTACTCGAGGACCATGCAAATGGACCACAAAGATTTACTGGCCCACGGTGATGACTGGCTATTAAGCTGATTTAGATTCTCTAGAGCTTAGAACTATGTGCTGAACTGGGTCTAGCATTAGACAGGCCAAAGAGATGTAACCACGCCATCCTGGTACAATTACATGTACTGACTACTCTGGTTTTTCTGACCGGCTCTCACCAGCAGGAATTAGCCGACAGGTATGTTTGATATTATTCACACAATTTCACCTTTCTGTTTAAAGCCCATGGTAAAAATAATTCAATTCTGATCAATTATGTCCTTAGCTCAGGGATATCACAGCCAGCCCTGAGCACAATGCTGCCTGCCGTCTTGGATGGCGTTACTAATATGACCAATCGATCCATCACATTTCCCTACTCAGTGGGAGAACAGGCCAACATTAAAAGGCAATTTGCAGCAATGTCCAGTTTCCCAAATGTAATTGGTGCAAATGACTGCACTCATATTGCTATAAGGGCCCCATATGACAATGACTTCGTCTACATAAACCAAAAACATGTCGGTCATATGTGCCTCCCGACAAGCTCCTCATGGATTTGGTAGCACGATGGCCTGGCTCAACACATGACTCTTTTATCCTGAAGCACAGCAGTGTGGGGAACTGACTACAGACAGGCGCAGTGCGTGATGGATGGTTTCTTGGCAGGTTACTAAACAATGTATTGTAAAACTTTTAACAAGTCAACCATGGTGTATAATTACTATTTCATTGTAACCTGGAGGTGACACTGGTAAACCCCTCAGGCGCTGGCTCCTCACCCCATTCCCAGACCCCCAGAATGCAGAGGAAATGCATTATAATGGTGCCAACGCTCATGTGCACTTAGTTGTGGGGGTGTTTCGATGCCTTGGGTGGCAGACTGTTGTACCACCCTGTCAAAGTGTTTAAAATAATCAGGGTGTGTGGTGTTCTACATAACATGGCACAGAGGCTTGGCCTTCAAGAAGGCTTTTAACAGGGAGTGAGGATATGTGAGAATGTGATGCAGTGTTTGAAAAGAAAGCAATTAAGGTACATTTTTTCACAAGATCTTTTAATGTTGCTGATATTTTACACATTGCATTCGATAAATTGGATATCACTTCTCTTAACTCTCAGCTTATTTGCTATTCCATTGACTGCACTTATTGTGTCCTTTCATGTTTGCAGGACAGAACACAGCCACTTGACGCGCCATGCGCATGGGTTGCGTGGGGTGCATTGGTGCTGGGGAGAGCCGGGCCCTCAGCTACTGCCCCCTTGCTGGGACTCTCCTCTCTGGAGACATGCTCACCACCCTCCACTCCTGATTCTGAAGGGACTAAAGGAGACAACATATCACTGTCACATTTTTAAATTGTTTTACACAGCCCTATAATTGAAATAAAATATACTTCATATATATATATATATACTACCCGCTTCATCTGTGTCAGCCACATGGTATATGGTTGAATGTGGGTGTGTAGAGGGTGGGATATGAGGCTGATCAAAGTGGACTGTGATTTATAAAGGGAACATGGACTGCAGTTTTGCGTGGGCACAGTTTTATATGGTGCACACCATTTTCCGCTTTTGGGGGCACATACACTTTTAGTCTGGATCCTACGCAATGTTTTATAAATGAGACCCCAGGACTTTGATATTGTTTTCCAGGTCGGGTGAGAAATACTAAGAATAGGGCTTTTGAAGGAGTTATAATCAATTTTAGGTTCATGATTGATTAAAAGGCTTGAGTCAAATACGGAGGCAACACAGTCAGGCTTCAGTAAGACAGAATAAGTCAAGAATAGGCCCAACATTTTTTAAGTGACTTGAGTACACCCAGTCCAACTATTATCTGTTGTGATACACATACACTTACAAAAGACAGTAGTGCCAAGCTCGCCATACAGTCAAACAGGGCAAACAATTAGTTTCTGACCACTAGTTAGTTTCTATATATCTGTCTTTAACACGACCACACAACTGAAGCGCACTGGCAACCATGGTTTAAGCTTGTAAAAAGTGAAATATCAGTTTGTTTGGGCCTATATTATACAGCTCAGCCTTAATATCCATGTACCATTTTAAATTATTTAATGTAGGCGTACACATGAACTAATTTCATGTTAAATTGAAAACTGACACGTATACTCACTTATCCAATTTATAGTGTGCACACACTCACAATTCCAACATGTTCAGCAACAGTGTAGCCTGTCATTACAGTAGGCTTGTAAAATGAATCCTCCACACCGCTGTTACTCTGGAAGTGGCCGCATGCAAAACAGAAGACGGCATCCTTTCACATTATATTCCAGCCAAGACTACTTGTAATCAATTTTGAGGGGTATTCAGATAAAGCTTGCTGCTTGGGACTGCAGTGTTTTTCACCAAGATCATAATTTATCACTAGTGGCTCTGTTGTAGAGCTAACTGACGGCCCCAGCAGCAGTGGTGGCTCTGGACTGAGCTGACGACTGTGGTATCCTAACATTTACACTGTTAAATCCTAATTATAATATATTTCAATTATAAAATTACCCGGATCTTCCACGTTGTGTGGCTCATAGAGTGTGCACACAAGACTTCCGCTGACCAACCTGGCTAACTTCCGATTTAGCGCCCTGCTAACTTGAATAGAGATAAAATGACTTGATCTTGTGGCTCTTTTAGACTTTACAAATTTGATTGGACCGAATGATTCAAATTATGACAATCAAACAAGTAATTTCACAGGGTTGTGCCTGTTAAGGAATGTCAATAAGTTAAGTCTTGTAGGGTAGGGGTAGGCAGATCAATCCAAAAATATCGATACTACCAATACTACGTACTCCTTTTGTAGATGGATTCAAGCGTCGATTGGATCGATACAAAGGGATCAGTTTCACTTTTCTGCGTTGTGCTCATTTATTTATATTTCATCAACAAGTAGAGCTGCCTTTATACGTTCCTCCGCGTGAACATGTAAGCTTTCTCTTTGCTCCACTGCTCCGCTGTCGTCCTGTTGTGTCTTTTCAGAGAGGCAGGGAATAACAGGCATATACAGTAAAATAAATGTTTTAGTCAAACTGCTTAAAAATAGCATACAATGTTCAGACGTCCAAATAATATATTGAGCCCATTGGAACTTGTTATCCAAATGAATTGTTTTAATGAAATTGAAAAAATAATATATATCTCAAACCTAAAGTATGAAAATGGCTGAATATAGTAACCTTTTTAAATACAGTATAAAACCTTTTTTGTATGTATGCACTTTCACTTTACTAAACTAAATTTTGTTATTTGCCCTTAAAAACTGTCCTGTTTTCATAATAAAACGTATTTGTATCGGTATCAGCGATATTGGATTTGAATCACTTGCCATTGGAACACAACAAAATTTTGTGGTATCACCCACCCCATTGTAGTGGCATAGTCATAAATTTGCCTATATACTCCGCTCACCCAGGAGGTAGAGTTGCCCTGAGTTGACAGTGAGCAGCTGTAGAGATAAGATGCTGCCTCCCAGACAACCAAGGTCACATTCTGTTCCTTTAGCATTTTAGTCTTCACTATATCTCATACGAGAGACACACTGGCGCCAAGATAGAACATACTTGATATTCTCCATCAAATGCAATGTGACTTAGGTAAGCATGTTTCCGTAGCAGGTTAAATAGTCACAGACCAGGAAGTGTCCTTCAGCAAGCATTCCATTGTGACTACATGTACTCTTGAGCTATGTTCTCCTCCTCATCGAGCTTCATTAAATACTTCAACGTAAGGCATCACGTCTCCTGATTTACTTTTGCTCTGTTTATTCTAAAACATTCCCTTGCCTCCTCCCTCAAATATATTCTAAAAGTTAAGGAAACGATTCATATATTTCTTGGGAATAACAAACGACCCCGGTTGCGCTTATCCCTGCTGTACTTGTGACAGAGCGGGGCTCATCAGACCTTGCACAGCAAGAAAAGCACTGTTCAACATTTGGATTACAACCTTCTCCTGCTTTGCTCATCAGCCAAGGAACTCACCAGTACCTTTCCTTCAAAGACTGGTAACACTGAACCGGGCCTAGATAGCACACAGCATAGCATGGCACGGCTAAGCACAGGACTTTTTAACTCTGGTTGATGTAATGCACATGTGTTCAAGTTATGTTTTTGTTCACTGTTTGGGTGTTATTGTGATCTCAGGTCAGGTTATTGGTAGTTTGCTTTGCTACACGGCTAATCTAACATTAGTTGAAGTATGCTTCACACAGACTCATGGTCTTTGCATGCAGCTAACCATCTTCTCTAACCTGGCAGCACATCACACACACACACTCCTTCAGCATGGACCTTATCACACCTACGTGTGATATCAGTGAGCTAATGGTGTGAGCACCACCATTGTTTCTTTGTTTCTTTCCTATCAAAGCAACAAGTGGTGATCCACCATCTTGGACCTGAGTCCAACCTTTCGATCAGCCATCTTGTTGTCCCCTTTTGATCAGACATTTTGTTTGTAGTCTTTCTTTGTCCATGCCAGGTGATGTGGCACTTTGAACCCTAGCTACCATTTTGGTTCTGTTCTTCCACACACACACACACACACACACACACACACACCCACACACACACACACACACATCTGTATATAGTACGTTAGTTAGATTACGTGTACTCGTTTTGTGTTAAATAAGACTTTTGAACCTACATGCGGTCTATTTAATATTGTACAAGACTGAATGTCGCCAACCTCTACTCTCAAGGACTCCAAATTCCTTCAACCATTACTAGCTGTTATGGTAATTTTGGTGTAGTTATTAAGTTAATAAGTTAGTTACAAACTGACAGTTTAGTACCTTTTTATGAAACTGATCTGTTCCCTTCTTCAAGGGTGGTGCCCCTGAGGTGATCTAATGTAAATTGGATCTTATTATTTATCATAATTTATAATTGATTGATCATTCAGTCCATTGATCATTAATTATTATTGATAGCTGAATTTAACCCAAAATTCACTATTGATGATGCATGAAGCACTAAATCTTCAAAATCTCCATTACAAAAAAAATGTCTCAAGGGGCTGCACAGGGAAAAAAAACAATAGCTAGATTTTATGACCTTCTTGTATCTGGTCCCTTGAAACAGGAAGGAATTTCACTTACTGAGTGGCAGGATGCTTGTAGGAAAGCTCATAACATCAAAAGCAAATACCTAACTCAAGCTTCTACAATTTTAATTGGCTTATGCGCACAGTATATTACTCCAGAAAAGTTGAACACATTTAATAGTAATATACCTGACCTGTGTTTCAGGGGGACTTTTTTCCATTGTGTTTGGGAATGTAATGATATAAGAAAATTTTGGGGAGAGGTAAAATATATGATGGAAGAAATTGTATCTATACAAATAACTTTGGAACCCATGCTTTTCTTATTAGGGTGTTAACCAAAAGCACATAATTTTAGGAAAAATGAGCAAATCTGTTTAACTTTATGTTTGCCATAGGCAAAACGGATGATAGCACTATCATGGAAAAATTTGAATAAATCAAGAATGGGAAATGGTTAACAGAGCTGTCAACATGTATATCCTTAAAAAAGATTACGTATTCTCTTAAAGGCAAATAGATATTTTTTTTAAAGTCTGGGGCCCTGTTATTCATTATCTTGAGCATTCAGACCTGCAAAGTATTTTGGGCCATCAGTGTGAACCTGAAGATGACTGAAATGCCTCTCTGTTAGAATGCAAGCCTGCCATGCCTGGCATTATAGTGACTTTACTGACAACTATTTTTTTTTAAATAATTATAATTTTCCTATTTCCTGACTATGGAATTTGTAAAAATGTTGTACATGTTTCTTTCTTGAAAAGACAATAAAAAAATAATAATGCAGACATTTGTGTTCACACATACAGCTCCTCTAGGTAAACTTTGGCTAAATCCAGAGTTACAGTGCATGTGAAAGGGCCTTTAGTGGTGTTCTGTCTCTGAGGCTCAAAACAAAGTTAGCCGGTTGGCTATCCTGAGGAAGCTAAGATAAGAAAACAATAGTGCAAATAACATTGGCACGCTAACATTGGCCTGCAAAAAATGAACACTGCTGTCATAAATGTAACCAAGCATCTTAGGTTCACCTTCTTGGGTGGGAATGTTTCCCATAGGCTAAATTTGCAATTCCCATATCCCGTCTTAGGTTTGCCTTACTGGGTAAAGTGACTAGGATGAGCATTCGGTAAGATAATAACAGAAAAAAACACAGACACACATAGTGAACACAGGACAGTCTGTTACTTCACCATGAGTATACCGTTCATGCTGTGTGCTTAAGTAAGTAGCTAGAAGCTCAAATTAACAAAAACAAGGGGGACTTTTGAGGTCAGCTTGGGGCATGTTCATGCAGTAAAATAACATCAGTAAATTAAATGTCAATTCCCAATATGATGTTTGAACAGTTCGTTTGCTCTACATGACAATATGCGTAAGCTAGGTTTGTTGACACATCTCCTGTCTGCGTTCTTCTCCAGCCGAGCACAAGACCATCTGAACCGCTGCCTGTGTGGAGCTGGCAGCCGGAAGCTGTGATCAGCTGATGGAGGAGGTGCTGTTGGAGAGGTGAGCCATCTTCCCCCGGCAGACTGATACTCTGATAGAGCCTGGACGAGAGCGATACGGGGAACATTCTGGGGATCCCGGTGTCATTTGGAAGTAGAGACGATTATAAGACACCAGGACAGCCGTTGTCAGTCGGGAAGGACGATACCTATGGACTGATTCGAATTTCTGCACCAGAGCTGACTGAGGAATATACGAGCTTTTATCGTCAGGCAGAAGGCTCTTATACTAATACAAAGAACGGAAAACATTGAGCTAGGAGCGGGGATTAATATCGAATTATGAACCGTATGTAACCGATGAAAATGTAAAACTCCAGAAGATCTGCGATACAAATGAGCATGTAGTTATTACATTGCGGCAGGTATATGGCTTCACCAGTAAATGTAAACAAACAGCTATTTAAGCTAGTTGAAGTTAGCCGTTTGGAGGTTAGCTTTCTCGTGCTAGTACCTATAGCTAACGTAAGGTAGTTGGACCAGAACTAAGGTAAACCAACGCCTGTCGTCGTGTTCAAAACCAAATTGAACCTTAGTATAATCGTCTGCAACCGATGACAGCTTTTTGTGCTATCTCAGTTTGCAGTTATTAGCATAATTAGCCTTTCAGCTAACGTCGGCTAAATGTTATTTGTACTAGCAGCCCAGCATAATAACATCAAACTAGCACACTAAATGTACAATAAGCAACACATTTGGCAACAGTATGTGTGTATTTGACATCGACTGATTAACAATGTTTTTCTGAGAGAGATTTAACTTTCAGGATTGGGCTAAAGCTACAATAGATGATCGAGATATCGACTATAGTCCAGTTGATTGGCTGAAAAGAGCAGGACGGGATGAAAGAAAACAACTTAATGACTTCTTAAACATTTAATCACATTGGTGCTCCGAACCAGCGTCGTTGCAGAGCAATATGTTTAAGCATTCTTAGTTGCATATTGTAGGCGGAATTTCACAGTTTTGCATTTATACTCTTCGGTTTGTTTGACAGGAACAATACTTAGCTGCTGTGTTTGGCTCGTTCCTCCTCTCAGAGGCAGCAGTCGGCAGTAGTGCATTAAAACAGACGACAGACTTTCTAGTCAAAGTACTGGACTGTAAAGGGAGACACAAGTCAGCCAGGCGGCATGGAGTGGATTGATAAATCGATTTAAATGACCAGTAGTTTGATTTGAATATATTAAACAATACATCTAAAACTCATGCGAATTTAAATATAAACGTTGTGCGATTATAGTTTTGTTGTCTATCTTCTTACAGACTGTTTAAAGGAGAACACAGCCTTGTGAGAGTTTGTATTATGTAGCTGTGTTTGAGGGCCCAGCGGTAAGCCTCTCAGCTGTGTTTTGGTTGCTAGTGGCCTCCCCTCCCCCAGTCTTGAGACTCCCGATTCCTCCCGACTGTTGGACACTGTTCGCCGGGTTTCCTCTTGGTTTGTTAAGACCGAAGAAAGGCCGTGGCCCCGAGTCGCAGTCCTCTGGACTCGGAAGCAGTTAAAAAGTGGATGTAATGGAACTTATGTTTGCCGAGTGGGAGGATGGGGAGAGGTTCTCCTTCGAAGACTCGGACCGGTTCGAGGAAGACTCTCTGTGCTCCTTCATCTCAGAGGCAGAGAGTCTCTGTCAAAACTGGAGGGGATGGAGGAAGCAGTCTGCCGGACCCAACTCCCCAACTGTCAAGATTAAAGGTTGGAGAACACTGACACACACACACACACACACACACTTATTCATACGTTTTCATTCAACATGAATTTCCATAGTGAGTGTGAATGTCTTTACTTTGCTGGATTACAACAATCACCAATATTATCTGTTGCTCTAAAACCTTTTATGTGATATATCTATTATAAAATATACTATTAGTTAGTTTAATGTACACGTAAATTGGAGTGATACATTATAGAAACGTACTTGTTAGTTCAGTGACATTCTAAACACTGTAGCTGTCACTGATATTATTCAGTTAAGTAAGCGAGTCCAGCATCCTGTCAGCTCCACTGGCTCTGCATATACAGGACTAACATATAAGTCACTGATTTTTGTGGATTTAGCAGAAATATAGTGGCAGTTTCTCACAAGTTAGTCAGCAAACTGCTACTTCAGTCATCTCAAAGCCCTTCCGAAGACTGTTTGTACGGTGTATATAAATCATTGTATGGACTGTAATGTGATGGATGTTTCCTGGGAATGTGGCGCTCACTGGCTACAGAACCCACAGCCTGGGTCCAGAGAAGAGCCTACCCTAGATTTCTCTGGGGTTACTCTCCAGAGACTCCTCCATGTTCCTGTTTACAAAAGCCATCAACAAGCAGAAAGCCATGTGCTACAGGAACAACAGTCAGTGCTAGTGAATGACACCAGTTGCCTTCACATGCAGCAGTTTACTTTCAGAGTAAGAGTTTAGTAAGCCTTAAGTGAGTCAGCGAGAGCAAACTGATTTACTCTGAATTTCATTCAATGTATTTGACAGATTGGCTTCAACTTCTCATAATTTGTCCCAAAGATAAAGACGTGTCTTGTTAATTCTTCTCTTATCTGTGCTGTATGTCTTTGCTCGCCCACATGATTTTTAGTGGTTCTCAAAATCCATGTGCCACAAATGGCTTGCCTTCAGTCGTTTCATAACGTTAATGAAAGAGTTTCTTTAAAATATAATGGAACAGTATTCCATTAACAAATGTGCCAAGTGAAGCAGCTCCAGAAGTGGGACCCAAGTGGTTCAAAAGGCTAATAATTATATCCAATATTTTAGAATATGTTTTGCATTGACCTAATGCTCTGTACATTTCTGTAGGTTAACAACTGTTATTGCAATAAATCTGTGTGGTAAGACATTCCAGTTCACCTGCAGTTCTGACTTTGCCCACTGCACCATTATTCTTTCACCTCATCTAACAGATCATTGTGGCTACTTTCTGTTTTAACCTTCTTCCCTGCAATATTTAAAACTCACCCCTGACAGATGTCCTTATCCTTATCCTTATCTTCCTGTTTACACAAGGGAGGGCTGTAAGTTGCCAACCTCTGTGGCAGATAAGGATGTACTTTAAATTTTCTGTTTTTGAGATGGCCATGTGTGTAAAAGTGTCAGGTTTGAGAAGATGGAAACACTGTCTGTTGTAAACACTGCTTTATCCTACACAGGCTGCAGTAATAAAGGCAGATTTGATTGTTCTAAAGCATCACAGCTCTCCTTCTTAATCAAAGCCTTAAAGGGTAATTACAATATTTTAAAACTGAGGCCCTGTATTTACATGTTTTGGTGTGTAAATAAATTATACTTACCAAAAGCTTTAGAATCAATCCAGTAGATTGCGTCTGCTGGCAGCCATGACATGGTCGCAATGTAATCCTTTGGTACAACTCCAACTGTCAAAGTTGCGTCCACTAAAAGTGCTTGTTTTTTCACTGAAAGGTTGAGGTTGTTATTTTATGTGTCTGACAATATTACAGAATCAATTCTTTTTTGTTTAATAATAAGATCCTTTTTATAGAGAGAAACACAAGTCTTCCTTAAGGAGAAGTCTTGCTCTGAAATCGCGCAACATTAGTTGTTGCCTCATCTAGATTGTCAAAATCGGTCAGCCATGATTTCGTGAATAAAGTGTTGCTTGCAGTTCCTCTAGGTAAACTCAAAACCTCCCTCTCCAGCTCTGACCCACCTTTCCACTGTAGTCTTCGTACAACGACTCAGCTTATGAGATTTCAGAGTGAAACTTCTTCTTGAACGATGTAAACATGTAAATATAGGGCCCAAGTTTAAAAATACCAGAATTTCCTTTTAACTTGAGCATAAAACTTTAAGGCAGCTCAGCTCAGGCTTTACCACTGCCTACCAATAAAAGTTCACCAATATATGCACAATAGACAGAAAAAAAAGGGGAGACAGGTAAACATTCACAATGTCTTATTTATATAAACCCGTTTCCATCAGGTTGTAACATGTGATCTGACTGTATCCCGATATCTGATATTGATCAGAAAAAACATCAATGCAGGTGGAAATGCACACAGCAAGCATTGTGGTCTGAATGTGACGGGCTAGGACTTCAGCCTATTATTAAGGCTGATGTCCTAGTAGCCTATAGACGCTGTCTGATGCATGTATTCTCTGTCACATGACCTTCGCTTTCCATGTCGTTGCAGGTACTCTATCAAGAGTATCACGGATCACTTTCCTTGACCTGAAATCTCCTGTCCCTGTTAACAAATGTGCTAGCTACAATCACCATTCGGGATGTGAAAATGAGAACATTTGTTAATCTCAGTCAATCAAGGCGTAAAACTAAAGACTTGTCATTATCAAGATAATGTATCCAGACAGTAATCCTATCACTACCGAAGAAGAATGATTGCTGCAATGCAAGAGCTAATGGGGATCCTAATAAACTAAACTAAACCAGGTGGATGGGCCATTAAGTTGTGGTTGCTAACATGTTAACAGTAGCCTGCTTACACATTTTACAGACACGAGTCAATCTTGTATTCCCATTGGAGAGTCGTGTTTGTGTCCACCTAATGAATTTAAGTTCAATAGCTTTGTTTTTAGCTCTGATTTGGTCTCAACCAACGTGTGACAAAAATATTAAGCTCTTTGGCTTGTAAATGATTCACTGTGTTCACCAGCTAGTAGCTAACATTGTTAGCAGCAGTGGTTTTGTCAGAGTAAAAGCTGCCTGCTGCTGCTAGGAGAAGGGTTGATAACGGCAGAGACTGAATCACACAGTCAGACCAATGGTCTAAAAGAAATGTTTGTGTGTTTGCCCTTTCCATTACATGTAATCATTTGATTCAGTGTTACAACAATATTAGTGAAGTTTGGAGTTATTGTGTCCCTTCGGATATGTGTCAGCCGCAAGCCAGCAACTTACAAGAATAACTATGTTTCTCTGTTTTTCTTCTCGGTGAGTTCCATCAGTCACAAATGCACACACAAAGTCAGCAAAGCCAAATCGAACTTAAGTTTGATCTTCTCAACAGCCAGACATAAAAACATAAAAAAGACAAGAGAATAGTCCCTCCATATGATATGTTTTTGATTCTTATAAAGTATAAGGAGCATAACATGCACAACATAACAGGGACAGGTGTGTGCAAAACCTGTTGACCATCTGCCGAGCAGCTGAAAAAACACTTGGGGGAGGGGAATGGTAACAAGTATGTTATGGGCAGGTACATGATGTGGGTTTTCATCCTGTCAAATGCATTGCATGTTGAAGTAAAGGTTAAAATTAATTGCTCACCGATAAAATTGGTTAACTTCTTGTGTAATTATGTAATATATTTGTGTAATGATTTTCATGTTCACTACTTTTTCAGTTCCAAATTTTGAATCAGTATAGTTTAAGATAGTATGGAGGTCATCATACATTATATTATTATTATTATTATTATTATTATTATTTAAGAAATATAGCCCAGTCATGGATTTTTGAGGCCTGTATTGATATTTGAAAGCTGTATCAAAACAGAACAGTCATTTAAAAGAAAATTAAATAAATAAATAATTTAAATTAAAATACAGTTTGTGTGTGTAGTGGGCACTACATTCTCTTTACAATCTTTCATCCATTCTTTTCAGACTTCCTACTTATTTGTAAAGTAAAGCTTCTTCAAGAGTCTGAATTACAATGTCCTAGAATGTCTGTATTTGTATACATGACCAGAAAATATATGAGTGATTGGCATTAGTCTGACCACATTCAGTACGTTTGCATGCACACACACACTTAAGTCAAGGTACGGTCATAGGCCATTTAATTGGACTGCTGCCATTGTCCCAGTATACAAGCACCAGGAGAGAATCAATTTATTGACAGAAGTATGTCTGACTTCACCACGGTAGGTGGCGGTATGCACCGTTTCAGCTAGTTGCTACTGGACCCTCATCAGGTTGACCTATTACGTCACATACCAAACAAGTTAAGAAGCAGCAAATGGGCTGCACTGCAAATGGTGAAAACATGGATAAAAATGTATTTCTTGCTTTAGCACTTGCCTTGTTGATACCTTCGTTGCCATCGTCTTCTTTTGTTTTTCCCGGCTTCTTGCTATGGAACTATGATTTCCGGGTCAATGCCCAGCGCGGGGAATGTGGTACATGTGCAGAAGGCTGAGGCCAGTTCAGATCCAACTAAGGAGTATACATGAAATGGTAAATTGACTTCCAACCGCATTATCTGGGTTTGTTAGTACAACTTTGAGAAATTTGATTTAATATGATTTCAGTTGGACTAACATGTTTACATGGACTTTAAAAGTCTGGTTTAAATATACAGTTGGGGAAACTGCAGCAATGCTGGAAACAGTCACTACGTTTACTATACTTAAATTGCCCCCCGGGGACAAATAAAGTTTTCTGAATTGAATTGAATTTACATGATGTTAGAAAAAGTCTATTAATCTCGCCTATACACTAAGGGGGTTACTATTTATGTGAGGTGTAACAAAAACAAAAAAATTCTTCCATACGAATTCCCTCCATCTTTTAGAGCTAGTTGAAGACTGCCAGTCACTCTCTGACCGTTTAATTTTCATTTCCTGTTCTCATTTCACTTTTACATAGAGCGAGTTTCTAACATTTAATTTTCCGTAAACTCCTATACACTTTAGAAACAAACTCGAGGGAGTTTGACAAATGTCTTAGTTTGTAAATATCTGAACAGGTCCCCATTTTCTAAATAAAAAAAAAACTGATTGTAGTGATTGCTTAAAATGTCATATGAAGTGAGTGAACCAATCACAAGCCTCCACTGATTATGCATTGTCTCTACTTATGTCCAGTTCAGCATCCAATGCTTTTTTAATGTTCCTCTTAATGTATTAAATGCGTGTTTCTGTGAGTAGATCTCACAAGAAAACATTACCTGTCTTGCATCGAGACGTCTTCTGCTGTGTGCACGCACATCCGGCCTCATATCTTTTTCTTCCATTGAGTTTGTTATGGTGGTCGCATCCATAAATATTGCATTGCCATCTGCTCTACTGTTTCTTGCTCCATCTATTCCGGTATTGCCATGGCATGTGTGAAAAGGCACCAGACAGAAATGTTCCTGAATGTAGCTGCATGTGTGAGTAGTGTAAAATCACCTACAGGCTGCCTAAAAGGTTATCCCAGTAATTTACTGGGAACTGTGTGTGGAATAGTGGGATTGATTGATTGATTGATTGATTGATTGATTGATTGATGGATGGATGAATAGGCAGAATGGTACAGTCAGCAAAACTGCCACACTTATTCAGTGAGCTACTTGTTGCAGTAATTGTTCCAGCTCCACAAGAGAAACAGATAATCCTTCTTATCTTTTCATTTATTTAAATTCACAGAACACTATTAAGATGCACCAGTCAAACTTAATCAAACGAGGATGGCTTTTTTAGAGTGACCAATACCTAACCTGTTTGTAACAGCTGAGGATCCAGTGTGTATAACAGCAGAGGCTTGTAAATAGGGAGGAGAATACTCCACCCGGCGCACCATAGGTGTATGTCAGTGTACTAATGGAGTGCAGTGGAGAGAAATGGACAGAGGGAGGAAATGAGAAAGGCAGTGAGACAACAAGTGACCCAATGAAAACACTGAATCAGTCCTTAGCTCTTCACCAGCTAGCTACAAAGGAACAGCTGTTGAAGCGGCTTCCCTCTGTGCTTGCAGCTGATTGGTGGACAGCTTGCTGTCATTCACCTGCCACAGCCAATGATAGGCTGGCAGCATGAACTCTGTTACTACCCAGCCACCCCCTTCTCTCTGTAGCTCTTTACTGTTGCAGTTGCACCGTCACAGTTTCTTACTATATACTAATACTGTAATGTATGCACAACATGCAGATGTTAATAGCACACTTTACTCATTTTAGATGGATGGTTTTGTAGTAATTAAGACATCTGGTAAATAAATCAGTCAGGCTGCAGTTTTACAAGATTACTTACATTTCAAAAGACCATGACATAATGTAATCCTAAAGATTTAGTAGTTTACCTTTCATTCTTGGGCTTTTGCACCAGTATTTAGTAGAAAGATGAGCAATTATGTAACAGTAATAGTATTATTAATGACATGAGAAGTAATAAAAGTCAGTGGTAGTTTTAGTTTTTAAAAATTTGCATCATTTAAAAAATGCTATTTTGCAAGAAAGTCAATAATTGTTGCAGACTTTTATTTTTTAATTACTTACTGTACATTTTTACTACTTCAGCATTACAAGGATGTAGCACTAATTCTAGTGAGGCTGAAACAGCATTTGCAGCATCATCAGTAATGCTGGACCTGTGACACAAAAACTCAAAAAACACAAGGTCACAGAGTATAAAAAGTTTAACTACCTAATGAGATCATATTATGTGAAAAACTCAAATAAGAACACATACACAAATTGTTTTGAAATGCGACACTTGCTAAATGTTCTGGTGAAAGGCAAGCCATTAGTTTTGCTTGGGACTCACTAAAGTTTGTACTAAAGCTCTTGGAAAAGTGCATCAACAGAATGCCAGTCTGGACTGTCTTTCAGACTGAGCTCTCTCTGACTTCACACAGAATTCTCCTCCTGAATGTCACACTCAGACTTTTCCTCATCCTTGGTTGTTTTGTCACTCAGCCTTCTGCTACTACACTCTTATCACCAAAACATAAAGTTTAAAGTCCTGGCTTTTTAACCTACATTAATTATTGAAAATATGTGTTGAGCTTCTTCCCAGTTTGCATGACACTTCTGACAGGAATCTATGGGGGTCAGTTAATGCCCGAAGTAGTAAGCAAGACGTGATGTAAAAAAATGTGTATTTATCAGCCAGTATATTGATATGGGAATTTTTTACTCCCTTATATCTGTATCTGCATAAATCAGGTATCAGTAGTGCTCTAGTTTTTAACACACAGCACACTGGCCTAATGTTTATCTTTTGATAACAATCTCAAATGTTATGCCCTTGATGTTGTGTAAATTTTCCCCTGTAGTATCAAACATGGTGTTGAATATCAATATTTTTCAAGGTATCGTGTCAAAGTTGGAAATTCCAGTACGGTGACAGCACTACTGTATAGTAGTAATGAATAGTCAACCAGTTCAAAGACAATATTAACATTCAGTAGAACTAGGACTAATGATGCATGAATTAGTTTCTAGACAAGTTCAGAACTTTAATGAGAGCAGTCTCATTACAGTGTTGAAAAGACAAAGAAGAAAGACTAGATTTGCTTGGATACACTCTAATCATTTCTTAATTCACACAGGATCAAATACTAAGCAGCAAATGCTACAATATTTTCATGAAGCAGATTTGTGCTTCAGCTACTTTGTATTCTGTAATAGAATAAAAGGCCAAGTCTGTGACAGTGAATGCACATAATGGTTAAATGTTTATATTTACCTTGGTTCACTTTTGGTGTCCTTGTTCTTAGCAGGATGTCTATTTCTGCATAAGTACATTGAGAGCAGCAGAAAACTGGAGTTAAATTGCTTGCATGTGTTCACATACTAGGCCAATAAAGCTGATTCTGATTTCCACCACCTGGTTTTCAACTTTTCTTTGCTTTTTGTCACACAATGGCTTAGCTCACTGATTTACACCCACATAAGATTTGAGTGATGATAGTCTGCTCATCTTGACGGGGTTCCCATGGCTTGTAACCACGAGCCTCTGAGTTTTTACCCCAAGGATGGCATTATATGAACGGAGTGCTTTCCTCCATATATGGTAAACAGAAGCACAAGCAGTGGCTTGGAAATGAGGTCTGTAATCTGAGACCTATCACTTTTTTTGCTCTCAGTGGCAAACTGTGCTCTCAATAAGACTTCTGTCATTGTGCTTATGCTGCCCTTTCTTCAGAAGACACACACGCAAACACACACACACACTGCTTTGATTCCTTCATTGGTCACAGTTTTTGAATCATCAAAAATATATAAATGAACAAATGATTTGTCATGGCCCTGAGAGTTTGCTAGGCTCATTACACCCCACTCCTGTGAATTTTTGGATAAAAAGAAAACCATACTGATGAGTTTGCTGTTGTTTGGGCCTTGCCAGTATGAGACTAGTTTATCATAGCCCAATGTCATTCTGATAAAATGGGTGGAAAAAATTGATCACTTGGTGAAATCCATCATTGATAAAGTTATGCTCACAGGCTTTCATAGAAGTTTTGTTGCAGTTTGTGCTTTGGTCCACTTCCCCAGCCATCATTTCAAGGTGGGGATTGGTGTAGAAACTTTCAAACTTGATTTGCCATTTTAATGTTTACAATCACATTCAACCAAGGCTGGTCCAAGACGAAGGACTGTGAGTGTCGTTAAAATCGAATGGACGTTTTTCTGAGAGGTCTTCGGACCCAATCTGAAACAGAAATGTGGAAAATCTTTTGTGCATATTAATAAAAACATTTTTATTTTTCTAATCTAGTTTCAAGAAACGCACATTGTTATTGTACTCAATAAACTTTGTCGCAGTCTGCTTGGTAGATTTTAATATTACTTTCTTAGGAGAGGTTCAGCTGCTGGATGTATCATTTTTGCTGACCTCCAGTGGTTTGACTTCTCACCTTGATACAGTTATGTAAAAATCATGGAATCCTTGGTAAATAACCTACTCAAATAATAAAGCATAACTACTAGAGCTCCAGTCTGATTACTTGCCAGTAACAAAAGGTGTTCCACAAGGTTCAGTTTCGGGTCCTCTCCTCTTTCACCACCTACATTAATGACATTGGGCCCTATTTAAACAATCTTTGGTGCATGGTCTAAAGCATGTGACACAACTGTGGTTAGGTGGTGTCCAACTCCCATTTGCTAGTTAAACAGTGGATGATCTGGGCGCAGAATAAGGCACACAGTGCAAAGGGGGCAAATACTCTGAATTAGTCATCGGTGTGTTTTGAGCAAAACATACATTAAACCAATCAGAGTCATCTGCCATTCTCTTTAATAGCCAGGTGTGCCAGGACCTGGAGCATTGCAATTAAACAGTGGCACTCATCTTTACTGAGGGAAAGGTATGTGGTTTGTGGCTGCTGGACCTTCTGCCTCTGACGTTTTACAATCATCTGTGCCATTAACAACTCTCTTTGACTGCATATGAAAAAATACACTGATATTCAACTGAGAAGGAGAAAAATTATAATTTTAAACAATAGCGGCTAGGATACAGGTGGATGAAAGTCTTTAATGAGGAAAATATTACTGACATTGGCCGCGTTTCCCAGATTCGATCGTTCTTAAGGACTTAAGAAGGCTCTTAAGAAGGGTTCGGCTAAGAAGGAGCGCTAAGATACGGGTGTTTCCCAGATGCGTTCTTAACTGCCTTCTTAGGAGAACCTTAAGATCAAGCCAAAGAAGCTTTTGAAGAAGCTCTTAGTGGGAGCTGTCCACCGCGCTGCTGCTGTGCTGAATCAATCGATGCCAGGCAGATCGATCACCCACCTCTTTATCAGCGCATAAGTGCGTGTGTGTGTGCGCATGCTGTCAGACCGGGCTGTCCAGGCAAAGAGATCCAACGGCCGTTGGATCTCCGCACGGGGCAGCCGGTACTTTGCCTGGACAGCCCGGTCTGACAGCACGTCCAGTGGGGAGAAGTGCTGACGCACGTATGCATTTATGTAAACCGTCTGGCTTCGCGCACGGCGACGCTGTTGGTTCACAGCGAGAATGTGCTGTATTGCAGCCGTGGTTTCTCACACGCGCGGACTTTGGCAACGCATTTATATACTGTAGAGTAGCAGGTGAAGCCTCTCTGGATGAGGTTCAGCTGAGTTTAATACACCTGTTCCCTTGATATCTGTGAAATGCCACAGGGTTGTTGTTTTTTTTATGTGTAGCCTAGTACTATAAACTCATATATGCAGATGTTGTGGAAAAGTTAAACGTGTAATTCAATAAAAAGGGTTTTTTTTCATCTACCATTTTCTTATATTTTTTTTCTTGCGCCAGTGGTCCGCAGCTATGAGCGCATTTCAACATTGAGCATTGTTTTATTATTTCGCAGAGTGGAGGATATAAATTTCCCTGACGCGCTTGATCACTGAGCATTTGGTCGCTAAGAAGGCTGTTAAGAGTGGGTCAGCTCGATCTTACATTTCCTTCTTAGTGAAAGATCTTCTTAAGCTAAGAGCGACTCTGGGAAACACATCCTTCTTTCACAGCGTTCTTAAGAGCGCTCCTAAGAAGATCTTAGCACTTAAGAGCTTCTTAACGAATCTGGGAAACGCGGCCATTACCTGCAGTGATCCTCCTGCAGCAGAAACAATGTGCATCTTTCCTAATGGGAACAGCGAGGAACAGTGGATAAACTTCACTATTTAAAACTCGCCAACAGGATCAGTTAATATTTCATGTTAGCTAATGTTCTGTGCTATTCTACACATCAAAAGGTCACACACTGTAAAGATTCATACAGTAAAATAGTTGGCCGTGAATTAGCCGCTCTCCAGATAAATCTTGAGATTCTTTCTAAAAATATGTATTTCAGAAAATAAAAGTTCAATTCTGTTTCCTCTATTACAGTGACATTACTGCATGCATGGAAACATTATCAAGGACTGAAAGTAGCCTCTCTAATCCAAAAATCTGTGTAAACACAAATTGAACCAGCCTGTGTGGTGCATGTTAATCAAAAATAATGCACCCTTTAAATAGCAGCAAACACACTGCGCCATTGACTTTAGACCAGCTCTGTGGTGCAGTCACTTTCTGCTGCCAATGTGTCATCAATGCACCTGACCACACCTCACCAACACGCCCAGAAGTGCACAGGTGGGCACAAGTACATTTGCTATTTACACATATTGGGTGCTGGATGTGAAATGACAACTGCACTGGTCCTAAACTAGTAAAGATACTTGCACTGCGCTGTGCGCCACCTTGCGCCAGATCTAAGATAGAGCCTATATTTCTCTTTATCGTTATGCTGATGACACTTGTGTATTGTATCACTGATTCTGTACAACAAGCCACAGAAAACCTGCAACTTTCCATTAATCCTCTACGAGATGCTCTGATTGATCTTAAACTAGTACTAAATGCAGGTAAAACAAAATTCATGCGAGATGTTTACTGTAGTAATTTGCATACATCCACTACAAATGGATCAAACATTGAGTTACTGGAATATAAATACCTTGGCATCTGGCTTGATGAGAAATTCACATTCAAACAACATATAGACAACAGTGTTTCCAACAAAATCAGACTTTAATTGTGGCGGTGGCTGCCATAGGGCGTGTTCTTCGATTTTAAATAAATGACATTTTGAATGAAGGTGTACTCCAGGTGTGTCAGTTCAAGGTGACATCTGTAGGACTAGCTTGAATGCTTTAAAGTTTCTGTCTCTGCCATGGTAATCAATGTCCACATCTCTATTGTATCTTTTGTTGTTTTTAATTTAAAAGTGGAGGAAGACGTTACAGCTTTCCTTTAGCATTTAAATAGTTTCAAATGGCATGTGATACGCATGCACAGAATAGTATCCACAAGTGGTAAACCATCCTCGTGAGGGAGCATTTGTTTCAGAGGTGAAACAGGTTCCACAGAAGGCTGAGAAACACCCTACTGTTGAGTTACTCTTTAATATTTATGTCAGGTAGTTGTTGTCATTCAGCCTGCAGCTCTCAGTAATGTGATACTAGAGTAAGGGAACAAAAATGCACACACACTATCTAAAGTCTTTCTTCTCCATTCCGACTCACTGAGCTAATCTTCCTCTCTTCTGTGGTCTTCCCCAGATGGCCAGGTGATTCCTCTGGTGGAGTTGTCAGCAAAGCAGGTAGCCTTCCACATCCCGTTTGAGGTTGTGGAGAAGGTTTACCCCCCTGTCCCAGAACAGCTCCAGCTCCGCATTGCCTACTGGAGCTTTCCCGAGAATGAGGAGGACATCAGGTGAGAGTACTGATAACCTGGAATTCTTTTCTTCACCTTTCAGGGATGGATGTGTTGGTAATCCTGTCAGCTACTGACAGTTGAAGACACAAGTGCAATCTGCTGATGTCCTGCCAACTGTGAGATTGTTTCCCCATAAGAGAGTAGGAGTATAATAATAAGAGAAGAGAGCTCTTTTAAAACTTTAAGTCTCCTGTGATAATCAATGGAAAAAAGTCTGCACACTGACTCCAAACCACAAACGTTATATTATTATAGTTGTTATAGTTATATATTTTAAAAAATCTGTTCTCACTTCAGAAGCAGACAGTATGTGGACTGCTATGTAGTCAGTCTGCATTTATTTTCCTGTATCAAGATATGGTTTAAAAAAAAAATAAAGTTGATCTTGTCATAGTTGCAGTTGATTTATGTGATTGTTGAGGCCAATACCAGCAAACCACATGGTGAAAGAACTTGAGATTTTGGAAATGTGCTGTTCATTTTGTCAGTGGGAAACCCCTTATGCAGTGGAATTACTTGAGCTGATTTCCCTACTGTTGGGATCTTAGCAGTAATAAATGTTAAATTAGATATGTATGTGTAGCACAGATGGGAGACACAAGACACAAGAGGTAAGGATCCAGGCATCGCTGTTCAGTGCCATCATTTCTCTTAATAAGTTACATTTTTAGCTTTAATTTGTAACATTTGCAAGTGTCAATACATAGAAACAACTAAAACACATGAAATAATTAAAATCTCTAACCCTAGCTTTTAACTGTTTTAACTTGCAGCCTAATTAATGTTGACAGCAGCCAAAACATAATTTTGCCTCTTGTGAAGTCACTTAAATCATGAATATTTACTAGTGACAACTGGGGATGTCAGCACAAACTAAAACTTAGGAGCCTGATGCGAGTATTTTTTAGGTGTCTGAGCTTATCAAAATGTTTTGCCAAACTGCATTTTCACTGCAGAAAGTACCCCTAAATGCAGGCGGGGTCAATAATGGCCGGGCTTTGGAGTGAACCCCCTTTTACTTTTCTAGCGGTTGGGAAACAACAGAGGAGACTGATCTTGATGCTTGATCAGCTGCTGCCTTCATTAACTGACACACTGTGACCTATTCTCTACATTACTGCCCAATTGGCAACTTATACAAACTGCTAACCTTGATTTCCTTCTTTCCTTCTTTTCTGCTGCTCTCTCTCTCTCTTAAACATGGTCCCTATGCACAACACACATGTTGTGTGTTCTTTCTTCTCAGTTTGTGGTTGCTTGTTATAACAAGGAAACAAACTTTGGGAAAAGCTACAGGCAGCAAGACAAAAGACTGCTAAAAATACATTGGTTTGGGAAATCCTACATTAGAGCAAAGGCGATGAGACAATTCTGGTTGATCCGACTGACCAGTCAGTGGGCTGCAGTGTTTTAACTAAGGCTGCTCCGATTGATAGGCACCGATCGTTATCGACCAAATGTGTTGTAAAAAGTTTGATCGGAGGTCTCTATAGAGCCTGATTAGAATAGCCGATCAGATAAACACACGAGACAGTTTGTCTATCCGCCGCTTAAATGCCACACACAGCGCAGGATTCTGCTGCTTGCCTGCTGCCAACAGCTTACCAGCTATCCTTTTGCCAATATCGATACAGATTTCCGCGCACTCTTGTTTTAAGCAGTGTAATGTAATCGCAAGGCCCCTGCGGGGAATAGGTGGACCGGTACTGGGGAACAACTCTCATAACGTTAGGTCTCATGCTGAGAGGCCAGCCAATGATTATAACTAGTACTGACACAGTGCTGTGAAGAGAGATAACTATGGTAACAGCAGGAGAAGACGCGGCTTGTTGGAGTCAGAAGTAGTCCTTTCAATTTATTATTTGGCATTGTCTGTTTATATTTTCTGTTGTCCTGAGTGGGGGGACAGTGTAACGTCGTTTGTTTTGTGCCCTGCAGCATGAGAGCTAACAGCAACCAGAGCTAACAGCTGACTGAGCTAACAACTTGCAGCTGACAGCAGAGCTAAACACAACAGAACTGTTCAGAGGAACATAAAGTGTTAAACTGTGAACTGTTTGATGTAGTTTAATGTGACAACACAGCAAGGTAACACTAAATAAATGTACTGAAGTACTTTAGCTGAGTACAGTTTGTAGGTGAATGTACTTTGGAGTTACGGACACTTTCCATCTGTGTACATTTTATCAATCTGAATTAACAAGGTACAAGCGGTGACCAGGTGGTGGAGTCGTGGCTTCAGGGCACAAAGACTGAGACAACTGAGACTGCCTTTTTATCACACACACTTGACAGAGTCACAAACCTAGACAGAGTGACTCAATTTTAGAGGTCACCACAGAAAAATTATTGTCAGCACTTGCTGTAGCTTAAAATAGGGTGTTTCAAAAAGTGACAGGTGGAATCTCTAGTTAGGAAGCTGACATTTTTAGATTGTGCAATTGTCCAGAAGTATTATAGGAAGCTTCCACCTTTAGGCCAACTTAGATTGAGGCACACAGTGGTTCCCTAGACAGAGGACATCCTTACAGCATTCACTAACAAGTGGAAGAAGAACATGGATCTCAGTATCTCAGCACCTTGGCATCGTATGTCTTCTTATGTCTTCGTGAAAAAGTTATCTAAAAATTATTTCTGCCTTTTAGAAATAAACTCAACACAGATAGACTCCTGACATGGATGGATGGATAAACAGGACTCACCAGTGTAGATACACTCAGTTTTGTGATTCAGTGATTACTAATTTGTTTCTCTTTATCTTTCTTCTATCATTTTTCCTCTTCTTGTTCTCTTCTTGTCTGACCTCTATGGTTCTTCTGTCCCGTGTCTGTCTCTGTCCTCCTGCTGCAGGTTATATTCCTGCCTGGCTAATGGAAGTCCAGATGAATTCCAACGTGGAGAGCAGCTATACAGGATCCGAGCTGTCAAAGACCCCCTGCAGATTGGTGGGTTGAGTTGTCGCACTTACTATACCGAGACTCAAAGAGGCATTTATCATTCCTATCGTAAACTATAACAGTATGCACTATAGTTTGCGCAGAATGGTATAAAAATCAGCTAGACTTAAGTTTATAATGATGGCATGTACAGCTTGAGTAAACCATGTGATTCTAAGGAACTCCATTCACTTACATTGTCGCTATAAATCACCAAATTATTACATTAAAAATTCCTTTCATAGCTTCACTTTTTAATGAGTGAGTCAGATAAAATATGTATCGTGCTTAGTAATTGTTGTTGTCTCTTGTCCTTCTGTGACTGTCTCCTCTCACCAGGTTTCCATCTCAGTGCTACAGTGGTGTCCAGTCAGGCCGGTCAGTCTAAAGGAGCTTACAACGTGGCGGTCATGTTTGATCGCTGTCGCATCACTTCCTGCAGCTGCACCTGTGGAGCTGGAGCCAAATGGTGTGCTCATGTGGTGGCCCTCTGCCTCTTCAGGATCCATAATGTGAGTTTGTGTGTACCCTAGGGAATTCTATCAAACTGTATCACATCATCAAATCAGTTGGCCTCCTTTTATCAACAGAAAACCAAACAAAAAGTATTCATTCGGGCACGACATCCTTATCAGATGGGGGATGGGGAAGTGGGTCAAACCCAAAATGATTAGTCAAGTCCCAATAATCAGTCTCAACACAAAATTAATTTTTAATTGTTGTTAATTGTAATTAAAAGTTATTTTTTAGGATGAAAAGCAGCATGACATGCAGCAAAGAGCCACAGGTCAGACTCAAAGCCTGGGCCACTGCAGCGAGGGCTTGACTACAGCATTTTTAATGCAAATGCTAAAGATGCTAAAATCATAACAATATCCCATTCATGTATTAATTGTTAGATTTTAACCACAAATCTCTGAAAACTTTTAATTTAATTCTTAATGAAAAACATTAATATTTTTAATAATGTAGCAGGTAAGAGGGTTCCTTGTACTATTTACATCTTTAATACTTTCTTTCATTTAAGAAGCAAATTTGGCACTGTAACTGAATAATCCCTAACTGAATCAACATTGACTTGAATAGGAAATTAAATCAATCGCGACATCAGTGGTGATACCCAGCTGGAGTCAAATACACTACACCTTACCTTCCTGGAAAGGATGTACGATTGGTTGACAGGAAGTTACAGTTTGTACCAACATGATGTAGAGGGGATGCTCAACTAGCAAAATGAATCTTTAGTCTACCTGTCATCAACTGTGTTGTCCTGTGTGCTTTTTAGTACACCATTTGTATCAGGCATTTTAAAATATTTTTTCAACACGTAAAAAAAATGATGTTTCTGGAAATGCGTGTCTTCTGTAATCTAAGGTGTATTTTTAAGTTTGGATTTTGTGAGTGCTACATAGCTTGTTAACTGAGGTTGTTGGGTGTTGGTTTGTCTCTATATATGTGTCTGTGTGTGTCTTCAGGCATCAGCAGTGTGTCTGAGGGCTCCAGTCTCTGAATCTCTGTCAAGGCTGCAGAGGGACCAGCTCCAAAAGTTTGCTCAGTACCTAATCAGTGAGCTGCCTCAGCAGGTAATATCCAGTTCCCAAACCAGTTGTTCTCTATAGAACAAAGTATTGAACAAAATGTATCTCTGCATATGTAATTTATATATGAAAAAGAAAGTTTGGTATTCATTCAGTTTTGTGTCCCCAGATCCTACCAACAGCTCAGCGGCTGCTGGATGAGCTGCTGTCCTCTCAGTCTACTGCCATCAACACTGTGTGTGGAGCTCCAGGTACAGTACAAGAAATGAAAATATAGATTGTTTATAACATACAGTACAGCAAGAGAACAATGTGGAACAGTCCTAATGTGCACTGTCTGATATTCAAACCAGGGGAGAACTTTTAATTGTTTCATTCAACCTTTTGTCTGCATATAATAATGTGAACCAGTTTCAGCCTACATTATCGCAGATTTCTGTAGCCAGATGGCAGTAATGTTACCTATAGCATTGGCTGAGGATATAGGAGATATATCCTGTATGGGGTCTCCCTGAAGTGAAGAGTAGGAGTATTCGTGGACAGAGGAGTGTTTTTGTCACGGAAGAAAGGTTTAAAGGGAATTGTGCTGTCAAACCACAGATGCTCTACATTTTTTTTTCAACTCAGCACTGTAACATAGGAAAAGGAAAGTCCTTAAAATGTAATTTAAAACAGTACAGTTACTGGTCTTTGTAATGCATGACAATTTTCTCTGGGGGGCTTTCTAAGGGAAAGATCAGATTATCTGTATAATGTGTATGTGTGTGTATATGTGTGTAGACCCCACAGCAGGCCCTTCAGCATCTGACCAGAGCACCTGGTATTTGGATGAGTCGACCCTCAGCGACAACATCAAAAAGACTCTGCACAAGTTCTGTGGGCCTTCACCTGTAGTCTTCAGGTACACACTGCTTATCTCACTTAATGGTCCTGAGAGGGGCTGTATGTAAGATATGGCCCCAATATAAAAAACAATCAAGAAATTAACTAACATTATCAACAGAGTGTGAAGTAACAACAGTGTTGATGTTGTATTGTGTTGCAGACATGCTGCTAAGTTAGCATGCTAACCAGCTAGCCCTGACCTTTCCTGTCCCTTGATACCACTTTGTAGTGCAATAGGCCGATAGCACCATAGTTTTTTAGTAGGAAGTTGTATGAGTATCAAGGCCACTGCTCATTAAGAAAATGTCGAGGAGGAGATATTTTGATCAGTATTTTTCTTACTAAACAGAAAAGAAAAAAAAACCCTTCCAAATTCAAATTTCTCTTTTTTAGTGAACTAAGATGAGCTTAATTGCCTCATAAACTCACTGTAAAACTCTTCATTCAAACATTAACAAAATAAAAGTCACCAAAACAGTCTTGGTTTTTCTTTCCACAATCACCTCTGATTTGGTAGAAATAATCCTTAATCTACCAAGTAAGATGTCAAAATATTCTGGCTCTATACGCCGTTTAAGCCCGCTGTTGATGTCCAACTCTTTCTCTGAGTCCTTCACGCCTCCACTGACCTTGTAGTCATAGTACTCCACTTCTCCAACCCTGTTCACACATGCACTTCACTATATAAATGTGGTGCCAATTTTACATTTCAGCTTTTTTTATTTGAAAAAATCACAAATCCAGAATTAACGCAACATGGAAATCTGTTAATTGGACCATGAAACATTTCCTCTTCACTTATCACAGTCTGAATTGAATCTAGTCATATTGAGGGAACACTACTGTAACTAGTAGTGTGTGTGTGTGTGTGTGTGTGTGTGTGTGTGTGTGTGTGTGTGTGTGTGTGTTTGTGTGTGTGTGTGTGTGTGTGTGTGTGTGTGTGTGTGTGTGTGTGTGTGTGTGTGTGTGTGTGTGTGTGTGTGTGTGTGTGTGATCCACAGTGATGTAAACTCCATGTACCTGTCGTCCACTGAGCCACCAGCCGCTGCTGAATGGGCATGTCTGCTGCGACCTCTGAGAGGCCGAGAGCCAGAAGGTATCTGGAACCTCCTGTCCATTGTCAGGGAGATGTTCAAGAGACGAGACAGCAATGCAGCCCCACTGCTTGAGATCCTGACCGAGCAGTGCCTCACCTACGAACAGGTACGTCCTCAACATTGACACAGGCTCCAGGTGCTGAAAGTAAACCAGTGCAAAAATTAAAAACTACACTCATGTGCATGTTAGTGATAATGTTGGAGTTAATAGCCGGGGAAGTCAAAAATGTAAAGGAAATAAAAATGTGCTATCTTTGTTGTGATTTTTTTTCTTTGAGGTAGCTCTCAGAAATCTCAAGGCTGTGGGGAGATATTGCAAATGCTCATAAAACCAAACTAGAGAGTCTTTATGATATTTTGTATCTGCCAATATCACATACTTTGCTAATTTACCCCTCCATCAATGTACTCACTGGCTCAATCCCATTTCCAATTTCTAACCTTACCCCAAGTTTTCAGGTCCCCCCTTACCCCTCAGAACAGAGTTACAAGGGGTAGTAGTTTAAATCTCCACCTATGAAATTTGGATGATCTTTCAAGACCTTCATACATCATCAGTTGTTGTTGATGGCGTTTATTAAGAGACGCAGTGGATATTTCCAATATGCTGTCCAGGCTTGCCTTGGTAGTCTGTGTTCCCTGTGTTACACAGTGTTCAGGCATACACCAATTACACCATACAGCAGGAGTCGCATTCACTTATCACATAACAAGAGTGAGGTGAGTTTACTGACAAGACGATGGAGGATTTGTTGTCGAAGAGACAAGCAAAAGTGCCTATTTTGCAAAATGTCAGATTTAAACTCAATGCTAATAGAGAACCCGATAACGTTAATGAGGGAAAAGGTATTGGTTACCTCAGTGAGAAATTGGAGATGTGCAGCCTGTCACCTGCAGCTCTTCATCTAACTGCTCCTTCTTGTTCAATTACACCCTGACATATTTCAAATTGATCCTCTGTCAAAAAAATTCCAAAATAACTGTTGTTTTGCTCTCTAGATGCATTTTTGATGAACGATAGTGGTGTTCATTCACTGAACACATTGCATTTCCTGTGCGCCTACTTCAAAATAAGTCAACTCGTGTTTAATGCTTTTAATGTGAAGATGCTGCAGTAGGAAATACCAGGTAACACTGGTGTTGTCACAAGCTTATTAGCTGGTAGGAAAATTTGGACACTGCAGCAACCCCAATGCCATTTCCAGCTGTTGTGATTTCTCTTGTGTTGCTGGTATTATCACAATGTTATTTGCAACATTAAAATACATCAAAATTTGGCACCGTCATGCACAAATCAGGAATAAGTTTTAGCTAGCTACCAAGACATCAGCAGTAGTAGTGATTGTTTAATGCTTGTTATAAAGAAAAAGGTGAAACAAAACAGAGGGGTAGGGCTTAGTGTGTTGGGATCAGGCCATTATTCACTCACAAGCCCACTAATTTAAATGCCTTCTTTGATTCCACCAATTATATTTCTGAATGGAAGTATTGATTGAAGGGTTTATTTACAGGGTTAATTCAGTTTGGTCCAGACCACCTGTCACTTACTCAGTTAGTTGTTTTTATGACATTACGGAGAACTTAATGACTTTTATTCATGTTGGTGCGCTGTGCTGGCAATTTTCCAGACCTCTAACCTTTTAATATATATGAAATGCTAAAGATAGACATGAAATTCGTATGTTGACCTTGAATTAAAAAGAAAGTTGAAGTACATGTTGCTCACTGAATTGTGTGTGTTCAGATCATCAGCTGGTGGTACAGTGTTCGGACCTCCGCATCGCACAGCAGTGCCAGTGGCCACACCGGACGCAGCAATGGCCAATCAGAGGTGGCAGCTCACGCCTGTGCCAGTATGTGTGATGAGATGGTGGTGCTATGGCGGCTGGCAGTGCTTGACCCCACTATGAGCCCCTGCAGGTGAGACCATTGGCACCAGGCAACACACTGCTTATAGTCTTGTTAAATTGTCACTGAGTTTGGTCATGAAATATGATATATCCCACGGAGAAGTTGTGTAATATCAGCACACTTTTCACTTAAGGATTGCATCAGACAACATATTTAAGTTGGGGGCAAGTCGTAAATAGGGACCATAATTAACAGCAAACCGTGTATGCTCTCCTCTAGGCGTCTGGAGCTGGCAGGCCAGCTGAAGCAGTGGCACCTGAAAGTGATAGAGATAGTGAAGAGGGGACAGCATCGTAAGTCTCTGGATAAACTGTTCCAGGGCTTCAAGCCCGCTGTGGAGTCCTGCTATTTCAACTGGGAGGTGGCCTACCCACTTGATGGCATCACCTACTGCAGTGCTGATAAGAAGAGTGCCACATTCTGCTGGTCCAGGGCAGTGCAGCTCCAAAGAGGAGCCAAAGCTGCTGCAGGAGGAGGTGGAGAAACTTCCGAAACCGGTGGTGTAGTGCGAGGGGAAAGTGGAGCTGGAGATTTTAAAGGAAGAGGAAGTGGGCACTCATCCCAACAGGAGGTGGCAGTGCGACCCAAGGAAACTATACTGACCAAGAGGAAAGGTCTGTCAGTGAGTGGTGGGGGAGGGATGCTGGTCCGTCTGGGAGGGAGCGTCTCTCTGTCCTTGGAAGATGGAGGAGGGAAGTGCATGTACAAAGGACCGGGCTCCTCCTCTGGAGGTAAGCTGAAACTGACACAGGGAGGTGGGAAGGGGGCAGCTGTAGGAGGTCCTGGAGGAAGTGGAGGGTTAGGAGGGGGTAAGCATGCCAGTGCCAAGAGAAGAACCAGCAGTGAGGACAGCTCCCTGGAGCCGGACCTGGCTGAACTCAGCCTGGACGACGGCTGCAGTCTGGCTCTGGGGGCTGAGGCCAGCAACACTTTTGAGTTTCTCCCCCCACCCCCAGAGATGCTGCCCTCCCCGAGCCCACTGCTTAGAGACTCACGCAAGTACAGCAGCGGCAGCGGAGGGAGCAAGATGTTTGAAACAAAGCGTGTCAGCCAAGCCTCAGCTACACTTCCTGCTGCAGAGCCTGCTCCACCTTGCTTCCCTCCCAAAGAGACTGTGGTGGTTGTTATGGACTTGCCCAATGCTACAGAGAAGGAAGCAGAGCTGGAGGTGGAGCCTGTCCAAAACAGAGATGAAGATGCAGATTCAGCTGGCAGTAACCAGCCTTCCACCTCCACCACAACAGCAAGATCAGGTATCACTGAAAAGGCTGCCAAACCACCACAGGGTGGCAAAGAGGCAGCATTAGCTGGATCAGCTACAGGTGCACAAGCTAACCAGGCAGCAGAAGCAGCAGGTGGAGATGCAGGAGAGGCTGTAGGTGAGGATGACTATCAGGCATACTACCTGAATGTTGCCTCAGAGGAGGGAGCAGACAGACAGCTGGCTGACAACCACCAGGAGGAGGAGCCAGACATCTTTGCAGGGATGAAACCTCTGGAGCAGGAGGGGCGCATGGAGGTGAGGAAGGAGCACAAGTGTTGTGCTGGTTACATTGTTCACAGCCAGAGCTTTACAGGAATGGATGTAAAGATTCAAACACATTCTGACCTCATCCATAAAGGTCACGTCACACACATAACGCACCTTCAAACAATTTGGTCAAAATTGTATTTACCAGAAGACATTTGAATTTGATTATCTTTCAGCTGTAACAGTAACATCTATATTGGTGTTCTCCAGTGGGCATGAATGTTTGGTACACACTGACAGTGTCAATACAGCAGTTTGATTGAGGCAATACCTGTGTGAATGGGCACAAAAAATAGGCCAACCATAGCTGATATTACCTCTATTATTCATCTCAAATCAGAGTAGTGGACACTTACCTGTTGGTAAGCTGTGAGTTAAGTCTGGTCACCTGGCATGACCACATCTGGACCGGTGGAAGAGAGACTGCTCTTTCGCTAGCAGATTACATGCTGCCACAGCTTCCTATCATGGACCACTGACTGACTATAAAATGTGGACTCAGCTTCCGGGTCTGAAAAGTGTTGCCAATGTAGAGGTGCCTTTTACAGTACCTGCGTTGTGTTAATGGCCAGCAGAGGGCAATTCCACTGGTTTAAAAAAAGTCTTACTGTACATGAACGTATGAGAAAATGACCCTGCTTCTCACTTAATTTATAACCTCAGTAAACTGTATTCCTAATGAGCTTATGGTCTCAGTCTTGAACCACACTGCCAGTAAGAACATGGCAATTTGGATTTTCGTTGTTGCCTGCAGCTGCCTTAACTTTCACTTCCAAATAAGTGGTAATTGAGTTAAATGCTATCAGTCTGATAGCGGTCAATCTGGCTGATTGCATGCTGCTTGCTCTTAATTGTGTAAGTGTCCAGCTGTCTTTACAGCACATTGTGAATAAAACGTTATTTTAAGTAATAGAAAGAATTCTCAACTCAATTTCAAAAGTAAGATCTGGGTTGTAAAAAATACAGGAATTTCCATTAGTGAAAAGAATGCATGACTTTCGAATCAAGCTAATGAAGATGTCTTGACCAAAGGAGAATGATTATTTTGCTCATTATTGTTCTACTGGTTGTTTTAATTTTCAGCTGTGTTTACACCTGACTGGACCTAATGCCATTAGACAAAAAACATCCAGACTCAGCGGCATAGATGAGAAAACCCCTGTGCTCCTCTGAATACTGTTGCTGTGTGTGTGTACAGGTGCTGTTTGCATGTGCAGAGGCTCTCCATGCTCATGGATACAGTAATGAGGCGTGCCGGCTTGCTGTGGAGCTGGCCAGAGACCTGTTAGCCAACCCTCCAGACCTGAAAGTGGAACAACCACAGACTAAGGTAAATCCAGTCCTAGCAGTGTCAAAACACATTCTCCTGTGTCCTTTGACTTCTCTTCTCTCCTTTTAGTCAATCTTCCAAACTCATCAGTCATCATCTTAAACTATGTAGCAGGAGGAAAGCAATCAGATTTTTCTAATATCTGTGTTATATTGGCATTGTTACTCTCCCAAATTGTTACTGTGCCAATTTCTAGTCATGCAACAAATATAAACTAGTCATTAAAGTTAGAAAATACAGATGTTGAGTGTGGTAAAGTGTTGTTTCATGTTCTAACATCGTTATTATTTCCCTGGATGTTGGATGTAGGGTAAGAAGAGCAAGGTGTCAACCAGTCGTCAGACGCAGGTAGCCACTAACACGCTGTCAAAAGCTGCCTTCCTCCTCACTGTTCTCAGTGAACGACTGGAGCTACACAACCTAGCCTTCAGCACCGGCATGTTCTCCCTGGAACTCCAGAGACCACCGGCATCTACCAAAGCTCTGGAGGTCTCTCACTCTCACACAAATCACACACAAATCCTGAAAGTTAATACTATTGAATGGTTGTTGAGTTATGTTTATTCAATGTTAACAGTTCCTTTTCCTAAAACACTGTGTTTTAATTATTTATTTATCACATAATCATATCTAGATGAAGCAGGAGTGTGAGTGAAGGAAAGTGAAATCATCTGTATGCCAAACATTGTAAAAGGTTGTACCATCCATTAGCTTCATTAGCATTTAAAGGCAGAAACTGGCTACTTGTCCTTGTATAAACTGTATTGTATATGGTGTCTCCAAACTATGCTTATAGAATGTGGAGACATGAACGTGTATCACACATACTGACAGAGTGTATGTTTGTGTGTTGACCAGGTGAAGCTGGCCTACCAGGAGTCGGAGGTGGTAGCGCTGTTGAAGAAGATTCCGCTGGGCCTGGTGGAGATGTCGGCCATCAGAGAGAGAGGCGAGCAGCTCCGAGACGGAAACTTCTGTGATTACAGACCTGTGCTGCCTCTCATGTTAGCTAGCTTCATCTTTGATGTACTGTGTACCCCAGGTAAGCACCAATTATTGTTTGATTGTTGGACATTTGTATGGTCAGTAGTTTATATTGCTTTTCTTTCAAACAGAACAGAACAAAACAACACAACACATCAGATACAACAAGAGATGAGAGACGGGGCACTTGGAATAGAAACAAGGTTACACAATTATAAGACTGAGCAAAAGACAACACTGTAACTGAGAGTGGATAAACAAAATTCAAATGAACAGAAAATAAATAACTTAATTGGTGAGCACAACACAGATCATTGGAAATTCAGAGTATAAGATTTTAAAAGTTGAACTTGACTTGCTGGATATGTAATTTTTTGCTGTGAGTACTGTGTCTTTTTAAAACAAAAAACATACTTTTAATATTGTTTTTGTCTCACATAGTTCTAGTTTGGTCTGATTGTTGAAATAAGCAAAGCCAACTAGTTTTCTCTTTATAGATATAGAAACATGACATGCCCAGGCTCAATCAGGAGTTTCTGCTCTGACATTTTCAGTGGCAAAAATATTCACAGTGGGTCAAGCATTATGTCAAAAGTAACAGCAGCAGCTTTAAAAAAACCATCAGCTTACCTGCTGCAGTTGTTGTCACCAACTCCAAAAGGTTCCCGCGCCAGGCTTTCCGTGAGGTACACAGTGATGAATATGGAAGCCCATTACTGCCAGTTAAAGAAAAGGATAAGATGAAAACTAAGCTTAATGGAAAAATATTCCCATTTTACGCAAATCATCATTTTCAGAGAAAAAGCAATAACCATGCGATGAGCGAGGTAGAAATTATCAGATACAAAATTATAATAATATGGGACTTTAAAATGTTGGAATGTTGAAATTATGTAAGTATTATGAAGTATGAGTTGAAGTCATAACTATGAGTTTTAAATGTATTAATTTAATTACCGGCCGACCTAAGCCGGCCAAAATGAAAGTCACACACACTGATGTTTCGTTGGACCGCCTTTAACTTTGGCTACGGCACGCATTCGCCAAGATCTTGTATTGATGATGGGAGAGTCTGGCTGCTGTCTCTTCTCCAGCACATCCCAAAGAGTCTCATTGGGGTTCAGGTCTGGACTCTGTGGTGGCCAATCCATGTGTGAAAATGATGTCTCATGCTGGAGTATGCCCATGCCATCAGGGAAGAAAAAGTCTGTTGATGGAAAAACCTGGTCATTCAGTATATTCAGGTAGTCAGCTGACCTCATATTTAGGCCATGTAAAGTTGCTGAACCTAGACCTGACCAACTGAATCAACCCCAGATCATTACACTGCCCCCACAGGCTTGTATGGTAGGCACTAGGCATGATGGCTGCATCACTTCATCCGCTTCTCTTCTTACCCTGATGAACCCATCACTCTGGAACAGGGTAAATCTGGACTCATCAGACCACATGACCTTTTTTCCATTGCTCCAGAGTCTTATCTTTATGCTTGCTGCCAAATTGAAGCCTTATTTCCCGATTAGCCTCACTGATAAGTGGTTTTCTTCAGGCTAAACAGCTGTTTAGTCCCAGTCCCTTGAGTTCTCTTCACATGGTGTGTGTGTGTGAGATGTTCTTACTTTCACTATTAAACATAGCCGTGAGTTCTACTGTTGATTTTTTTACCATTTGATTTCAGCAAACGTTTAAGTGATCTCTGACCACGATCATTCAAGATTTTTTCCAATCACATTTGGTCAGAAGATGATGGTTCACCACTATCCCTCCAGGTTTTAATAATGCGTTGGGCAGTTCTTAACCCAATTTTAGTAGTTTCAGTAATCTCCTTAGTTGTTTTCTTTGCTTGATGCAGGCCAGTAGTTTGACCCTTCTGAAACAGAGTAACATATTTTCTACGACCACAGGATATGTCTTCTGACATGGTTGGTTAAGAAATGAGAAGCTACTCACTGCATCAGTTAGGGTTAAATAAGTTGATAGTATCCAATGGAAGGTGTTTACCTGTTTGCTTAGTTAATTCCAGTTGGTGACACACAGTGCATTCAGAAATTATTCAGACCCCATTGTTAAAATTATTTTTTACCCTTATCAATCTAGACTCAATACACTATAATCAGAAAGCAGAAACCGAATTTTTGTAATTTTTCAAAATGTATTAAAAAAGAAAAAATTGGCATAAGTATTCATTTACTAGGTACTTAGTTGAAGCACCTTTGGCAGCGATTACAGCATTGAGTCTTCTTGGGCATGGCGCGACAAGCTTTGCACACCTGGATTTGGGGATTTTCTGCCATTCTTCTCTGCAGATCATCTCAAGCTCTGTCAGGTTGGACGGGGACTGTGGGTGGACAGTCATTTTCACATCTCTGTGAGATGTTCCATTGGGTTCAAGTCAGGGCTGTGGCTGGGCCACTCAAGAACATTCAGAGTTGTCACTTAGCCACTCCTGTGTTGTTTTGGGTGTGTGCTTAGGGTCATTGTCCTGTTGGAAGGTGAACCTTCCTGAGGTCCTGAGCGCTCTGGACCAGGTTTTCACTAAGAATATCTCTGAACTTTGCTCCGTTCAGCTTTCCCTCAACCCTAACCAGGCGCCCAGTCCCTCCCACTGAAAACACCCCCAAAGCATGATTCTGCCACCACCATGATTCACTGTTGGGATGATACTGGGCAGGTGATGAGCGGCGCCTGGTTTCCTCCAGACATGACACACCAGACAGTTCAATCTTGGTTTCATCAGACCAGAGAATCTTGTTTCTCACAGTCTGAGTGTTCTTTAGGTACTTTTTTACTCCAAGCGGGCTTTCATGTGTATTTCACTGAGGAGAGGCTTCCTTCTGGCTTCTCTGCTGTAAAGCCCAAATCGGTGGAGTGTTGCAGGGATGGTTGTCCTTCTGGAAGTTTCTCCCATCCAGAGTGACCATCCGGGTCTTGGTCACCTCTCTTACTAAAGCCCTTCTGCTCTTGGAGACCTTCAAGGCGGCGGCAAGCAAGAAACTATTCCACTTTAAAAGATGCCGGTAGTCTTTGTGAACTGATTTTCCCCAGTTTATAGCTCAATAACACTAAGTAGTAAGGATGAAGGCAGAAAACTTTCCTTTCATTTTTTGGAATAGCTTAAAAGGTAAAAAGTTCACAATGTTGTTAAAAAAAATAACGTTAACCGTGTGTGTGTGTGCACGCCAGCACGCACCGCATGTGCGCGTGCACACACAAGAGTGCAATCTTTTTTGTTTTGCTTTGTTTTATTTTTTTTAGGATTAGTTTCATGACATTTTTGCTTTTTTTTTGGCAGCTGAGATACAGACAGGAAATGTAGGCACAAGGAGAGGTCTGACATCCAACAGACCCTCAGCCGAAATCAAGCCAGAGACATTACAGTAAATGGTTTGTGTTAAAGACCTATTCAAATGGCGGCCGTGGCCCAAATGTGGCCCTTTAACCAGGACCTCATTCCGGTCTTTTGATCATTTTGTTCGTAGGCTGGTTAGTCCATTCAAAAATTCAAAAATATTCTTATTTCATTAAACCAACACGAATCAGAATAGACTCATTAGATTTTCACTTGGAACGACAAATGAACAAAGCGGAGGAAAAAAAATAGCATTTTTTAAATATGGCCCTTCAAAAAAAATAGTTGAATTAGAGTCCTGCGCCGGAGCCCGAGGCCCGAGGGGCCCGACAGCCCGAGGGCCGGGCTTCGGGCCAATTACCACATCACTACCTCGGACACGGGCCGAGCTTGGGCTTGAACGCAGTTAGACCTGCCGCCCACAATTGCTGCGATATCAGATCAATAATCACTTCAAAAAACAAAATAATCAATTAAACAACCCCAAAAATGCTTCAAACACTTTTCTAAATAATCTTAATATTGAAAGGAAACGAAATATACCCACTTATGCCATTAAAAGTGCTCAGATAAGGTCGGAGGTCTACAACTGCACATATGTATGTGCAGACCTGTAGACCTCCGACCTTATTTCGTTTCCTTTCAATATTAAGATAAAGATATAATGAATATAGCTTAATACCACGCTAGAAACCCCAATTAAACTATTTTAATGTCTGCAACATTAACAGCCTACAGGTTGTTATGGGAGGTTTTTAAAAAAAAAAAAAAGAAAAGTCGGGCTTTTTTTCGGGTCCGGGCCTGAGAATTCTGAAAACCTGTCAGGTCGGGCCGGGCTGGGGCTCCACCCCCTCGGGCCAGGGCCGTCAGGGCACTAAGTTGAATAGGTCTGGTTTAAAATATTATCACTTTCTTGAATAGATTTTTATTTTCTCAGTGTAATACCCAACCATTGTCCACCTCATAATTTAGGAGTTAGAGTGACTGAAGAAGTTCCAGCTTTATTTTTTAAAACCCACGTTAAGTCATTTAAATGGGAACTTCAAGAATTAACATCCCTTTCACTTTTCTCCAAATTGTTTGTGCAGTCGTGTCCCCAACGGGTTCCCGTCCCCCAAGCCGCAACCGCAACAATGAGATGCCTGGTGATGAGGAGCTGGGCTTCGAGGCTGCTGTTGCTGCACTCGGTAAATTCATTCTTGTCCTTTTCCTTCATTTCTGTCTGGATTAGATTCAGTCACCGTTTCTGTTTCTAAACATCTCTTTTTCTCTCCTCACTTCTTCTCTGGCGTCCCCTACCTTTGTGTCCACTGTCCACTTCATCCCGTCTCCCTGTCACTTCCTGCTGTAATCCTTCTATTTGTCTCCGTTCTCTATGTGTCTCCAGGTATGAAGACCACAGTAAGTGAAGCAGAGCATCCTCTGCTATGTGAAGGAACCAGACGAGTGAAAGGTGACCTGGCCCTGGCCCTTATGATCACCTATAAGGATGACCAGAGCAAGCTCAAAAAGGTAGCCATCACTACTGTGACCATTCTCACCATTTGATAAGAAAATGGCACGAATTTCTGATATGCCACAAAACCTTTTCAACAGAGAAAGCCAGCTAATATCTTCCTTTCCTCTGCCCCCAAACCCCCAGATACTGGATAAGTTGTTGGACAGGGAGAGTCAAACCCACAAGCCCCAGACCCTGAGCTCCTTCTACTCCAGCAAGCCAGCAGCTGGCAGCCAGCGCAGCCCGTCAAAGCATACTGCCGCCAGCCACAGTGGGGTGAGTGGGGCCACAGGCGGTGTTTCCAAACATGCACCCTCATCTTCATCTGCAACCAGCGTGGCAGCCTCTTCTTCCAGCTCTTCCTCTGCTGTAGCATTGGCTGGTGAGGAGTTGGCTCATCAGGCTGAACTGAACCCGGTGCAGAACAATTCAGCAGGGGAGAGCACTGCTGAGACCAGGGAGCATGGTGAGAACCTCCACCCCCTCTATGGGTGCCCTATCTTATTGTACTGTAGAGCATCTGCAGCAGCTTCATCTTTAAAAAATAGTAATTGCAATTGCTATGTTTCGCTATACAGTACAATTCTCAAAATAAGTTAGGTAAATTGAGATATGGGTGCATATATTTTGCCAGTGTATACAGTATATATACAGTATATTTGTTGCTTTAATAGTTATAGGAGAGTCATGTGTCAAAAACAAAAAAATGGTTTGGTTTGTTTGTGGAACTGCTTCAGCTCAGTTGTGGCTATAACTTGAATGAGGGGTCAAACTCAAAACTCACACAAATATAGTAGAAGCTGTTATTGAACAAAATGTTTGTTTGGGGGCTATAAAAGGCACTGGATAATGAGTGTGTGTCCATTGTGGCCATTTGAAATTGTCATGGTCAACTGACGTAACCTGACTGAGCAGGAGCGCCACCTGGCTTTGGCCCATATCCAGACAGGGAGTAGGCAAATTGATTTTGCTAATGGACAAGTGTCTCAGTGTCATTAGCAGACTGGTCTCTCAACATCGTAACACCAGTTCAGTGCGTGAAAGGCCTCGTAGTGGTGCCACTACAACACAACTACAAAGACGTTTGAGGGCTATCAGAGGAACCAATGTGTCTGATCAGACCATCCGGAACAGGCTACACCACTATGTACTGAACGCCAAACGACCGTTGCATGTGACACTGTTGAGCACGTCTGCAGTGGGCCAGGCAACATGTTGGTTGGACCATCCAGCAGTTGTTGTCAGTGGTGTCCACTGTTGAGAGCAGGATCACCCTGCATCGGAATGATGGGTGGCAACGCGTTTGGAGGTGTAGAGGTGAGCACTGTGCAGCAGTCAACATGGTCCCCAATCCTTGAGCTGGAGGAGGTGGTGCAACAGTGTTCTGGAAAATCCATGGACAGAAAAACTGATCTGGTGTTTGTCAATGGAACAGTCACAGGTCAGTCATACCTGCTGGACATCATTGAGCCCATCATCATCCCCCAGAGGCGCCAGTACGCCCTGAACTTCGTGTTCATGGATGACACCGCAGCCTGACATTGTGTTCATGTGGTCATCATGCATCTCCAGTAGGCTGGTGTCCCTCACGCAGAATGGCCGGCCATGTCACCCTACCTGAACCCCATAGAGCATCTCTGGGACCGGTTGAAGCATTGCGTCTATGCCCTTGACCCACCACCACGTGACCTCCAGGAAGTCTGAGTTGCTGCAGAATGGAGCGCCATACTGCAAAACAATATTTGACATCTAGTGAGAATTATAAACCAAAGGTGTAAGGCTGTCATCGATGCACATGGTGTGAATACCCGTTCTGACTATGTGCTAATTATCCAGCGTGAGGTATGTGTCCACAGTTGGATAGTAGATGTCTGATAACAGGTAAATGAAATGTGTTGCATTGTTTTGGGGGACCAAAAATATTCCCCAAATAAAAACACTAAAATATCCCAAAATACCTAACTAATATTGAGTGGTGTAATAGGTGTCTCTACACTGCATGTTAAGTCTTTGGTTAAAAACATACAGCATTAATGAAAAACACAATGGAGTTTAAATCCGCAATTTATGTGTATTCACTCAGTTGGGCTTGTGCACTAGTTTAAAGCCATAATGATAGGCCCCACATCCTGGTTAGTTTTTTATGTATTCATTTGTTTATTTTAATCTGTGGATGCGCACTATAGGACCGACATGCCAAATTACAAATCGTACGATGCGTAGCGAAGGCATGACCTGCAGATCTGAGGCAGAGTAGGACAGGTCAGTCGTGGCTTAATGCTACCAGGGGAGCACAGTGAATATTTCTTTGTATGACCTTATGCTTCACTTGTGTTCACTTAACGCAGTCTCTTTTTTTTTACCAGTTTAAAAACCACGTTTATGATAAACAGTCGTGGTCAAAAGTTTACATACACTGTAAAGAACACGTATATCATGGCAGTCTTGAGCTTCAATGATTTCTACAACTCTCATGTTTCTGTGATGGAATGAGTGAACACAAACTACTTGGTTACAAAAACATTCATGAAGTTTAGTTCAATAATAAATTTATTATAGCTCTTTTGTAAATATGACCAAAGCTGTTGGGTCTAAAAAATTTACAAACAGTAATTGTAATATTTGGTTAAATGTCTCTTGGTCATTTTCACCTCAGTTAGGTGCTTTTGATATCCATCGATGTGTGTTTGGGATCATTGTCCTGTTGGAACACCCAACTGCACCCAAGAGCCAATCTTCTGCTGATGATTTTAGGTTTTCCTGAAGAATTTGGAGATAATCCTCCTTCTTCATTATTCCATTTACTTTCTTTAGAGCACAAGATCCACTGGCAGCAAAACAGCCCCACAGCATAATACTACCAGCACCATGCTTGACAGCAGGTATGGTGTTCTTGGGTTTAAAGGCCTCACCTTCTCCCCTCCAACATCATCAGCAAACTTCAGTCAAGCTTTAAGGTGCCTCGTCTGAAGCGAGGGCTTCTTTATTGCACGGCAGCCTCTCAGCCCATGTTGATGTAACTTGACTGTGTGACACCTGTCTTCCAGCAGCTTCTAATCCATTGCAGACTTGCTTTTTGGTGGTTTTTGGTTGATTTTTGACCATCCTGACCAGTTTTCTCTCAGCAGCAGGTGATAGTTTGTGTTTTCTTCCTGATGGTGGCAGTGACACAACTGTGCCATGCACTTTATACTTACAAACAGTTGTTTGCACAGTTGATCTTGGGACCTGTAACTTCTTTGAAATGGCTCCAAGTATTTTAGCAACATACTAGCTCAGGCTTTGTTGGGTACATTAAGTTCACAAAATTATGGAGACACTCCTACACCACCCCACAAGCCTGCAACTCCTGATTCTTTGTGAATACAGCCTAAGGATCTAAGGCTACATTCTGGCTTGTTTGGGAGCAGCACTGGCAATAGGAGCCAGCCCGATAAGTCTTTAAAAGTTCGGTAAAATCTTAAAATCAAATCGAAAATTGACAGGTAATGAGCAAAGAGAGGCCAACACAGGGCTGAAACAATCCTATCTTTTTGAATTTATTAATATCACCTCATGACCAAGATTGCTATTGATTTCTTCCAGCCGAGCAAAATTCCGATTTTTGACATTTCTGAAACCCAGATACTCCGTCCTACCTTACATAAGGCAAATACCATGGTGACACAGTATTCTTTGATGGACCTCTGTTTGTTTTCTCTTTTTGCAGTATCAGATGGGCCTCCACCATCAACTGAGCAGCAGAATGAAACGGCTCCATTTAAACTGGAGGCCACAGTGCCCAGTCGGCTGGCACTCGGGGCACGCTGTGGATACAGCCAACGCTGCTGGGGCTCACCTGTCCGCCAGAAGAAGAAACACACCGGTACAAACTTTTGCATTAATGTCAATATTTTTTACCCAGGATGTCACTCCCTCCAGTCTTTCAGAGAATCAACATAACTTCTATCCACATTGTCAGACAGTGCTGATTTTTAGAGTCATATATGTGGTATATCTGATTGTTTACCTACAGTTTGTATTTAGAAATGAACTAAAACCACTTCAGATCAAAAATAAATTAACAAATATTGGTGATGTGAGTTTGATGTGGATGTTGTTTGGACAGGCATGGCGAGTATCGACAGCAGTGCTCCGGAGACAACCTCAGACAGCTCTCCCACCCTCAGCCGACGGCCACTCCGGGGCAGCTGGGCAGCAACGTCTTGGGGGCGGGGCCAGGACAGTGACAGCATCAGCAGTTCATCGTCTGATTCGCTGGGCTCCTCCTCCTCCAGCGGATCTCGCAGGGCAGGGGGCGGAGCCAGGGCCAAGAGCACCGACACCAGCAGGTAAACAGTCTTCCTCCACATCAGGTCACTAAGGCTATGTTCAGACAGCAGGCAAATCCGATTTGTTTCTCAAATCAGATCTGAAAGACGGATGGATGCCCACAATATCAGGCTTGTTGCAGATTATTGTTGCTCTCCACCGACTGCGAACACCTGGCTGTCACCTGACCTAAAACCTGACTGGTTTAGATTTTGACTCAGCAATGTGACGTTTTATGAGACCTTTTTATTTTTGCTGAATTGAAGAGATTTTTAAGTTATTGGACGGATTTGAAGATTTATTCTGTTAACAGAACACATGTTGTGTGGCTGAGGTTTAGTAGTGTTGTGCTTTTACGCAATTCTTACGAATTTGAGTTAAATTCTCAATAATTATTCATGATTATCAAGGACAATTATTAATCATGATAAATAATAAGATCTAATTTACATTAGATCGTATCAGGAGCACCACCCTTGAAGAAGGGAAACGATAGTCAATTCAATAATTCAGTCTCATAAAAGGTACTAGAATGTCACTTTGTAGCTCTGATTGAGAATTAACTTATAATTAAAAAATATAACCAAAATTACCATAACAGCTGGTAATGGTCCTTGACAGAGTAGAGGTTGGCAACATTAACCCCATTCAAACTGCCCTTTCAAGGCAGGAATCATGTGCCGATACAGATGTGGAGAGGGAGGACAGTTTCGTTCTGCCTCTGATCCGCTACGGGAGGTAGTATCAGAGCTGCAGAGGCGAGACGGCATCTGATGGTGTTTATGTAATTATGTTACTTAGAGCAAATAATGTAACTTTGTCACTTTCCAGGATGTATGGTGGGCAGGATCTCAATCACAACACATTATAACAGCATCCATATGATTATAAACAGACGGCAGATACATGTTTAGATTAACAGGAGGACACCGGGGGAAACACGTTGGAAAAAAAAGACACACAGATGTCAACGTCATGTGTACCGTCACGCGTCTTTTGGTCCGCAATGCCGACATGCTGTATAAATGACACACTGGAGCGGCTTTATGCCGGTGCTACTCGGTTCAGTGTGAACAAACAAAGGCAGCGTAAAGGCAAGCCTTCGTTTCAGCAATGATGCAGAGTGTGTGTCCGGAAGAACCAAGCAAAATTCGTCAAATTGCCATGTAGCAAAGCAAACTACCAATAACCTAACCTGAGATCACAATAACACCCGGACAGTGAACAAACAGATAGATTCAGCACGTGCATTACCTCAACCAGAATTAAACAGTCCTGTGCTTAGCCGTGCTATGCTATGCTGTGTGCTATCTAGGCAGTGAACAGTGCTGAGAAACAATACAACAAGGAGGGCATAACATTTTATATTTTGGATAAAAGATAAATATAACAAGGTTGTAAAATGACAACAAAGTGTGTCTTTACTCGGCTAGTATAGAACAGCAGAGTGAACATTACCAAGAATTGAAATATGTGTACACAAACAAAAACAATATTCTTTTTGAGGTACGTTAAGATTGATTGCATGTCGTTTTCGTTGCAGGTCGACTTTCCTCAGCTTCTCTCTGCTACTATAAGTGAAATATCACACCTTTAGAAGCATTTGTTATTTTCTTTCAGGCCTTTAAAAATAACAACATTTTCTGATTAACTAATCTTAGAAATTAGGTAAAGTTAAAGCCTCCCCAGCTTTCCTCTTAAAGAGAAATATTACACTTACAATGGTTCTTTTCTTTAGATCAGGCCATTTCAAAGAACTCTTGACTCTAAGTAGTCTTACAAATTAACTAAAGTTAATAGTACTGTGAGTGTGTTTTTGTGGTTAAGCACAACTTCCTTGTTCGTTTGCCTAGAATGTGAAGTATTTCCAAACGGCACTCCTGCTGTTTTCTGTCTCAGCCAAAAGTGCTGACGGAGGCTCTGAACTCACCATTTGTGATACGCTAACATCAATGAATTTTTGAAAATGACAGTCTTCATTCTGGTAAAAAATGACTTTGTTAATGACCCGTTATTAATTTGATTACTGTAACCGTTCAGCAGCAGCTATTTAAATGAAAATTTCAACCTAATCCAGTGAAAAATAAGCGATTGGTGAGGTTTACAATTCACATACAGGGAATCACTAAAATGCTGAAATTTAGCTCAGAGGGCCAAACTTTAAAAATTCAAAACTTAAAAAGTATTTGTACAGTTATAGGATTTTGCAAGATCCCATGTATTTAATAGACGTTTTTTCAAGAAAATCCATGACATGAAAATGGTTGATCCATGAAGAGAAATAACAGATCGCCTGTGTAGCGTTTTAATGGGCTACCCTGTCATAATTAACAACAATCAAAGAGTGCGTTCAAACTGATAATGGAGTCTGAACATGTTTGTTTCTGTGACTTCCTGTACCGACTGAAGGCTGCTGGAAAAACTGTCAAACCACCTACAAATATAGTTTGGATCTGATTAGCAAGAATCACATTTCATGTGGTTTTATGCTGTTCAGACCTTTTAAAATGAATCTGGATACTATTTGGATATGCCTAAAACCAGATTTGGATAGTTGCGTGAACATAGCCATAGACAAGTATAAGGACAGTAGCTAGATTATTGAAAGACTAAAAAATAAGATGAGTTCACAACAAAACAGCCTGTTATCAAGTTTGATATCGAGTGGGCTATGAATGTACTTACAGAACAAGAGTCACATCCAGGTTACTTTCTCCTTGTCTCATTACTGCTTTCTTTCACTGTGATAGAGAGCAGGGGTCTCAGTGAGAAGAATGGGAAATGTGATGGAATTGTATTATTTAAAAGTGTGTTAGTTACTGAAAAAGAAAATATAACTGGGCTTTTTTCAACTTCCTTAACATTGTCTTGATTCTCAACATCTCCTCCAGCCTCAAAAACTTGACACAGAACACAGAAATAGCCCAAGCTGAGCAGTCACAGCTCTGTTTGTATCTGTTTGCAGTTGCCTGCAACAAAAGCTTGATTCAGTACAGTCAGATGGCTAAGGTCATTACTGTTCTGAATGCAATAACCAAGAATATAATAAATCACCAGTCATTGCTAAAAGAAATTGGAAGCTTAGCATCAAAATGCCTAACAGTGGTTCCAAAACTTTTTCTGCGGGGAAAAGTTGTGTTGGTTGCTTGGTTGATCCGCAAGTAAACTGGTTCATGGCGCTAATTCAGAACTGTATAAACAGTCGAGATAACTACATGTTAACAAACAGGTGTCAGATCACGTCAGTTCACAATGAAGGCACACATTAAACATTTATTATCAAAGAGAAACTGATAGTAACATGATGTGCTGCTATACAAGTGACTTTCATATGATGAAAATTATTTGAAATAAAAATTGGCAGTCTGATGCTCTTATACTTTCAGTAAATCGTTGAATTTGATGTCCAGTTATTTACCTGAAATCTAAAAGGAGAGCAAATGAAAATACTACTTTTTCTTACCAATCAAAAGACACAGATAATGTAACAAACGAGAGGGCCACAGAATATACAAACTGTACAGTTTAATCAGAGTATAGATCAAAGATGGCGTAAAGCTGAGTTATGTAGGACCAGACATGCCTGGAGAGATCATTATACTTTGTTGAATGGATTTTTTCTTGAAAACAAACCAGACTGACAGTAACTCTGTTTGTGTCTTCATTCTAACTTATTCTAATTAGCATGTTGTGTGTCCCTGTGTTCAGGTACAAAGGGCGACGTCCAGAGTGCCATGCGCCCCATGTGCCCAACCAGCCATCGGAGGCAGCAGCTCATTTTTACTTTGAACTGGCCAAGACGGTGCTGATCAAAGCTGGAGGAAACTCCTCCACCTCCATTTTCACCCAGCCCTCAGCCAGCGGGGGCCACCAGGGGCCCCACAGAAACCTGCACCTGTGTGCCTTTGAGATTGGCCTGTATGCTCTTGGCCTTCACAACTTTGTCTCACCCAACTGGCTGTCCAGGACCTACTCCTCCCATGTATCCTGGATCACTGGTGAGGGGGATTGTTGTGTGAAAAACAATTCGACAGAAACATAAAGATTTTTAAATCCAGTGTTGTTATTCGTTACTTGTCTTCCTGCCCAAATACTTCATCCTCTCTCTTTGTCTCAGGTCAGGCCATGGAGATCGGCAGCGCTGCCCTAAACATTCTGGTGGAGTGTTGGGACGGTCACCTCACCCCTCCAGAGGTGGCATCCTTGGCTGACCGAGCGTCTCGAGCAAGGGACCCCAACATGGTGAGAGCGGCGGCAGAGCTGGCCCTGAGCTGCCTGCCTCACGCTCATGCCCTCAATCCTAATGAGATCCAGAGAGCCCTGGTGCAGTGCAAAGAGCAGGTACTGTACAGTTCAGAGTGACCTGTTGTTCATTGTCTTGAGATCAGTGAAAGTAAAAAAAAGACAAAACAGTGAATAAAAACCATACATGATGTATTGTGGTAAATAAATCCATCCATAGTTATCTCCTCTTTGCTCCTCATAGATTCTCCCTTACCATCGGTCCCCATCTGTCACTGTCTTTCTTCAGGACAATGTAATGCTGGAGAAGGCCTGCATTGCAGTAGAGGAAGCAGCCAAGGGTGGAGGTGTTTACCCTGAGGTTCTCTTTGAGGTGGCTCACCAGTGGTACTGGCTGTATGAGCAGTCAGTGGGTGGGGGCTCAGGCCAGCTTAGAGAGACCTCTGGGCGCTGCGGGGCCAACGGGGGTTCGGGCAGGAGGCCCCCAGAGACCAGCTGTGTTGTCCTCGACACAGGAGCCAACATGGAGTCTCAGGGGATGGCAGCCGTCACAGCCTCAGTCACTGCAGCAGCCGTCGTACCTGTCATCTCTGTGGGCTCCACCATTTACCAGTCCCACGCATTGCCAGGGCAGGCCATGGCTCACCCCCACAGCCAAGGCCTCCACCCCTACACCACCATCCAGGCCCATCTCCCCACCGTCTGCACCCCACAGTATCTGGGACATCCTCTGCAACACGTCCCCCGACCCACAGTCTTCCCTGTGTCTGGAGCTGCATATCCACAGGTCAGAACTTTCCCTTATACAATCAGTGGACTTTTGGTAAAGTATAGTTTTGATGTTGTTTTTACATGAACATGCAAAACTACAAAGGTGGCTGCAGGCACTTAGTGTACATATCACGTATATGTAAAGCCAGACTCGCTTGTTAAGAGAATGTAAGTAAGGCTTGTCTGACCATCGTTAAATACGCCCCGACACATTGGCAGCCCTGAAGTGCTTGCAGTTTTAATTATATATTTCTCTTTTTTGTGATTAACAACCCTCACACAGTAGAGAAAAAGTCACTGAACACACACCAACACATTTGTACTAATGTTAATATCTGTGCAGCCTTGGGTTGAAAATGTGATTGTAGATCTGTTCTGTCAGTTTTTCAGTACTTTTGAATGTGGATACCATGTCGTCTTAAACACATGATATCGAACAAGTATCTAAACTTTTGACAACCTTACAGGGAATGCACCCAGCTTTCATTGGTGCCCAGTACCCATTCTCAGTGGCCACTGGCCCCCAGCCCCCTATGGCAGCCACAGCTGTGACCTTCCCTGGTGTCCCTGTACCGTCCATGACTCAGATCGCCGTCCATCCCTACCACACTGAGACCGGCCTGCCGCTGAGCACCACTGTAGCAGGTCAGGACTATACACTGTGTGTTGTCTGTGTTTGAACCCAGCAACTACAGCAATTTTCTTCTAAATTTAGGCAACATTATTGTACATTGGTCAATGTGATAATGCCATGGGATGGGTTAATGCTCAACAGTATGATGTCCCCGTCATGTTTTACAGTAGGCAGTGTCCACTCGGGCCCCACCATCCAGGCCATACAGGGAGCATCTCTCCCCTCCCTGTCCTCCCAGCCTGGCTCATTGGTCAGCACTCCATTCCCAGCAGAGGACGAGCAGCACAACCAGCCAATCAGCCAACAGGGCCTGCACTACCTGCACTCTGCCTACAGAGTTGGTCAGTAGTTTGGGTCGTATGATTATATTTTACTAAGTAGTGTCCATACAGTACAGCTATAGTATAGTTAACTGAGTAAATGTGATCTTTGGTTTGAAGGCATGCTGGCATTGGAGATGCTGGGCAGGAGGGCTCACAACGACCACCCCAACAACTTCTCCAGGAGCCCACCATACACTGAGGACGTCAAATGGCTGCTGGGACTGGCTGCAAGACTAGGTGAGTCTGCACAGGAATTAATGGACAAAAATGAGGGATGATTTGGCTGATGTTCATTATTTTGTTTAGTGATGTATGGATTGTTTAGGCATCATATTTGAGTATGCAAGCACACAACAGCAGCTTGGCAAATTTGTCTTTTCCTTTTCTACATATTCAATCTGTTTTCTCCTCTCTTCCTGACAGGAGTCAACTATGTGTACCAGTTCTGTGTTGGAGCAGCAAAAGGTGTCCTCAGTCCATTTGTCCTGCAGGAGATCATCATGGAGGCTCTGCAGAGGCTGAACCCCGCCCACATCCATGCCCACCTCCGAACACCTGCGTTCCATCAGCTCGTCCAGCGCTGCCAACAGGCCTACCTGCAGGTACAACACATCAACATTCATACTGCAGCCGCAGCTGCAATATGATCTGCAGAAGAATGTCAGTAAATAGTTATTCCTGGTTTACATTCCAGCAGTTGCAGTGAGTTGGTCAGAATAGGTGCTTTGTGCATCTACTCAGGGATGAGAGGCTAGCTAGCTAACATTACTGTTCAGCTGAGGAGGACACCGTTAATGTTTACATCCCGCACTGTTATGAGCACAAGCTTCTTGTCTATGTTGCTATCTCAGAATCTCTGAATTGTCCATCAGACTGCCTGTAGAATCAGACCTCCCTCTGTCTCTCTGCAGTACATCCACCATCGGCTCATCCACCTGACCCCTGCCGACTACGATGACTTTGTCAACATCATCCGCAGTGCTCGAGGTGCTTTCTGCCTGACCCCCGTGGGTATGATGCAGTTCAATGACGTGCTGCAGAACCTGAAGAGAGGCAAGCAGACCAAGGAGCTGTGGCAGCGCATCTCCCTGGAGATGGCAACCTTCTCCCCCTGAGCGGGCTGCTCAGTGGGGAGCATGCTGGCTCTGGGCCTGGACTTCAGGAATCCCATCCAGCGGCTCTTAAGCCTCCAGCATTGCTACTGCCATTGCACTGAGCTGGCCACATTCATGCTGTCTGGTTCTATCAGGGACCCTGCTCCCTGCTATGTGGACTCACAAACAAACACAGCACACTGGCAGTACAATCAGCTCCGGTACCCCTGACCCAGACCTCAGAGGAGACGCCAGGTCCACCTCCTGCTCTCCTCTGTTCTTGACAGACTCCTCACTCTTGTTTTATCATGGTTCATGTTTGTGTAACTGTGGAATTAAAGTGTACTCCTTCCTTTCTTCATCTAACCTGTCTCTTCCATTTCCCCTAAACTGAAGACATTGACGGGGATCTCTCAGCCTCCATCCTCACTTCATTTCCAGTGTTTTGTAGTTTTGTTTCATTCTGTTTTGAGTGAAACCACTAAGTGTGGCTCATTTTCATGCTGCAACATTCCTGTCCAGAGTGGTAGGTGCTGCAAGGCATCGTTTGCCAAAAGCTTGTCACTATGGATCTGAATCTTTGCAGAGTGGGAGACGAGGAAGATTTGCAAGGAAAAAAAAGGTTTAATATGAGAAATTATATTGTGAGTACGAGTGGGGATTTTTCAGTATTTTGTTTCATTTTTTATATATATTTTGTATAGAATATAACATGTATGCAGAGAGGAATGGGAAGAGAATGAGAGAATGTTAAAGGTGCTGTTGTTGTTGTGTGGGATCCATATTTACATTTCAGCCTGCCTGAGGAGTGATTCGAACACAGCTCCAGACCAAAACCAGAGGCCACCTAACCACTGCTCCAAGCACTGAGTGTGCAGCAGTCACTACATCTGGATCAGTCCTGTGTTATAACTTGTCAATAAGGCTGGGTATCATTTACATTTTTTGATTTGGACCTTCTTAAGACTCAAAACATCTTTTCTCCAAGCAGATTGTGGTGCTCACCAAAGTCTCTGTGGTGGTTTCTGCTCATGTCCAATTAGAGGCTCCACAGATTTTTATTAGGTGACAAATATGTTTTTTGATGCCTTTTATGCTAAATATAAATATGCTTTTCTACAAAATATTTCTAGACATTAAACAAAATAAGCTAAATTCTCTCTGCAATGCTGTCTAAACACAATTGAGCTAAATCTAATCTAAAATCAAATCCAGTACAAAACTAAATTAGGAATTACATTAAAGACAAGTGTAACTTACAAGACACCAAGCATTCAGTGCCATCAGTTGTTAATACTCAGTAATACACACACTAATCAGTGTGTACTCAAAAAGTATTGAGATTCCATACCCAGCCTTTCTTTTCAACATCCTAATCACTGACTAATTCAAATGCATCAACAGTCTCAGATGCTTCCATTGAAAAGTTTAGAAAGCAGCTGTGAACTGCCCTGTATTGGACATGGTGAAATTCCCCAGATGTACATTTGCCAAACTAGTTAAAGTGCTGGTGCTCATCTTTGTGTTTTCAAGTTTTCCTTCTTGTAAGCCCAAAACAGAGTCTGAAAACATGACAGACAGGCTACACAAAGAACAGATATTAATGTATTATCAAAGTACAATGTTGGGTGCAGTGTCTTCTTCAGTTCATTCTGGTATAGGCATGGGATGATATGACAATATCATATCTTGATTATCCTGGCCAAAATAATTCACAGTATTGTCTTGATAATCATCAAAATATACTAAAAACTCTTCAAATGGCAGCAAAACATACTGCAATCACTTGACCATGCATTTTGTTAGGAAACAAATATTTGTATTACACCGCAGATAGGACACACAGTGATAGTGAACATCCTTTATAGTGAAAAACAATCCAACTTAAATAAGGTAATCATAAATCATAAGGTCCCCCTTCATAAATAAAGAATAAATAAATGTTAGGGACCTCATCCACCTGTCTTTCTTTTAGTTTGGAATCCATAGCCTTTACTCACACCTGACATAACAGTTTTTCCACTAGAAAGATGCAGGTTGTGGCGATATTATTTAAATATAGGACTGCACGCCATTGAGCAAGTCAGCTATTTCACTGATGTGAGCAAATTCACCATGATCAACTTATCTTCAGTGTTTTTACTGTGATCCATGATAAAATCTTTCCTCCCATCCCTGTTCTGGTGCACCGAACAAGAATGAGCTTACTGCCCTTTCTGTTAGACACTACCACTTGTTGTTTTATCCCCAATCAGTCACAGGGGTCAGTAATGACACCATTCTGGCCACACTCTCAAAACAAACTTGAACAAGCTGCGTTAAGCTGGGATTTAGGTTTGACTGGAAGTGTTTTCAACGAGTATACATTGTTTTTCCAAGATAGATAATTGAGAGTTTAGTAGTTGGTTTGGCAAATGTGTGTTTTCAATGGGAAGCATGTCACACATTGGGTAAGACTGTCCCATACAGGGCCCAGACAGTGGCTGTGTCTCATTTTCACCATCTTCTTCTATTGAATTTGGACGCTCCTTGAGGTTTTTACTATTCCAAAATTCACTGTGTGTCGCTCACTTGTCTTTATAAGGCTACAGCTGTAATTTTGCAATACCTTCATAATGTTTCCTCTGTAGACTATCTAACACAGGGATACCTCCAAAGCCACACCTTCAGAGACCATAACAGCCCTATAAATGAGACCCAGCCATTGTTTGGCCCTGAAAAGCCCTTCTTCACTGAGCTGTGTAATGCACACAAGTCCAAACACTGACCCGGAGCTGTTGGAAATCAGACACATGAGTGTGTTTGAGTGGCCCTTTTCTTCAATGTGGTTAGCTCATAGACCATGGTGCTGTTACTTTAAAACATGTTGACGTTCCATCTCCGTCTAGGCAGCTGCTGTGGTTCTGAACCTGCCTCTCTGATTGGCTCTGGACCTCACAGGTGAAGGTGACTTAGTAGAAAATGTACTGTGATATTTTTGTATTCCTCAAAAAGTGTAGCTTGATTGAAAAATTCTATATGTGCTGATTGCAAAAGGTTCTAATTTAGTGAAAAGAATAAAAAAAAAGATAAAAGCAATACTAAAAGTGTAGAGTTTACTTAATAAAGATAATTCAAAACACTAGCGTGCTGTGAGTGGTGTGTGGGGTTTAGTAGGAGTTCTCGGTCATCTCCCTACAGAGGTGAAACACATTGTGCTCCTGACGCTGCCTGCACACTCAGCAATGGCCACAAGAGGGAGCAGTAGCATAATTTATAAGATCATCAGACAGGAATAAAATTGTCCTTTTTTCCCCCAGCAGTACACAAGACATTTCCACATTTCCATTCATCCTTAAAAATATGTTTTTTATTATAGCAGCAAGGCCAGCACTTTCTCTCTCTCTCCCCCTCTCTCCTGATGCATGACCAATCAGGGAGAGAGTGAGCACCGAATCGGCCCTCTCGCTCAGCACATGCACTCAGGCAGCTAGACAGGAGGATTGCAACAGCCATGAATGGACTTTTGACATTGGTATTTTCCTTTAAGTTGAGTGTGTAAACCAGGAAACAATCACATATAACTTCCTGGACTGTACAATCAGACACCTCTTGTTAAGTTGGACACCCTGCAGTGGGCAAGTTACAATAGTTTTTTCATGGTCCTTCATGCCTACTCCAGGGCCTACTGCTGTACAAGATGTCAACCACCCAGGATAGGGAACTACTAGTGCAAGCCAGGAGGCTGACAACTCTATCTGCACACCGTCAGGACGAAGACCTTATTGGCCCAGGCAACTGGAGCCCACCAGTGACATCAGCAAATGATGATGAGCAGCCCATCTCTCTAGACCAGCACGTTCCTCCCTCTAGCGGTCCAGTGGTGCAACTGCACAATGACCCAGAGGGGCTGCGAAAGCAGAACCGGGACCTGATGCAAAAACATGACACCCTTCTAGCTGCAATGGAACTTAAAGCTGTGCAACTAATATCTCAACCTTAAGACCTGGCAGAGTGAATACAGGCTGGGACAACTGAGGGAGTATGATGGAGACGGATCAACTCAGCACGCAGATCAAACACCTGGGAGAAGTAATTCAGAAGCTTTACACATGTTCATCCATCCTCAGCATGTCTCCATCCCTACCCTCCTTGTCTGACTGGCTGAAATTTGAGATCCAGGTGCAGGCTGACACCTCAAGGTTCAGCTCCTGCAAAGAGACCAGCACTAAGAGGGAGCCATGTAGACCTGCCAAGCCCTCTTGGAAATCAGCTATAATTCTGCTTGGTACTGAGCACCCCCTCCCCCACAGCCAGACTCCTGACATTTTTGGTAAATATTAGAACTTTTTCAATCAACCCCAGATATGGTTAGGTTAGGTTACATACACACGATACCGAACTGGTTCATTCCCGTACCGACAGTTTGGAAGATGACATGAACAAAGGCAAATCCGGTAGAAATCAAATCAAATCAATTTTATTTATATAGCCCAAAATCACAATCACATTGCCTCAGTGGGATTTGCAATCTGTACAGTGAACAACATCCTCTGTCCTCAGACCCTTGATTCGAGTGAGGAAAAACTTGTCATATTGAGAAAAAAAAGCTTTTAACAGGAAAAAAAGGTGGAAGAAACCTCAGGAAGAGCCACAGAGAAGGGATCCCTCTCCCAGGACGGACAGACATGCAATAGATGTCGCATGTACAGAAAAGAAGAACAAAACAACCTCCTGTCCACCATGGTGACCTGGAAGGGGGCAGGCCACACAGTATAATTAGCAGTAAAAGAGAAAAGATCAGAATGAAGAGGCATCGTTGAAGATGATGAACAGGTTGGTAAAACAGAGGTGAAAGCTAACCCTCAACCGCCACCACAGCAGGCTTCACCTTCACCTAACGTGAAACACAATGTTCAGCCAGCAATGCCTCAAAGAGCGCGCCAGTATTAAACTTGGAACGCGAAGACAGACTAGGGTTTGACAATTTATGCAAGGCCATCATCCAAGATGCCTTGTGAAGAATCAACCTTTGGATGAAGAAGGTCTCCATACCTTGTTGTGTGAAGCTAAGGCCATCATTAACAGCAGGCCTATCACAAAGGCATCTTCAGACCTCAATCATTTAGAGGCCTGAACACTGAACCACCTGTTGTTACTCATAGTCACGCCCGAGTTACCACCAGGAGTATTTAACAAAGATGACCAATACACCAACAGAAGATGGAGACAAGTTCAGTAACTCACTGACTTCTTCTGGAAACGTTGGTGCAAAGAATACCTCACGCATCCCGAAGAACGCCAGCGATACGCCCAATAACAAAGTTATGTCTTCTTAGGACAACGTGATAAGGATGGTGATGGACTCGAGCTGAAGGGCTTACTTGTTTACGATGGGGTGATGAATTCCAAGATTTCCCCAAAGATGGTTTAAGTTTAAGATAGCATGTAGGCTCCATTATATTACAATTTTGAGTAATTGTTTCAAGGACATTGATAACAATTAGAGGCGTTAATGTAGGAGCCTAAATGCAGACTATTTGATGTTTCAGTAATTTACATTTAACACACACATTTTGATCGAGCCTCTTGCTTTAGCTCTAGGGCAGAAGATGGTATCTCCCAGGGTGGTAAATCTCATAAGGTATCACTTTATGTGGACGACTTTTTATTACAGTCAGTTATTACAGTGATATCCATCCACAAGCTTCTGGTCGTCCTCTGGATACATTTTTAACCACTCCCCTTGACAGAATCAGTGTTCAACTAAATTTGTTGGCTTCCTGACACAGACTTGTTTCTTCAGCACAGTCCACATGTTCTCGATGGGGTTCAAGTCAGGACTTTGTGAAGGCCATTCCAAAACCTCAGTTCTAGCCTGATTGATCCATTCCTTTACCACTTTTGATGTGTGTTTGGGATCATTGTCCTGTTGGAACACCCAACTGCACCCAAGAGCCAATCTTCTGCTGATGATTTTAGGTTTTCCTGAAGAATTTGGAGATAATCCTCCTTCTTCATTATTCCACTTACTTTCTTTAGAGCAGCAAATCCACTTGCAGCAAAACAGCCCCACAGCATAATACTACCAGCACCATGCTTGACAGCAGGTATGGTGTTCTTGGGCTTAAAGGCCTCACCTTCTCCCCTCCAAACATCTCCACCCATGTTGATGCAAAACACACTTGACTGTGGACACTGACACCTGTCTTCCAGCAGCTTCTCTAATCCATTAAACTCTCAAGTCTTTGAATGCCTAAAGATAACATATTTAACAAACCCACCCAACCTCCCTCCAAGGAAAAAAAAACACCATTACACAGTCATTTGTTCCTTATCCACATACTGAAATACCCATTATATTGAACTAACTCATACAAATTCAACATAGCCCTTGTAACCATGAGCCATCCCATTATGCATCACAACTAAAACATGCAACATCACACAAACCTGCAATAATACAAATGAAACGGGTAAGTAAGCTGATAATACTGATAATTTCATTGTCTCATGTTAAAGGCTAGGTCATATCTCCCTTGCTGCTGCAGCTGAGAAAGAAGTGAGTTATATTTCAGAAAATGAAAGAAAAACATCTCCTGAGACATGAATGCCCCCTGAAAAATGCTACAAAGTGTACAGAAGAAAAGAAGAAGCAGTGGATGTTGTGAGAGAGTCTCTAAAGACCTTACAGGGAGTCTGTGCAGCTGGCGACCTGAAACCGATGAGACGGTGCAGGCTGAAACCTTTTAAAATGGGGCCACACACAACGTGCACCGGCTCCCTGCCTGACTTGCGCTCTGTGCTCCGTTTAAATAGACCAACTTCTCAGACTGCAAACACAGTTGGAGGCTCAGAAATACAGTTTAACTCCACTGCTAAATACAATGTGCTACCTAGTCTGACACTAACAAGCTAACAATAGCATTAGTATTAGCGGCCAACAGAAATCTTTATCAGCTGACCTTGCAACTGATTAACTACACTAAACTTCAGGTAAATACAGTAGGAGTTTCTGTCACGTTTTTTAAATAATTCACTATTACTGAATTCTTACACAGTTCAACGTGTGCCCGTCTCCATCCTGTGTGTCCTCAGTACATCCTGATATGTACATGAACATGACGTCTTTCTTGTTTTGAGCCTTGCCCACCATTGTCCACTGGCCAATGTGACATAAAAATGGCAAATAGGCAGATGAAACACATTCTATATTCTAATTAAATCTCACTATAACCAACTGGAAACCAGTTGTAAGTGCTTGTTGTTTGCATACCATCCCCAACAATTATTAAGGGAACTTTCTCCTAAAAAGTCCTATTTCATTCCTATCATTGATGCCTTCCTGTAAATTCAGGATTAAATACATTAAGATGTCTCTTTCCTTGTAAAACGTGTCAGTTTATCATGGCATGACTGTCTGTTTTTTGTGTTTATCTTGCATCCTGTCTGTTTCTGTAGCCTATCTAAAGTGTGTCTTACCTCCCAGCAGCTGTTTGAACACTGTTTCAACTGATTTCACCATTTACACCAAATTGATTAAAGAATATAACATGCATATGTTATACTTGATGCATGTCAAATCTTACAAATACAGTTAAAAGTAAATAATATAGGCTACTTCTTTGGAGAAAAAAGAGAGTGGAGAAAATCAGCAGATTCCCTGAAAAAAAAAAAAAGCTCAACTATGGTGACTGTGATGGCTGTCTACAGAGCAATCTTAATTATTTGGGCCTTCTTGTTATTTCAGCAAATGTTATACATGAATATATATTTCTTTTTTTGTGTAATTAACGTATCAGTTTCTCCTAGTTTTGTAGGTGTAGGTATGTTTGCATAGAGAATGGGGAAGTGAGATCAGATCTCAGGTGGTAACAAGTCGCATGTCTACGTGTTTATGGTCAGGTGTGAATTGACGGGCCTGAAGCTGTCCACTTATGATCAGATCATTCAGGACAAAGGGTAAAACCAAACATAAACAGTCTCTTTCTCAGAACACACCTGTTTGGCCCATTTATTTATCTGCTCCTTAAACGCTAGCTAGGGTCAGGGTTAGTTTATTTAGAGACCCCCACAAAGCTCAGATTATGGACCTGGACCTTATTTCTAGCATAAAATATGATCATTTACTCACCCAGGTGGAGTCGTTCGGACGAAATTAGATCCAGTGTAGCGCCGCGTATATCATAACAGACAAGCCCGGACTCAGAGGGGAATAGCACTAGCATATCATAACAAAATATTGGTGAAATGAACTAGGTTCGCGCCAGATAATGCTCATAGAGGCTGCGCTTCAGTGCCCCGAACACTCGCATTATATGGATATACGCGGCGCTCCACTGGATCTAATTTCGTCTGAACGACGCCAAATGACACCAAAGTTATCTGGGTGAGTAAAGCCTCGTATTTTATGCTAGAAATAAGGTCCAGGTTGTAAAAAACGGTAGTTCCCCTTTAAAATGGTGAAATTCTGTTGTGCTTTGACAAGTTAGTTAGTGTGTTTGTTTATTCAGTTTATTCAGACATGAAAATCAATAAGTGAAGATTTTTCGCTTCTGTTAACATTTCTTCCTTGAAACTTCATAGAGCACCTTTAAAGTGTGCTGTTTAAGTGTATTGATATATGTGTAAGTGTCACCAGAGGAATGTGCAGTGTGTACAAGGAAAAAACAAATACTGTATTTGTGCACATGCGCTCACATAAGTATATAATATAATAATTCTAATGGTAATAACAAAACCATGGGTTTTGCAGGAGTGCATGGAAGCCTGGTAGGTTAGACCTTTGATGCTGCAAAAGAAAATAAACGATTTTATATAGTGGAGTGCGGGGCATTACAGGTGCAGTTGGTAAGTCTTATAAAAGTAACTTTTTGTCATATTTGCTAAAACTGTCATTATGTAAAGACAGCATTACATGAAACTAGTAATCTGTAAAAAAACAAACAAAAAAAAAACAGGCTCATTTAGCCCCACCCACTGCTCCTAAGTCCCGCCCCTTCTGGTGGACCCCCATGGGACCTTCGGGATCGTAAAATATGCATGGGATTCAATGGACAGAAAGTAATTATTTTCTGGTCCCAGTCGTTATATACCTTGGATTACACAAATGTTGTTTGTGGGTTTAAATGATATTTTTTCATGTCAAGAGTTTGTCAGTTTATTGTGCAATTGTTCAGTTAAAGGCTGTAGAGAAAAAAACACAATGAGAAAGACTACATGTCGCGTATGTGACGTCACGTCATCACCCTTTCCCTCTGCTTCTCCATTCACAGTGCCGATCACATCAGATCAAGATGCCGGTGTGTTTTGTGCCTGAATGTCCCCATTCCAGCAGGAACGGCTGTTCTTTCTTTCCCGTCTGATGTAAAGACTAGGAATCGCTAGCTCAAACTGATCAGGTAAGAGATATGTGTATGCGAATTTAGCAAAGATAACATTAACTTTAACATTAAGTTTAGCCTTGATTTTCATAGTTTCAATACATCCATATCCTTATTATTATACACAGTTGGAAGGAAAAGAGTGGACCTTCTGGAATCGTGTGGATTTCTGCATGGTATGATGGTGCAGGTGTTTTATGCATGATTGCTCCTACAATGTGACATGTTATTAGCACAAGAGAAAATTGTCCCGCTTAAATTGTCTTCATTGAAAACCCTCAAGCCAGTGCTCCTGATGACAATCAGATATCCACAGGTCACATTTTTATGACCAATCAGTGCAGAAAACCACACATTTCCAACGGGTGCACATACTTTGATAGCCATACGTTTCATCTGACTGTGTAAGAGTAATTTGGCTTCAGAGTAGTGATGAAGGTTGTGAGAAAAGATAGTGAGCAACATGTAATGATGAAAAACATGTTTTTCTTTCCTTTTTAATCCACTCTTGTAATCTTACATAATCTTGTAAATAAAATAAACAAAATCAAAATCAAAATCAGACAGATCAGGGAGAGTCGAAAGGGACCAGCAGCCAGCCTTGCATGAAATTCTTCTGGATTGTTTGTTGCTTTGAGGGGTGAGTTAGGGCAATAACATACACAAATAATTACTGCAACCGTGTATGAATCAGTCTTTAAATAAGTAATTAATAAAAGGGATTTACTCTTTCCTTCATCAGACTTCATGTTCAGCTTTGTTCCCTTTCTCTCTTTTCGCAGGAACAGCTAAAGCCCCCAACCAGGACTGACAGACACAGGAATTTTCAGGTCAAGTGTTTTATTAATTCTACTGCATCACAGTTAGCAGTGTCAGCATACACAGCAGTATTTAAAACTTAACGGTGACCAACTGGGCACTTAACTTGTCTCCTAGACCCCATCCCAACTAGGTTGCTGAAAGAAACTTTACCTTTAATTAGCACATCTCTACTAGAAATGATCAACCTGTCTCTATTAACAGGATACGTACCACATCCTTTAAACTAGCTGTAATTAGACCGCTTCTTAAAAAGCCTAATCTTGATCCAGAAGCTTTAGCCAACTATAGACCTATATCCAACCTCCCTTTCCTCTCCAAGATCCTTGAGAAAGCAGTCGCCAACCAGCTATGTGACTTTCTTCAAAAAAATAGTTTATATGAGGATTTTCAATCAGGTTTTAGAGCACATCATAGCACAGAGACGGCACTGGTGAAAGTTACAAATGACCTCCTAATCGCTTCTGACAAAGGACTTGTCTCTGTCCTGGTCTTACTAGATCTTAGTGCTGTATTTGATACCATTGATCATCACATTCTACTACAGAGACTGGAACACTTAATTGGCATTAAAGGACCCGCATTAAACTGGTTTAAGTCCTATTTATCGGATCGATTTCAGTTTGTACATGTTAATGATGAGTCATCCCTGTATACCAAGGTTAGTCATGGTGTTCCTCAAGGCTCCGTGCTTGGACCCATACTATTCACCTTATATATGCTCCCTCTAGGAAATATAATTCGAAAACACTCCATAAACTTTCATTGTTATGCAGATGATACACAGTTATACCTATCAATAAAGCCAAATTAAACTAATCAGCTAACTTAACTCCATGCATGTCTCAAGGACATTAAGACCTGGATGACCTGCAATTTTCTGCTGTTAAACTCAGATAAAACCGAAGTTATAGTACTTGGTCCTAAACACCTTAGAGATGCATTATCTAATGATATAGCGAGTTTGGATGGCATTGACTTGGCCTCCAGCACCACCGTCAGGAATCTGGGAGTTATCTTTGATCAAGATATGTCCTTCAACTCCCACATAAAACAAATTTCAAGGTCTGCATTTTTTCATCTACGTAACATTGCAAAAATCAGGCCCATCCTGTCTCAAAAAGACGCAGAAAAGCTAGTCCATGCATTTGTTACTTCCAGGCTGGACTATTGTAATTCTCTATTATCAGGCTGCCCTAACAAGTCTCTAAAGAGTCTCCAGCTGGTCCAGAATGCTGCAGCACGTGTACTGACAGGAACTAAGAAAAGAGATCATATTACTCCTGTATTGGCCTCTCTGCACTGGCTCCCTGTAAAATCAAGAATAGAGTTTAAAATCCTTCTCCTAACTTACAAAGCTGTTAATGTTCAGGCACCATCATATCTCCAGGAGCTCATACTACCCTATCACCCAACTAGAGCATTACGCTCCCAGAACGCAGGATTACTTGTAGTTCCTAAAGTCTCCAAAAGTAGAATGGGAGCCAGAGCCTTCAGCTATCAAGCTCCTCTTCTGTGGAACCATCTTCCTGTTTTGGTCCGGGAGGCGGACACCCTCTCTACCTTTAAGAGTAGACTTAAGACCTTCCTTTTCGATAGAGCTTATAGTTAGAGCTGGTCCAGGACAGGCAGCTCTTAGTTATGCTGCTATAGGCCTAGTCCGGGGGACAATGACACACTGAGCTTCTCTCTCCTCCCCTCTCCTCTCCTCTCCATCTGTATACATTATGCCTGTATACATGCCCCATCTCTGCATGTCACTGACTTACTTCTTCCCCGGAGTCCTTGTGCTTTCTAGTCCTACAGGCTCCCATGGATCCTGGCCGCGCCCGGGTCGTGGATCGTGGATGCGCCCACTGCTATGGCCCTGCCTGATCGTGGATGCGCCCACTGCTATGGCCCTGCCTGATCGTGGATGCGCCTACTGCTATGGCCCTGCCTGATCGTGGATGCGCCTACTGCTATGACCCTGCCGGATCGTGGATGCGCCTACTGCCATGACCCTGCCTGACACCCACCACTACTGTCGCTAATATTAGTCACATCTGTTACATACGTTCCACTACTATTATTCAAATCAAATCAAATCAAATCAAATTTTATTTGTATAGCCCAAATTCACAAATCACAGTTTGCCTCAGAGGGCTTTACAATCTGTACAGAGACGACACCCTCTGTCCTTCGACCCTCGATTCGAGTGAGGAAAAACTTGCCCCAAAAAAGGCCCTTTAAACAGGGAAAAAAAAATGCGGAAGAAACCTCAGGGAGAGCCACAGAGGAGGGATCCCTCTCCCAGGACGGACAGACGTGCAATAGATGTCGCATGTACAGAGCAGATCAACGAGATCACAATGTATTCAATTATAAGCGATGGTTGACAGGAGTGAAAGTACACAAAGATGTATTACAGCAATAATGATGAAATGCACATGGAAATGTGATTACTAGTGATAACAGTGGTAGTGATCAATGGTAAGGATGGTATGTAGCAATGCAGTACGATAATAGTAGTGGAACGTATGTAACAGAGATGTGACTAATATTAGCGACAGTAGTGGTGGGTGTCAGGCAGGGTCATGGCAGTAGGTGCATCCACGATCAGGCAGGGCCATAGCAGTAGGCGCATCCACGATCAGGCAGGGCCATAGCAGTGGGCGCATCCACGATCAGGCAGGGCCATAGCAGTGGGCGCATCCACGATCCACGACCCGGGTGCGGCCAGGATCCAAGGGAGCCTGTAGGACTAGAAAGCACAAGGACTCCGGGGAAGAAGTAAGTCAGTGACATGCAGAGATGGGGCATGTATACAGGCATAATGTATACAGATGGAGAGGAGAGGAGAGGGGAGGAGAGAGAAGCTCAGTGTGTCATTGTCCCCCGGACTAGGCCTATAGCAGCATAACTAAGAGCTCGTCCAGGACAGGCCTGGGCCTGTCCTGGACCAGCCCTAACTATAAGCTCTATCGAAGAGGAAGGTCTTAAGTCTACTCTTAAAGGTAGAGAGGGTGTCCGCCTCCCGGACCAAAACAGGAAGATGGTTCCACAGAAGAGGAGCTTGATAACTGAAGGCTCTGGCTCCCATTCTACTTTTGGAGACTTTAGGAACTACAAGTAATCCTGCGTTCTGGGAGCGTAATGCTCTAGTTGGGTGATAGGGTAATATGAGCTCCTGGAGATATGATGGTGCCTGACCATTGACAGCTTTGTAAGTGAGGAGAAGGATTTTAAACTCTATTCTTGATTTTACAGGGAGCCAGTGCAGAGAGGCCAGTACAGGAGTAATATGATCTCTTTTCTTAGTTCCTGTCAGTACACGTGCTGCAGCATTCTGGACCAGCTGGAGACTCTTTAGAGACTTGTTAGGGCAGCCTGATAATAGAGAATTACAATAGTCCAGTCTGGAAGTAACAAATGCATGGACTAGCTTTTCTGCGTCTTTTTGAGACAGGATGGGCCTGATTTTTGCAATGTTACGTAGATGAAAAAATGCAGACCTTGAAATTTGTTTTATGTGGGAGTTGAAGGACATATCTTGATCAAAGATAACCCCCAGATTCCTGACGGTGGTGCTGGAGGCCAAGTTAATGCCATCCAAACTCGCTATATCATTAGATAATGCATCTCTAAGGTGTTTAGGACCAAGTACTATAACTTCGGTTTTATCTGAGTTTAACAGCAGAAAATTGCAGGTCATCCAGGTCTTAATGTCCTTGAGACATGCATGGAGTTTAGTAAGCTGATTAGTTTCATTTGGCTTTATTGATAGGTATAACTGTGTATCATCTGCATAACAATGAAAGTTTATGGAGTGTTTCCGAATTATATTTCCTAGAGGGAGCATGTATAAGGTGAATAGTATGGGTCCAAGCACGGAGCCTTGAGGAACACCATGACTAACCTTGGTATACAGGGATGACTCATCATTAACATGTACAAACTGAAGTCGATCCGATAAATAGGACTTAAACCAGTTTAATGCGGGTCCTTTAATGCCAATTAAGTGTTCCAGTCTCTGTAGTAGAATATGATGATCAATGGTATCAAATGCAGCACTAAGATCTAGTAAGACCAGGACAGAGACAAGTCCTTTGTCAGAAGCGATTAGGAGGTCATTTGTAACTTTCACCAGTGCCGTCTCTGTGCTATGATGTGCTCTAAAACCTGATTGAAAATCCTCATATAAACTATTTTTATGAAGAAAGTCACATAGCTGGTTGGCGACTGCTTTCTCAAGGATCTTGGAGAGGAAAGGGAGGTTGGATATAGGTCTATAGTTGGCTAAAGTTTCTGGATCAAGATTAGGCTTTTTAAGGAGCGGTCTAATTACAGCTAGTTTAAAGGACTGTGGTACGTATCCTGTTAATAGAGACAGGTTGATCATTTCTAGTAAAGATGTGCTAATTAAAGGTAAAGTTTCTTTCAGCAACCTAGTTGGGATGGGGTCTAGGAGACAAGTTGTTGGTCTAGATGAAGAAACCATCGAAGTTAGTTGGTGGAGGTCAATGGGAGAGAAGCAGTCTAAATATAAGTCAGAATTTACAACTGTTTCTGAGGTTCCTGTGTTTAAAGATACAATAGTGCCAGTTGAGGGCAAGCGATGATGGATTTTGTCTCTAATAGTTAAAATTTTATCATTAAAGATTACATTATTGTAATGCATTACTACATACTATCCTTACCATTAATCACTACTACTGTTATCACTAGTAATCACATTTCCATGTGCATTTCATTATTATTGCTGTAATACATCTTTATGTACTTTCACTCCTGTCAACCATCGCTTATAATTGAATACATTGTGATCTCGTTGATCTGCTCTGTACATGCGACATCTATTGCACGTCTGTCCGTCCTGGGAGAGGGATCCCTCCTCTGTGGCTCTCCCTGAGGTTTCTTCCGCATTTTTTTCCCTGTTAAAAGGGCCTTTTTTGGGGCAAGTTTTTCCTCACTCGAATCGAGGGTCGAAGGACAGAGGGTGTCGTCTCTGTACAGATTGTAAAGCCCTCTGAGGCAAACTGTGATTTGTGAATTTGGGCTATACAAATAAAATTTGATTTGATTTGATTTGATTTAACAACCACGAACATGTCCACAAGTCTCGCAGTCACACAAATTGTGCACAATGCACCACCCCATGTCAATCATATTACACGCAATATGAGGGATGTGGGATGGTGCCTTGTGCATATGTGCATATGTCAAATAAAAATTTGAGGGTGTGTGGCTGCCATTTCCCAAATGGCAAGGAAAAGGGCCCATGTCTTTTCCGGTGGTCCAAGACTACCCCCAGCCATCCAACCCAACCATCCAAACAGTCCCCTGACCACACCGACCACACATACTGCGAGGTGGCAGGATACGAGACTGCAGCGGAGCCCAACCCAGGACCCGACGGAGGTGAAATGGAGGAGCCAGAAGTCGTCGTCTGCCAAGAATCTAGGCCTGTCATTGGAAACTCTACCGTTGACTCTCCTGCAGGTCTGACAGACGAGGTCATAGGGATTGAGACTGGCCTACCAGATAAGGCCATGTTCAGAAGGGTGGTGGGGCTAGTGCAGCGCTATTAGGGCTCCATCGTCTATGCAGCTGGCTGGAGGGTTGAAGAAATGGTGATGAACACCTGGCACTCCAGGTGTTCATGACGCTCATGAAGGTTCACCAAATCTACACCCACCTGCACCTCGCCCAGCTGTTCTCCTGCAGCACTGCAACAATAGAAAATGTGGTGAAGACATTTTTATCCATTTGCTACATCACCTACTGTTCAGGACCATGATGGCAGCTGTGCCCAGTCGTCAGAAAAACAGGGAGAGCATGCCTGCATCCTTTCTGCCCTCTGCCAGAAACTGCAGGATCATAATTGACTGCACAGACATCCAAGTTGCTGCTCCAAAGGAAATGGACAAGGCCAAAATGGTCTATTCGGCCTACAGAGAGATGCACTCCTTTAAAGTGCTGAAAAAAAATTGAGTCTGACTGAATCACTGAATCACTGACTGACCACACCATTGTACCTTAATGTTACATTTCGTTGTTATAATGTAATGTAAATGTAATGTAAAGGTTAATAACTATTTCCAATGTTTTCTTTTTTTCACATATTCCAACAGATTTTAGTTTACGAGACCTATAGTTTGTATCTGGATCATTAGCTTCCATGCTTATTAAATAGGTACTGACAGGAAACGCGACGGGAACGCTGATCCACTGTCTCCCAAAATGATTGAAACATGAACAAAAGAACTGTTTGAATATAAAAAACTATGTACATATTATTTACAGATATAGTCATCTCTACTGACCAACACTGGGAGAATGTGCTGCCGATAGAACTCCTCAAGAATGAGGAGGTGTTGTCCCCACGCAGGGTCTTTGGAGATGGGGTTGACCACTGCCTCCTTCGTGGTCCACACCACAAAGTGGTAAAGTGGTCTTGAGTGCAAAACCCTGCCCCTCCACACAGAGGCAAGAAAGCGGAGACTCGTCAGCCTCAGCGATGGTGGAGTTGCGCTGGCTGTACGGGCACTTCACCTCGAGCAGATGGTCCAACAAGACCATCAGGTGACACTCCCAGGATGCCTGATTTGCTCAAAAAGAGTCCACAATCAAGCACCTCCACCTGACAAGCCTGTTGAAAGGCTTTCACCCCCTCTTGCGCATTCATAACCCCCCAGTTCACAGCAAGCACGGCATCCAAATTCTGTCCCCCAAGCAGCCTCTTCATGAGGGATGGACAGGGAGAAGCAGACTGCCGTGAAAGAACAGCTCCAAAATTGCTCGCTGTCAACCGTCCCTGTCTGTGCCGCTGCCATTGGGGATTTGCCCATTGCTCCACGGTGGCTGTCTGGATGGCCAGACATTGCTCCTCAGTGAGCTCCAACAAAGCAAGGACTCCCTCTAGCCCCTGACCCTTGAACTCCCTCACCGGCTCAGGCACAGTGGGTAGAACCTGATGCTGGGGCTCTGGTTACAACAGCCATGCCATCCCGCACTGCGTCCCCTGGAGCTCTGACCTGAACCAGGCCACATCCTCCATATTGATGTCTCTGGCTAGAGGGTTGAAGGTCTCCTCCACCTGGGGATACAGCTCAGACACCGGCTGTGTCACTTTGGCGGTGGCAGTCTTTTTCCACCGACACTCCACGTCCGTCACACTGAGCTCCCGCATGGCAAAAATTGCAATTGCCACTGCATGGCTGCATTTAAAATCCCCCACTGAGCACTCACAGGAGGACCTCAAAATGCTGCCATCGTCACGCAGGGAGATCTGTTAAAACAAGACAGATGTTAGGTGGATCGCAATATGCAACTTGTGTTTAAAAACCCATTGAAAACATCTTAGATGATGGACAATACCAGCGTGATTAGATGGTTCATAGCCTGTTAAAGCGTGCACTTTGTTATGTGGATAATGCAGTGTGGTTTTGGATATACTGTGACTTGCGTTTTTCTGCTGGGAACAACACATAGACTCAAGGGAAGGTTTAACGTTGCGTTTGATGCATACTCATATCGGGAGCTTCATTTAGCTACTAGAGCAACAGCAGTTAGCTGGCTAGCAAAATATTTGAGATGATGCAAGTGGGTTTGAATATATTTGGACTTACATTTTCTGCTGGGTATAACAGTAAACAGACTCTAAAGGAATGGCTAACTTTGCGTTTGGTGCATACAATCTTATTGAGAGCTTAAGTTAGCCACTACACTGCAGCACTTGCAATTGGCTAGCTAGTTAGCTAGTGGAGTCCTAACACTCACCGAAACCTTGTAACGTTGCTCCCTGCGACTCGCATGGACAAGACCGACCATCTCCCCATCGGCATAGCTGAAGCTCTCTACATGCCCCGACTTATAATGATTTTCGCCTCTTTCTAGGCTCTTATCCTCCCCTTGGAAGAAGGCGGTGAAGTGGAGCAGAGAAATCGCCATGTCTGTTCCAGAGTTCCAGGTGCAGGTGGTGACGTATATCATTCGCGTCGAGAGCAGCGAAGAGCTCTAGTTTACAAAATGGCCTCACACAAAACCTAACATTATCAAACTTCTTCGGGCTAAATTGTAGTCTTCTTTGCATGGAAACTTATCTTTAAAAACCACAAACAACTTATGTGAAATTCATGGCACAATTCAAACGCGACCAGAAAATATTTTTTATCTCTCCATTGAATCTCATTCATAATAATTCGCGTCTGAGGTACCATGTACCAGAAACAGAAGGGCGGGACTTCGCCACTCTTTTGCCAGAATCCACTGCGACCGAACAAAAAGAACCAATCGGAGCCGGGATGGTGTCTGATGGAGTGTCTGACAGCTGTCAATCACTGCTCACGCACACACTGCGGACAGCCCCCTCCCCCTTCCTCCTCAGCTCATGCTAGCACTCGGTCAAGCTCATATCTCCGAGAGCGGCTTCAGGAGCTTGGAGAAAGTAATGGCGCAGCAACAACCATCAGCGAGGAAAAAACTACCGATACCTCCGTTACCAACAACAGCACACGGCAAAGACGAGTAAAAAGAGGAAGCCAGAGCCGGAGCCACTACTCCGTAGTGCATGTGATGTTACTGTGATGTTGCAGTTGGGCTAACGTTAGCTTGTTTCCGATGCTAGGGCTAACATTACTGGTTGGTGTTGTTTTATTAGAAAGTATCAGAAAATATCTTTATGAAGTGACCTGGCAGTCTTATCGGTTTTGTTTTTGTCCTCAAAATTATGTGGAACGTTTCTGTGCTCTCACAGATAAATGTTGTCATACATGGGTTACTGGCCATTTTGCAATATTCACAACAGTTTCGGTTATAAAAAAAACATCAAAGTAACTTACTGAAATCAGTGTATGCTGGGTTTTTACTGAATACATATTACTGTAGATTACTTTTCATGTCGACATGATTTATTTCTGCTCGTTTGTTGGCCAGCAATGTTGACTATTCACAACAGTAATATCTAACGTCACGTGCACGCCACATCGCGCGCACGCCAGCCTCCTGGGGAGGGACTTTGGAGGCAGGGCAGGAGTGCAGCGGAAAGGGAGGGGGAGAGATCTGAAAGTTGTACTTCAAATTTCTTGTAATTTCAAATGTAATGCTAAGTCCTCTCTCTCCTCAAAGTTACCAACTGCACCTTTAATTGAGGAGTCTCACAGCCTGAGAAATGAAGCTGCTCTGTAGTCTGGTGGTACAGCAGCAGATATTTATGTATATTTTGCCAGATGGCAAAGTATAGTAGTATCTATCTCATAGTATCTTTTGGGTTCTGTGACATCTCACTTCACTGATATCACTGATGCTCTGTAAATGGGTATCAGTGATGTTCTGGGAGGTTTTAATCACCCGCTGCAGAGCCTTCCTGTCCTGGGACATGCACAAACCATGCCAGTTTGTGACCATTGCCCCCTTTCTTCTAAAATCAACAATCAGCTCCTTGGTTTTGCTGATGTTGAGCAATAGATTTCACCCCGATATGGACTTTCATTGTAATCTGGCCGATGATGGTGATGTGGTCCACATACTTAACAATAGGTAAAAAGTAAACAGGAGGAGGCTGAGCACACAGCCCTGGGGCGCTCCAGTGTTGAGCACCAACAGAGAGGAGGTGTGACTGCCAATCCGTACACTCTGGGGTCTGCTTGTGAGGAAGTCCAATATGCAGTTGCAGAGTGTTGTAAACATCAGTTTCATGGGTGAGACTTCACTGAATGCTGAGCTGAAATTCAATCATTATTTTGTTGTTTTTTCTTTTCTTAGTAGTTGTTGTGTCATTTGAGAGGCATGTCACCCCATGCCAGTCTAATTTATCAGAGTCCTTGTCATGACATCAGCCACCTGTTGCAGAACCAACCACTCCCTTCTGACCCATTTCAAGCCATTCCCATCCATACCTGACTATCTTCGCCTTTTACTCACCTGTTCCTTATTTGCCTGATTAGTATAGCATTATACCAGTCCATTTCCACTCTGTCTTTGCGAAATTGTCTCGTTTGCATTCACTGAGATTCAACCTTCATTCTGCATGCCTGATCCATTGTTTGATTGTTCTCTACCTTGCATCTTACTGGATAAGTTTTCCTGACTTGTCTACCTGGTTTTGACCCTTTTCTGCTTTTGACTCAAGTAAACTTGAACTTTTATCCTTACCTGTCTGCCTGTGAGTCATGCGTTTGGGTTCTAAGTTGTCTTGTTTCTGAGCCATTACAGCCAAATATGTAATCAAATATAATGAAGGTAGACAAAATGATGCAAAGAAAGGGAAAATTGTAATGATGAATGAAGTAAAAATGAATTACTAAATTATAAACAACAAAGAAATGCAGTAGAGTAGGGAAGTGTTGTAGTCATATTTAGAAAAATGGTTAGAAAAACATGTCAGGGTCCAAATTGGACAGTATTTTATTTAAGCTGAAGATTTTAAATAAACATATCTCAGACCTGTTTTATCTAAATTCCACCAGCATGTCCACAGCCCTGCCAGGCGAAACAATGGACCATAACAAACATTCCTGGCAGCTACAAAGCCCTCCCCTGTCCTCACACCATATTTCACTACTTCTCCTGCCAGTTTACTGTAAGCTGAAAACACGGGTCAAACCCTCAGAAAAACAGTTTAGTTCAGGTGTAGACGGATGAGGCTACAGCTACTGACGGCACAACATCAGTCCAAGGGTACTCAAAATGTCTGCTGGGCAGCTTGCAGCAGCTTCCCAGCAGCTTCCCAGCACCTCCTTAATCTTTCCCTGTGGGTCAGGACCTCATGGACTACCTCACGGGCCAGCCATAGCATGCCAGAGTGATGCTGTGCATCAGTGCACCTCAAGAAACTGTACTGGCACCAATCATCTTCACTACACCTCAGATGTCTGCATTAACTCTGGTTCCTGCCACCTACAAAAGTTCTGTGAAGACCTCCCCATTGTTGGATGCATCAAAGACATAAAGGAGGAATACAGAGGACTGGGAGACCCCCTAGCCTGGTTGTCATCCAGGGGGAAGAAGTGGAGAGGGTGGACCACATGTACGTACCTTGAGGTCCAAATCAACAATATATGATAATATGCTCAGAGATTTTTGCATTGTTTTTATTGTATTTGAATTACATCTCTATATTTACAGACACTAAGTAACATGACTTCATCATATCATACATTAGTCTTGTATAAACTGTTAACATATACTGTTGAATCTGCTGCTATTAATTACACCACTGTCCCTTCACCTATAAGTTTGTCTCAAATACTCACGTAGAGTTTACATAGTTCAGCCTTATTTATCTGTTTAGTTATTTCAGTTTTATATACCTCTTATTATTTTTTATACCTTATACTTTTTCTAGTTAACTGGAGTTATTGCTGTCCCGTTGCTTGCATATCATGTAACAACCAAATTTCAATGCTGGTAATCATTAAGCTGTTCTGATCTTATCTGTATGTAGTTTGTTGTATTTTTTTAAATTCTACTTTCAACATTTGAATATATGTTTATACATTTGCTTTGTGTGTAGCATAGAGGAGGCTACATCTGCATGTCATTATGCATAAATGTATGTATAATAACAAATAAAACCTTGAACCTTGAGATCTAACAAAATGATACATCACTTTGGCATTGATTTAAACAAATATTTTACATGATAACATATGAATATATATTTTAAACATATTGTAGATGTCAAACACTATATATGAGGGTTGGTTAAATAACAATAATGTAATAGAATTCCATTCAACAGCACCACAATGTATATCCTCCAAAATGATCATACAGTTGAATCAACACCTCTCTAAAACAGTTTCGACTAAAGGTGACGTTGTAACCTTCATGACAGGAGGACTTATTGCAGGACTGTTGTATAAGACTGCATCAGTTTTATCTAGTTGGACTTAATAAACAGGCAACTGAGTATACTCACCATTTTAATGGCTCTAAACAAAACGTATATTGTTCACTGCTACCAATCTTTTTGTGACAAAAAAAATAAATGTAAGGATGAGACTGATAAATAGCCTGCAACTGCATGTCCGACACATGCATCGTTATTTTCTGCTGACATTCAAAGGCGCATGTTAAGTTTTTTGCACTGCACATCTGTAAAAAAAAAAAAAAAAAAAGAAAGAAAAAAAATACACACGAGTTTTAAAAGACTTTACTAGCCACTGTGGTTTCAGGGGTTATCAATCAGTAATATGAGGTAAGAGAAGAAGTATGTCAACAATACTACTGACATTCCTTCAATCTTTCCAGGATAACAGTGAATACCATGTCTTCCTTTGGACCTTGGTCTGTGAAAACAAACGTTAGATAAATAATTTGGGGGGTTAAATTTTAAACCCTCCCCGGTTATAGTTTGGTTGAGTCCAGAGTTCCAGTAGATCCAAGATGGCGGACTAAGCAGCGACGTGCAGAAGTTCACTTTTAACTCTAAACCCTGAAGCTTCTCATCCTCCCGTTCTCTTGTCGGATTGTTATTTATTGAGAACGAACGCTGGTAAGTCCCAAATCACTTAGAGCTTCCGTATTGTGTGACACTGTCTCGAAGTTGAAGCCCGTTTTATCTTCGGAGTTTTGTGAGTAGATGCCGTAGCTTCAGCAGCTAGCCGTAACGTTATTCCAGGTTCCAGTTATCCCAGTGGTTACGGGGCTGGGGTTCGTACTGGGAACCTTTCTCACTGGCTGGAAAACACATGGATATGCCAGCTTTATAGAGGGGTTGAAGCATGAAGTAGAGAGTCCTCAGGTCACAGGATTGTTCATAGGTGCAGGTTTCAGTATCACACTGAGCCACTGAAAGCTGACGTTAGCCATGCTAACATTAGCGACAGTCTGGTGAGACTGTTGCTTATAGAGCTAGCTAGCTGCGAACATGCTAGCTGGAATTTACGAAGGACTGCTGGCTTTTAAAATAAAGTTTTCTCCTAATCGTTTCTTGCTGCTTTTCAGATCTTCCTCTTCTTCATTTAATGACACGTTTGAATGATAACAACGATATGCTTGTGCTTTCACTATGCGCAACTGTTTAATTTATCATTGTGGAGCACCACATCAGTGTAATGGGTAAACTGAGGTATTGTTTTGGTATTTGACGTTAACGAAGATTTGGAGCTGTTTTGGAGCTGCCGTGCTCTAGCTAAGATATTTTTTCCCCTCTGGATGTCCACTTAAATCAATGCTGATCTTCAACACAAATCAATTTACAAGTTATTAGTAGCCTATATCTTCGGTTTACCGCTCTGTGTTGCTATTAGTGCGCAATTTGAGTAATGAATGAAGCCAACTATTGATGTTATGTGTATGTGGATCACTGTGAACTATTGTGAAACAACTGAAAAATGACTCTTTGAAAGAGGCTTGGAGTAAAAGTGTTAGGAGCTAAGTTGCAGTTTTATTACTGATGCAAGAAGAATCATTGTTTACTCCTTCAGTGAATATCACAATTAACAGCAGTTAATGATGTCATAGTTGTGGGTGTTAAAATAGGGCTGCAAAATTATTCAAAACATAATCGAAATTGAAATATGGCTAAGTGCAACATTAAAATTGCAGAAACTGCAATATTTTGATAATGTGTGAGATGTGTGACAAACAGAGAGCTGCAGAGAGGCCTAAGCCTACAAATGTTGTTCACCAGGGTAAGAAAATATTGTTTGGTAATTTCACATATCAGGATTTAATAGTTTTTTTGTGTGTGTTAAAATGTTCCCGCTAATTGTGAATAATATTGTAATCATAATATCTGTCAATAATAATGGCAATATGATTGTTTTCCATATCGTGCAGCCCTACTGTGGAACCTCAATCCTTGAACAGTGTTTGTATTTAGACCCCCTCCTATGAGTATTGGAAATGTTCAGTTCCTAAAGTTGACCATTTGTGCTTGGCCAGATTCTTTGCAATCAGGGTTTTTATGGGTGCTTGAAATCCTTGAAAATGCTTACATTTTAATGTTGTGTTTTCAAGTTTTGAAAAGTGCTTGAAAATACTTCAAATTGTAACTGTATTTCTTTCACGACAAATCGCTATCTGACAGAATAGTTCGCTTATTAGATGGAGAAATAAAATAAGTCGGAGAACCTAAAGTGAAGACTGCTCCGCCTGGGCCTCGCTTGCGTCTCTGGTCCTTTTCACACAGAGACTCCGCAGCGGTGGTTCGCCATTTCTCCGCCTTTGTTTGTTCACACAGAACCAAGCAGCTCCGGCGTAAAGCCACACCAGTGTGTAATTCACACAGAAAGCCGGAGCTGTGGATCCAAAAGAGGCGTGACAGTACACGTCATGATGATGACATCTGTGTGTTTTTTTTTCAACGTGTTTCCCCCGGTGTCCTCCTGTTAATTTAAACATGTACCTGCTGACTGTTCATAATCATGTGGATGCTGTTATAATGTGTTGTGATTGAGATCCTGACCCACCAAACATCCTGAAAAGTGACAAAGTTAAGTTTTTCACTCTAAATTACATAATAATCTCTATCAGTAAACAGGACGCTGTCTGACTCTCTCACTCGCTGGGAAGGATGCTGTTTTCTGGGGGAAAGTTCACTGAAGTCTTGGTTGGGAGGGCTGACCGTGGCAGTGATTTTTTTCAAGACAGTAACTACAACAACACAATAGTGAAGGACACAAACACTTTAACTGAGTTAAAGTATTTTACTGGGGACTGACGCTGTTTTAGGGGAAGAAATGTGACGAAGAGTCAGTAGGACAGACTTGATGACAGACATGATGACAGACACTTCTCCACGTATAACTACAATATTTTTTTCCTCATAAGTTGCCAAAGACGCTACCAGTTACCACGTTACTGTTGTTTGGTCCTGTAACATTACTTTGTGTGGCATTTCTCTTTATTTTGATGAGTTAAGGATCTGTTTAGTTAAATCAGACAGTGAACACCATCAGACCGACACGCCCCGCTCCGCGCTGCCGGCCAATCCATTCACACAGGTTTGGTTTGCCTCTGATACTACCTCCGGAGGTGCATCAGAGGCGCAGCGAAATTTCACCCCTCGCCACATCTGAAACTTTCACACAGAGGAGGATGCAGAGAATTGGCGCAGGATCCCTCAACTCAAAGGGCAGTGTGAATGGGGCTAGTGAGTGGGAGATGACAGCATGCTGGGAGGTTGCTGTTTTAATGAGCGTTGGCTAGAAAACGACAAATACAAACCGTGGATAAGATGAGGACCAAATCCATGAGTAGCCTCCTGCGAAAGTCTGCAAAAAGGACGTGCAGCTTTTCACAGTGGGAGAGTCTGCGCTCTAGAGTCACATGAAAGGTAAGTCATAGAAGAGAATATTCGAGTAACATTAGGCCACCGTTACACGTTGACGCTAATGTGTTTACGTTATCTGCATGTTTATACAAGGGAGAAGAACAATATATTATAATTGTAAATAATAATAGTAATAATAATCGTAGATAAAATAATTGTAGATTATTTCAATTTCTCTTAAGAAGAATATCAGACATGTTCTTGTGCACTGTCAAAGTCTTCTGACTTTAAATGTCAAAGTTTCCTACTCAGTGTTACTCTCCCTGCCTGTCTTACTGTATGTCATATTATTACCATGAAGAGATTAAGCACTTTAAAGGCGATAATTTAGGACTTCTACAATAACACATACAGCAACATAGTTGCTTGACATATATCATTTTCAACATCTTACTGATAATTGTATTGATAATAAACATTTTGTTTTAAAAAAAATAATATTTTCCTCCTATTTTTGGTGTTATATAGGAAAGAAGCATTGAGATCTGATGAGAAGACTTCTAAATCCAGGTCCTGCTTTTCAACAGAAGGGGATAAAGGCCACTTACCTCAGCTTAGGTGGATTGGTTTTGATTTGCACAACATCTTGCTAAGTTAATGTGAAGTGAAATATGCATTTTGAATTTCTGCAGTATACGTATGCATCTAATGCAACTTTTGTCCTAACCTTGGTTAGCCCTATATTTTTGTGTTGTTAATGCTGTTTGTTTTTTCAAATCAGAACAATATTGTGTAAAAAAGTCGATGAGCTGATTGACTGCCTATCTCAAAGAAAAATGTTCTTATTTTTCACATTTTCAGTAAAGAATTTATTGAAAGTGAAGTTATTTGTCGAGTGATTTTTGGGGTAATTGTTTATATTGACTCAGCCAGGTTGGATAGCAAGCAAAGTCTACTTAAGGGTTTTCCTTTTAATTTCTTATCGTTTTGCTATTACAACCACAGTTTTGGTTGTGTTAGCATAGCATAATACCATCTCTTTTAATATGATAAAGAAGTGAAAAAATAATTTTGAGTATATTTGTTTAAATGTCATTTACCACAGCTGTAAGGTGCTGGAAAAGCTTGAAAATTGACCCTGAAAGGTGCTTGAATTTGACCTTGGAAAAGGTGTATGAATCCTGTGCAATGTTCACCTAACTTTTGATTCATCTCTGCATTGTTGCTGTTTCTCGCCAAACAAGATGTGAATTGTGTTAATGCAGCCGTTCAAACTGAGCTGAATTCTAGTTTAGATTGTTTGTCTTAAACCTTTGCAGCCAGGGTTTAAGTTAGGTTGGATGCTGCCAGGCTTTGGTGAGCTGTTGTCTTTATAAGGGATGGACATTTCTAAAGCCACGCAGGTTTTTTAAAGACAGGCAAGCCCGCTGGAAATAGAAACATTTCTTGTGTGTCACAATTTTCATCACAGCACTGGAAACAGAACAGTAGAAAGCAGCAGATCATTTACCTAATCAGACTGCATCAAGAAGACGTTAAACTTGTTTTAAAGTCTTGATCTATAAAATTCTGAATTAGACACATCTTTTTTTCTGGAGCTGATCATGGAAGTAGCTAAGAAGGCAAACATCTCACTTCTTTCTCATCTCTGTGGTGCAAGCTGGAGCGGATAAACCCCCCTTGGCTACAGTCATTTGACATCGAAATGAATGCCAATTGTACCCATTCGCATTGAAGACAAACACCAGATGTTTGTAGATGTTGTACAACATGAACAGGATAATTCTCTAGTTAACCTGATGATCACAAGACAGAGGATACTACTTGTCCTGGTGAGAATCCTCCAGAGTTCATATAAACCACTGCAGTGTTTTGATGAATTCAAACTGGGCTTCCAGATAGTGTTGCAGTCTTTTTTTTTTATTTCAATGCAGTGCTGTATTTAGTGTAAATACCTGGAAAGGGTCTCACATCTGTTTATGTCGCAGATTTATTGTTCAAGTTTTTCTCAGCAAAATTATCCAGAGAACTCGGTGCACCTGCATCTCGGAACAGGCCTGTTGATAAAGAAAAGCAAAAACCATGTTCATTGCTATCCACTTATTTTTCTGTCTGTAATGTGCCTGTGCTCTGTGGATTCCATGCCAGACTGCCCATTAGATTTAAAGATACTTTGTCATGGATGAATGTGTTGGTATGGGGAATATTTTACTTTATGACCACTCAAAGAAAAGTCACCAAGATCATTCATCTACTGGAGAACATGACTTTAAGACTAAATTTTATGACAGTCTGGTCAATAGTTATTGAGATATCTTGCTCCTGTACAAAGTCTGTCTGCTCTTGACAGACTGAAGTTGCCATCCATGGAAACCCACACTGAGCACAGAAAAACAAACGCATTCAAATCAGTCTGTGTTGTTGCATGAAGAATCAGCCATCAGAGAGGAGGTCTGTGATTACAGGTTTAGTAAATATTGTCTTGGATTGATCAGCTTGCCTAACATATTGATGTATGTAAGTGCTGTATCGTAGGCAACTGGACATGTTTCAGTTTCTTGAAACTTCAAGAAACTGAAACGCCAAACTCCAACCAAATACATCAGGCCAGCAATAAATCTTTTGTAAAGCTTATAAATTCCAGTTTTAATTGAGACCAGGTGTCAGTTCGAGTCAGTTTAGAGGCCAAAATTGTTGTGTTAGAGACAACAATTTGGTGTGTTGGTGTGTGTTGGCAAAGAGAGGGAGAATATCCCAGGCTTCATATCATCCTGTACAGTATCAAAAATGGAATCTCTTTAAAATTTTAACTTAGGCTAGGTTGCGACAACAAGGACTAATTTAATCAAAGATTAGCTCTAATCAGAGTATAGTAAAACTAGGTTTAAAATGAGTAAATCCAGATTAAAATGAAGCAGAGCTCTGTTGCACCATTAAAAATTAATCTCTGCTTAGTGTAGCACAGTTTATTTATGTAAGCCAAAGTTAAACAGAGTAAATCAATGTGGAGATGCTACCCAAATTGAAATAAATTATAAATATAATCAATTTGTGTGTGCTGTCAGGACCTAGAAAGTATTAAGGAAGGGGAAAACCGTTAACTTTCACCGCTAGTCACAGCCATGGACCAGCCCGTTGCTTTCGAATGTCTTTTACTCAACACAAGTGTTAAAGAACACATCCCTGTTGTAATGGAGTTATAAATCCCAGCTCCTCTGGGCTGATGTGCTCAGTCAAGCCAAGCAAGCACATGTGGAAATGCCATATTAACCAGCCGCATCTCTAGCCCCTTTCACACTGCCCTTTCAGTGGGGGGAATCGTGCGCCAATACTCGGCCTCGCTGTCTGTGTGAAAGTTACACAGGGACGGTTTCACTCCGACTCTGATCTGCCTCCAGAGGTAGTATCAGAGCCGCAGCAGAGGTGAGCTGGCATCTGTGTGAATTGAAAAGCCGGCAGTGCGGAACGGGTGTGTCGGTCTGATGGTGTTCACAGTCTGATAACTAAACAGATCCTTCACTCATCAAATAAAAGACAAATGAAACACACTTCGACCCACAAAGCAACGTTACAGGACCAGACGACAGTAATGTGGTAACTGTCTTTGCCAACTTATATGAGGAAAAAAATACCGCATCCATACGTGGAAAAGCCTCTGTCATCCTGTCTGTCCTACCGACTCTTCGTCACATTTCTGCCTGAAAACAGCGTCTGTCACCGGCAACGGAGCCAGACGGCTCCTGCAGTTGAATGGTTGCTTTGTTGCTTTCCATTATATCCATTGTGTTGTTGTAGTTACTGTCTCTGGAAACTTATATTGAAAAAAATCACTGCGACAGTCAGCCCTCCTGATTGAGACTTCAGTTAACTTTCCCCCAGAAAACAGCATCCCTCCCCGTGAGTGAGAGTCAGACAGGGTCCTCTATTTACTGATGGTGATTTTGTAATTATGTCATTTAGAGCAAAAAACGTATTTGTCACTTTCCAGGATGCATGGTGGGTCAGGATCTCAGTCACAACACATTACAACTGCATCCATATGACTATAAACAGTATTCGATAAGATTATTTTTAGGTGTTGTAAAACCATGACCTAATGGTAGCTGAATGTGCAAAGCACTGTGGTGCTACATCAAAGGGATTTTGGGATATTTAAAGTGTTACCAGTAAGCTTAGTGAATCTGAACACTGAAGTTGGTCAGCAGTAGCATGTAAGCTGCAACAGTGGTTTCAGGGCATTATCGGGGGTGTCTGTGGAAAGTGTGTACCTGGAGGGTGATGTGGGAAGTTGTGTTAAAACATGTTAAGACATGACAGGCAGGCTGTAATGAATAGTTTGTGCAGGAAACTTTGCTCATTCCCACTCCCTTACCCTGTGCTCCTTTAGTGAGCAGGCCTTACAGGGAAGAAGGAAGGTGTTACACTAAATGCCTCCTTGTAGAGGGATTCATTTTTCAATGTCTCGAAGAATGAAGTAATTGAAATTTAACTAGTGATGTGCTCGTTTGATAGTTGCTGTTTGGCACAGATTAGGGGGCGGCAGTAGCTCAGCATGTAGGGACCTTGCTTGGGGACTGGAGGGTTGCTGGTTCTAGACCCCCTTGGACCAGTCTTTACAGAGTGTGGACTGGTAGCTGGAGAGGTGCCAGTTCACCTCCAGAGCACCTCTGAGGGGCCCTTGAGCAAGACACCAAAACCCTAACTGCTCCTGAGATGTACTGCTCCTTGTGCCTCATAGGGCTTCAGGAGTCCTGTTTGTGCAAGTGTGAACGCTTTCTTAGCCCAGGGCTTACTTTAGCCAGCTCCCCCTCCTGAGCTGCCTTAGCCTTAGCAGATATAACCTGGATATAACAGCTCCCTTTTGTGCTGCATACCCTTAGCCCAGAACTACCCTAAGCCCAGGGCTATACGATTCACACTACACTTCTACTAGCCCTGGGTAAAGCACATAAATACTTTGAAGGTCAGCTGAACATTCTCAAATGTTGTCTTACTACGCCTTTTATCTTTAGTTCCATGTTACACTGGCACCTCTTAAGGTGCGTTCACACCGGACCTTTTATTTTTGTCGCTGTCGCTCCAAAAAAGTCGCTCTGTTGCTCAGCTGCAGTCGCTCATCGGCACAATTCAACAGATCGCTCTGATAACGTCATTCAAGCGATTCCAGTGAATTTCACGTCTCTCAGAGGCGCTCATTTCTTCCCGTTTTCAATGGTAGCCTATACGCGGCTGACAACGGCCCAGTTTGACGAGCTGTTGGTGAGAATCGGAGGCAGGATTGCCCGGTTGGACACCAACTACAGGCGCTCCATCCCAGCTGAGGAGCGCCTGGCCATTTGTCGTGTGTGTGTGTGTGTGTGTGTGTGTGTGTGTCCGTGTGTGTGTGTGTGTGTCCGTGTGTGTGTGTGTGTGTGTGTGTGTGTGTGTGTCAACGTAAATGCCGGCTTTGCTCTTCCGGACCGGCGGAGTTGTATTACGTTTCCATGGTTTCAGTAGTTGTCATAGTTACACATAGATTACGGCAGCCAATCAGCGCTGAGCGACAAGCGTCTGACGGCCAGAGACTTGGGGTTTCTCATCTCGAGCGACAGAGCGATTGAGCGTTTTTTCGCTCCGTCGCTCGGACGCTGTCGCTCAGAGCCCCAGCGACATTTCGCCTGAGCGATTAACCGCTCAGTCGCTCGTTTGCATTGACTTAATATGTAAACTTGTCGCCAGCAACAAAAATAAAAGGTCCGGTGTGAACGCACCTTTAGCCCCAGGCCCACTTTGGAATGTGCTAGTGTGAATGCTTTCTTTGCCAGGGCCTAAGCTCAGTTTGAAAAGCACTACGCTGACTCCTAATTCTTGACGTTACACTGTTTTATCTTCATACAATGGAATAATGACTTATCGTTATTGTACCGTTGGTTTTTGCCTTGGTGCCCTACATTTTGGCAGCAATGCTCCAATACATTTGTATTAAAGGCTTTGCCCAGAAAATGACTGAATGTTAGACCTGATTAAACATCTTCACTAATGGATGCAACCTTATTTTGTTCTCTCAGTTTACATAGGATATCAGGAATGTGCTCTATTAATCACAATGAATCCATATTCAGCTGCTAAAGCAGCACACCTAGATATGCAGTTCCTACTGATTCATTATCTGGTTCTAATTTTATTTCTTAATTAATAATTAGTAAAATAATAAAATAATTTTATCAGTGATTAATCTATTAAAAAACGTTTTCAATTATTATCTAAAATACTATTCTAATTAGAAAGGTCATTTTGTTGAATCATTTCATCATGGCTTTCAAGGCTAAATATTGTATAATCATGATTTTAATTCCATATTTCCTAACCTTATTTCCAAACTCTTAGCTGTAGTAAACTGGTATGTAGCATTCAACTTACCTCTGCCTGTTCATTGTTGCTGACATTGTTTCTGTCATATATAACAGTCTGTCAGTGTAACTGAATTCATTACCTCACCAAAAATATTGATAATATGAATGCTTTTATGGTCTGAGATCAGTTCCAGTTCAACTGTGGTAAGTTTATTCACTATCTGTACTCCCTGTAGGAAGAAAATTCATGTGAATAAAATAAAGTGATGACATTTTATTTCTAAAAGGTCAAAGATCAACTTAACTGTGATATCATAATATTCTGCACAAAACACTTCTCTGGCCATTATTTAACACCATAACTCAGGAGAGGTAGGCAGATTGTGACCACAGTGTTTCCCCCAGGATGGAGTTGTAGCAGTGGAGGTACATGCGCAAAGTGAGCTGTAGTTCATATGAGGTGTGATAAAACAGTGTTTTTAACTCATTTGAAAATTAAAACCTGTAGGGGCGAAAAATCACATATCAACCTTGGAGGGCACGACTTCATGTGTTTCTGAGTTGGACACCCGAGTAAGTACTGTAACTCTGCTAATGAACACTCCGTTACACTGATATACTGGTCATGGATCGTGGCCCCCCTGAGATTAATGCCTATGAGATTTGACAAATAAGATATTATTTTATGTGTCACCCCTTACACCCACTGATTGACCATTTACACGTGGCTGCTGTGTCTTGTGATCTAGAGATTGGAAGTTTCGCTGACACGCACGTGGTTCTTGGCAAAAATAGTCCCGAAAATGACCTGTAGACAGTCCTTCCTCATCATCAGCCACCAGCATTTTACTACAATTTTAATGTCTGTATGTGTAGAATATGTCATAGACATGAAGAGAATACACACAAGTAAGGGGCATTTTCTTTCCTGTGCACTAGCTTTCTTTCACTTTGACTTTTCTTTCTCTTTCTCTCCCTCCCTTCCTCTCTTTCTCGCTCGTGCTTTCTTGCTCATTCAAAGTGTGTAAAGGAAAATCACGTCATCATATTTATTGATAATTTTCAAAGGCAAACTCCATGTAAACCGATGGGGCAGGTAGGAGCCGTGCGGCAGTAGCAACGCAGCCTATATGAACTCAAACACGTGAGTGAGCAGCAGCAGCTTAGCACTGCAGCCGCCACACAGTACACAGGCATCAGTTAGAGGTGTGAATCTTCACTGGCGTCATAATTTGATTACGATAAAACTGTCAACGATTCGAATGCAAAACAATTCTCGATGCACCTCAGTGTATGGCATTCTCAATGATCCCCTTTTATTCAGAAAGTCCTTCCTACAGCAGTCTACAAAATAAAAGCTGTATATTTTCAATACATAAACATTACAAAAACAAAACATTTATCTATCTGCACCTTATTCATCCATTCATCCATACATTATCCATTTCACCAAAACGTACACTTATTACCATTTGTTAAATGCCTTCAGAGTATTCATTACATATATTAAAGGTGACATATTATGCTCATTTCTGCTTGTTGACATGGGTCCTTGGTGTCTAAATGGATTGTTAGTAACATGCTTTGGTCGAAAAAGGATTGAGCACAGCAGGGTTGTTTACACACCAGTTTCACAGCCCTGCTCTAAGCGGCCGGTTTGAGTGCCTTTCCCTTTTATGCTAATGAGCTACTGCGTGCGCCGCCCACCTCTTCCTGCCGGGCGGAAGACGTGAGGACGGCATCGCGTGACCAAAGCAACAAGCGATACACAGCAACTTTCAATAAAGTTTGTAAAGCATTGTACTGACCCTGGTTGCTGAAACAGTCCGGCGTGAAGTGACTGGCACAGACCATAACGCTTTTGCTCACTGAAGCTGGGACATTTCCCTGATAAATAAAATGTAGCCACTTAGCTCTGATATCCTCTTTGGTAGGGAGGCGATGTAGCGAAACATGAGGATCCGTGCATTCGACGACAGAGCAGCAGTGCTTGGCTTTCGGGTTGTACATGGTAGCGGTCAGGCTGTCGCGTACAAGCGAAGCGAGAACGAGAAAATGGCGGATCCTCGTTCAGGTAGCTGGCGTAGTGTGGGAGGAGATACCCAGCGCGAGGGCCGGAGTATTCAAATGATCGGACTGTTACGTAACAATCCGGTCGAAATCCAAATGGCTCGTTTATAGACTCATTTCCTGACTCCGGTAGTTTACAAAACATTGACTTAGTTGTCGAAAATCACGCTTAAGGGGTGGGGAGGCACTCCTGATACACAAATATACATACTAAAGCAAGGAAAAAGTGAGTTTTGCATAATATGTCCCCTTTAAAGGAGTCTGGACAGAAATCGATGTAAACTTGCAACTTGACTGGTGTGCGGAGGCATAAAACCACATGGTGATTATTCTAGTTTTCCCCAGTGGAAGAGGCATGTTTTGCATTTAACCTCTTTGTCACCATATGCATGGCCACACTACTAACATTTCTTCCAGCACTGATGTCGCCATTGTTAAGACCATCAAGTCCTGATTTGTAAAAATAAACATATCATTGTGTTTATGCCCTGACAATTAACATTATCAAATTCTCCTTTAAAAGATAAAGGCTATCAAGGGGAATATAATAGCTGTATTTTTTAGAGAATGTACCAGACAAAAGCCATATAGCTAAAATTTTGATTTAAAAAATAATACTAAACAACCAGGATGCAAGGAACTCGTTATAGTCTGTTTTAAACTGGTGCACAAGAACAAATGGTTGAATACAAGTGAAACATTACGCTTGTGTTCCCCCTCATGAAAAAACACATTTACTTTCAATAAATAACCAGAATGCGAGACGACAGCATGTGAATCATAATGTCACACTACATTGTGGTTTTTGGTTATTTATGCTTCTAGTTTTGCGAGCCATGCTGATCGTCAGCTAGGGATGTGTTTCTCCAAAGTTTTTTCGGTTTCAATATTTTTGCCACAGCTGTCTGTGTCTTTTTCAGCACCACTTGTAGTCCGTTCCGCCACAGCCCAAACACACCACCCATGTTCAAATGAATGGGGGGACGTGTTTTTGCTGCAACTCCCAATTTGACGACATAGCAATCTGAGGTGGAAAAAACACAATAGAGAGCAGACATTTGGTTTGTTTTAACGTTAAAAAAAGCCTCCTTGCATCAGCTCCAACAACAATAGCATATCTCATTCTGTTACGTGACAGATTTGTGTTTGGTAGATACAGATGATGTTGATTGAATTGACATCAATTAAATTCAACTTAAGCTTTATTTCAGACTCACAGAGTTTATAGAAATGAAATGAAAGAGAAATAAAACCAAACAAGATAAATCCACAACCATTCATCATTTAGTTTAAGAACAGTTCAGTAGGCTATCTCACCACTGTTTTCTAAAGGTGCACTCACACTTGTCCCAGTTGTCCCTCCTCCCCAGTCCCCCGCTGGCCTGCACTCACATTGCTCCGGCCACAACCGAGCTTGAGCACAGTTACCTCTTGTACATACATCATCACGTTGCAGCGTGGTCACAGCACAATTGAGAACAACACAGAGAACATGACTTTACTGTCTTCTTTTGTGGCTTATTTTGTGTCATTTTGGTCATAGACTGCCATCTCATGTTCCTTGATTATGTAAGGCGGGTAATACGCGTGATTATACTTCATGTTCATGTTGCACACCAGTGCTTGTGCTCGTGTATAAGCAACGTACCGTGCCAAAGCACACCTCTTCCAACCGTGACAGGACCAAGAAAGTGTACCATGCTTAAGCTCAGTACAGAGCGCTCACACTAGTCAAACAAACTGGACTTTGGGGGTCAAATGAGCTTGGGCACAGTACGGATTGCCTAGTGTGAGTGTGCCCTATGATGCTGTTTTCAGACATATCCAGGCAACACATAAAATTATACATCAGATGTCTTAAAAGAGCCGCACATATAGGAACACCAATGGACACAAACAGTTGAGTGGCAGTGTACCATCTGGGAACCTAAAGCAGCAGCCTCATTGTATCATTGTAAGCCACTATCCGCCTCCTTCTACTGCTCTTCCTGTAACTACACCACAGATGAGCTGTATACATGGTTGTACAGGAAGCTCGAAATAAAGAACATTTTACATGGACAGAACACATTCTAAACTTGCGAAGCAACATGTTGGCCTGAGCATAAAGTTAACATCTGTCGATAAATTCCTCTCTCGTCACTCAAATCATCAGTAAGAAAATCACCATGCTTTTTTAATTCATCCTATTTTGTTTGTGCGCATGTGCATCCGGATGCGCGCAATACTTGGCTAGTGCTGGATGGACATTTTCCACAAAAAAGGGGCTTGCTGGCCAAGTTGTCCCTCTGTGCTCCCTTTGCGAGCACAAGTTGAGAGCATAAGTCAGTACTGGCTGAGTTCCCCTCTGAATTGTCTGGAATTATGCAACAGAGTTCCTTTTCCTCAACCACCACTACACAGAGCACTGCTGGTAGAGAATCCCTTAACTACAAATTGGGATTGAGGAGCAAATGGTTCTGAGCACCATGTGGCTGGCACTGTCACACAGGCTGAAGTGAAGTGGTTTGCTAATGAGCAGCTTGCAGTGTGGAGTTGAGTGTTAATCAGTGTTGAGCTGGAGCAGAGCAGCTGAGGGGATGTGTTTCCCTGCAGGCTGATGAACTGCAGGATCGATTGTCTTTAGTCAAAATGCAACATCAAAGTGAGGAGACACCCAGGGACAGAAAACAATATAGGGTTGGGGTTTTTTTTGCATTGGTGTCACGTTTTCACACAACAGTCCCAAAACTCAGAGGTGCTTATAAGTTAGCAAAACTACAAATTTGACATGACTGCAGTACAAAGATGAAAACGAATGATGAAAAAACTAATGGCCGCAGGACTCAACCAAGTCTGAGAACAAAAGGGATGTCCCCAATCTCATTCAGAGTCCTTGAATATAGTGCTGATACTGAGTCCCATCTGGTAGATATATGCTTTAATGTTGATTAAAAATGTGACACATTGTTTAACATGTACCCTTCTAAATTTGGCGCACCTTATTTTTTTCACACTACCAAATCCAAAAACTGAGGGTCCTGATTCAAGTTAATAAGCTTAAATTATTGATAAATGAATGAAAATTTAACTGCAGGAATGTAACTGAGAGTAGACATGTCACTCTATTGGAGTTGGGACTATAGAAACAGTCCAGAGACACCAGCTTTTTGATCTCCCATCAAGATATATACTGCAGATCAAGGATACGCACTTAATACCACCTACACACACAGAGCCTAAGTTCCTACCATGAAGGTCTGCGCAGTGTAAACTGCATGAATCATTGACTATGAAAATTCATACATGACTCCGAAACAGTACAAAAATATAAACTCCACCTACAAGCTCTTTTTTTAGAGATTTCAAAGTCTGAGTCAGCAGATGGCACATCCTGTTGTCATGTGGCCGGATTTTCCTACCCAGCTTAGTTTTGACTTATGTCTTATTCACAACTGACTATAGGAATACTGTGAAATATAGTTGGAATCTCAAGAAAGGCTAATAAGTGGGCCTTTAGTTAAGATCATTTTGTCAAACGATATTAATAGTTGATTGACAATAACTTTGGCAGTCACTCGGCAGGCAGCTCACATTAAATATAGTGTTTTGGGTTATACTGATCCTCAGTTTCTCACTGTAATTCATCCATCCATCCACCCACATCCATCCATGTCACAGTGGCATCAGGCTCAGTGGGGTATTCTGTAGGTCCCTCTCCCCACATTTTCCAGCTCCTCCTGGGAGATTCCGAGGCGTTTCTGGGCCAGATGAAATATATAGGTACATCTCAAAAAAATTAGAATATCATGGAAAAGCTCTTTTCTCCTGTAATTTAATTCAAAAAGTGAAACTTTCATATATTCTAGATACATTAACATAAAGTGAAATTTTTCAAGCCTTTTTTTGTTTTAATTCTAATGATTACAGGTTACAGTTAATGAAAATCAAAAATCCAGTGTCTCAAAATATTAATATGTTATTAAGACCAATCAAAAAAAGGATTTATAATACAGAAATGTTGAACTTCTGAAAAGTATGTTAATTTATTTACTTGGTCAGGGCTCCTTTTGCAAGAATTACTGCATCAATGTAGCGTGGCATGGAGGCAATCAGTCTGTAGCACTGCTTAGTGTTATGGAAGTCCAGGTTGCTTTGATAGCAGCCCTCAGCTCGTCTGTATTGATGGGTCTGGTGTCTCTAATCTTCCTCTTGACAATAACCCATAGATTCTCTGTGGGGTTCAGGTCAGGCCAGTTGGCTGGCCAATCAAGCACAGTAATACCATGGTCAGCAAACCAGCCACAGTCTGCTTCTTTGTGTTTCTAATAGTGAATTGTTAAGAACAAATTATAATTGAGGATAATTAGCTTTTTATCTGAATATAGTTTTTAGCTTTGAGTCCAACCAGCAGCTCGTCAGTCAAAGGGTTTCTGGGAACCATTAAATATATAACAAAATGAAATGTCTTCAATGAAATAAAATGTCAAATGTCTGCATTAAAATGTCTAAAAACAGCAAGACCTCTAATATATCTTGTATGAGTTGTGTATTTACATTATCCCAAATGTTTTTAGTGATATTCAAAATCAGAGAAATCTGTGTCTGAAGTCAGGTCAGCCTCTCACTAAACGCAGTACTCACCAATGCTGTTTTTCCCATTACATCTGCCAGCCTGGCTCTACTCGGTTTGACTCGGTGCAGCAGCACGGCATGGCCAGGATAGAAGAGACCTGGTAGAACTCGAAGTGGCGATGAGGTCTTAAAATATATGGAAAGGGTCTTAAAAAAGGTCTTTAAAGGTATTAAATGTAACTTCAGGATTCCTGATTATACCCTGCTATTGCTATCCATGCTAAACTATTAACCACGCCTCTGTTGTCTATTTGAAAGAGAACGTTAACTGTGTAAAGGAAGTAACACTGGAGTTGAACTAATCCTACATCTAACTAATCATTAAACTAATTCACAAAATTGTGAAGTGGAAAATAAATGTATTTTCTAAATTAACAAATAGGGATGTCCAGATCAGGGTTTTTTTTAACCCCAATCCCCATCCCGATCCGAGTCATTTAATATTTAGTATCTGCCGATACTGAGTCCCGATCCGATACTTAGCCCTACCTGATATTTTCCTAGATAATACAGCTGCATTAACAAAATTACCTGCATCCAAGCTGTTCCTTAATAGGTTGTTTTATTTTGTTGAAACAAAGTAAATACGTTCATATTGCTCTTTCTTATTATGCATATCCTATTGCAACATTGATTTATTTGTTTCTTGTTTTTTTACAAAAACAACCAAGTAAACAAAGTCAGTAACTAAACCCTGATCCTCTGCCACGGAGATGGGCTGGTTATCCAGAGCGATGAATTCAATGACCTTCTCTGTAATATTTTTGGCCATGTCGCTGCCTCGAGGATATTTCTCTTTCCTTTTGAAAGTATCCACGAGTGTTTGTTGCTTTGGTGCCTTTGTCTGTATTGCTTGAGTGAACTTGTTGTATTCCTTTGAGTGTTTGTTTATTATGTGCTACATCAAATGTGTAGTATTAAATGCAGCTCTTTTGTTACCAGCTCGCGAAACGGTTGTATTGCAGATGTCACATGTCGCCGCTGGACTGCTTTCACTTTCTAATTTAAAATATTTCCACAGGTTTGCCAGAGTAACGTTACACGCTCGTCTGAGTTCTGCCACAAATTGTGCTCCGTTTACAGCTGACGTAAAAATAATCGGGCTTGAGTCCACGTTCAAAATTGCCGATCCCAATCAGTGAAACAATGCCCATATCGGCCCCGATCCCGCAGATCGGCTCGGGACATCCCTATTAACAAGTTTATCTTTCTACAACATTAGTGTTTGGAGAGTCTGCATAAAGAACACTTTCTTGATGTTTTATACTTATTTGAAATAATTAATACCAGATCATATCTCCTTATTGGCAAGGATGTGTAGGCTACAAAAAACATTAAAATGACTTAACATTCTGTTGGACCAATTAATGGATTTTAAAAGCCCTTGGACTCCATTGTAACATAAACCCTAACCCCTTTGTCTTCTTACTTTTTCAGATATTCACAGCAATGTTGAGTTGAAGATCTCGTGACAGTGGAGGGAAAGCAAGTCCAAGCAAGTCAGTACACTTTCATGAATTTCATGAGCTGGGGTAACTTGATCTGACACCTCTGTGTTGGCTAGTTATATTTGTGTGGATTAAAAACTTCATAACCATTTATATTGTTGTCAGCTGTTTATATGGATGAAGTGTCTTAAATAGTAGACCACTTGGTTGTCTGATTTGTTGCTTTCAGTTGGGGTAAGAGGATTCTGTGTTGTCATTCTTACTTTTCACACTTAAAATGAGGACGTCATATGATATTCTAGTAAACAAAAATACTACTTTGTAAATAAACATTCATGAAGTTTGTTTCCATAATGAATTTATTATGGGTCTTCTGAAATTTGTGACCAAATCTGATGGCTCAAAAATATAAATACAGCAACTTAAACGATCAATTTTGATGATGATAGAAAGATGTGTAAAAAAAAAAAATCTTTGTAGCATAGCCTCTTAACTTTAGCACTACAGTGGAAAAGTCTAAGGAGCTCAGCATTGATCTGAAAGAGCAAGAGAAGAGAAAAATTATTGATTTGAACAAGTCAGGAAAGTCACTTTGAGCCATTTCAAAGCAGTGACAGGTCCCAAGATCAACTGCACTAACAACTGTAATTATAAATTGCATGGCACAGTTGTGTCACTGCCACGATCAGGAAGAAAACACAAACTATCACCTGCTGCTGAGAGAAAACTGGTCAGGATGGTCAAGAGTCAACCAAAACCACCAAAAAGCAAGTCTGCAATGAATTAGAAGCTGCTGGAAGACAGGTGTCAGTGTCCACAGTGTGCTTTGCATCTTCTGCTTTGCTGCTGATCACAAAAAGCCTTGAAAACTCTGGTCACATGAAACAAACATTGAGCTGTTGGACCACAATGACAAGCAATAGGAGGTGAGTTTAGAGGTGTGAAGATGAGGCCTTTAGAAGGTGAGGATTATCTCCAAATTCTTCAGGAAAACCTAAAATCATCAGCAGAAGATTGGGTCTTGGGTGCAGTTGGGTGTTCCAAAAAGACAATGATCCCAAACACTCATCAAAAGTGGTAAAGGAATGGATCAATCAGGCTAGAATTGAGGTTTTTGTATGGCCTTCCAAAGTCCTGAACCATATCGACCATTGTATATTATGAAACTTATTACCACAACAGGCACACTTACAGCCCTCTGTCAGCAATGGGTACTCTGATGTTCTACTGACTTCATACGACTGCAGCTCGCTGCACTGTGCGCAGTTAATTCATCCATAAATATTAGCGGTTAGTGCGACTTGAAAGCCATACTCCTGCTACTTCAAATAAAGTCATGCGGAGGCGTGGCTTGAGGCCTAGTGTTTGGCTGCACTGTCAAGAAAGAGTCCACAATTCCATTTTACCTATTTCGACACGCTCTAAGAACCTGGCCAGCTGAGCTGAAAGTGTGTGCACTAGATGGTCTCTTGGTGGATCCCGCAGATTATGGGTGGACCTGCTCATCACTGCTGTACTCTGTCGCTTGTTTACATTTTTCGCTCACCATTATGTCACACCTTTTCCTGTTCTGATTGGTTCTAAGTAGGAATGGGAGTATATATGATTTTAACGTGGCTCACGATTCAAACACTAAGAATAAGTTGATCGTTAGCTTGATGACGTAGAGACCTACATTGGGTTACATTTTATCACATGATTTTGAATTGCTGCTAGAGGGAGCATGCATCCCCCAGGCTATCAACTTAAGTTTCACAAAATCACATTCTACCTTTCACAACAGGCATTTCTCCTTGTTGTGTATGCTCACATCTTATTTCTAACAACATACTACAGGGGTCGACAATATAAATGGCCCGGTGGCCTGGACGTACTTTTAAAACCGTCAGGGCCACCAGAACGTTCCAAGCACTGGCCCGGTGGGGCCAGCATGGATTAAAGTTCTCCGTCGCTACGACGGATTTCCGTCATTCAAACTTCACAGAGGCAACTTGTGAGATCAATGTAGATCGGAGGAGAACTGTTGGCTGATGTTTATTGACAGATTGTCACACTCTACAGACAATGGTATTGATAACAGCGTGTGCGCGCCTGACCAATGACAGTGTAGTGACCCACACAGGGCGGGATCTCAACACGGAGCGGCGCTAAAGTTTAGCTGCTTAGCTAGCAAGGACTCGTCGCGCTGCTACGTTATCAGTTGAGTTTAGTCAGCACGTGAGAACTCGTCTGACACGGAGAGTCTCCTGTTGTGTGCTACATGTGTGAAACAACAACTATAGTCTGGACTTTGTCTGCAGTGCATCTGTGTAAACAGCTTCATTCAGCGTCTCTCCCTCCCCTCTGGCACCGTGAGTTACCATGGTTACAGGAACGCCCTGAAACTTTATAATGATGATCAATAAGAAGCTTTTGGTTAGTTTGACTGTACAAAATCATGAATGTTGCCTGACTGTAGCTCAATGCTGAAATCTTGTATTATAACATATAGAACAAAGCCTCAGAGCTTCTTTGATTATTAACAGTATGTTAGTGATGACAGAAAGTGATAACTCGCCATCAGACTGACAAGGCTGCAAAAGTTGCTGCTTGTATGATGTATTTTTCTGTTAAACGATAAGAGGCTCACTTTAAACAATATTATTAATAATAATAATAATTAATTATAATGATGATGAGAAGAAGAAGTAGAAAAATAGCGTACTGAAAAGTTCTGTAGATGGTTGATTATTTGAAAGAGTAAAACTTGAGAGAAGCTTGGAATAAAAAAGGGACAGATTGATTTCATAGGTTGAAAATTACATTGAAAAGACAAAAAACATTTTAAGTGTGAATAGAACAGCTGTTCAGATCATCATCCTGTAAAACACTGTTGGTCAAATATTTAAACTTGATGTCTGCATTAGAGAACATGGTGTGGGTTGAGGCTGTAAATCTTATCTTATTTTTTTAGCATGTGTCAAGTAAAACGCCCTGTAACATGGAGGGGGGCTCAAAAATCAACCAACTGAGGAGGGGATGGAGGAAGAACTGATTGTGCTTGAGTAATGCAGCACTGTTTGCACTTTTGATTTATGTATTTGCACTTCTTGACCTCAGAACTGCAGTATTAAAATAAATGTTATTAAATCAGGCCTCCGGGCCAGTGGCAAATTTCCCTTATTGTCTACCCCTGTACTAGTTACTCTTCCAAGCATTAGTCCTGGTAGCAGGCATTTAAATCTCAGATGTTGAATTAATCTTGAAGGCTCTGAAGTGAGTTTTTTAAAACTTTCCCAACTCAAATGCAATACCTAACTATGATTAGATAATGGACTTCCCTTTCCATGTCGTTTACATTTATTTTCACACACACAATTCATGTGCTTATGACCCTTAACACAAGCACTACTATTACTAACAATTAAATGTGTTAGAGAGATATGTTTTAAAATAGTTTGTCTAACCTCCTCTTCAACCGAAACATTGATAGAGATCTTCAGTGTCCAGCTGGCATTTGTGTGTGTCTCACTTCCATCCAATTAAGTTTTATCCATCACCTCAGCCTTTTGCAAACATTAGCTATTCAATCTGGTGTCTGTTCACATACAATCAGGCAGACAAATAATGAGCTTTAAGACCACGACAGAACCTGAATTGAAGTCCAAACAGTGTGGACCCTCTGCTGACTGTGGTATTGTCTGCTCTGTGTGTGTGATGCCTCACAGTATTCATGGCCTCCAATTGCTGTGGGAAGCTCCTTTAATTAGCACTGTGAGCCAAAAGAATCAAGGCATGCATGTGCACACATCTACAGGCATGGTTACTATACTCATACAAAGGCAACACATTCTTTGTCTCTCATTCATACCAGTCTGACAGTGGTTGTTCTAAGGACCACACATATATAATTATATGGGGTACTTCGTCAGGGTCATTGGGAAGGCAACTGTGTTTGAAGCTTTAACTAATAAATTGCATTTGCACTATGAATGTGTGGCTACTTTATCACAAACTATGGTTAACAATCCCAAGTGCATTCATAAGTACATTGGTCTTTAGACTTCTGAGTCATTTTAAGCATCTATATTGATGTTCTTACTTCACCATTAGTTAAATGTTGGTCAGTACTGTAGACGGACTGTCTCTGTATGTTTAGTATTTGTCCCCACTATAAATTCTTCTTTTAACATGGAAACATGGAGTCTCCTGGAATATTTAACCATTCCATAAGGTTTATGTTCTGGCCATCAATTTCAATTATTTGCATGTTTTCATTGCGTGTTTGTTTTGTAAGGCAACAGGTTCTTATCCTTCTCTTGAGTCTAGCTATGGAAAAGAAGTCTGCCAGGCACTAACCTAAAAGTGAAATGATTTATACTGCTGAATGTTTTGTCAGATTTCTACAAAATGTAATCTTAGGCTTCTGTTAAGCGTTTTAAGCTTGGAGGTTGGATGTTTCCCACTGTAATGCACTTGGGACATAAAAAGGATCCATCATGTCCATCTAAGCCTTGAAGTGCTCCACCTCTCTCTCTTTGCTTCAGTGCAGAAAATAAATATGACTTTTTTTCTCTCCTCTTCTTGAAAGTATTTAAGGGAAAAAGCCTTCTTTGTCTTTATTTCATGTTTAAAGTCTGTATTTTGCTCAGACTGTATGAAGTTATTGGGTCATTCCATGCCAACTCAGCCAGAATTCAGAACTTCTTGCTGTTCAAATCATTTCGAGAAACAAAAAATTGAGTTCATGGGATCTTGCAAAATCCTATAGCTTTACTCCAAATACTTTTTTGTTAGGAAGTTTTCAACTTTGGCCCTAAATTTGCCTGCCTGCTATTCTCTGTCAGTGCTTGAAGTGCTCGGTTTGTATGACACACTAAGTAAGTTAGCACAGTGTCTAAAGATGCACACATGCCAACATGGTCGGACTGGCCATCGGGAGCCCCAATGGCCTGTCCAAAACTGCTGGGGGGTTTTTCTGCTTCAAGCACTGCACATCCGCTAGATTATTCCTCTTCCTGACAGAGACACTTGAGACTAGGTCTATGTTAGACCACAAACTGCTGATAGACTGTATAATGCATTCTGATGAGGAGGAAACCTGGTCTATTCTCCTCCACTGACCAAAATGCACTGGCAGCTCAGAGACAAACTTGCTGTGCCTGGTGAGCCTGCATGACACTCACTAGCAACAAATTGTGTATCCAAAAACCCATAAATCGGAGTAAATTAATAACATAATTTCAGAAAGATCAGACAGACTTCTCTTGTAGACAAGTTATGGAAAATGAGAACTGCATGGGTTTTCCTTTTGTATCAAGCAGCAAAAAAGCTTTAGCAGGACGATTTGAGATATTTTGCTGACATTGCACATCATGTATATCGCAATGTTGATGCTGAAACAATATATCATGGACTAAACAACCTCTTAGATGTGATAGAACTTTATTAATATTACACATAATCAAATTTGGTTGTAACAAAGTGGAAACTAGTGATCATTTTTTTAAATGAAAGATTCTTCAGAAATTTGACTGTAAACACTCTGCAACAACTATTTAGATGAATAGATGGGGGTTTTCTTGGATGCTCAGGACAAATTTCAACCCTGTCCAGTCAAAAATAAGCAGTAAGTAGAATAGCTTAGAATACACATACAAATAATCACAAAAATGATGAAATTTAGGTCTGAGGGCCAAACATTATAAAATAATTTTTCATAAAAAATATTTGAAGTACAATAATGGGTTTCTGCAAGATTCCATGGATTAAATAGATGTTTTTTAAATGATTTTTTCAAGAAAATCCTTGTCATGAACTGGGAAGGGCCTAGGTGAGTTGGTGTGGAATGACCCTACTTAGATTTGTTGATTAAATCAAACAGAGCTTAGACTTGTTTTTGTCTTCGTAAAAGTATACGTTTTAAATTTTCTCTCTTTCTCTTCCCTATCCACCTTCTCTTTCTGTATCTCTCTCCTTCAAGGCTCTTTCAGATTTGGATTAGAAGGTTTACAGAGCTGCAGTACTTTTCAGGTAAGAATTATTATGACAATAGATCTATCCAATAACTGATTTGTCAAAAAGTTCTTTCTCTAGGAGGAGAAACCTTTTCTTTGGATTATTGAGTATTCCTTTAGCAGAATACATTCTTAACATTCAAACATTACCTCTCACTGAGTTGCAGGCATGCCAGAATTGTACAGAACAGCTATGATGATTGAATGTTCATTGAAAATGTACTACTTCCCTGAAAGTGTAGGAGGTTGCTTCACTTCCTTTTCTTCTCACCTTCTTCACCTTCACCTGTCTTTATCTTCTAGCTGTCTTTTTCTGGGATGTCCAGGCTTGGTGGCCTGAGGGGGTCCAGCCCCGAAGCACAGGCCACCAGCGCAGACACAGTACACAAGCATCCACAGATGGACACATCCACGTGTAGAGAAACCTGCACAGCTGTTTGAAAGAGAGAACTGACCAAGCAGCGGGAAGGCTGAACTCGGGACCTAATACTATGGACCCAACTGGTCCTCAGAGAGATCATCTTCGTTGGTGCCAGCTTTGATTCGTCCAACTTAAATTCCTCCGTCTTTATTTGACATTGGGCATTCTATTTTACATTCCATCCATCAAATAATCATCTGTCCTTCCCTCTGTTTATTCAGTCGATTGAGATTGTTTGTTGCGCTGCAGAGCAAGAAGTGGAGGGCAGGTAATGGATGATGCTGGCCATGGTGACCTAGTGTAAATGGCTATTCCTCAGCACAGCTCAGTGCCAGTATCTACTGCTCGATCTTCCACCTCCATTCCCTCCTCCTCTCACTCCTCCTTCACCTTTCTCCCCTCCATCCCTGTTCACTGCTGCTGGTTGCTGCCCATTCCTGCCTCTCCCCTCCAAAACCATGGTAGGTGCCGGCTTGGGTGTGTGGAAGCTAATGAGAGGTGTCCGCCAGCTGGAGCTTCACCGCCTCATCCTGGCACTGATCATCTTCTGCTTGCTATCTATGGCCTTCTTGGCTTACTATGTCTCCAACAGCCCGAAAATCAAGGAGGCCCCCCCTTTACCCTTCAGTGACTGTGGTGGAGGAGGGGGGATATCACCTGGAGCGAGTACTGGAGCGGCTGGAGCAGGGCCGGGTGTCCAGAGGGCACCACTCTTCCTTCCCTCACGCCAGGGCCGACTTCGACAGGTGAAGGCGATGGACAATTCCAGGACACAGCCTGTAGTTTTGGTGTTTGTGGAGAGCATATACTCCCAGCTGGGCCAGGAGATTGTAGCCATATTAGAGTCTAGCCGATTCCACTACCGGACAGAGATTGCTCCTGGTAAAGGTGACATGCCCACATTGACGGAGCATAACCGTGGACGCTACACACTGATCATCTATGAAAATGTGTTGAAATATGTCAATCTGGATGCTTGGAACCGTGACTTGCTAGACAAGTACTGTGCTGAGTATGGGGTAGGTGTCATTGGCTTCTTCAAAGCTAATGAAAACTCTCTTCTCAGCGCACAGCTCAAAGGTTTCCCCCTTTTTCTACACTCACACCTGGGACTCAGGGATTACCGCATAAACCCCAATGCCCCTCTACTTTACATCACCAAGCCCAACCAGGTTGAGCAAGGCTCTTTACCAGGGGATGACTGGACCATTTTCCAGTCCAACCACTCTACCTATGAACCAGTGCTTCTGGCCAGCACCAAGTCCTCTGAGGTACTGGCACATTTTGGACCCAGCCCCCTGCGGGCCCTCCACGCCACAGTGGTCCAGGACTTGGGGCTCCACGATGGCATTCAAAGAGTTCTATTTGGGAACAATCTCAACTATTGGCTTCACAAACTAGTGTTTGTGGATGCCATTGCCTATCTGACAGGAAAGAGACTGTGTTTGTCCTTGGACCGCCACATCCTGGTTGACGTGGATGATATATTTGTTGGCAAAGAGGGAACCCGTATGAAGGTTTCAGATGTGGAGGTGAGTGAGCCTTGTCATCTATAGTAACACAAGAGACCACGAATGATCAGACATTAATTGTACTTGCCTCTCATATTGCCCAGTAGTTTTGTTTCCTCATAGGCCACACACTGTGTCTGTTAGTGAGAGAAAGAGAGAATATTATGGCTGTGTCGAAAATCACTTACTTCTTACAATAAAGTGGACTATATAGTGAGTTTGCCATTTTCTAGCTTTGTCCAAATGTGTAGTGGGAAATGTTATACCCTATATAGTATCCCGCAATGCATTGTGAAAAGTAGTTTACAACTGGTGGTCACTAACCAAGGATTATATACCTTATGCATAGTGTTCAAGGGGGAAAAAGGTGGTGTGAAAAGTGTTTTTTCATTTTACCGATGAGCCCATTATGTAGTCCTCCCTATAGGACTACTTTAAAATGTAAGAGCTGTTGCAGGTTAAATACTCCTATCGTCTGTGTTTTAAAGGATTGTAAGGCAGTGTTGAAAAAAGCTTAAAGCAACTACAAGGTTCTGTTTGATTATTTTTGCGGCCCCTGTTGAAAAAAATGTTAGTTTTTCCAGAAATGAAGACTGCAATTCCCATGAGCACCACTGCCTCATGTTGTAAAGAAAATGAATAATAAGATAATGTTGTCATCAAGTGAGTGTTAACGTAGGGTGTATTTTTCCTCCTTTTACAGGCGTTGCTCAACACTCAAAACAAGCTGAGAGCTCTGGTCCCTAATTTCACCTTCAATTTGGGATTTTCTGGAAAGTTTTATCACACAGGTATGGCATATCTGACAGTGTTGTATCAGCACAGCTTTCTGGTTAAACACATTCTCTCATGGCACAGCTTTGGATCTTTGCCTTAGTTTTTGTAACAAGCAAAGTTAAAAAAAAAATACAACACTATTGGCATGAATGAACTAGCATGTGTTAACCTTTGCAAAATCTTTCATGGGAATATGTAATGTTGTGTAAGAATCGGTGATTTTTTTAATAATATATTTTACATTCATCCACTGAAATGTTTTATTACAGTTTTACTCTTAGCAGAACTAAAAACAAATCAAGGTCATTATGTTATTGTGACCAATTCCAATTCAACTCTGTCATCTCAGGGTATCTGCCAGTACTGAGTACCAATCTGACAGCAGTACTATTGTCTTTCACAGACTCAATACCTTGTCGCTCACAAAGAGACAGTGTTTAATGTAGATCAGGCCACAATAGTTTTGCCTAAACTGTGTGTGTATGTGTGTGCGTGCGCAGGAACTGATGAGGAGGATCGGGGAGACGACATGCTGCTGCAACACAGGATGGATTTCTGGTGGTTTCCTCACATGTGGAGTCACATGCAGCCTCACCTCTTTCACAACGTCAGCGTCTTGGCTGAGCAAATGAGGCTGAACAAGATCTTTGCTCAGGTTAGCACCACTAATACACATCAGACATGACCAGCACCACTAAGTGTAGTTACATGACTTGTATAAAGCTACATGGAGATTGGAAGGCGTATGTGGCTATGTGGTTATATGATCAATAGCTTGTAGTAAGAGGATTTGTGTGTTGTGGTTACGAGTAGTGTCGGAGTATTCTGATCCCTTCTCTTTTTTGTTTTTTTTCTTGTGCAATAGACCTCTTACAGTCATTTGTGTTAACAGCTGTGGAAGTGAAAGTTTTTAGAAATGTTGGTCATTTATACGAGCATTACACACCTGCATGGGGGTTGGGAATCAGCTTTCTTGCCTGTTTGCTCTTTCTCTCCTGACCTCCACATTTGCCCACATCCCGTCTTCTCTCCACACTTCCCTCTCTCCAGGAGCATGGCATCCCCACAGATATGGGCTATGCAGTGGCCCCGCACCATTCTGGGGTTTACCCAGTTCACAGTCAGCTCTATGAGGCCTGGAAGTCTGTGTGGGGCATCAAGGTGACCAGCACTGAGGAATACCCTCATCTGAGGCCAGCTCGTTACCGCCGTGGCTTCATCCACAATGGGATCCAGGTCAGTCTACAGTCCTTGTTCAATACTTGCATTGCAATAATGTTCCCATCAATAAATGCCTTTCCACACTGACGCACTTTTTAGAAAAATAAGGGTAAATGTGGAAGTGATAATGAAACCTAGCAGCTCAGCAGCTTAGATGTCCTTTTCTATGCAGCTGTGTGGAGACAGTTAAGCAGAAAATAGTTCTGTGAAAACGTTGCACAGCAGGGTTTGTGGCTTAAGCTGAATACACAATAACATAATATGCCTTCTGTCACATACACATCAGAGTCACAAATAAATAAAAATAGAACTTAGGTAAACAGAGAAACCTGCACATTCACATGTACAGGAGCATGGTGTACAGGTGCAGCAGTACAAGGTTCTGCAAAAGGTTCAGTCCTTTTGCAGAAGGAAAAAGCTGTCCTTCAAGCGAAATGTTTTGTTGGACAAAGACCTGTGGACAGACATGGAACAGATAGTGAGCAATGCCATATATGATTTTCAACTGCCTTTGTGTTGCACTGTGGAGGTAAAACAAAGATTCAGTAAGCACCCTCCAGTCTATTCTGGACGAAAGTATTAGAGGGTCATGAATATTGCAGTAAACGCATTCTGATTACAGTTACCCATCTTGACAAATACTGTGTGGATCAAAGCTAAATGCTTCACTGGTCATGATCCAACACTTTTATTTATGAAAAGACACCAAATAAGATCTACACCATATAGACTAAAGGGTAATCTGCTGTTGACATGTCTGATTTGATTTGTATTTTTAATTTGTTGTATATTTAATACATGTTATATAATACATGTTTATACATAGTACAGCTGCAGAGTGAGCACAAAGCCTCCAGTAACCCTGCATAATAAATAAAGCAATTTAAATGTCCTGCATTACAAAAATACACTGCTTTCCGTTAGCTCTCCAATAATATTCTATATGTTGTCCTATAGTATTTTGTTTTCAAGGAAGAGGAATATCTTCAAAAAACAAAGCCTGCGCAGTTGTACCGTTTCAAGTGCAATTTGGCATTTGAAAGCTAGGGATTCCCCCCTAGGGCCACATGGTGGGAAGAAAAAATGGATGTGGATTCCATGGAAATGGATTTCTAAACCGTGCTCTCACATTCACAGTCAGTGCGCACTTTTTTTTAAATCCATGCTCTTGGATTAACAATCCGTGCCCACAGATTTTGCCCTCTTCGCATTGATTAGCTGGAGGCACCATGGATACAAGCAACCCAGCACAGCTACTGACAGTCCTGTCTTTCTGCATGGAGTTTGCCTTTGACAATGATCAATAATCAATAAAGATGATGACAGCAACTCTGTTTGACTGTATGTGAGCAACACACTCTATTTAACTGGAGGAGGAGGAGCGCTGCGGTGCGTCTCTGTGTGAGTAATGTGATGTGTGGATCTCAGTCCTCTGATCAACCGGACAGGTCATAAGAACTATCATTCTGATTAATAGGGGATGGGGTGTGGGTGGGTGAAATAATTAATCTTTGATGAGGAACATATTAATGACATAACCTGCAATGGACTCCAGCAGCAGAAACAGTTTAACTTCACTGATTATTGAAATCTCCCGACTCCTGAGCTCCATCACTGCTGTTTCCTCTGGAGAGTATCCTCTGTACTGTCCTGTTTATAACTACAGATTTAGTTTTGCTGCTTAAAAGAGCCATGGAGTTTGCTACAGTGACATTACTACGTGCATGGAAAGGAAACGTTTAGATGACTGAAAGCAGCCTCTAATTATTAGAGCACAGTGTACATGCCTTGTGAACCTACCTATGAAGGTGCATCTTACTATATGAACACTGAACCCTCCATGTAGCAGGTAAAACACTGTGACATTGACTTTAGATCAAGGGTCCATGTTATTACTGCAAATGCTTTCTGTTGCTCAGAGATGCGCCAGCAAAGCACCTGATCACACCTCATTTTATTATTGATCACTATCAAAGGCAAACTCCACATCAAAAGACAGGATTGTCCGTAGGTGTGCTGGATTGCTTGTATACATGGTGCCTCCAGCTGATCAAGAACAAGAAGGCAAATCTAATTATTAATCCGTTCCCACAAATTTCCACATCCATTATTTTTTTCACCCATTTGGCCTAAGGGGTGCTCCGTAGAAAGCGGTACTAATAAACCAACAAATAACCAAAAATGAATCAGGCGTTATAGCTGTACCTATTGATCAAAAAATGCCCAGATCAACCACAGTTGTGATCCTGCGGCTCAGCCCAGGCTAAACTAAAACAGCAGTAACAACAGTTAAAATGTCACCAGTGTGTAACAGTTTATAAACATGTGCACAAAGATAGACAACAAAGAACACATACTCGGTCATACAAATATACACCAAACAACTCATGATCTCCTTGTGTGTTTTAGGTGTTGCCCAGGCAGACCTGTGGGCTGTTCACCCATACGATATTCTACAATGAATACCCAGGAGGCTCGAAGGAGCTGGACAAGAGCATCAGAGGAGGAGAACTCTTCCTCACTGTCCTCCTAAACCCTGTATGGAAACCACTCCCCATACATACACCAGAGCTGTAGTCTTGAGACTTGGACTCAAAAATTGAGGACTTTGACTTGACTTGGACTCATCTGCCATGAGACTTGAATGCAGAGAGAGAGAGAGAGAGAGGTCATGTATTCAGTTAAATGGCTGCTTGCCGATTGGGGCTGAAGCGACGCAAAATATAAATGACACATCCCCTCCTTAGATTTAAAACAAGTGTGTGTTGTGTGGCTTACTGGCCCAGGCGAGTGGGCTGCCCGCAATTGGTTAATGCCAGCGAATTACTTTTGGACCAGTCCATTTTAAAGGGGAGGCCCTGTTGCTTTTCCATTTTTGTTAGATGGATACATTTAAAACATTTGAATAATTAGTGCAATGTAGCAAGATGGACAAAAAGAAAGAGAAAAAAAATATAAAGGTTGTGCAGAAAAGCTGAGAGAGAAGAGGTTGAAGTGAGGTCTTCAGGCTGATACAGCCAAATGTTTTAAAATAAAATATTACTCATTTGCTGCCTTTACCAGTCAGCTGTCTGAACCTAGCGAGACTGAAGTCACTGGCAGTATAGACGAGATGGGAGAGATCATAATCAATATTTTATAGAACAACAGAAAATTTGTTCAAAAGCATCTCACCTTTAAACACTATTAGCCTTGAGTATTTAAAGAAATGTTGCTTAAAGCCTTTTACAACTTGATGGCTGCATAGGAGAACAGCTGCAGTGGTTAGTTGGAGGTTGGTGCTGAATCTTCATAATTTTACATATTGGGCTACTTGTTTAGCAGGTGTGGGTCGATGACTAATGTGGGGGCCTCTTCTTTAACTGATCCTGGTTTTAATTGTACAGTGACAACTTCATTGAGAGTGTTTTCACTGAGATATTGGACACACACAGATGCTTTGATTCATTACTTGCAACTGGACGTTAAATGCTCCGTTTCCATATAAGTATTTTCTGTGATTTTGGACGAATGTTATAGTAATTTTCATCCTAAGCATTGATGGACCAGAAGCTGCTTCTTGACTTACAAGTCTCAAAGACTTTAGACTTGACTGAAGACTTAAAAACAGCTCTTGTGTACACACATACACGCACGCATAAAATCATGTTGAATAGATAGAGCATTTTTGCTTATGGTATGCAATCTTCTTTTGAGTTTCTTTATTTTTTGTGTGACTAACTTTATGATAATTATTCTGCTCAAATTATATATTTGCAACACCAAGAAGTCCTGATCGTTTTCAAACTTAAAAGCTGTTGGTCATTATCTAGCTAATTTTGTCTCAGCCTGCTGGTTTGAGCTGAGGATCTTACTGCTCTGACAACAGCTCCAGGTAAATATTAAACTAACTTTCAAAATACATTGTGCTCTCAATCCAGATCAGTATCTTCATGACCCACCTGTCTAACTATGGCAACGATCGGCTGGGTCTGTACACCTTTGAGTCCTTGGTGAAGTTTGTCCAGTGTTGGACAAACCTCAAGCTGCAGACGTTGCCCCCGGTCCAGCTCGCTGAGAAATACTTCCAGATCTTCCCTGAGGAGAGAGACCCACTCTGGCAGGTCAGTATTTTCATGTTGTTTTTGGAAATCATAATTTCATCACAGTACATCTAATTTATTGTTAAAAAGCTTTTATTCACGCTCACAGTTCAGATTAAAGGGGACATCTGACTGTTTGAGTGACAGAAGTTGCTAATACTGATAAGCAAGGCGATCTTGTGCACAGCATAAGCAAATGTTGTAGGAACACTGGAATTAAAGCATAGTTTTGAATGTATTTTGTTTCTTAAAAAGTGCAATGAGCCAGATTCATTTTTTTATCTTTATTTTTTTCCAGAACCCTTGTCATGACAAGAGACACAAAGATATCTGGTCTAAAGAAAAGACTTGCGACAGACTCCCCAAGTTCCTTGTCATTGGACCACAGAAAACAGGTATCTGTGTGTGTGTGTGTGTGTGTGTGTGTGTGTGTGTGTGTGTGTGTGTGTGTGTGTGTGTGTGTGTGTACACTATCGGTCAAAAGTTTGGACACACCTTCTCATTCAATGTTTTTTATTTATTTGTATTATTATCAATACTGAAGACATCCAAACTATGAAGGAACACGTGGAATTATGTAGTAAACAAAAGTGTAGCCACCTTTTGCTTTGACAGCTTTGCACACTTCTGGCATTCTCTCAATCAGATTCATGAGGTAGTCACCTTGAATGGTTTTCAATTAACATCTGTGCCTTGTCAAGAGTTAATTTGTGGAATTTCTTGCCTTCTTGATGTGTTTGAGACCATCAAGATCAGGATCAAGATCAATACGTGCGCGTGTATGTAGTTTGTGTGTGACCGCCCTTATATATACATACATATACATATACATTTTGAGTAGTGTATACATATCTCTCTTTATTTTTATAAATGTCTTGTTTTTTCTATAAGGCACTACAGCGCTTCATTCATTCCTGAGCCTCCATCCAGCAGTCACCAGCTCCTTCCCCAGCACAACCACCTTTGAGGAGATCCAGTTCTTCAGTGGAGCAAACTATGACAATGGGATTGACTGGTAAAGATAACACTACCGCATACTGGACTCTGCCCTCAAATAGTCTTTAATACATAGTTACAGCCCCAACACAGCATGCCTTAAAATATTTTTTTTTTTGTTTTTTTCTACTTCTTGTTCTTTTCATTGGATGTTATTTTTGCAAGCAAAAATTGGAACAGCCTGGCTACTGTCCACAGAAAAAAATACTGTAAGATTCCCAATTTGATCTCAGCGCTATGAAAAGTTGTATTAATAAGTAGGCAGATTTTGTTACTTTCTAATCTAGAATGCCCGTTTTGAACTGTCTCAAGTACTGGAGCAACATATCAACGGGAAAACAGACTTTTACACAACACAGACGCTCTCCATCGAGTAAATGCCCGTCTGTTCACTCTTGTTTTTTATGCGCATATATATATATATATATATATATATATATATATATATATATATATATATATATTAGGGCCCGACCGATATGGATTTTTTGGGGCTGATGCCGATACCGATTATTAGGGGTGAAAAAATCTGATAACCGATTAATCGGCCGATTTTTTATTTTTTTTTATAAAGTTTTAAAATTTTATTAATTTAAGTAATATATCTACATATTTACTTTTTTTTTTTTAAGAAATGGCTGCTTTTGAGCCTTTCAGACACTTCTACAAAGAATTAAAGGCAGAAAAATAATTTCAAATCCTTTTTATTGCTGAGTCAAGCAGCATATTAACATGACAACCATCCAACATTAGGCCTACAACAAGGCACCATTAGCTACTGCTCTTCACGCCGACAGGAAGACCGACTGATCATCTCAGTAATATACCACGGATTTATCATGAATCAAACTCGGACCAGAAAAGCGTTTTCAACTACTCCCCCCTCCCTCCCCTCCGCTGGTCGGTACCTCCCGTCTTAACTCACGTTACTCATTTTGCTCCGGTCTTATCTGGAGACATGCAGCTGCCTCAGTGAGAGAAGTAGCTAGTCGATTACGTAATGTGTACTTTTATGTTTATTCTACCGTTAATGGCACGGCTAATATGTGTAGCAAGGCTAATAGCAGATGCTAATTCTAACTTTAGCTAGCATATTACATAGTGCTTAAACGTTAACATCGGCGTGATCGAGACCAACACAGCGGGGAACATCGTGAAGTGGGTTGAATTGAAACTTGTTGACTTATTGTTTATTTCACAAACTTGTTAATTTACCGTTGAGGCGGACCGCTCTCCTCCGTGCGTCCCTGCCGCTGCCTGCTCCAGATCAGTCACTCTGCAGTGTTGTGAGGTGGTTAGTGGATAGTGGATGGAGTTTGTCATGAGGTCGGTGCACCCTCTACAGGATAAATAGCCTAATGTCGGGGGATCTTTTCAAATGGGGGAACATTTTCAAAGTGAAACCAAGTCTTATTCCCTGCATTTTATTTCTGAAAATATCGGCGACAATCGGCGAGTTTTGGCCGATTACCGATTAGTCTCAAACGGGCTATAATCGGCCGATAAATCGGTCGGGCCCTAATATATATATATATATATATATATATATATATATATATATACAAGAGGTAACTATGCTCAGGCCCGGTTGCGACCAGAGCAATGTGAGTGCAGGCCAGCGGGGGACTGGGGAGGAGGGACAATCGTGCTTACAATCGTTCACGATACGGAGCAACTGAGCCAAGTGTGAGTGTGCCCTTAGATGGAAACACAATAAAATGAAATGGGCTGGGTTTGAATACTTTTTTAGGCACTAGCCTAACAAGCACTTGCTTTATCTGTGTTCTCCTCAGGTACATGGACTTCTTCCCATTCCCTTCTAATGTCAGCACAGACTTCATGTTTGAAAAGAGTGCCAACTACTTTGACACAGAGGTGGCTCCTAAGAGAGCTGCTGCCCTGCTACCCAGAGCCAAAATCCTGGCAGTGCTCATTAACCCATCTGATAGAGCGTACTCCTGGTACCAGGTGAGAACCAGCACACACTCTACAAAACTGTACACACTGGAGGTGTGAATCTTCACTGGCCTCACAATTCGATTCAATTATGATTCATCCGTAATGATTCGAATGCAAAACAATTCTCAATGCAGCTCAGTGTATGGCATCCTCAATGATCAAACATCAAAACATAAACATTACCAAAACAAAACATTTATCCACCTGCAGTGCCTTATACGATTGTTTTAATCTACAATAATATTGTTTTCACATGGCAGCTTTAAGATAAGGCATCTATTGACTCTGCTGTACACACCTCTCTCAGAGGTGGACAGCAAGGTTGACCGCGCCTCCTCAGATCTCGGCTGATTAGCTGGGCTTGCTGTAACGGCTATTATTTATGGCTGCAGACGTTAGCTTCAGGTGAAAATGGCTAAAATGATTAGTAATTGTTGTGAGGCAGAAGTCACGCTCAGCATGGGTCTCGTCCAGTTCGTGCTTCCCAGCAAGTTTATAAGGTCCGACATGTGCCCCGAGATGTCCATTTAAAAAAAAATACTAGGTGAATAATTTTTTTATCACTCGCAGATGATTTCTGCCTCCCTCTGACATACCTCCTACATAATTAACATTAGCCTAATGTCTGGCCACTATTTCAAGCATGGGAGCAACGTCACAGCTTAACTTCTGTGTCAGGCTGTACAGGTTCCTCACAGCAGTTGTAACGCTCTTCACTGTTACGTGTGTGTGTGTGTCTGTGTGTCTGTGTGTCTGTGTGTGTTGATGACCACAGCACCAGAGGGCCCACCAGGACCCTGCAGCCCTCAACAACACTTTCCATGCTGTGGTGACTGCAGGCCTCTCAGCCCCCAGGGACCTGCAGGCCCTTCAGAGGCGCTGCCTTCATCCCGGGATCTACGCTACTCACTTGGAGCGCTGGCTGCAACACTACCAGCCCAGCCAGGTAACAAACACTGGAGCAGGTGGACATTAGTGTGGTCCTATATACTTCAATGTCACGGTCAGCAGCTGGTTTACTCGTTTCCATCCAGATATTTTGACACAGAAATGATACAATATTATGATCGCTTCACTTCACAAAGCATTCATGCTCAGTTGACTGTGTTTTCACTTTGTGGATGGGTTCCCGCCTAAATGGAAATGCTTTTATCGAGGTTACACTTACTATTTTAGGCTTGGCTTTACAAATTGTTTGCTTCATTGCAAAGTGTTTTTAAGCTGTCTTATATACTCATGAAACGTCTGGAAGAAGAAAAACATAACTAGTCAATATGGGTGTAAGGGTGCACTAAGGTCACTGTTCTGGACATACCTGGGTTTTGGGTCACAGTTTAGTCAGGTCTGGTTCAGTGGGGGAAAAACAACAAAAAATCCCAAATGAATTTGGAAATTTGTAAGAAGAGGAAACTCATCAACTTTTGCATTACATGGAAGCAGCAGTTGTTCATCTTAAGGAAATATCATCAACAATTGTGCAGATACGAGTGATGTATGATACTGAGTATGTGTGTGTTGTAGTTGCATATCGTGGATGGGGCCTTGCTGCGGTCCAACCCAGCACTAGTGATGGAGGGAATCCAGAGGTTTCTCGGTGTTACTCCCATCTTCAATTACACCCAGGCTCTAATGTTTGTAACACACGCACGCACTACTAAAAGAAATACAAATAAATACAGAGAAATGAACCCAGCTATGATTCCATGTATCACATGTGAAAGGTGTATTAATGTATTATAATGTTTCTGCAGGTATGATGACAGCAAAGGTTTCTGGTGTCAGCGGGTGGAAGGAGGTCGAGCCAAATGTCTGGGGAAGAGTAAAGGCAGGAAGTACCCAGAGATGAGTTCTGAGGTACATCTACACCTCATCAACTCACTTCACTCACTGACCAGCATGTGCAAGCACTAAAACTTGAAGGATAATTCTGGTTTACCAAAACTTTCCAAGTTACAGATTTTATTAAAGAGTAACTAAACCCCAGAGGTGCCTCTACCCTGGAAATTAAAAAAATGCCTCAACATGGGCAGGGATGGCAGGGGGTGGCATGACATGCCCATATACTCCCCCTCTTCACAACCACACGTACACACATATACACATAATACACACACACATACACACCAACCTGCTATTAGCTAGCATATTAGCAAGGGTTTGTCACCACAAAACACGTTGAATGTCATGATGTCGTGACTTCCTGGACTCCCTGTCTGTTAGCAAAGACATTTTTATGTAACTACTCAATCACTTCTTCACTGATGCTCTCCCAAAGTCTATTCAATCATGAGACATTGATTTTATAGGAGGGGACACAGAGGGAGGAAATCGGTCGCCTATGATCCGCTAACAGCAAAATTCAATTGCAAAAGCCAGATTGTAACCTGAAGAGGGAAGTCACTATGCATATTTATAACACAATATGTCGAATTCAAATACTAATATAAGGTATGCTAATAAGGTGTGGACCTGAATCAGTCAATCAACACTACTAAACACCCATATACTGTACATTGTTTTTCAGCTGAAAAGGGGTGTAGTTACTCTTTAAGAGCTAGGCAAGTTCTGCCTGTTTACATCTGGTCATATTCTATATTTTTCCTCTTGTCAACACATCCCATGAAGTATCCTACTAACAAACTACACTGTTGCACTGGGTGACATGTTCATTCAATACCATGAACACACATTATTTATTCACAAACACTGTCTTACTGCCCCACTTACTCAGAATACATGTGTGAACTGCAGCACCTCACCACAGTGGTTTGAAAAAAAAAAAATGTAATTGAAGGAAAATTTTAAAATTGAAAGACAATAAAAACAAAAGGCAAAAATAAGCAAATGAAAAGTTAGTTTAAAGAGTGCATAGAGCACAGAAACTAAAAGCTGTGCACCTTGCTTGGTTTTGATCCTGGGAACACTGATTTTGCCACCAGCCGTGACGATTTGCTTTTCCTTTACCAGTTTTACTGCACTGAGTTGCAGCGATGGACCAGCTCCAGAGTAGGGTCAAGCTGTGCTCGCTCGCCTCCAAGTTGCCCGCGGTGACAGTTAACAACTGTGGCCAACCTATATTAAGCACCCGTCTCCCCCTAAAATCGATACTCAACTCATGTCTGTGTCAGCTCTCAGTGCCCTGTAGCTTCTAACCGAATCTCTCTAGTTTCTCTCGTCCTGTTTGTACTTTCAAACATCTGCTGTGTTTTACTGTTTCGTCCTGTTCACTTTCAGCTGTTTCCAGAGTTATGTTTAGTTACTCGTGGTGAAAACACGTTTCCTGTGATGCTGCTTCATAATAAAAGCTTTAACTGACTAAATAACAGGGGGCTTTTATTGTGAAGTTATAAGAAATATAACGTGTTTGTAACTGTACTATAACCGATAGTACTGCGGCGATTGGGACAAATGTCATTGGTTTAAGACACACCTTCAAGTAGGTCGCCCAGTTGGGGTGGAAATGCAAATCCCTGTTGCGCCAGGCTGCCACACCAAGTCAAACCGACTAGAGCCAGGCCGGCAGATGTGATGGAAAAACGGCATGAGTAAAGGTGTCCCAGATGATCTGCTCTGATTGTTGGCACACATTTAGGTGTATGCAACATTTAAAAAGATTGTAAGGTGTTTAAATGGATTTTAATGCACGGTGTTATGATTTGAATGGAGACTTAAGCGTACATAAACTACAGGTCTGAGTCCCCAGACAAGGGATTCCTTGTCTTGTTTTTCATGTAGACCCGGGATGAGAAAAGTTACGACCACTTATGTGACATTCGGATCGGCAGCAACACACTGAATGTCAGTGATGAATATCTGTGTTCAACAAACAGCCAAAACCTGTCCATTAAGTCCTAAACTGAGTAGTTCTCACCATGTACTCTTATCAGCATGTCGTGGTTTCTCTGTCACTATGACAACACTGGAAACTCTGAGCTGTGGCATACTACATATTAACAGAGTTTTGATAAGGTGGCTCTGATGTTTATTGCCCTTCTCTTTGTTTTTCATATATTGGAAAACATCAGATAAAAATAAGTAAATGGTGCATTTTTTTCTGATGTAGTGAAACATTATTAAATTGTAAAATTAAAATGGATATGATCAGATTTTGTGGCATCTTGGCCGGTTCTAAGGCACAGCAGGGGGGCTGCAGCACCCACTTCAGGAAGCAACAGAGCAACAAATGTGGATTAAACACGCTGCTGAAAATCGTCCTCAATAAATGCTCTACTTCCTCCTGTTTGAGTAATGTTTGTCCAAACAACAGTGTCCAGCTGTTTTAGAAAATAACTGAGCCTTTTAAAAAAATGTAATGGTAGATTTGTGATCAATTTTGAAAGATCCTCTGTCAGAATTAATGGACTTGTAGCTGAGAGCCACAGACAGGGCAGAACTCACATAGTGTTGGTTTGAATGAGCTTTACTGACAATAAAATGTAATAACACAATGTTATCCTTTAAAACGTCAGTAACAGAGGAGACTCTGGTCATATCAACAACACTGGAGGATCCCCACAATTATATTGAGGTTATTTTATGCAAAGAGACAGAAGAAGATCATTGTACGTTTAATTTCTGTATGTTATAACAAGTCATTTTTCTTTTGTATTTCTGATCTCTGACCAACATATTTTTTTTGTGTGTGTGCAGTCACGTGCCTTCCTGGCAGAGTACTACCGTGAGCACAACATGGAGCTGCTGCATCTGCTGAATCGGTTGGGCCAACCGCTTCCGTCCTGGCTTCGCCAAGAACTCCAGAGCACAAGCTGGAGCTGAGGCCACATGCTGACACACACACAGACACACCACAGAAAAGCAAGCCGGGACTGGAGTCTGTGGGTGAGCCAACACGTGGCTCTTGATTAGACTGGACTACCTGATCTGAAACCTACAGCAGCACACACTAAAAGAGCTACAGCCGATGTTACTGGTGCTCCTGTTCCACTATAACATGAGACCCTCTCTAATTGTTGGTCACTACTGGAGAAGGTTACCACTGGACTGCTGATTTGTTGCCAATCTTCCTCGAGCACTGGACAGCCTTCAGCCTCACTGGTGACGGACAGGGGCTGACACTGTATTCATCAGTTTGCTGTGGATCCAGAGGACTGGGTGACCAGCAGGTGTGAGGCATAAAGAACAGGTCAGACAGCCTTAATATGAGGAGAGAAACTCACAGGATGAGACTGTGTGGATGTAAGTGTATGACTGGATACAGGACTAACATGCACAATCAAACAGACACACACAGAAACCTCATCTGTACACAAGAATGATTGTAAAGCAATCGATTTTCAAAAGAAGTTGTATATGTTAGGTTTGATGCAGAGATGGGAAACAAAATGGCTGTGAGCGTGAAGCAGACAGTACAGACAGACAGCCCATATCCTGGTCCACATTTCTCTGTTACTCACACATATACCTGCAGGTGTAGCCAACAGTTGAGGTGGTGCTATCCCCTTCATCCTCACAGTATTCAACTCTGTTCACTGTAATGAATTGAATATGAAGATAGGTCAATGTAAATATCATGTGTGTAAGTACATGACTGAAGCCCAGGAGTGGTCCAGGCTCTGCCCACACTGACATCCTATCAAGGAAACAGCTTTATGACTATTATTATTCACTGAGGTAAAGATGGTTTGTAAATGATCATTGACTGAACTCCACATTTGCAAAGGTCTCCCTCCATTCTCCTTTTTTAAATTTAGATTGCTTATATACCTGCTTTTAGCCAGGGGTGTCATTATTTCCATTCTAAATCAAAAATGGATCGAAACGAACTTTTAATTTCGAACCAGATCTGCAATTATCCCAGTACTATTTTTCTCTCCACCCCCACCTTCTTTCATGCGTCCAAAGAAAACAAAGCAAAACTTCAGAGGCGACACAGCTAGCATAGCAGTAGCCTGCGGCTACACTTTCAGACACTTATCCTGTGTGCACAAAGACAATCAACTGACTGCCGCGAAGGTAACTCGTTGGGTTTAGTTTCTTTCTCCGAGATCCTTTATTGATTTATTTTCAGGGCTTGCTTAGGACAGATTTTAGAAAATGAACTTTGTAACAAACTGAATTTCTTTTCCTTTATTTTATTGCAGAATCCCCAAATTGCTGCATTTTTGTTGTGCTTTGGAATCTTTGTCGAACTCAAAAAAAAACCCCACCAGGATAAAGTCAAGCTGCTTCTGTAAAATACCCCTATCTTGGGCTTAAAACCAATGATCTGTTGACCTTAGCAAATCCAGATGCAATAGTCTAACAAAGGCATAGCCGTCAGTGCTGAAAAATATGTTTAAATCAAAAATCAATCAATTGAGGATTTGGAGAATCATGACATCCCTACTGTTAACCCTAATCACATAGCTGATTCTTTTTTTTTATAATCCATGTTTCCACATATGGAGTGAACCAAACAACACACTTGTTGGGCAAAGGTTGTGTTGTAGGACTGGATTTTTACTTAGTCAGCAAAAAAAGCTGAAATATGTACAACTGATGTGTACATATTTAGTGATGACCATTTGTATTCCAAGAAATGGTCTGCTGTACATTTACAAATTAAATTTGTCTGTAGAGACAAATGTGAGCCTAAAGTGAAATTCTAATGATGTAGTATTGCAGAGACAGATTTTAGAAACTGTGGTTGATAAGCTGATACCCTTCCTGCCAGGTAAATATCTTTCAGTCACCTCTGAAGTTTGGGACTTCTCCTTTCTGTTTATAGTCTGATGACATCATTATGACATCATCAGGGTTGTTTTCTCAGACTTGACGAAGAAACTCAGAACCACAGAAAACATACAAATGTTTTCACAGACACAGGACCAACCATGACTAGTAAATTGACTTGTGTAATGTAAAGTGACCTTAACCAGCTGCTAACAGTATTGTTTGGTATAAAATGTGCTTTGTAATTGTTTGTCATCAATCAAAAGTGTTTTCACCATTTTAACAGTGATAAATATTTAAACAGCTGTATACAGTGATCCTGACATGATGTCGTCATGCAATACAGCCCTGGACCAGAGATAGTTAAAACCCAGTGTGGGTTGAGTTTTACTGTGAGAAGGGGATCAGCACCTCAGTCAGTTAGAGCGCTACACTCTCAGAAAGAAAAAAAAGACACAGTACATGTCAAGTATCTTCTGTTAAAACTGTCACCGGACACACTCACGCTCTTGTCCATCTGAGGACAGTCACCCACAAATTGGACAGGAGAACAGACATTGGAGCCAGTATGGAGATGAACGAGCTGCTGTCTTGTTTTCTGTTTGTTTTGTATAAATGTCAAAAAGGCCAACACTGTATCATCTCTAATAAATGCATAGGGAGGTTGGAAATGATGGCTCCCGTGTCTTTTTTACCCCAACCTTCATGTTACGTGATTGTAGAAATAGTTGACCATAAGTCTTATGGTCAACTACTACAGTAGAGAGCCAATAGCCTCTTCAAAACCATATCCAGGAAAGGGACACAACAGGTGAATAGGGTAAATTTTTTACAATATTTCCAGGTTCAAAATTCTTGTTTAAATTCTGAAGATATTTTAGAGAAGTTTTGTTTTTACATTTATCTCATTTCATCACTCCATAATTCAGAACACTTTTTTTTATTTATTTTTTTTAGAATAAAATGTTCTATAAATGAGGTTATGATGTTAGTGCTACTGACAGAGATTTCTGGCTCAATGTAGGAGAAAAATAAACTCATTTTGAGAAAACAGCCTTTAAATGTATGTATTGTAAGGCCACACATGATGATACTTATTATTTTCACCCTAACTTCCCCACATGATTTCTTACATAAGACACTTATTTTTTGTATTACCGACCAGCAAAAGGAATAGAAAAAAACATGAATCCCTGTGGCTATTTTTCCTACTTCTATTCAGTTCAATATCACTTGTAGCAGACTGGACTGCTCCTTTCCTCTCCCCACAGCAGAGATTGCTGTGGGGAGAGGAGGGGCTGTGGTAGAGTGGGTGTGGCAAACGTTATATAGTGAGTGCACACCTGTGGGTGAAAAAAACCAGGAGAGTGTCTGTGAGGACAAGCAGAGACTGGGAGCAGAAGCAGAGGAAGAGGGTCTGGAAAGGGAGGAGTGTTGGGAGATAACCACTGGAGAGACCAAGTCTGAGGACCAAGGTTCACCTATCATCAGAGCGGGTTTGGGAAAGTTTACCTTTTTTGCTGCTGAGGCAGGTGTGAACTACAGCTCCTGACTGTGAGTTTTTAACAGTGGATCATTACTCTTCATTTGGACACTTAGTATTTCCTTTTTGCCCAGAGACTGCCTTCACTGAATTCAACCACTGCTCCCCCACCCCATCCCATTTCACACCAGCCCACATCCCTTTACCCTTTCACAAACCTGGGAAATCTCCACATCTCCCAAGTTGGACTCTCCCTTCCCCTTCCTGTCCCAGTCATACCACATGGACTGAACACACACACACACCCACACACACATTCCGATTCACCCTACATTGCTGGACATTTATCAATTCACATTATTTTAATGCCTTTAAAGCCCAAGAAGGAGATTTAATTTGGACGAAGTGAATTATGTTATTTCTGGTATGTTTTCTGGTATGATCCAGGACCAATTATGAACTGTGTTGAAGTATGTTGGTTATGTTAACAAGAGTCAAATTTATTTCGTCCTGAAATTTGGATTTGATTAATAATTACTGAAAGTTAAACTGGAAGTGGACATTCTTTTGATTATTATTTAACCCTCTTGTTTGGACCTTTCTTGGTGTGTTCACTTATTGAGGCCGAAAACCCTGAGGTATATTTTATAAATTTGATATAATTAATGTTATATCTGGCGCCTTAATTATGATACTTGTAGGCCTTCTTAAGTTACGCTACACACTACATAATCCGTTATAGGGATTCTGTGCACACTTATTTGGTGGAATGGAAACACACTCAGGTGTTGAGGTCACTCAGTGTGGATGTTGGTACAGACTCACTGAACAGGAGAAGCGACTGCTGGCTAATGCTGAGGTTTAATCAGTGATGATTGGATAGGGAAGTAAATCTAACCAGCAGATTTGGTCACACTTTCAGAAGACTTATAATAAATTCATTACTGAACCAAACTTAATGAATGTTTTTTTGTGACAAAGTAGTTTGTGTTCCACTCATTCCATCACAGAGAAATAAGCGCTGTAGAAATCATTGGAACTGAAGACTGCCATGTTATACATTTTTAACTTTTTTACTTCAAAAAGGTGAAACTTTTATATATTCTAGATTCGCCTCCATGCCACGCAGCATTGATGCAGTAATTCGTGCAAAAGGAGCCCAGACCAAGTATTGAGTGCATAAATGAACATACTTTTCAGAAGTTCAACATTTCTGTATTATAAATCCTTTTTTGATTGGTCTTATGTAATATTCTAATATTTTGAGATATAGAATATATGAAAGTTTCACTTTATGAATTAAATCACAGGAAAAAAATGGGCTTGATATTCCATGATATGTTTTTTTGAGATGCACCTGTACATGTTCTTTACAAGTGTATGCTAACTTTTGACCATGACTGTATGTAAGTATGTAGAGATGGAACAGACGGATCCCCTGGTTAGCTGGAGAAAAGGGCGAGGAAGAATATTTGGTAGCTCTCAATTTATGTTATGCATTTTGTATAAGGAATGTAGAATTATTGACTTCATAGTAACAGTCTTCAAAGTACAACCCAGACTCCCAGACATGTGTATTAGTCAGTAATTTGTATCAGTCTCAATTAACAATCTACTGCTGGCCTGATCGATTTCACCATCACTGGATCCAACATAAAGGAATTTCCCTTAACAGTGAAGCCTGAGCCTCACAGTGACAGTGACAGCAGTGATCACACAGTGCTATGGAGACTTGGACATAATGAAAGAAACACTCTGAGAAAATAACTAAACACATGCACTCCAAATGCAGAAATATACTTTAATACTTTGAACACTCATGAGCTGCAAGCAAATAGCATTGTAATGAAATACACACACACAGAGCTAGAGCTGCTCCAAGAAAATCTTAGCCTTAATCTGTGCACAGCTGTCAGCCCACCCCCCACCCCCAACTCAAACACACGGATACTTACAGAACCAAAGAACTCTTATTCTCTGCTGGTGTCACTGGGGTCATGAATGATGCTTCAAAGATAATTCACAGTGACAAGTGTTCTAAACACTAAACAGCCCCTCCACACATGTGCTAAGACTTACATAAACAAATCTCTCGTGTGTCTGGCTTTTGCAGAAAATTCCAGAATATAACCTCAAAATAGTGCTAATATTAGTTGGACATGGTTGTTGTTCCTGATAATTCAACTGTAGTTTGGCAGAGCAAGTTATATGTGGTTTATGTAGTTTGGAAATACACACTCATCTTGGATTTTTATGGTTTTTAAAGGGGAATTCTGGCACTTTTAAACCTGGGCCCTATATTTACATGTTTTGGTGTGTAAATACTTACCAGAAGTTTCGGAAACGGTCCAGTAGATTGCATCAGCTGGCAATGGCTGCCAAGAAATCCTTTGGGTCAACTCTAACTGTAAGTTTTAGTTTTGTCCACTAAAAGTGCTTGTTTTTGCCACTGACGGGCGTCAGGAGTGACAGGAGTGTCATGATTTTGGTTTTTGGTGTGGACTTTTTTCATGTTTGGTGTGTACTTCTGCTTGTGAGTTTCAGAGGTGCGTCTTAGGCTGAGGCATGGTTTACCTGGAGGGCTGAACTGGAGCTGGACACACATACCTGCAGTGAGCCTCCTCATCACCCCTTGGTCAACTCCATTCGCTGCCAGATTGTTTCTGACACCACACCGTGGAAGTTACTTTGAAGCTAAGATCTGAGTGTTATTTCCTAGTGCTACTTTGTCTCTCTACCTGCTTTAATGCTGTTCTTCTCCTCATCCTCCCCAGTGTTGGCTTCTCGACGCTCTCCACCAACCAGCCTCCTGCCAGTGCACCTCTGCCACCTGCCACACTCCCCCCAAGACTCCCCGAACCGAGACACTCTCAGGACCCGGTCTACTCACTGGTAACCTTTCACCGGAACCCAGCCAGCCACTACGCTTCTCTGCATGCTTTGGAGCTTCATGACCTCAATAACCCCTCTACTCACTGAGCTCTCTTCACCTGCTTCAACGAGCTACCCCTGAACTGCACTAATATTCACTGATTGTTGAATAAATCATCTTATAACCTTCTCCTGTCTGATTGTCCGCTTTTGGGTCCATCTACAAACCCCCAAACTGTCACGCTGAGGTTGTTTTTGTAAGTGTCTGACAGCATTACAAAAATGATTCCTATGGAGAGAGACCTTTTTGTTAAATCAGATCCTTTTGTAACCAGAACGTCTTGCTCTGAGGTGAGTTCTTACAGCTGGTGCCTCACCTAGATCAGCTAAATAAGTAAACTCTTAAGATTTAGGTAAACCTATATCTGACTCACATTTCTACAGTCATCTCCTGGCAACAACTCACCTATCGCAAGATTTCAGAGCGAGACTTCTTGAGCAAGATTTGGGTCCAATGGGCTGGGCCAATTTAGGAACAGGAAACTATGTAAATCCAGTTTTACACAGCAGACAGACCTATAATTTAATTATTTGGGGATGATCATCTGCCTTTACAGACACATACAGCAGAGAATAATCAGTGTAACGCTGAAAGTAATTCCATGAATATTTAATTTGGTTAAATAAGAAACAAAAGCAGAGGGCCGAGAACCGAGCCCTGAGGTACTCAGCATTTTACATTTCTAAATTTTGATGTAGTTAACAACACGAGAGCAGGGCCTGAAATACCAAATTGATTTTCCATTTAGTTTAGTATACAGTGATCAAAGGTGTCAAAAGCCATGCTGACATCTAGTGATCAAAGTTGCGAGGTGTAGTCCAGGAGATACTGTGGGCCAAATCTGAGGTGAATTGTTCACCTTTTCATAAAAGCATGAAACTTGATAAAGTTGTGCAGTTTGGGGTCTTGAACATTTTCAGATATGAAGCCATTGCAAAAATGCTATGAAGCGGCCATTTTACTTACTGCCATAACTGAATTATATATTTTGCATCATATCTCCTGAACCAAACATGAAAACACAGATGAGGTGATATCTACCCCCATGTTTTGATGGTTGAGGATTACAATGAATGAATGCTCTCTTTTTCAGGAACGCCCTGATCACATTCACAGTTACCCATTCACACCTGGAAGCTGCTCAGTACAACCACAGTCTAATCTGCCAGCCACTGAAGCAGTTGGGGTTAAGGGCCTTGCTTAAGGGCACCTCATGGGTGATAATGGGGGAGGGGCAAGCACTTCTGATCCGGGGATTAGGCTACCACTGCCTCCAATGACCATAGCAACTTAGACTAAAAGGAATTTCTGGACAGATTTTGTCAACGTGATAATGTCCCAATCCTGCTAGATGCAGGCATGAAACTAAAGATGAGGTTCAGTGAAACTGGAGACCATCTTTCAATGGGATCACACCTGCTGTGATATGCATGGTGCAGTGTACCAGATGACATCAGAGAAGTGAGTTTGGTGAAACAGGTGAACTATACCATGTTTAATGCCATACATTCCTTGTTCTGGTGTGATCTCATCACAAGATGATCTCTAGTTGTTTGGTGAAAGAGTTGTAAACCTCTCCTGAATCAGCCCTCTTCTTCCTGGACAAGGATGTGATCAGGAATGTTGACTACTTCAGCTTTTAAACAAAAGTTTAATTATAATAACCAATATTATATTCTGCAGTCATATACTGTATGTTAGTCTCACGCAGCCACAGATACATTACAAGCTACATTACCTCAGTGATATGCATTCGGCAAACAGCTGTGTTTAAAAAAACAGTATTAACAATATTCATTGGTTCTAGCCAGATCAAGATCTTTACGACATGAGGAGGGGGGACTTGAACAACCACAGAGGCCAGAATCAACAAAAAAATAAAAGTTGTTTGTAGCTGCTTTCAGCTAAGTTGCCAAGTTCATACTGAATATTAAATGGGTATTAAATGTATATCACAGTCACTGTATTATCAGGGTTGATTCACAAAACATTCTACACAACTTGCATGCAGATATGATATTATTAGAAAGTCTGCCCAAGGTTCTCGAATACTGTGAATGCACACTGTGTGTGTGTGTGTGTGTGTGTGTGTGTGTGTGTGTGTGTGTGTGTGTGTGTGTGTGTGTGTGTGTGTGTGTGTGTGTGTGTGTGTGATCATGGCAAATGTGGTTCTGGTGACTCCTACTGTAGTGGACACCAGGCTGCAAGATGCAGTCATGAAACTTTACAGAGTTTGAAGATGGGTGTGCTCTGACCAATGACTACTGAGTACTCATGGGTCAACATGTTAATGGCCATCCTGGCTTGTGTGTTCCCATTTCAAAATGGTCCTCAGTTTACTTCTCACAACGTACCTGAATTCAGTATTAACTGTTCGTCCGAACAATATATGATGTAATATACGGTATCATTGTAACCATTGATCAAAACGTAGGGGTGGACATCACCTCATCTGTGTTATCACGTTTGGTTAGGAGATATGATGCAAAATATATAATTCAGTTATGGCAGTAAGTAAAATGGCTGCTATGGCCGCCACGTGGCATTTTTGCGATGGCTCCATCTCTGAAAATGTGTTGGTCCTCAAACTCTACAAGTGTACCAAGCTCCATGCTTTTATGAAAAAGTAATTGATTTTATACACATATCACCTGCACTAGTGGAATATTTAAAAGTTTTAGCTGCTAGTGTCTTGGAATCAGTGCGTCAGACATTTCAAGAGGGATAGACTCAAAATGAGTATGGACAGGAGTAAGACGGTTTCAGCGTATGAACATTGCACTACCGATTTAGCGGGAGATAATTTAACAAATTAATTTTGCATCCTAATCCTAAACCTAAAAATCATCATTTAGGAAGGGTGAGCAGTTAAGAGACATTTGGGAATAATGACCAGGTGGTCTTCAGAGTACCACAAGGGGGAATCTGAGTCTATTGCCCAGGACAAAACAATTCATAGTTGATGGAGATGGTATTGATACAAGAGCCAAGTATGGAGGTAAAATTAAAACACTGACTTCTAGATTAAGATGATAAGGCAGTGTCCCTACTTTGTTTAGTAGTCTGAGCAACATGGGCATTGTCAGTCAGGTGGGGAAGCTTCATATAATGGTAAGGACAGCTCAGTTAACAAGAAATTGGGAATGAATGCCGAAAATCAGCCCTTTAGTCTCTCCTACTGAAAATGTAAATGCTGAAACTGCTGAGGTGCAAATGCTGTGGGTGTTTGGTGGTTGAGAGGCCCTTAAAAAGAGGTGAGTCACGACTCAGAGTCAGGAGTGGATGCTCGACATTTGAGAAACCACAACATGACTTTGGTGTTTTAAAGGATCAGTTCAGATTCCAGCGCCAAACTAGCAACTCCAAGATTCTGCAAGGTAGCCTAAAATTACTACTTTTAAACCTTACAAATGACCTACTTCTATGGATAAGTATGTCATACAAACTATCTGGCACATCAGGTTGCAGACAAGCAGTATCCCCCTTTTTGCTGCTTTTGTTATTTCACCTGCAGTCATAAAACAAATCAATAACCAAACAGCATTTCCTGGGGCGTCCACTAGCTCAGTTGGTAGAAGCATCCCATGTACAGAGGCCTTGTCCTCGCTGCAGCGGCTCAGGGTTCCAGTCCGACCTGTGTCCCTCTGCTGCATGTCAAAGGAGAATTTGTGACTCACCCAGTTACACATTTAAATTAATTGCATATGATTGGCTGTATCCCAACCGATTAGCCTACATTTAGCCATGGCAGTTAACACTAGCTAATTCAAGCTCCACCCAGGCTTCCCCTGTTTTGACCAAATTTAGATTTTCCTGCTCCAATAAAGCAGCTTCATGAAGCCCCATCACAAACCTGTCAGTGACATCACAGGAACTACGTCCAGATTCTCTATGGTCTCTGCATGACACCATCATTTGTGTCCTCCATGGTTTCTGACATATATAGAAATGAGAAGCGATGAGTTAAAATTTGAAACTGACTGACTCAACCATAAACATGAGCAGTTCCCAGCTGATTTGTTTTGGCTGTCTGTCTCATTGCCGACTGAGAAAAAACACACAGGCCCATTCAGTATTGCAGTTTCCATAGCAACAGGGATAGTGATGAGAGTGGGTTGGTGTTGGTGGGAGGGTTACAGAGAGGTTGAGCAAGAGAACCACTGAGTGTGAAACTAAACCAGTAACTGAGTTCAGAGCGGAGCTGAAGATTAAAAAGGAGAATGGAGACGAAGGAAGAGAAACAAAGGATGTCTTCTTTATTTTCTCTCTAGTGCGCACATTCATTGATGCATCAGCCCTGCTCCCCCTGCCCAGGTGGAGCGACAATGACGCTGGATGCCTGACTATCTCCTCTCATTATCATTCCCCCACCCCCTCCATCCGTCTCCCACTACAGCTGCGTAAGCCAACCGCTAACCGGCTGGACTCTCTCTTACAGAGCAGGGATTTGAAGATTGCATCCTCACATTTGTAATCAGATGTAGGAAAGGATTATCTCAAGGTCTCCTCCATCTTGTGCACAGCCCGGGGGCTGCTGAGACAAAGGAGGGAGAGTAGTGGGGGGGAGAGCAGAGAGGGATCACAGGCAGCTCAGTGAATGGAGTGGTGTTAACGATAGATAGAGGGAGAGGGAGAGGTCACCTGTGGATGCAAGGAGGAGGAGGAGGAAGAGGATGAAGGCTTTCTAAGGAATAGCACCCATCATCCGATCCATCGGAAAGGGAGAGGAAAGAGGTGAGGATAGAGAATCAGCAGCAAGTATTTCTCTGTGAAAGGTAAGATGGTGGATGAAAATGTTTAAAACCTCTTTTCTGAATACACTGTTCTTGTTTGTGTGTGTGCATGTATTCAATGCTTGCTGCGTCTGTTTCTGTGAGCATGTTTCTTCATGGGTGTGAATGTGGTTGTGACGGTGTGCAGAGGGTTTTAGCACCCAGAGATGCTGCACATTGTTTCGCTGAATGAGTCAGTGCCTGAAAATTTCCCAAGGCTGTTACCTGTGTGTGCCACAGTTTGGTAAAATAGAGACTTGTACATCAGATTTGGAAGTTTAATGTCTTAAAACTAGCTTCTGTAATAACACTTGCAATATATTTACGAAATTCAAGTTTCAATAATGATGGTCCGACATCTATTAAATTAAATTCTTAAGATTCAGATTGAAATCTCAGAGATACTACGTGCAGCTTCAGACTTGATACTGTTAGCAAACACCGACTTGTTGCTGTCTGGATCCTGTAACTTGCTTCATGACGCTTTAAAACACCACACGTTCTCATGACGTAATGTGGGTCCTGTCAGCCATTCACCAGATCAGAATCACCCTGCATCTATCTAAAAAAATAATAGTACATTTATTCGCCTCCTTTTGAGCGTGAGGTGAGAAGAACATTAATCTCATGTCATGTCAAAGGGGCAATGTGTACAAAATGGTCAGAATTGAAGTTTAAAACATTCAAAAACTGAACTGACATTATCAAAACAATGTGAAGAAACAGTGTTGATGTTCTGTCATATTGTTTATGTGCTGTGTTACACAGACGTCTACTGAAGTTTACATTCTAATCAGCTAGCCCAGGCCTGTCCTGTCTCCTAACACCACTTTGTACCTAAAGAGGTGATAGTCTGATAGCCCCGTAGTTTAAGCTGGGAGATGTAAAAGCGTCAAGTTCACTACTTAGTCTAATAAGTGGATAAAATAAACTCACAAACTGTTAAGAAAGGAAATATTTTACACCTATTTTTTTTGCTAAACAGAAAAATGCAACAGTCAAGTTTGTCTCTTTTACTTAAGACGAGCTTAATCGTCTCATTAACTCATCGTAAAACACACTTCATTCAAACTGGACGTAAACTAAACTAACTCACTTAAACAGTCTTGGATTGTCTTTAAACAATCACCTCTGGTTTGGTCAATATAAATCCTCAGTCCTGATTTCTTTTGTCAAAGCACTTTATAAACTCTGTTTTTAAAGGTGCTATATAAATAAATATATAAATTATTACTATTATTATTATAATACCCGCCTGCCGTATCTTCTCATCCCTGAAGTCATTGTCCCGGTCAGAGCCGCTGTAAATCACCTCTGTACTGTATCCCTGTCTTCAAACTGATATCTGTCGTCTCAGAGGCTGTATTCAGTCCCAGTCTGGTGTCCAGCTGTGTTCACTGGAAGACTTGTTGACTGACCCCCATTGCCCGCAGTGACTCTCACCATCATCTGAGGTTGCGGTCCAGGCAAATTCCTCTCAGCTAATGGGCCACTTAGCTCCACAGCTAACTGATCTATGGCAGCCAGTCGTTACAGCCAAAGATAGCTACAGCAAGGAGTATAGTGAGCAGCAGTTAGGGGTTATGCTTCCCCCTTTTGGAGCTACCTTCGAATTCTGGCAATTTCTTATGAACTACACCCCCCAGTACAGACCGGGAGTCGGGACAGGGTTAGCCTACTTCAGCATTAAGACTAGGAGCAGATTAACAGCTAGCTGTTGGCTCTGTCCAGAGTTCAATTATATACCTCTAAAGCTCAGTGATTAACATCTTGTATCTCACTTGTTTAATCTGCACTTAAAGAAAAAGTTGCATTTACATGCTAGAGTTATTTCTTGATGAACAGTCACTGTGGGCAGCTTCCTGAAGTCTTGTCATCAAAGTGAGGTTGCCAGGTTTGGTATTATGTGTATTATTATATTATGTTTTTGTGTCTGTACAGAGACCAAAAGCTGTGCTCACCAATCGCATCAAGCAACCCACGCTATCCAGCAATGCTGCATAGCAGTGCTGGGCAGGTGAGGAGGGATTAGTGTTGGGTGGACAGGTTCATATTCAGTCTAATTTTAGTCTTATTTAGGAGTCGAGCTGCCACCTTTTGAATTAGTTCTAAATTCACAGAGTACAACAATAACCGACTCTAGATCAAATACAACTATATCTTGTCACGTGATTAAAACAGGCCTAATTTAAGTCATATAACATATTGTATTGATTATTGTTTTTATTTACATTACATTATAAAAAATAACCCAGTGTCACTGGAGCAATTCAGTAGGCAAAAGTCATTCTTACAACCTTGATACCAAACGGCTTCAGAATTGATCGATTGTTTATGGGATTTTCATGTTCTGTGTGTTTTGTGTCTGAGCTGATCACATGTGCGACACCCACACTCTGTTATGTATTTGCTCTCAAAGGTGTTCCATGGCAGCGGCCGGGCGTTCTGTGTCCGACCTCTACCCACTGGTGGGAGCTGTTTCCTTGGAATCGCCACACTCTGGTCAGCTGCTCATTGACACTTCCAAGAGCTGCACACAGGCAATATCACCCTCCAGACTGGCTGGAGGACAAGGTCACACCTGCCAGGAGGAGCCAAAGCGGGTGATCAGTGAGATCTTTAAAGAACATTCAGCACCTCCTTCTAAAGGAGCAACTAACCATGGCAGTGTGAGTGAGCCTGGTGAACAGAAACAAACTTCAAGCCGCCCTCATAGTCTGACTGAGGCACATACACCCTCATATCATCAAGAGATAGTCGTGAATGCAATCAGTGCCAACCCTCAGCCTGGCAGAACAGTGCACAGCATGACACCAGCCTCCCTGCCTGTTCAGAGGAGTCACTCAGGCACTTTACCTCTGGTTAAACAGGGAGTGGCCCCCACAGCTCCAGACACTGAGACTTGTGGACTTGCTTACCATGGAGGGGATAGGAGTATCCAAGAGGCTGAGAGTCACTCCATGTTAGCCTGCAAGCAACCCATGCAGCTGCAACAGTGCAACATTATCACCACTATTTGCAGGGGGGCCAGCTGTGGAGATGCCGGTGTACAACAGCCTCCCACCAGGCGTGTGTGTATCTCGTCCCCAAAGACGGCATCAGAAGCGGAGGAAAGAGAGGACCATCTTCCCCCTAATTGTGACAAGGCACTCTGCTATGGTTCTTATATCCATCAAACCAATTTTGAGGACACATTTGCTGCCTACTGCCATCCCCAGCCCATCTCAGCCCCCTCCCAGGTGCTGCCACGCCTCATAGAGTCAAGCTGTGACATCCAGCGTCCAGTGGCACCTCCTTTAGCATTGAACCACCTCACCCTGCCTCGTCTCATCTCCTCCGTCAGTGAGACAGGCCTGGATGCCAAACACCTGTTGCGCTGCTGCAACCTCAACTGCCCTTGGATCGGTACGCTTCCTCCCAGTGCTGGGCCACCATCCCAAAAACACTTTGGTTTAGAGGTGTGTTGCAGCAGTCCTGCTGGCCATTTCAGTACAATGACCCGGGACATGGGGACTATGACCGCCAAAAAAGAGCTAAGAGATGTTGGGGTGCAGACAGGGCAGGCCGCCACACCTCATGTGTTCCCACAGATCTGTCTGGCAGAGGAGAGCAAGAGGGAGACCTCCCACGGCAAAACTCCTAACACTGACAGGGATGGAGGCAAGAAACTGGGTAGTGCTCACAAGTCCCCAGTGAAGGAGGTGAAGTGGGATGCAGAAGGGATGACATGGGAAGTGTATGGCGCCTCTGTGGACCCTGAGGAGCTAGGCCTGGCCATCCAGAAACACCTGGAGCTGCAGATCAAGGAGACAGCAAACCATGCGGCCAAGCTGGCTCAGCAGAAAACAAACACCTCCCAGCAAAGCAGGATCACTGGCCGTCAGAGGAAGAGGAGCAGGATGATGGGCTCCATCCGAACACCGGCCTGTTGCGCTCGCACCACTTCAGCTGTCGACTAACTGACATGCTGACTGATGGACAGGACAGCCTGTCAGCCTGTGAACACTGTGTTCAGTAGCCAGTATGGCTACGCATAGCCTCAGCCTCAAATGTGACCCATCTGATCAGAAGGTCTACAGAAGATAGAATAATCTGCACACTACAGGAATTTTCTGCATACCAGGAAAATCTTCACATGAAATGATAGTTTAGAAATTTGTGTAAGTGCTTCAGAGGAGACTAAAGATGAACAAACCACAGCTTTATGTTTCAACATTTGTTGTCTATGGTTCAATATTTCAGCTACTATAAAAATGATTCCTGCAGCTGTGCACTGCCAGTGTTTTACACCATACAGGTGTGTTTTTATGATAAACTACCTTCAGGACAGAGACACAATGAAATAACACCTAAATTGATATGATACAACAGTCCTGCAATAAATACTACTCTTGTTATAATGAATGTGTGGAGGGGGGAATAAATGTAATTCAATACAGAGAGCTACTACTCCCTCTCCTCCTGGCTGACTGGGCTGTAACAAGAGCACATGTCAGTGGACGCCTGACATTGAAAGCCATTGAGATTTTAACAGCTTCAAAACACATGCACATGAAACTGAAAAAGGAAAAGTGTGTCATATTAATACTGTAAGAACGTTAAAGTAGAGGACAAATTAACTTACACTTATCTGTTTGTTTAAGACAATGAAGATAGATTGCTTTTGAAGGGAGCTCCATACCAAAAAAGATTAACACTCCATCTTTTATATGTGTTTTGGGATTTCAGACTGTGGAAATGTTTCAAGATGATAGTCCTTTATTGAGTAAGTGATAGACATGCCATGGTTATTTAGCGGGTATTTCTATAAACATAGTTTAAGCATTTCCTCCTTTCCTGCATATTTTTTATGAGTTTGCTGAGCAGGCTACAGACTGCTCCATAATGATAAATGTGTTTGTGTTATTATCAAATACTGCATGTATTTGGAAGTATCTGCAAAAGTAACAAAAGAGTGCAAAGTGATATACAGGCAAGCAGAGAAGAGTATGAAGCAGCTGTACTGCATGAAGATCCCAGCATAGACAGAACGCTGCAGCATTTTAGCTCTGTGTCCAGCAGCAGCGTGAAGGGGCCATATGGAAGAGTGAGAGACCGTGTGGGGAAATGTCCTGTTTTGCAGAACTTTGATGATGAGCCGTTAAGCCACCATTTTCACATGTCCAGGTGTACATTTGAGTATGTGTCACAGCTGATTAAACCAGCACTAACACGGAAGATTACACGTCGTCGACTTGCCCACTCACTCGCTGTGAATTCACTCCGGACAGTTGTCTGCTCTGTTCACACCTGGATTGAGGACAAGAGAGCTGGCAGGGTAAAGTCCGGGGCAAATAATGCAGACAGTTACTCCTCTGGGTAAACTCTGGATAAATCCAGTTACAGTGCATGTGTGAAAGGGTTTTGTTTTATGTTTCTGTTGTTTTGTTTGTTTGTTTTTTGCTATTTTGGTTGTGATTAAAATTACATGATGCTTCCTGGATATATTTTCTTCTTGACTGAGGTTGCAGTTTGCAAGCAACAGGATAGCCTCTTTCCCTATGGTGGCCACTAAAAATGTGAAAAATGCAAAAAGAACCCTCTCTAGAGCCGGTGTTTGGTTTGTCCGTTCCGGGCAGCTGTAGAGACATGGCAGTGCTGGAAAGGTTATAAATGACAATTCTGAGGTACTGCAACACAACAATTCATAATTTCTGAATATTATGTTCCATTTCTACCCCTAAATCCTGAAAACAGGACCTTTAATGGCAAAAATTCAAAGTCATTAGTTTCATTATTAGATTTAGCTACTCAAAACAGACAAATGACTTTTTCACTGATAATGAAAATACATTTTGGTTCATGCAACATTTCAAAGACAATTGAGAAATGGTTGCATAGTTTCTATGGTGCAATATTCTTAGTAAAAAAAATAACATGAATAGTTTGCCAAAATTACATTAAAAAAATAATATATATATATATATACGTATATCAGTGGTTTAACTGTGTTTAACTTGTTTCAGTGTGTCGATTCTCAGTGGTATGCTGCTGCTGTGTAAGAAGAGCAGGTGCCACTTTTCACAAACAGGTAAAGTGTCGAACTGATAGCCTCTGCCATAGGACAACCACTTCATCATACTTTGGTATCTACTGGAGAGTGAAATGAACATTGCAGCCTCAAGGGGCCACTGGCAGGTGTTACTGTGTTCTTAGTTAGTGTTATGTTATTATTCTTGGATATAATATTTAGACAATTGAAAGTCATTTATGCTGAAACTATAGGTGATGTATAAACACACCCGATGATAGAGTTATTGCATGCTTAAAAAAAATGTTAATGGCGGTGACAACACAGCAGATTGTCAGGTATTGTCACTTTTTTTATTGGAAGAAATACAACCCTTGAATTATTAACACGTGGAGATTATCAGGTTGTTTCTTGAGAACAGACATCTTACTTATTTCCAGTGAAATGTAAACATTTTCTAGTTTACTATACTGTATATCGAACTACAGTATATACATAAATCATTACACCTATTTAAAATAGACTTCAACTTATGAAAGGGACACTGAATGGATTCCTGTTTTCCTGTTTAGTCATTTTCATCTTCATTATTCATATTTGTTTTCTGTTAGTTTCATCTTGTGTTGTCTTCCCAGAGTGAGCTGAGAGGATGGATATCAGTGTAGTCTTGTTATTTCCAGTACAGAGATAGACAGATCTATGAAGTGTTCAGCATAGCTTCTCGTAAAGACTGGAAGCAGATTGCTAGCTCCGCGCCATCAAAAGAGAAACAACATTTTCAGTGGAGCTGCAGTTATGACCAGTGTAATACTCCAAACAAAACTGTGGTTTGTGGTGTTCCAGGACATACAGAAATGAAACCAATATTAATATTCTTATCTCACAGTGTGTATTTACTCTGACTGCAAAGTAACAAAAGTTGCCAATTGTAGTGGACAACACAATGGTATGGTAAAGAAATGCTGACATATAATATGTCCCACTTTGTGTAAACTCAAACATTTTGAATCAATACCGATGTGAACTTTATCAGTTTGTCAGTTAAAGGTCTTGTTACATGTTGTTTAAACTGTGTGTATACAAGAAGAATGTGCCCAAATCTTGATGCCAGCAATAAAATTATGGAAACTGATTGGAAACTGTGATTTTGTCTTGGTGGATGTTAGGCTGCAAAGACTCGCAAATGCTAAATTGTGAAGTGAAACTTCATGGTGTACTATTATTTTTCAAGTTAACAGTTCACTTAGATAATACAAGCTGTTGTTGCTTTTTGCTACAGAAGAAAATGTATTTTTTTTATGGTGGACGACGGTGGATGAACTGAGGAGTCTCACAGCCTGATGAATGAAGCTGCTCTGTAGTCTGGTGGTACACCAGCCGATACTTCTGTGTCTCTAGTCAGATGGCAGCAGTGTGAACAGACTGTGACTGGCTGGGTGTTGTCTTTTAGTATCTTTGGGCTCTGTGCAGACATCTCACTTCACTGTTGTCACTGATGCTCTGTAGATGGTACCAGTGATGTTCTGGTGGTTTTAAATCACACACTGCAGAGCCTTCCTGTACAAACCATGCCAGTTTGTGATGTTTCCAGTCAGGATGCTTTCTATTGCTCCTCTGAAAAAGTTGACAAGACTTTGGCATGGAAATGTAGCCTTCTTAGGGTTCTCTGTAATGCTGATCCGCAGTACCATAAACCTGCTCCACTGATGTAGACAGGGGTGTGTCTTTACCTCCTTTTTTCTGAAATCAACAATCAGCTCCTTGTCTTTTCTGACATTGAACAGTAGATTGTTTTCTGTGCACCACTCTGCAAAATTTTTGATTTCCTCCAATATGAACCCTTATCATTGTGAGGAACACGGCTGATGATGGTGGTGTCGTCTGGTCTGTTGATAAGGATATCCATTTGTCCAATATCCATTTGCAGAGTCTTGTACTCAAGCCCAGAGTGATAACTTTTCCAATCAGCTTAATCGGTGAGATTGTGTTGAATGCTGAGCTGAAATCAACAAACAGCATCCTGTAGCTGTTCTTATTCTCCAGGTGTGTGAAGACTGAGTGAAGGGCAGTAGATATGGCATCCTCTGTGGATCTGTTGGTTCTGAAAGCATACTGGTGAGAGTCCAGGCTGGCAGGGATGTTGTCTCTGATGTGTTGTACAACAATTTTCTCAAAGCACTTCATCAGGATGGAGGTGAGAGCCACAGGGCGGTAGTCATTAAGACTAGACAAAGCAGACTGTTCAGGTACAGGAACGATGATGGCTGTCTTGAGGCAGGAGGGAACAGTCTCCTATGAGACTGAGATGTTAAAGATGTCGCTAGTAACATCAGCTAGCTGGTTGGCACATGTCTTTAGTACACGGCAGCTATATTACCTGGACCAGCAGCCTCATTTAAATTAACTCTCTGCAGGAATTTCTCTCTCATCCGCTGTGGTTACTGACAGTGGCCGGTCCTCTGGAGGTGGATTAGACTTTCCAGCTGAGTCTTTGTTGAGGAGGTCAAAGCGAGCATAAAATGTGTTCAGCTCATCTGGCAATGTGGCCTCACACATGATGGTGGCACTCCTGCTTTTGTATGATGGTCTGGATCGCCTGCCACAGACGAGCTACCTGTTAGCACGGACCCCTTTTATTTCAAACTGCCAGAGTGACTAGAGCGTCTCACCAGCATGACAAGCGAGGTTGTAGCGGTGCGTCATCTAATGATTCAGACTTGCCTATTTTTATCACATCACGTGTACAATTCTCAGCAAAAAAAAGACCTGAAAATGACCTGTGCACAGTCATATCCACATCATAGCAGTGTTCCACTACAGTTTTAATGTCTGTATCTGTAGAATATGTCACAGACATGAAGAGAATACACACAACAGGTGAAGGGCGTTTTTTTTCCTGTGCACTCTTTTTCTTTCTCTTCCTCTCTTTCCACCTCCCGCTTTCTTGCTCTTTCAATGGCGGTAAATCAGGTCATATTCATTGATAATGATCAAAGGCAAACTCCATGTAACCAGATAGGGCAGGCAGGAGCTGTGCTGCAGCAGCAACGCTGCCTGTGTGGACACACACACGAGTGAGCAGCAGCAGCTCAGCAACGCAGCCACCATGCACTAAACAAGCAGCCAGTGTGATCAAAGCATTAGGATGGCTCTGTTAAATGCTGTGTCCATCACAAATGTCCTTCATTTTGAACAATTTGACAGTCTCCAAAAGTTTTGGATTTTCTGTTTCTAAGTGAGACTTGGCAGAAGGACATGAATTATGTCCACCCAGCTGTACTTTTATCAGCACTCCCAGGACCTCGGGCCGGGCTGGGGGACTGGCGTGGTTTACAGGAGCTGCTTTCCAAATCGAGCAGTGAGCTAGTGCTTTCTCCTCCTGGAACCGCAAATAACCAAAGTTGGTTGTTTAAATCCATTTTATTGTCTTTGAATTAATCGACCCCCTGGTTTTAATAGTTCTTTTATAACTGATTTCAGTGAACCTTTATGCTTTATTATAGAGTCATCTTGGTTGGTGATTTTAATATTAATGCTGATGATGCCTCCTGCACCTTCGCCACTGATTTTTATTAATATCACTGAGTCTTTTAATTTTATTCAGCAGGTGTCTGGCCCTTCACACAGCAGGGGTCACACTGAGGAGCTCCATTCACCGACCATGACTGTGTTTTGTTCAACATGTCTCTTAATTTTGGATCTCTACCTTGCAAACGTGTAAGTTCCTCACGCATCCACATGTCAGTGGAGAGGTTTTCAAGTGCAGTGTTTTCATCACACACTGAGGTTGATGACTGAGACTGTTCCAATCCTTTAACTCATTGTTATGACATATTGAAATAAGTAGAGACGTGTTCCCTCCATCAATTCATTCATTTTCGTTTGCCAGATCGAATGGAATAATGGAATGAATAGGATGATACACGGACAGTCATCATCTTTATTGATTATTGATCACTGTCATCGTGGTTGGCGCACGGATTTCCACAGTCATTTTTTAAAATGTATTTATTTTGCTACCATGTGGCCCTACCGGGGCTCCGTGGTGAAGACATGTCAGGACCAGTGTCATTCCCTCTTCCATTCCCATTTCAGTCTGTCCAACTCAGCAATCCGCCCTAGCAGGGTTTGTAGCTAATTCTGTGGACAGTCCACTGACCAGGGTCATCACCGCAAGAATTCATCGTTGATTTCTAGAAGAAAACTTGCATGACTTCCTGTCTGAATGTCTAAAATGCAGTCACAACATCATCGTGTCACAACATCATCGTGTCACAAAACACAAATATGAGTAATTATTTGGATAATTTGTTCATTTGTAGGTTGAAAATGAGATGATAGTGATTAATGTGGAGGTATTTTTCCGAAGTCATATTGCACCGCCAGGTGAGATGTGGTCTGAACAAAGACATCATGAGCTGCCAAATCTCATGTATTGTGCGTGAGACTCACGCAAATGACCCTTTTCACACTGTAATATTATTTATAACGCTGATAATATGTCTTAATCAGTATTATTAAATGGGCACTGTGTAGTTTTGGAGAAGAAATCCATACTCCAAATTTTAATATTTACAATAATAATGAGGTAATAATACAAACTCAGAAATATATATATATATATATAAACAAAGTCAATCAGTATAAATTGTTGTAAGTTGTTATTTAAGGCTTTAAGGTCAGTTTGTTTATTCAGTTTATGATTTAGTCATGAAAACAAAGAGAGTTTGATTATTTAGTTTGTTTAGGCAGAAGAATATCAGCCAATGCTCATTAACATTTATTCTCTAAAACTACAGAGTGCTCCTTTAATTGTTATCATAATAGAGGATAAAAGCTCTGATCAGTTCTGTATTGTCTCCTGACAATGATGAAGGATGATGCTTTGCCGTTCGGTAGACATTTATTATTTATTTAAATGGTTAAAAACATCAGTTGCAACTCTCTAATGGCCGAATGTTTATAAATGAACGACAGTATTTATTAACCATTTACAAAATATTAATTACATCAATTGCAAACAATAAAAAATAGCTTATAAATAGTTTTAAAATATGTAATTGTTTATTTTAATGATATGAAGATATCAAAGACCCAGAAGAGATACCGGGGGCGTGGCCTCAGTGTCCTGGACGGTCGCGACGGTCCTGAGAACAGCCAATCAAAACTGGAGCGGAAGTGTGGGCGGAGCAAAGCAGACTGCTTGGCAAAATGGCTGCGACCATGAAGAACGTGGAAGAGATTCGGAATAGAGTAATTCTTGGGGAATTTGGTGTGAGGAATGTAAGTACCGTCTTCTTAATGGATTTATGACAACATGATGTGCAGGCTGACAGGTACAGGCCCGCGTCACCGTCACCGCGTGTGTGCAGAGCTGAGCACTAGCTGTCGCACACTTTACAGTGTGTGTGTGTGTGTGTGTGTGTGTGTGTGTTCGTTCAGGTAGGTTTGACATGAACTAACTTAATCAGGTTCATGTCGCTAAATGATTAGCGTCCGTACCTCGTGGGTAAATACACCATGAGTGTAAATACAAGTGTCACTGTAGAAGAGTCAGCAGGGCTGACATGTGTAGCATGACACTAAACTTCCTGCCATATGCTGTCTGGACTTAAAGTACGACATTCTTGTTCATAACATAATTTATATTGTTACAACACCTGTATTCAAAATATTCGTATTGAAACTAATGATTTTGCTCTGGTATAGTCGGCTTCCCAATATTACCCTAATGTTAATATATGACATCAGCCTTTATGTTAAAAATGTGTCCTTTTGTAGCTATTCAGTAGATGGTTAATGAAATCTTTCCTCATGTGATAAGAGTATAATATAATATCATAGTGACTGTTCGTCTGTTCAGAGAGTCTCAGCATGACATGCTGGCCAGTCACATGTACAGTCACAATCACAGGTACAGTCCCAGGTACAGTCCCAGGTACAGTCACAGGTACAGTCCCAGGTACAGTCACAAGTACAGGTACAGTCCCAGTCACAGGTACAGGTACAGTCACAGTCCCAGGTACAGTCACAGTCCCAGGTACAGTCACAGCCACAGGTACAGTCACAGTCCCAGGTACAGTCACAGTCACAGCCACAGGTACAGTCACAGTCCCAGGTACAGTCACAGTCCCAGGTACAGTCACAGCCACAGGTACAGTCACAGTCCCAGTCCCAGGTACAGTCACAGTCCCAGTCACAGGTCCAGTCCCAGGTACAGTCCCAGTCACAGGTACAGTCACAGTCCCAGTCACAGGTACAGTCACAGTCCCAGTCACAGGTACAGTCACAGTCACAGGTACAGGTACAATCACAGTCGCAGGTACAGGTGCAGACTGCAGCAGAATATAGAATATTTTAATATACTCAGCTCTGTTTTTTTTCTAACAGTGGCTGGTCAACTAATAATTTAATCTCAGTTAACTCTAATCAACAAGCTACATAAAAGTTGCATCCAATTTTACATGTCCAGCACCAGTTATGCAGTAGTTTGGCGCTTGTTGACTGTAGGGTCATTCCATGTCTACTCACCCAAAATCCAGAACTTCCCAGTTCACGTCATGGATCCTTGAAACAATGAATATTGAAACTCCCATTAAATTCATAGAAGCCTGAAAAATCCTACAGCTGTACTCCAAATACTTTCTCAGTTATGGATTTTTAAAGTTTGACCCTCTGAGCTATTTTTCAGCATTTTAGTGATTCTTTGTATGTGCATTCTAAACTTCATCAATTGCTTATTTTTACTGGATTCGGTCAAAATCTGTCCTGAACATCCAAGAGACACATGGAAACATGGCAACATTCATTCATTTAAACAATTGTTGCTGAATGGTTACAGTTATCAAATTGATAAAAATTTTTACCAGAACGAAGAATCTGTCACTTTCAAAAATTCAAATCTCCACTAGTTGTTTTTTTCACATATGGAAGTTATTTGGTCCGGCATAGAAATATTGAGTGCCACAGATCTTGTTAAATTTAAATTCAGAGCTGAAAAACCCACTTTTGGGTTTTTATGATTTTCCCAAGAAGGATCATTTTAATTTCCTTGAAACATTTATATTTCAAAGTGTTAATATTCATTGCACATATCAAAAATTCAAAGATGTTATATTACTCCATTTTTAATATTTTGAAATTAGCTAATTTTTCGTATTTTTCACTGGCTGTAATATAACATTCAGTGGTTTTATTTCATAGGTAGATATTTTTACTGTGTTGACTTCAAGGTTTTCTTTCTGTGTGATATCTATTGAGCCTGTTTTTCATTAGGCTCTGGAAATTTTCAAGTTACACCTTGGAGTAACAGCTGGTTGATTTATTTTTTTTTGTGTGTGTTGTTTTTAGGTTCATACATCAGATTTCCCTGGAAACTACCCCGGCTATGATGACACTTGGGACATGCAGAAATTTCAAAAGGTACGTTTCTGTCATTTTACAGCTGAAAGGTGCTTCTGGTGATGGGGAAGTCTTTTGGATCTGTCTGTAAATTCAGTTTTTCCAGACTCCATTCCATCCATCCAAAGTAGTCCAGACGTCCCTTTCCCCAACAGCATTCTCCAGCTCCTCATAGGGGGTCCCATGGTGTTCCCAAGCACGATGAAATATTTTATATGAACCACCTCATCTTGCTCCTTTCAACTTGAAGGAGAAGTAACTTTACCCTGAGCTCCCTCCTAGATGTCTTACCTCATATCTCTACGGGTGAGCCCAGACACAGGGTTTATCAGTGGACAGGGTAGTGAGACCCCTCCAAGTCCACAAGTATGTAGACTGGATGAGCAATAGAAAGGACTTAAGTAACCTTAAGAGAGATGCACGAAATCAGATCTACAAAATATCTCTAAATCTATATCTTAAAAATGTATTTGTACCTATCCATAAGAAGCTTAGGAGGTCAAACTGAAACATAATGTTAAATGACTAACAAGAAATAGTGAATTTACTCTTATTTTCAGTCAAACTTAGTTTAAAGTGTCATGAGTGTTTTGAACCGATGAGTACTCAGACTAATATGTGATTGCACTTCTATTACATGAAGATCTCCTCTCTGTTTGCAGAACTTCAGAATCGACATAGTGCATCTTGATGAGAGCAGTATGGAGTTTGACATGGTGGGGATTGATGCAGCCATTGCCAATGCCTTCAGAAGGATCTTACTAGCAGAGGTGGGAGTCCCATTCAATCAGCTATTTTCAGCTGTGTTATGTCTCATATCTATAAACTAATCAGGTTTTTTAAAGCCATTTTCTACCCAGTTTGTTTTGTAAGTGACATATATGGAACTTGATGTGAAGACATGGTCAATTTTGTGCATCTGGGCAGTTTGTGAGAAAAGTAGTCTAAGTTTTTTTTTATTTTATGGAAGTTTATTATGAGAGCTTTGCATTATCTTTGCTTGTAGGTGCCTACCATGGCTATAGAGAAGGTGTTTATCTATAACAACACATCCATCGTCCAGGATGAAGTCCTGGCCCACAGATTAGGCCTTATCCCCATCAGAGCTGACCCTCGCCTGTTTGAGTACAGGAACACTGGTAAGACTACACAGTGACCCACTCATAATGCAGTAGAACAGCAGCAGCTATGAAATGCTGATTTAACATGTACATGGTACAATGTAATAACAGCTGTAATCTACTGACTTTTACACCTTATTTCTCACCACCTACTTGCTCCAAATAATGGAGGCACTAGGCAGATTTGTTGCATTCATACTATGAGCTGAATTTGTATTTAGAATTTTAGTCTAAAACATTCAAAAAATGAACTTATGTTATCAACAAAAATTGAAGACAACAGTTTAGATGTATTGGCAAAGACGTCTGTGTATAATGTGCTAGAGATGTGTTCTGACGTTTGCATGCTAACCCGCTGTGGTTACTCCCCGCTTCTTTGACAGTGTAAGCTTAGGGGAAAGTCTTTGGGCCTCTGTGCATCACAAAACATTGCAATTACACAGTTGGGCCACTATGTTGAATTGGCTTCAAGGCCCGGTGCTGTTCCTGAGGTTTTGAAAGGGCCATTTAGATCCACAGCTAATTGACTTACTTGCTAACGTCAAGTAGTCACTACAGTCAAAGATATCTACAGGGAGACTGGGTGGCTGCCTAGGCGTGATGCGCGTGTAGTTCTGAGCTCCGTCTCACAAGTCCTATAATACACGAAATATCCTACAATTCAGAAACTATTGTAGTTTAAATTACGTCTAAGTATCGCTACAATATGTCGAGCGGGAGAGGAGCGAAGAATAAATCGTCTACGGACGAGACAGCGGGCAAAAAGAAAGGTTCGGGCCAAGAACCGGAGGATACTTCAAACGCAGCCATCTTGTTAGCATTGCGTGAGCAAGAAGAAAGGCTAACCGGAAAAGTTAAGCTGGCTGTGAGAGAGGCAGTAGAGGAATTGCTTGCCGGTGAAATTCAAACCCTGAAAGCTATGATTGAAGCCTCCAACTCGGCAGTGAACAAACTCAGCGAGGAGATCACACAGCAAGCCGAGGTCGGTAAAAAGCTGCAAGGGAGGCTAGACGCTACATCGGCTAACATCAGAGCGGTGAAACACGATGTCGGTGACCTCCAGAAAGAGCTGCTGAACCTCCGACAGAAAGTAGCTGAGATGGAGGACAGATCACGGAGGTCTAACCTCCGACTTGTCGGCCTGCCAGAGTCAGCGGAGGGTGAAAATGCCATCCAATTCTTACAAGATAACCTGTCCGTGTGGATCCCCTCCCTGGCCGGGGAGAAGATTGAAATTCAACGGGCTCATCGTATATTCACCACCCAGGACAGGACCAACCGTCCGCGGACACTCATCTTCCGGCTACTTCGTTACCAGGACAGGGAGAAAATTCTCAACGGAGCCAGAGCCCTAAACACTGCGCCGATACATCAGACTTCTAGAGAGGGGCGGACATCGACATCCAGGCTGCTGTTTTTTCCTGACTACAGCAACGATACCGCGCAGAGGAGGAAAGCCTTCGATGTGGTGAGAAAACAGCTTGCCAACAGAGGGCTGCGGCCGTTCCTGAGATACCCAGCAACCCTGAAGGTTAGACACAACGGCTCGCTGCACCTTTTGGAAAGTGTGGCGGATGCGGAGACATTTATGGCCATGCTCGACCGCAGCCCTCGCCCTACATCCAGTGAAGCCGGCACCCCCCGCGTCTCTTTCTCCACCATACCTGATGACGAGGGACCCTCAGCGGATACTTCTCCCGCTCCAACTTGACCCAAACAGAGCAATACTGAAGGTGTCATGCTGCTTACCCTCTTCTGGACTGCACTGAGTATTTGACATAAGCCTACTTAAGAGGTAATGTGTATAGGACTTTACTTTACACGTTTATGACCTTATGTTTGAAGTTTTACAAAGGCCATTATAGGACACTGTGGACACTATGATAAACTATAGTTTTGATAGTGGGGATTTGGCACAATTGATGATGAGTGCTTCCTTTTGTTTTCACCCCTCCCTTTTCTGTATCATGACCATTTTTTTAATTTTATACAAGCATACTACCTCTTAATACTGAGTAAGTCACTTTTAAGTATTCAATTCAGGTTAATGTTGACTGATTCTGAGGTGATAACCTTATTAGAACTCAATTTTACTTTGCAAGCTGAAGGATAATGTTTCTGATACCCATACGGACTCGGACAGGAGACGTGTATCGCTGTTGAAAGCCACAGCTAGTCAATAAGAGAGTTCCCCTTTTTTATTCTTTTTTTTAATTGTTTTCTTCTCCATCCTAAGAGACCATTTATCATCTCTTGCGGATGGAATGTTTTGTTGTAATTGTTCTGTGTTTGCTACCAAAGCCTTGCCATTTATGTAGATACTGTTGTACATTTTTTTTTTATCTGTCTGTTTCACGATTGAGGAGTACCATTTTGTGTAGACCTATAGGTGATATCCTCCAGTTGATAAGATGGCACAAACCTGAATAGGAATAACTCCTTTAATGTAATGTCGTGGAATGTACGGGGCCTAAATTCTCCAGTAAAACGCACCAAATGCCTAGAATTCCTTAAACGTAAAGAGATCTCCATTGCTTTGATCCAAGAAACACATCTGAAAACAAATGATATTCATAGGTTTCAGAATAGATTTTACAAGTGTGTTTCTCACTCTTCTGCGACAAGTAGGACAAGGGGAGTGGCAATTTTATTCAGTAGGAAGTTAGGGGTGCGGGTGGAAAAATCCGGCAGTGATGACATTGGTAGACTGACTTATGCCTGTGTTACGATTAACAATACTAAAATTTGTCTTGCATCAATATATGGCCCAAACATCCACGATCCAAACTTCTTAAGCACAATTTCTAATATTCTTTTAGACTTTCCAGGTTATCAGCTTATAGTCGGGGGGGATTTTAACCAGGTGTGTGACACGAACTTAGACAGATCGGTAAATTCAAGTTCAACTCAGGACTCCCCTGGTGGGATTAACACCTTTATTTCTGAGCTTAATATTATTGATCCATGGCGCTTAAGGAACCCTCTAGTTAAGAATTATACCTTTTTCTCAGCCAGACACAAGACATTTTCGAGAATTGATTATATCTTTGTTTCTGCCTCCCTGAATCATTGTATCAATTTCACTGATATACTTCCTATTGTAATATCAGATCATGCCCCTGTACTATATAACTTTAAATTCCTACGGACCCACAGTAAAGATACACACCGGTGGCGTTTCAATACAACATTACTCCAGAATGCAGAATTTTTGGAAAAACTGAGAAATAATTTGAAAGTATTTTTAGAAATTAACTCAGAGACAGCAGCCTCACCCCAAACACTTTGGGAAACAACCAAATGCTTTATAAGGGGAGAGGCCTTGTCGTTTGCCTCCCATCTGAAGGCGACCAGGAGGCGCAGGGTTACGCAATTAGAAGATGAGATACGAACTTTGGAATCGGGCCTAAAACAGCAGTTTTCTGAACAAAAACATTCAGCTCTTTCTGCCCTGAAATTTGAGCTGAATAATTTGCTCAAGGCTAAAGCCGAGTTTATAATTCATCGTACGAGACTCACATATTATGATCAGAGCGAAAGATCAAGCAAGCTTTTAGCTGCCAGATTAAAACAAAATGAATCCTTTTCCACCATTAGTGCAATCCAAACATCATCTGGATCTATTACCTATGACCCGGGTGAAATAAATAATACTTTTGCAGAATTTTATTCCCATCTTTATACAGCGGACCCTGCTCCTGACTTGGCTGACCTTAAATTGTATCTGTCAGAGCTTAAATTGCCATCACTGACTGACAATGATGCAGAATCCCTTGAAACACCACTGACTCTTCTAGAACTTAAAGAGGCATTGAGATCGATGCAAAAAGGGAAATCGCCTGGCCTTGACGGGCTGCCTCCAGAGCTGTTTTTGGAACTGTGGGATATCGTTGGGCCATTGCTTTTAAATTCTCTTAACTATGCTTTAGACATTGGTTTCTTCCATCGTGACCAGAATACATCTCTCATATCAGTACTACTCAAGAAGGATAAACCACCTTTGAGATGCGGCAGTTACAGGCCAATATCACTTATCACAACAGAATTGAAGCTTTTTGCCAAAGTGTTAGTCAGAAGACTTGAGCCATGTGTAGGTAATTTAATTCATTGTGACCAAACAGGTTTTTTAAAGGGGAGACTTGCATCAGACAACGTCCGACGCCTTTTGCATATAATACATGCGTCAGAATCGGATACACACCCCGCAGCTATATTCAGCTTGGATGCACTAAAAGCCTTCGATCGAGTGAGCTGGACATATTTGTGGGAGGTTTTGGAGAATTTTGGATTTGGCAAAAATTTTATATCAATGATCAAAACTTTATACACCAACCCTTGTGCAGTTGTACAAACAAACAATATTCTGTCTAAAACATTCCCTCTGCAGCGTGGAACTCGGCAAGGTTGCCCATTGTCCCCGCTCCTTTTTGCTTTGTCACTCGAACCGTTAGCCCAGATGATTAGATTAGACCCGCACATCTCACCCATCAGTATACAAGGTACACAACATAAAATTTCGCTTTACGCGGACGATGTATTACTCTTTTTTACTGACATTTCTGATTCTCTACCTCAAATACTCAAAGTCTTCATGCGGTTCAGTCTATTTTCTGGTTATAAAATTAATTGGGATAAATCTCTGCTCATTCCTTTAAATGCCCCTGCAAAACACCTCACTTTACCAGTCATTCAACATATTCAATGGCATAACTCCGCATTTACATATCTAGGCATAATTATAACCAATTTCTCAGATATATCACAAGCAAATTACAATAAACTTAAAACAGAGATTGCATCGGACATTCAGAGGTGGTCTGATCTCAAGATGTCACTGCAAGGCAGAATCGCGATATTGAAAATGAATGTACTCGGCCGATTGAATTTCCTGTTCTCTATGATCCCTATGCCTCCGCCACCTAAGTACTTTGAGGAACTACAGTCCCTGACCACTAAATTCATGTGGAATGATAAAAGAGCTCGTATTCGTCTACGCACGTTACAGCGACCAAAACGTTCTGGAGGCTTGGCAGTACCTGATTTTAAATTATACTACTGGGCATTTCAAATAAAGCAATTGACAAATTGGTGCAATGAGAATGTTGTCACACCCTGGCGTCAGATAGAGAAAGAGATGGTAAAACCACATAGGATGATAGATATACTATTTTGTGGGTTTAAATCTAGATTTGTGTGTAGAAAGTTTGGGCCAATCATAGGCAATTCCCTGAAAATTTGGTTTGCTGTTCAGAAACATATGGGATGTAACATAAAGCTCTGTGACCGCTCTCCTGTTTGGTATAACAACAATCTATTACAGCATTCTGGTCCCTATTTTAATGACAGTTGGGCTTCTGGAGGAATTTACACTCTCCAAGACCTGTATGACAGAAATGGTTTGATTTCACTCCAGGAGCTCAAAGAACGTTATTCTCTCCCTGGGTTTCCTTGGTTCTTGTATTTCCAGCTGAGATCTGCAATCCGTGCCCATGGAGTCCCATGGGATTCACCTTTACCCTCTCATCCGTTAGAGACTTGGATTTCCTTTCAAACACCTTCTACTGGATTAGTGTCCGTTATCTACAGTGACCTGCTCTCAAAAGGTGTTAAACCTTTGGGAGTGATCAGTTCTTGGAACCGTGAACTTGAGGATCAGGGTTATGACCTGGACTGGGACAATATTTGGACCAACATACCCATCTCATCAAAGAATCCAGCACATCAACTTATTCATTACAAGTTTGTGCACAAATTTTATGCCACACCATACAGACGTTTTATAATGAAGCTGACAGAAGATCCCAACTGTACAAAATGTGATCAGAATATTGTTGGCACATACCTTCATGTTTTTTGGGAATGCCCCTCTGTGTCTGGCCTCTGGTCTAAGGTGCGTAGTTGCCTTGAAAATATTTTGGGATTTTCCATTCCTATGCACCCCCCCTACTTCTATTCAATGATGACTCCATTCTTAGTGGCAATACCAGATTGGCACATAGGAAAGTCATATTTGCAGGATTGACTGCCGCTAAGAAGACTATAATACATTCATGGTTTTCCCCAGACAGCCCATCGGCAAAAGAATGGCTAAACCATTTTAGAGACATTGCTCTTTTAGAAAGGTCATTGGCTGTTATACATAAAGCGCGAGCATCTACTGTGCAGGCTTGGGATGCTCTTATCGGTTCTCTTTCTGACATAACTTTGCTTGCTCGCATATAAGGTGTTACTGTGAATTATGTTGTCTGACTGCAAGACTCTCCTCACATAGGTCATCTAATGCAATGGGCTCCCACTGGTGGATCCTTTTTTTTTTTTTTTTTTTTTTTTTTTTAATGAATCTTTAATGGCGGGCAATGGCACTATGTTTGTTTGTAATAAAATGTTCAAAATGTTCAATAAAAAGTTTGTCACAAAAAAAAAAAAAAAAGATATCTACAGCAAACAGTTTATAGAGCAGCAGTTAGGGGTTATGCTGCCCCTATAGTTTTGGAGCTACCTTTGAATTCTGGCCATTTCTTACAAATGACCCCTTTTAAGGTATATTGACATGATATGCATAAAGGTTCATGTGATTGATTGACTGATCATCTCATCCATCACCTCAAAATAACATGGTGTTCTGGCGATTGTACAGTGATTATAGAGAGTAGTACATACGTCTCTAACCAACCATGTTTAGTCGGTACAGATGCTGACATGCAGAAAGCACATTAACCATATAACAGACATGTACCCATTTTGGCTTTTGGTCGCGTTACTCAGAGAATTGATTTGAATTAACTCCAGCTGGTAATATCTACCACTAGTGAGCTCAGTAGATCTCGTTTGTCAGCCAATCCAAAATGGAAGCGACTATTGTAACCAAAGCCTAGATATGAGGAACATGATAGCTACTAATGTGTAATACCAAGTTCTCAGATATCAGTATTGTTAAAAAACTGCTATTGTTGTTGTTTTTTACAGTTTTATTTTAGGTTTGTCAAATATCACATCAACATCAACAGTGCATCAAATATTATAAGACAGAAAACATCCAGTGTTAAGCTCTGCCTCTGTCTGTCATCCAGAATTCATAGAACCATAGTTACATACTGTGCGTAAATCTCATTTAACATGTGGGGTTATGCTGTTTATTCCAGGTGAAGAGGCTGCAGAGGAGGAAGGTTCAGAAATAGACACAATTCAACTACAGCTGAAGATTAAATGCAGCAGGAACCCCCGAGCCAGCAAAGACTCCTCTGATCCACGAGAGCTGTATCTGAACCACATGGGTAGGTCTCAGGTGACGCCAAGTGAACCAACGATTGCTGGTGTTGTTTGCAGATACAAACAAATGAGTGATTGTTGAAAATGATCAGTTAGACGAGGGGGAGTGCATATCTATGCAAGAAAGAATATCCCTGGATAAGTTCGAACATCAATGTGACCAACGATCTGTCTCGTCTCAGTTTATTCCAGGGACATAAAGTGGGTCCCCATTGGGAACCAGGCAGATGTGTTTGCAGACTCCAGCATCGGACCGGTACATGATGACATCTTGATAGCTCAGCTACGACCAGGACAGGAGCTGGACATTATCATGCACTGTGTCAAAGGAATTGGTAAGAGCTTTTCAGGGTCTGAATCTCAGCACATTTTGACCTTCATGTTTCTGTAGTTAAATATATATATTTAATATAAATAATAAGAAAGTTACAACTCATCTCAGTGGGATACCTTACTTTTTCATATGCTGCATACTTCGACACATACTACATGTGCTTTGATCATGTTATCAGTCCAGACACCCAGATACTGAAGTGTGTTCTCGGTTCAGGTAAGGACCATGCTAAGTTCTCTCCAGTGGCCACAGCCAGCTACCGCCTCCTCCCAGAGATCACCCTGCTGGAGCAGGTAGAGGGGGAGAAGGCTGAACGCTTAAAACGTTGCTTCTCACGAGGAGTTATCGACCTGGAAGATGTTAATGGTAAGAAAGACCTAATCTGAAATCAAATAGAATCCAACTCTACAGAGGACATGATGAAAAAACTAAATATGTGGACTTTTGGTCTGCAGGCGGTACTCCGCATGTATGTAGCACAATTCCACTTTAGCAGCTGGTAGACTTTTCTTTAATTGAGAGAGAGACTTGATATAACAAACACCCAATTATATAGCAATTTCCGCAAGGGTTCAATGACTTGGGAAATACAGGAAAAAACAGTTTACAATCTTAAATTCGCAACATTCCATCATTTATATGACATAAATATCTTGGTCTGTTTTATTCAGTGATCAAGCAAGAATGGAAAGATTTTAGGATGGCAGTTGAGTTTAATTCTTGTTCAGTCTGCAGTGAGCCGCTGGATCTGTAAATATCACCATTGTATTCTTGTGTCATCCACCTCAGGGAAAAAGGTTGCCAAAGTGGTGAACAGTCGACTGGATACATGCAGCAGGGAAGTCCTCCGACATGATGACTTGAAGAATGTGGTGAAGCTCGGGAGAGTGCGAGACCATTTCATCTGTATGTTCATATATTTAATTACTACTTTAAAGACAGCGTTCAGACTCTGCAGCACTAAAATTCATTAAATCCCTGTAAATTAAACCAGTAATGAGAGTCAGGACTCACCTATAAGGAAAAGTTTTAAGTTGAGAATTTTGAGTGGAGATCAATGCCATTCTAATGAGGGTCATTCCAGACCATCTCACCTAGGTTCATGCATTTTCTTGAAAAAAGTCATGTTGAAACTTCTTTTAATTTCATGTGACCTAGCAAAATCTTATAGCCGTACTCCATATACTTTTTTTAATTGCGAATCTTTGTTTGTTTTGCAACTGAAAACCCCACTTTCTAAGGTATTTTGACTATATATTTTCCCAAGAAGGACTTCTTTAATTGTCTTGAAACTTTTCTGTGAAAGTGTTAATATGCAATGCAAGCTGTAAGGTGTAACTTGCAAATGTCCTGATCCCAAAGAAAAGCAGGCTCAATAGTTCTGTGAAATAACAGCTGGTGCTCCCTTGACTACAATGACTTGTTTCTATTGCTCCACCTGGTCAGTCAGCCAGATAAGAAGAAATGAGTAATGTTGTCATGTGACTCTTCTGGTTCTTCAGTTAAAATCTCTGTTGTGGGGAAGTCAAGTTATATCTTATATTGTAATTTCTTAAATGCATGTCCATAAAGTGATTTGTATTACTTATGTTGATGGATCTGCTTTCTCATACAGTTACTGTGGAGTCGACTGGCATCCTGCCTCCAGATGTCCTGGTCACAGAGGCCATCAAAGTCCTCATGGCCAAGTGTCAGAGGTTTCTCAATGAACTGGACTCTACTGACATGAAGTGAAATAACTGAGCGTGCTCACACCCACCATAAAGGTTCTGACACTGATGTACGCCACAGCCTATCGGGTTGAATTGATGATACTGTGCTCACAGTTGAGTAGCTTTGTCTATAAAACTGACACTGAATAATCAGAATTTGCAAAGCCGATGTTATCATGGTGGGTAGACTTGTTTGTAAGTATGTATATACTGCTGTCTCTAGTTTTTTATATGCCGTTCTTGAGTTGTTGAGCTCAGTTTTCTTTCAAAAGACATGAGGAATTTAATAAAAACATCATCAATAGCATTCCCAAGGCTGTGTGTTTCTCTACAATAAAGCCATTCTCATTTATCCCAATATTCCACAGATTGTATTTTCCTATCATATTTTATTGGGAGCAACACAACATCATGTCATTTCGGTGTATTTGTTGGCTGATAACAAGGAACTGCAGCACAGAAATGTTTGACGTTAGAGACAGAGTCTCCATTTTCTTAAATTGGAGACTTAAATTGCCCCCGAGGACAAATAAAGTATTTAGAATTGAACTGAATTTGCTTTTCCACTGAAAATGTTCCATTTCAACTGTAAAATGTCCTACACAGTGCACTATGGGCCACAGCCAGACGCACAACACAAATAAAATGTGTATTTATTTCCATATTTTATTTATTCAGTTAGCAATTATACCTGCAAATATTTTGCATCATGAAAACCTTTCACATAGTTTGATATTTCAATTCCAATGGGTTCCTGAGCAAAAGTTGTACAAATAACATTTTAAAAAACATCTTCGTCGAGATACCAAGCATGACCCAAGTTTATGCCTTTACGCCAGCGACAGCTGTCACTGCAGGCATAAAGTTTTACACTAGTCCATCCCATTCTCATGAAGGCAATTGAGGGAATTTCTTCAAATTTGGCACATGCATCGTGGAAAGTGACAAAGTTACGGTTTTTGCTCTAAATGACATAATTACATAATCACCATCAGTAAATAGAGGACCCTGTCTGACTCTCACTCACGGGGAGGGATGCTGTTTTCTGGGGGAAAGTTAACTGAAGTCTCGATCAGGAGGGCTGACTGTCGCAGTGATTTTTTTCAATAGCCTACAAGTTTCCAGAGACAGTAACTACAACAACACAATAATGGAAGGCATCAAAGACATAGTTAAAGTTTTTTGCTCTAAATCATGTCACATAATCACCATCATTCAACTGCAGGAGCCGTCTGGCTCCGTTGCCGGGGACTGACGCTGTTTTTCAGGCAGAAATGTGACGAAGAGTCGGTAGGACAGACAGGATGACAGAGGCTTTTCCACGTATGGATGCGGTATTTTTAAGTTGGCAAAGACAGTTACCACATTACTGTTGTCTGGTCCTGTAACGTTGCTTTGTGGGTTGAAGTGTGTTTCATTTGTCTTTTATTTGATGAGTGAAGGATCTGTTTAGTTATCAGACTGTGAACACCATCAGACCGACACACCCGTTCCGCACTGCCGGCTTTTCAATTCACACAGATGCCAGCTCACCTCTGCTGCGGCTCTGATACTACCTCTGGAGGCAGATCAGAGTCGGAGTGAAAGCGTCCCTGTGTAACTTTCACACAGACAGCGAGGCCGAGTATCAGCGCACGATTCCCCCCACTGAAAGGGCAGTGTGAAAGGGGCTACTGAATTGGTGACTCGAATCTTGGGTCTCAATCTTGAAGCTGTGTGTGAAGAATCAACATTTTACAATTTGTAGCTTCTTTGTGTTTAACACAATCAGATTTATACAAGGCATTTGATTGGTTTTTGTTTCTCTTAATGAACTTAAACACTAACAGACATACAGCAGTAGTCCAACACAAGCTCATTGATCACAAGCGATTGTTGTTGCACCATGTGACAAAGCTCTCTATCAGTCAAAAATAGTCTCTTAAGAATGTTTCTTACTGGAATCAAACATGTCAATATAGTGATAATAATTTCACCAAAGTCAAGTGGTGCACAGCCTTTAAACAACTCTCCAGTTTCCTTGTTGAGAGGATCAACAATGATTTGAGCACAAGGCCTCTCCCTGCTGATTGAACCAGATGTAGCAGTTCATACGCCGGTGCCTTCTTCGGATATACTGTAGCTATTATTATTGTACTGTACTACAGGCCCAGAAAATTCAAACAAGAACAGCAAACACAAAGACATCATTGCTTTCTCAGTTCTGACTTCAGTCTGCAGAGGTGAGCTCAGGTGAGATTCTCAGGGACACAGCAGGAGCTTCATTGTCAAGATGCCCAACATCTGTAAAACAGAAAGGACTCGTGCACTTCTCGATAGAAAGTATTCAACAACAGATGATAATATCAGCTGCTCCTATCTTAAATATCCTGTTCATACACAGACACATGATAAAGACCTGAGGAAATAGATCATCCTCTGTGCTTATGATTCTCCTTTATTAACAGACACTCAGGTTTGTAAACTCGTTTATGTTTCGCTCCCATCAGTTCGGTTTTGTTTCCGATTAAAATACTTTTCCTCCATTACCAGCTGATATACTCAGTCCCTTGTGAAGGCTCTTGAATTGTTTCACTTTCTTAGTGCACGCAGCTAGCGCTCCTGTTTGAAACGTCACTTCCGCCTCCTCCTTCGCAAAGCAAGATGGCGACCGTCGTAGACAGAGTTGATGGATGTGTTGGGTCATTGGACTCAGACGCGGTGTCACCGAGACAGTCAAGCCCTCCGCCGGACCAGAACAACCCGCTGCTAGGACTGCCCATCGTGGCCATTGAGACTATTCTCAATTTTTTGTCTTACGATGAGATCAGCCTGCTGCGCTCGGTAAGGGGAACAAAAACAATCCAGCTAGGAAGGGAACAAAGCTAACGCTAGCCACATGCATTGCTTATATGTGGATACTAGATTTGTATCGTCGTAAATAATTGTGGATAGTATTTATAGCCGGTGTAAAGTGTCTGTGCAGCCGTCTACCTGCAGCCACGGCCCGCACTGCTTTTTGTGCTGTTATCTAATTAGCAGGACAGCCTAGCTAAGCAGTGACTGCAATGATGTTACACGACACACACACAGCAGATGATGAATATCGATAGGAGGAAGGAAACCCCGAACTGTCTCAAATTTGACTCGTGTGTAGATGTTCCGACCCACCAGACATTGCCCGTCCCTTTGTGGATAGAAATGTGCTGGTGAGGTTAGCTTGGAGTCATGTATCAGTGTGTGTGCACACTGGCTGAGCCTTTCCCTGCAGCTCTTCAGCAGCCTCTTCATTCTGCCACTGCTGCGCTGCTCGTGGAGGTTTAAACATGACTGCCATACAGGGTGACTGTATGGCAGGCATGTTGTGTTCCTTTATACAGTTCTTGCCATGCAAAATGATCAGCCTCATCGTGTGCCTTTCATGCAGTCCTTGTTCTGAATGAGGGACTAAATGGCCCCGAGCACAGACATGTAAAAAGTCCCCTACTAGCTAGCTTTACATACACTTCAGACAGAGACTCTTATAGGGGCCCTCAGGCCTGTAACCAGAAGGCCTGTGGTTCTGAATGTGAGACCTCTGCATTGATTTTAGAGTCAGAGACTAACAACAGGGAGACGAAATTAAATAAATGAGTGTCTTTTCTTTAATACTCCCTAAAGTATCTCCTCTGGTGTACATTAAAGCCCTATTCACGGGGGACTAGAATTACCTGTGGACCTCTGGTAATTGGTAATAATTGCAGAGGACATCTTTAATACATGTCCACGAGCTATGTCTGTAATTTGTCAGTTAGAGATTCCACTGCATATTACCTACCATATTTTGCCACATCACAGGTCATGTGATAATGTTGGTATGTCAGTGATTTGGGGCTGTATTTCTGTTTAAACATCAGTTTTCTGTTGTCTGAACAAAAGAATTGCTCACAGTTCATGTTATGTTGAACAGCAGTCAACAGCTGTCCTGTGATGATGGCTGTATTTATTTGTGTTTAAATGTGATGAAAGAGAAGGTTAGGAATGACAATAGGTACTCATGTTCAAGTACAACCACAAGGCAACTTCTTGATCTAAATGAGCTGCAAATGTGTATTTATGCTGTAACATATGCTAAAGTGGGCAAATCAACTCTAAATTGTATTATTAATGTGGCTGCTGAAGAACAGACACTTCTGAAAGTTTATGTTACACAGAACTTTGACATCATATCCAGAAGATAATGTCAGTAAATAGGAGTAAAATTAAGACTTAAATAAACAGAACACAAATATTGGATTGTCATTTGATGAGGTCCCTGGTTTTACTAGTGCTGTCCGTATTGGGCTTAAGTTAGACTTTTAGCAAGTACTTCTCAAATGAAATATCTTATTTGAGCTAACCAAAAATGGTAAGTGAATGGGTCAAGGGATGCATATGTAACTTGTGAAACAGGATAATCCTCCTGTTGACCGTACACTGGAGGGAATAGTTTGGCAGATTAGAAGAGGATAGTAAACATGTCCTCAAAATCATGAATAAGTTTGTCAAAACAGCCACCCCCGAGTGTAATCATAAATGCCAAGTTCAACTGTAATAATGACAATACTAGAGACTAGAGGTACTGTCCTCTGTCCAAACTACTGGGAGATGAACCCCATCTAGGCAAATGAAAAATCTGCTCAATGTCAGCAGCTCCACAGGAGGGAACAGAAATACAAAACTCTTTCGCTATTATCCTCATAAAACGGATTACCTGTTGTTCACCTGTTTTCTCTTGTTTGTCTTCTCTAGGTGTGTAAGCGAATGGACATGATTTGTCAGCGTGTCCTGAATCAGGGCTTCCTGAAGGTGGAGCGTTACCATAGTCTGTGCCAGAGGCAAGTCAAAGCCCAGCTGCCCAGGTCTGTATCACTCAGCACAGCCTCAAATTGTGGAATAGACATGGACTTAGATTGCACAAATGTTTCTGAAGACTGGATTGGAGTTAATGTCTTCCTTCATTTACCAACTGTGGGTCTTTGGCCCTCTTGTGCTCAGGAATGGTATTGCAGGGGGCAGGGGAAGATTTTTAAAATTGATATATAGTTTTTTTTCTAACTTAAAATAATGTGTAATCTAATATATTTCTTTCCACTTGAAAATGATCCTAAATAGGTTACAAAAGAACGTAATGTATGTCTAACAAGAATTTCTGTAGACCAGGGCTGTCGAAAATGGGGCCTGTGGGCCAAAGGTAGCCTGCCTAACTGCCAAATTGAGCACCACTAGTGGTCGCAGTTCAGCACAAGCATGTTAGACCAAAACAAACCACCCCACAACCACACCGCCTTCTCCACCACCGCCATTCTCAGCAGCACAGAGGTTCCAAAGGGAGGTGGCTCACATGCACTAACCTGCACGTGCAGCCAACTGGCTCCAAAAGAAAAAACAGAAGCTCAATACTAACACACAGACAGGGAGTGTGACCCCACGCTCTGCTACTCCACTATATCTTTACATAGCAAATAGTTGTTTCCTGACATCTAGTGAGGCTGAATATTGAATATTGGACCTTTTTTAAGGTTCAATGTAGTTTTAAAAAAGTCTGTTTTAAAAAAAAAAAGGTTTTATTTTGTGGGACGTAAATGCTCTTTAAATAGGTAGAACGCCCAATTATTGATTATTTTTCATAATCTAGGCAGGAAGAGCAACGTGACACAAGAAGTCAGTCAGTTAAGGAAACTTGGGATCCTAGTGCCATTTTGCATTTTTACAATACAATAGCTATTTGCTCTTGGCTTGTGGCCCACCAATACATTTCATTTGTTGGTCTTCCAAGGGAAAACATTTGGACATCCCTGCTCTAGACTCAAGCTGACAGCATTTAAACAAGCCTGGAGCTGAGCTTACAGCTTGTCTGCACTGGCCGTGGTAAAAGCGGCATGTCAGCAGCTGAACAGCAGAAGCTTCAGTCCTCTCTATGCTGCAGGGGTTCAGGCACAGCACTGCTGTGCACTCAGAACATTGTACACCAATACAGTAGTAAGACAAGAATTTACTTAAAGCCTGAAAGAATTCTTCAGGTTGCAGATAGGCCTGTAAAGGAATAGCTGATACGCAGCTACTGGCCAGTGTACACAGCTCTGTTGAATAAAACTATACTGATACTATACCTGCTCAATCAGACACACATGAGATAGGCCACTGAACAACGCAGTTGAAATATGTCTGGTGTTCACTGGTCACAGAGAGAATGGGTTTTCATTCTCTTACAGCGGAAATGAAGAAACACAGCTGGTTGGCTGTTTGGTGTATTTTCCAGATGTATTTCAGGCTATGTGGCTTAGTTGTGTCTCTTGAGGCTCATTACAAGGGGTCCAATACTCAAACCTGTCTTCACCAGTGTGTTTATCATGATGTGTCTCCAGGCGAGAGTCAGAGAGGAGAAACCATTCACTGGCCCGTCATGCTGACATCTTGGCTGCCGTGGAGACGCGCCTCTCTCTGCTCAACATGACCTTCATGAAATATGTCGACTCCAACCTCTGCTGCTTCATCCCTGGAAAGGTCAGCACAGGTGTCAGTGGCCCACAAACGGCAGTAACAATAGTCTTACAGACTTGTCAACTTCTAATGTCTCATAAAAATGGTTCTTTTCAGTACAGCCGCAAACTCACATTAATGACAGGTTTATTTTATGCATGATGTGATGTCTTAGATACACTCACAGTTTATACCTCGAGTCTTGGTCTTGTGTAGAAACAACACAAAAGTTGTCCCCATCCTATTAAGATGATACGTCCATGAGGGGGTGTTATTAGGAGTAAGATCAGATTTAACCACTAAATGGTGTAGCTTGATATTTAGCTTATTGGAAGATCTGAATTTCTTTGAAATTTCCTAAATAGCTCGAGTGTATGCTGTCATTAATGCCAATGGGGACATACCAATATTAAGAGATAGAAATTCATTGACCTATTTCAAAGATTCAACTTTTCACTCAAACTGCTAAGCTGATTTTATCATTTGAAATGAAAAATAATAGTACATTCAAAAGAATTGCATAATAGAACTTTTTGAACTGGTGGTCTGGACCCTGCTACACATCATTCTACACAGTGAATTTCCAACATTCAAATGTAGGAAAAAGAAAAAAAACACTAGTGGAAAAGTAACATTGAATACACCAATACTTTTTAAATGTACCATCCCTATCTTGAGAAATTGAGTCAAGTACACAACATGCTATTGAGTGAGATTTTGTCAATTTGATTTATGTCAGTTTGATTTTGAGTGATGTTTTCTTGCAGCTGGAACCTCAGGTTTCCTTTTAGCCTTCCATAGTAATCCTATCAGTTATTATTAACACAGGTCGAAATTGTGTTTTACTGTATCAGGGTTTGTGTATCAAACTGACACAATACCCACAGTATTGTTTCATGGACTAACACACGTCCAAGTAAGAAAGGCTCGAAGACGGGGTCAATATTCAGTCAGCAGTGTGGCACCATCTCTTCTGATATACATGTTATTTCCCTGCCGTCGATGCTTATTCTGTGTTAACTGAATGTAACACGTACTCTAAGGTAACACATTTAAATTCTGCATGTGTCGACTTTAAACGATAGACAACTATGTGATGTGATGAACACAAAGAGCCTAGTTTTTCAGCTGCCCATGCAGTTGTTTGTGTTTAAGTCATGTCTGTTGGGTGTTATCTGGTTTTGTTGTGTTATTTGTGATATCCTGATCATTTACTGTTGTGTGTTGTCAGGTGATAGATGAGATTTACCGCGTGCTGCGCTATGTGAACTCCACTCGAGCCCCCCAGCGAGCTCATGAGGTTCTGCAGGAGCTGAGGGACATCTCCTCCATGGCCATGGAGTACTTTGATGAGAAGATTGTTCCCATCTTGAAGAAGAAGCTTCCAGGGGCCGACCTGTCCGGCCGCCTCATTGGCTCTGCACCAGGTAAACAGACATGTTCTTGTCCCGGCTACAGTTAGACTTCAAAAGACAATTTAACCCAGAGCGATTCTCATTACCTCTGCTCTCAATAAGACAGTACCAATATGTAGTTAAAATGGAAACTTTCGTGGTTTCAGTCACAATTTAAACATTTTTTATCATTGATGGTTGAAGCTTCTCTGTTAGATGTTTGTTTTTAAAAGAGTGTTTAGACAGCTAGATATGAACTATTCAGCACAAGATGCCTTTTTTCTCATTAACAAAAGAAACAGGTGTTTAAAGCTTAAATACATGAAAACACAAATTTGAACATTTGGTGCAGCACATTGGGCATAATTTTGACAGAGGTTCCCATTACAAATTAAACTGAAGGCAGACATGAGCCTTGTACCCCTAAGTGTCGGGGGAGTGGCAGCTGTGATCTTGTTACTGGAGGTTGGCTGACAGCTGTGAATTTTTTATGACTATTGTACACTGCATGAATGAATAAGATATTATTTCCGGTGTGGATTATTCCACACTGGAAATAATAAATTTAATAAATTAAAATTTGATTTTAACAATTTATTTAAAATTTTATATACAAAACAATTGATTAGTTGTGACAATAATCTGCAGATTAATCACTAATGAAAATAATTGTGTCCCTACTGGAGATGACATATTGATGTGTTACCTTGGCTTCACTTCCTGTTGCCAGCAGGTGGTGCTACATAAGTGAGGTATTATTGCAGTGATGCATTAGATGGAGGTCGCCTGACATAATTTTAATGTTAATATTGGACTTTGAGTGAAGGAGTTAAATACCACGTCCTGTGTCCACTATGTGGCGCTAGAGAACACACACTAATTATGCATTATGTTGCTGTATATCAAGTGTATACCACACAATGTAAACGTGATGTAAACTGAATATTTGTAAAGTTAGGCATGTTTACTGTTGCCAGTGGGTGGTGCTATGACTATGACTCAATATTTGCATGTAGATATCTTCAGGCTGGGATGCTTATCAAGCATGTCAAATTTGGGGCAGGTTTGTCAATGTTCAGTCAAGTTACAACAACTTCTTGACTACATTTGAGGTGGATATACTTGGAGTTCACAAAAGTAATGCACATGTAAATGGAAAAAGGTGCACATCAAACAAACATTAAATTAAAAATGGTCTACTTTATGTTGAGTGTAGAGCACAGCACCAAGAGGCTTTTTTTTTAAGTTTGGGGATTTTACAGTACTCGGTAGTCATGGGTCTGCCCACACCCATCTTCAAACTTTGCCTTCATTTTGATCTGAACTACACACCTGTAAAGCTTCATGACTGCATCTTGCGCCGTCATGGTGCTATCACATTGACAAAATGTGTTCACAGACGGACATATCACCTGGTTAGTACTCAAAACCGCTTCTGTGGCTGGTTCCCACTACAGTAGGTGTCACCAGAACCACATTTTGCCATGATGAAACACACACACAGACTCCCAAGGTGAAAACTTGACCAGACACACAGTCATGTAATCACAGTATCTGAGAACCTTGGCCAGACATTACAATTATATCGTAAATTAACCCTGACAATACAGTGACTATAACTGTAATATTCAATATGACCTTCGCAACTTAGCTGAAAGCAACTACAAAGAACTTTTATTTTTGTTGATTCTGGCCCCTGTGGATTGTTTGCGCACCCCCTCCTCATGTCATAAAGATCTAGTAAAGATCTTGATCTGCCTAGAACCAATGAATAATTTGAGAAATTCCTTTTAGTCTAAGTTGCTATGGTCATTGGAGGCAGTGGTAGCCTAATCCCTGGATCAGAATTGCTTGCCCCTCTCCCATTATCACCACTGAGGTGCCCTTAAGCAAGTCCCTTAACCCCAACTGCTTCAGTGGCTGGCAGATCAGACTGTGGTTGTACTGAGCAGCTTCCAGGTGTGAATGGGTAACTGTGAATGTGATCAGGGCATTCCTGAAAATGAGAGCGTTGCTCTGTGAAACTCTGCTAAATAAATTAAGGTTAAAAAATTTATATATTGAATATTGTTCTACTCTTTACAGTCACTATGTAATCAGGGTTAATAAAAGGATTAAGCTTTTAAAACTCCTCAAAACGTGTATGCAATTGACATGACGTCATTAATTCTCACCGTGGTTCTCAGCTTCTGTTTCCTTCTCACAATGTCACAGAATTCAGCATTAACTGTTCACCTGAATCTGGGTCAGTTATGGCAGTAAGTAAAATGGCTGCCATGTGGCAGTTTTGCGATCGCTCCATCTCTGAAAAAATGTGTAGTTTCAGAGTTTCATGCTTTTGTGAAAAAGTAAACGATTCACCTCAAATTTGCAGCATATCACCTAGACTATTGGGTGTGGGTATTGAGTTTCCTTCATCTCCCTTCGCAGGAGGAGCATTGTAGTAATTAACTGAAACTAATTAATTGGAAAAAATGTCAATAAACATTTAGTAGTAGTGATTGGTAGTATTAATTGGACTTAAGGCATACTTTGCAATAGTTTGTGTCCCCTTGTGTGCTTAGAGCAGTGATCTTCCAAACAAAGATCACTTCTCATGCTCAATATCAGCCAAAATAAAATGTCTTGGCCTGTTGCATTTTAGCTTTTCTCATACAGAATCTCTTCTGTTTTGCATTTTTTTACGCCAGTAAAATCCTTCAGACCTCTGACCCTCTGTCCTGTTCCCTCAGTGGCAGGTCCATCAACCTCCCTAACCACCATGTCTCTGCTGGCCAAGAACACGCCATCGCGCTCAGAGATGACCAAAGTGCAGCAGCAGGTGAAGGTGAACGGGGCATCAATGACAGTACTGCGAAGGGAGATGCAGGAAATTCGTGTCAAGCAACTGGAGCAGCAGAAGCAACTGCAGGACCAGGAGCAGAAGCTGCTGGAACAGACCCAGGTGATCGCTGAGCAGAACGCCCGCCTGGCCGAGCTCGAACACAAGCTCCGCGAACTGATGGACAGTAGTGCTGCTGCTATGGGAGGTCCTAGGCCCAGCACAGCTGTCCCCTCCACGTCCAGCAGTGCTGCTGTGTCTTCCACTGTTGCCAGCACGTCTGGTACTGTGTTGCCAGGTGGCAGCGTGGCCGCAACCTCTCTACCCTTAGAGCCAGAGGGCGAGGGAGGGTCATCACTCAAACGCACCAGAAAGAGCTCAGACCTTCCACGACAGTCCAAACGACTGCGCAGCAAGAAATAAGAGACTCAGTGTGTCATTTAGTTGAAGTTTTGTTTTTTGGTTTCTGGTCTGACCGATCACACCTTATCCCCGATCCCTGCGTCACTCATCACCTGTACTGTCTAAGATGAACCAGGAGAATCCCTGTACACTTTGCTTTACCAGTGTTCTCCCTCTGCTCTGTACATGGGACTTATGGACAAGAAGAAAAATGTAGAATATCACCCAACTTATACTTACAAAGGTTCTTACCCACTTAACTAAATCAGTATATGGGCAGGAGGTCTGCCACATGCAGCGACAAACACGATAACACTTTATAATAAATGTTAATAATAAATGTAAATGTATATTTAATTTAACTTTAGTTTATAGTTATTAAACTGTTAACAGTGAAATCCATTATAAACCATTCATTAAGCAATTGTGAAGTTTTATAAACACAAGTTGGAACTTTATAATGGCCATCTAAATAATGTTTTTAGATGAACTCCACAGTATTATAAATATCAGTTAAAACTTTTAGTAAACAATTGCTTGATAAATGGTTTATAAATCATTTCATTGTTAAGAGTCAAATAACTATTAACCTTAGTTGAATTGAAATACATTTGCCATTTATTAATGGTGGTTGTTATAAAGTGTGACCAAGAAGACTATTTATTGAAGGTTACTTTAAACAACTGTACAGATTTAAAATTTTTCTAAGAGGCTGATGTGATTGCAAAAAAAAAAAACTGGTTTACCAAGCGAAAAATCTGATTGTCTGTGAATTAACACAAGTCATGTTGCTCATGTGATCATTGCAGTTCATGTGTCTGAAATCAAATCTGCCAGCAGATTTTATTTCGGAAACACACACGAGTCATAACAGGCCTTAAATTTCAACATAATTGAATCAGTGAAATAATCTGTGATCTCCTTTCCATTTTCACATGGGTAGGAAGTCTAAATCCGCAAGCATTCATGTCATTCACAGTTACTGCTTTCTAACTTAGGCCAAGTGCAATAAAAATTGTCTACAAAGTAATCAGTATTCCTTACCAGTAGCCTGGTTTGTCCATCCAGCCAAATCAGTTCAGCTCAGTCTAAAAACGAAGGATGATCTTAAAGAAGGAAGAAGGCATTGTTCAGGTAACATTAATCAAGTGTCATCTACGGACTCTTGCTCCCCTGCCTGTCAGAGGTGCAACATAGAGGTAGATTATAATTAGTGAGGGGATTTTTCTTTCCACTGTGCCTCTGCAGCCACTGACTGATATCCCTGTCCTCTGATCCTTAGATTCTTTCAAAAGTTTCTGGCGAGAGCAGACCTTTTAGCTCTGGTGTGCCTGAAAGCACCTGATGTTCATGCTTCTCTTTTATATGCGATGTTGCTGTATGTGTTGTATTGAGGAGGACAAAGAAACTAATGTTAAAACAATATTTGGCATCTGTCCTTTGAGGATCATACTAGTGTTTTTACATATTATAGCCTATTTACTACAATAACTACAGTTCAGTACAGTGAAACATGAGAAACCCTGAGTTTGACAGTTATTGAATGTGTTTCTACTTTCTCCCCAACAGCCATTGATTTACAGTCATTTCACTGCAGAAACCTGCATGTCATGACTTGCCTTGATTTTGAAACTATAAAAAACATGGCTGCTGTTCCTAGAGACTTTTTTACAATGTTCTTCCTCAGAATAAGAGAAAAACACAATGCAATTGCACAATCAAACTTTTACAATTTCCAATGATTAAGACCTCCAGATGTTGTTTATAGCTCTGGAAAAGCTAGTAAGTGGACATTTATGTATATTTTTTCATCAAACTTCTGTTTCTAGTTTCACAGTATAATCTTAACTTAAGATCCACTTCCTAGTTTTTTTTCCAGAGCTTTCAGCTGCATCTCATGGCTGTCAGTGGATGGAGTTTGGTCTGTTTCCAAGCATGAACAAGAACAAACGTTGACACTCAGTTTCTAGAGACTATGAATCAGATCATCATATATAGTGCTGATATTATGTCAGATTACACCAACACATACATGCTGGACTCAGACACTCAGACAGCGATTCCTCGGCTAATAATTGTAGCAGACGGCTAGAAATTGAGAAAAATACTTTTATGGTCCTTTAAGGTGCAACTTGTTGACCTGGCTACCTATGTGGAATTATTACTCCAAAACAATAGGGGGCAGTATATCACAGAGTAACCACTAGCTCCTGCAAACTATAGCTGCTATTGGATACTTGATGTGCCCAACTAGCCGTGCAGCTAGCTATCTGGACTGGGGTCTAAAAGCAGTGGGGGAGTGTTGGTGTTTACACCACTAGCACAGGAGCTTTGGACCGTGACACACTGGAGCTAGCTGGTTACCGTGCCATCTTCAGTAGATACCTCTGCAACAATACGTGGACGTCATTACACTTCAAAACAGTCATTTCTTATCATTCTGTTGATAATTTTAGTTCATGTTTGAATGTTGTCAACTAGAATTCTTACATATTGCACCTTTTAAAGTCGAAGCAGAAATTATATAAGATTATGAAAGGATACTGTCTATGTAATGATTTTCAAAGGGTCTGTCTCTCTTTATCTCTAGTGCCATGCTTGTTTTGTTTTTGCTTATGTAGAGATAAACCTGTGAGACATCTGCCTCAGCCCCAAAATAAGGGAAGTGAATATCATTAAGCATAACTGCATGGATGGAAACCGTCAGAGGGAAGTAAGAGAAAATGGTGTCACTTTTCCATGTTGTAACACCAACTTTAGAAATGAAGTTTAAAATCAGCCCATTGACACTGGTTTAAGGGAGCTACCAGAACATATGACTGGTTTGCAGTCACAATAGAGTGGTGCTGGAAATGTCACTGCTAAACAAAAAGGCTCAGTCAGATTAGTTTCCCCAGCTGTTGTCAAACTCCCCTATGCAGCGGTACTCTTCTTCTCTCCTGTACAAATTCATCTCTTGCCTTGTAAGGCTAGGTTAGCTGTGAGCCCATATTGTGGCAGCACTTTTGTTTTCTTTGTTTGAAGCTTTTCTGTTGTTTGGATGACCTGAACCACTCATGGCATGAACCTTTGGTAAAGAAACTTTGGAAATACAGTTCACGTGTTGGTGAACACTCGCGTGTATTATAATGACACACAAGAAGATATATCTAGTGGCTTAATTTGAGACTGCGTCTCAGTTTAGAAAAAAATACTGTAATCTTCATGTACTTTAAAGTGTAGATTGTGAATTATTTCATGTATGTATACCAAGAGAACTATCTTTTGGGTTGGCCAACTTGGGGCTAACTGTACGGTTTTGTTGCACACATTACTGTTACAAATGTACAAATCAAACCTATTAAAAACTCAACTTAACTTATCTCTGTATGTTTACACCCATTACAAGCTTTATTTTTACAGTTCTTGTTCTACACCCTTTATCATTATGTGGGTGAATTTATATTGTTTATATATATAAAGGGGTACTCCAAAGATTTTAGCAAGTTTATAAAGTTGGTGAACTTGTGAGAGACACAATAAAACAAGACTAACAGGCCAGCAATAGGGGCTTAGTGAGGCTGGTAGTGCCCTAAGCGGAATGCAGGGACAAATACAGCAGGTATAATATTTACCTTGATTAACATCTTATGTGTTAGCTTGCTAACATTAGCAACTAGCTCAAATACAACAGAGGCTTATGGTGATGCCGTTCATTTTGCAGATATTTGGCCATAAACCAAAGAAGTAGACAAAAGCAAAAAATATTTCAACTTATAGAGTGAATTTATTGCGATTATGCAACACAAGATTCTATAATGACATTTCTGTTGTTATTCCCTAAGATACATACACACAAAAACACAAAAAAATGATAGATAGATAAAACAAAAATAAACAATTCATGGCAGACTGTGGCGGATGAGTTCAGGAACATCACATGATGAATGAAGCTGCTCTGTAATCTGGTGGTCTAGCAGCGGATACGTCTGTATCTTTTTCCAAATAGCAGCAGGGTGCCCGACTGTGGCTGGGTGGGTGTTGTCTGTTAGTATCTTTGGGCTCTGTGCAAGCATCTGACTTCACTGATGTCACTGATGCTCTGTAGATGGTACCAGTGATGTTCTGGGAGGTTTTAATCATCGCTGCAGAGCCTTCCTGTCCTGGGCCCTGATGAACCATGCCAGTGTGTGATGTTTCCAGTCAGGATGCTTTCTATATCTCCTCTATGAAAGTTGACTAGAACTTGGCACAGAAATGTAGCCTTCTTAAGTTTCATTAAGATGTAAAGCCTTGTCTGTGCGTTTTCTTTTTTTCTTACCAGGGTGGCCATTGTGACATTACACATATTCATCACAAATTGTTCATCTAAAAATATCCATTAGTGCAGCTTTAAAATCTGTGGAGTGCCCCTCAGCTGCTGATTTTAGGTGTTGTGGGAGCTGGTTGCACCTGTAAACATTCTCCTAACTTGTCCCTAAGCACAGACATGATATAGAATTCATCTGTCAATACTTCAGGTACAAACCTTTGTGCATTCTCATTCGGTCACTGTAACCCACACTGCCTTCTGCCTTATATCTATAACTATACTTTATTTGGACATGGTTTTGAGACAACGTGGCACAAAGACACAATCCTGAGGAGTATGGTGCCTTTCTACCCCAACTGTGGAGTTCACATTTTTTGCATTCCAAGTACAGGTCACATAGCTGAATGTGTCACATCTTGCACTTAGCGTGAAATGACTTTCTCGTCCCCTCACCTTCCTGTGGAGCAAAACAGGAAGTGCTCCATTGTTTTATGTTCTACAGCTGCAGCAGACCTGCACTTAGATAAGCTGGAGAGAAACAGCAGCTTTATGTAATGGCGTTACAGCCAAAGATGTGTCTAGAACAATTTATACAAACTGTAAAATGCTCTTCTTAAAAATGGATTACCTCAATACTAATAATATGCAAATAAAGACTAGATACCAAAATACTTGTATCTTTTCCAGATGTTACCAATTCCGGTCCCGAAGCAATTTTTTAAACAACTCAACCTTTGCATCACACAGTTTATATGGAGAAACAAACCACCCAGGATAAAGATGACAATATTGCAAAACCCTCTAGAAAAAGGTGGACTGAAAGTCCCCAATATTGAGCGTTTCTATTGGGCAGCACAAATTAGAGCAATATGGGTCTGGCAACCAGTGCAAGCCCATTCACCTAAGTGGAAACTAATTGAACAGAACCATTTAACAGAGTTGAAACTGGAATCATTTCCATATATCAGCTTGCTTAGCTCTCTTTTGGTTACAACAACAAACCCAGTTATTGTCCATACTTGTAAGATATGGCAGCAAATTCGAAAGAAAACGGGCTGTATTCAACCTATTTTTGACAAATCCCCTTTCCACTCCAATCCCTTAGAGATGGTATTACAAACCCTTGGTTTACAAAAGGGAATTTGTTCAAAGATGGAACCCTTCAGACTTTTGAAGAGCTCTCATCTCAGTATGGACTACCCCACACCCATTTTTTCAAATACCTCCAGGTTAGGCACTTCGTTATCTCCGAACAGGGTGGCCATCTTCAACCATTAAAAGAGCAGCCTCTAGATAAACTTGTGCGTAGTAAACAGGGAGTGAGGGGGTTTATATCCTACTCTTACTCAGGAATTTCTCAGATTATAGGTTGGGAAGAGCTAAGAGTGAAATGTAAATGGGAAGAAGACCTGGAGTGTAATTTTGAAGAAGGGGATTGGGAATCATTGTGTACTAGTAGTCAGTGTTTTTCTTTTAACTCTAGACACAAAATTACATTACAATACAATCTTATTCATAGAACATACTATACCCCTGACAGCTTACATAAAATAAAGTCTCAGTACTCCCAGTTTTGCCCAAGATGCAAATCGGGAATAGGAACGTTGGTACATATGTTGTGGATTTGCCCATGTCTTAATTCATATTGGGTGTCTATACTCAAAGTGCTTAATGATACTACAGGACTAACCATCCCCGCAGAGCCAAGAGTAATTCTCCTGGGTGACACATCTATGTTGAAAGTCAATAAAAACCAACTCAAATTTATTAGAATTGCCCTTATTACAGCCAACAAATGTATAGCTATGCATTGGAAAGATGAATCACCACCTACATTTGCTAAATGGACGAATGAATTAGCATCATGCATACCAAGTGAAAAGATTATGTGTAATTTGAAGGGTAAACCTGGAGAGTTCCAAAAGATCTGGGGTGGTTTTCTAACATATGTGGACACGGAGTCCACAATACAGTAATCCTCTTATATTTAAACAATGTCATGTGATTGTTAAACATGCTTATTCAACATTTGGTGCTGTTTCTAGCTTTATTTTTATTTGTTTTAATTTTCCTTACTACCTCTCCCTGCTATTCAATCCCTCTCTGCAACAGTTTTGTTTTAGGCTATTTTTGTTTGTTTGTTTGTTTTATGATATACTGAAGGCTTGTATTTATTCTTACTTATTTGACTTGGTACACACTCTGTTGTCACTCATTGTCCTTTCATTCAGCTCTAGGGTTGTTATGTAAAAAAATCCAATAAAGATATTGTTGAAAAAAAATAAAGACTAGAGAAAATAAACATCAATAAGACAACTTTTGTTTAATCTTAATAACGAGTGTGTATCCTGTAAGGATACTCGGGAGACTCAGGAAGTGTTGTCATGTGTGCACGTGTGCATAGTTACGGATTAGAATATCATTCTTTATTTTAAATTTGTAATCCTGTTAGTAATCCCCCTTTTTACTGAATATATCTGTAATCTAATTGCAGATTTTGTTCTGTAGCTTTACTGGCATACAGTTATCTTTATCAGTAAATTATTTTCTTATATTTTTTAATCTTGTTCATACTTGCCCCTTCTTTTGGCTCCATTTTTAAATAAAAGCAAAATAATGTCAGCCTAAGAAGAAAAAATAATAGAATAAGTTAAAATGCCATAACCCTTACCCTCAACCCCATTGTGCTTTAGTTCAACATAATTCACTATAATTTTGCCCATCCTTTTATATACACACAGATCTGTTCTGTTACATAAATCACATTGTATTAAATTATTTTTCAAATGCTAAACAATCCAAATATCTAAAGCTAAAGTTCTAAAGAACCACAAACAGGAAGGTTGAAGCATAACAGGAACTTTACAACTGACAATGTTCCCAATCTGTAATCAAAGCCGGGATGTTGCGAGTACATGGTATGTAACAGACTACCAGGCCATGTGCACATGTTTTAAGTTATATTCTGACAGTTATATTTAATCATTTGTAGAATTATGTCCCCCTTTAATAGGTTCTGGATTCATGGTTCATTACAACTTTTTATGACTTTTTTGGATATATAAATACATTATTTAATTCTATGATATATTTAAAATATTGTGACATAATCTCCTGTCAGTGTTATAATGTTGAAATAAATCAAATCAATGTCCCGATCAACATCATCACTGATACCTTCAAACACCACAGAATACATCTTTATGAGAGAAGATTATGAATTACTGCAACTGGAGAATAACAGTTTGGCAGTAATCGTCTTTGCTTTCCACATGATTACACTCTCCCAGTTGTACCAGTTAGGCTTGATGACATCCCTCTGGGCCTTATTTGAAGGACACTGTGCTCCTCTGTTGAACATACAACTCTGCTGTTGTTGGGGAGGAATATTCTCAGGCTATTGTTCACCCTGTCACTCTGGTCAGTGGGGACTAAGCACCAACACAGTTGCTGCTGCCATTTATTAAGTGTACGGTAAATAGACTGCACTTATATAGATTATATAGATGTGCCCAAGTTATAATGCCGAAGCAGCAGGACTGTGCTCATATTTGGTTCGACATTGTTTAACCCACTATCTGAAGCGTGGTCTGTTGTCTGGAGCCATGTCTTCATCAGAAGTCATAGATGTGAATAAGTTGGGTTTGAGTGTGTTTCTCCATGCATCTCCCATAGACTTCAATACAACTATCACCACAGTCTGGGCCCCAAAGCAACACTCGGTCACCCAGTGACTTTCTTTCTTTCTCCTTAGGTTCACTGACCACAAACAAGTCAGGGCTGATAGACAGAGAACTGATGAATGTCATTCAGGCGTACATAAAAACCATATCAGCGTGGCTTTTGCCCTGAATGCCGATATTCTGGATGTATATTATGTCAGCTGAAAGTTATGTGATTGTTGAAGCTGGCTGACAGATAACACTGATCTCACCGGTATCAGCGGTTGGTTCAGCGGTGCACTGTGGCCCCAGTGATCGGCCTGCCGGTAGGAGGAGCTGCAGATTGGGGCGAGAGCTGACTGATGTTCGGGCAGGTCAGCAGACTGACTGAGCAGACAGGAGAGTGGGAGGACTTCAGAGGAGGGGAGAAGAACCGGAGAAGTTCTTTTTTAAACGACCTCTGTGATATTTGGATACTTGCTTTTCTAAACAAAAAAAAGTTTTATAAAACCGCAACGTTTATCTAAAAAATGGGGAACCGGGTCGCCCGCGAAGACTACGAATGGGTGTATACGGACCAGCCGCATGCCGACAGAAGAAAAGAGATCTTGGGTGAGTTAGCTTATCCGTTAGCAAGTTTTTGGATAAACCTATTGTTAACCTAACTTAGATATGACTATGTTTACTTAGCTTTGTGGCTGTTTCGAGTACTAAAATGGGTGAAGCGTGTTATGGTGCTTATATCGATACGCTGCCAGCATAAGAAGGCTCAGTTTGGTAACGTAACTAGTTAACGTTAAGCTAACGGTTCCATATCCGCCCGTGTATTTGCTACACGATGTTAGCTAACAGGCACAAGATGCGTTAATGTTGGTGAAAGATGTATCATGCCCGCTTAAATGACTGACAGAGCCCACTATGGATGTTACGCCGACCTATTTAATTCAATATGTAGAAATGAGATGCACATCTGCGTTAGCAATGCAACGTTACAGCCACTTAGTGATGTGGCCACTCCTTGAAATGACATAACTCAGTTCTCAGCTTCTCGCAGTAAAGTTGCAGTAACGGTTTGGACACAACATAACGGAAGACAAGACTCAGACAAGTCTCTGACACTTATGTCATTTGTTAAAAATGTCCCTCAGGAGGTGTTATGTTGGCTTTGTAGCCAGTGTTAATTAAACACATTAGGAGAAAATTACTAAACCCTTTTTATGTAATCAGCTGTTATCTTGTGTGCTAACTACGTACTGAGGCATATCAGTACGAAGCCAAAGGTATGCTTACTGTGATATACAGTAAAGACAAATAGAACGTGACTTTGGAGGAGCAGGAAAAGCCTCATTTATGATATTTTAACTTAACTAATTCCTGAAAAGAGTGATTGATTAATTTTATGTTGATCAAGTCTGATCATCTGATTATCTCATCCATAATTATAATAATCAATTAATTGTTGCAGCAAGTTTTCAAACAATGTTGCCAAACATTTTATGTTTCCTGTTTCTTAAATATGAGAATTTGCTGCTTTTCTTTTTCTTACAGTTGTAGTAATTTGAACATCTTTGGTTTTTGACTGTTGGTAGGGCAACACAAGAAATCTCTCCTGGGTGTGTGGTAATTTGATGTGACCAAGTTTTAATTGATTAATCAAGAAAATAATCAGCACATGAATTAATTATGAAAAGATTTGTTAGATCCAGCCCTAAAATGTATTATGCTATTTGTGAAATTAGCCTACATCTTTGCTGTCTTTACAAAGTTCAGGATCTCCCTATACTTACTTACCTACAAGCCTGAGCATTGCCAAAGAAGAAATAAAAACAAAAAAAGGGCACTTAAACTAAGACACTAATGTGTGTCAAATGATTCACGTCATTGAATTTAAAGCAGCAGGTCGATATGCATTGCTCCTTTTATTGCGGCAAACAAAAGGCTTTTGTCAGACTGACCTAATATGACAATCAGGTGGTCTGAGTCCCCTGGGACCGCAGCTTCGTTTTGAATGATTGAGGATGTATAGGTTTTCTGTTAACATAACACACACTTAAGTTAATTGGTCAACACAAAGTACTGCCGTTGTGTGGAGAGTGAGACCAGATCCACTGAGAAAGATACTCATTGACAGCAGAGCTGTCTCCTGGGTTAAATTATTCATGTTAGTACAGAGTGAATGCAACCGTGTCAGGAGACTCTCAGGCACCGCTACACTACAGATTAGCCAGGTTGCTATGAATGTATTGCCACAGAGGCAGCAGACATAGTCTCTGAAGAGCAGGATACTAAGTTTATTTAAAGCTGAGTATGAAATCCCCAAATGTTGTGACTTGGGAGTGATTGAGAGATGCAGAGGTTTTCAGGAAGTTAACAGTATTCTCATCGGCAGGACAAACATGTACTCAAAGTATAAGGTCTAATAGAGTCATTGAGACTGAGATTGACCCACCAGAGAGGACAATGACTGGTGCAAGGCCTGAAGTAATCCAAGAAGAAGCAGCTATTTGAAATTTATCATGTACAAATGAGACAGACAGACAGACAGTCAGTCAGTGACTGAGTTACCAATATCAATCCGATACAGCCTTTCCCCTCTCTTGAACAACAAAGCTATATATAATACATCTGTATGGAAGCACTCTGATTAACCTAGCCATTTAAAAACATCCTTTAACTGTACAACAAATACCGTAGTCCACTTCTCTAAAGGAAGAAATACATAGACTCAGACTCTTTAGTGGCCTGTATGTAGTTTAAAGAAGGATCAGTTGTGTAATTGATAAATGACTGGGGCAGAGAGGCTACACAAGACTGATGTGGAAAATATGTGGAAGTCTTTTTGCTCCTAACGTCATTAAACAAATACACCATCTCACAGCTTGAACGGTGTGGTTTGTAGATAGAACAAAACATTGCAACACCATTGTCTTGCAATTCGGAAGAGTTAAAACATATCTGTTGTTAGATGATCAACAGGATTCTGGTATTTGAAGAATCGAGCCTGCCTGAATGACCTTTATGCTGAACCCGTGTGTTTTTGCCTGTAGTTATGTGGACAACCAAACTGCCATATTGAAACATAAAAAATAGAACAGCCTTGTTGCTGGTTATAGAGAGAAATCTGAGTTGCTCTGCATGAACACACTGGTCTAGTAATAATTTGCACTGACTAGCCCACTAGTCCTGTGAATTACTGATTAAGTCTTTTAGTGTCAAGTCTGAACATGCCGAAAAGGCCTGGAGCTGCATGACTTCAGCAAGTCACCTGAGATTCCCGTACATGTTTACTGTTCTTCGGTCTCCTATCAGTAATTAAGATAACAAAGATGAGATAAAAGGCTATCCTGCATAGTTCCTTCCAGCCTACGTCTCCATTGCTACCCCAGTTAGAGAGGTTAGAGCCAAAAGTCATAGAGTATCAGCTCATGACTGATATGTGTTAGCATGTTCAACATTTGATAAGGCTGCATCTACAGCAACATGGCCTAACATATGTGAGTATTTGAAGGCTTATTTCATGGTTATTACAAATGAAACATTTCCATCCACAATTTCACAGTTAATATTGTGCAATACGCTAAATATCTCCATGGCATTTACCATTAAGGATGTTAGTTGGTTGGTTCGTCAGCACACTACTGATTGGATTGCCATGGAACTTGGATGGAGGAAAATAGACCCCATTAACTTTTGGTGCAGATCTGGATAAAGGGACAGATCCAGGATTTTTTTCCCTCATTTTTTAATTTTTTTTATATTAAAGCAACATTTTGTAAAAAAATTTTCACCTTAACAGTTTTAAAATCATTTTGATGGTGCAGTGACTTGTAATAGAGTGAATGGTGTCTCTGTCACAGCCACGCCGCCATCCCTATCACTTGTTTCTGCACTATGTGAGAGGGTAGGATCACAGCGTTACATACATGTTTACTTCAAGATACAAGTTTTCAACACATTACATTGATATGACCTAATTAGTTTTATTTGTAGTTACCACCTACATTACTTTTAACAGATCATTGCAGACCAGGGATTTTTATTTACAATAGTGGTGTTGAAATCAAATTGTGGGGGGCGGCAAATCGCACAAAATTTTTCTTTCTACATAATGTTGCTTTAAGACATAGGGCTTTTTTTCTTTCGTTCTTTTTTTTTTTTATTATACCTTTTTGTTAATTCCTTAGGGAATAATGTATGGATCTTGACTAAATAAAGTCAAGTGTATGTGGTAGCTGGTTTCTACAGGTGAGTGCAAAAGGGGACTGTTGACTGTTACACACTCTACTGACTGCCATTTTATTTATGGCAGTGTTTGCTCATAAATTACACAACTGTGACCCACTTATTCGTTTAATTAAAAAAAAAAAATTTGATGAGATAAATCCTTAGAATAATTTTTGATAAGATTACTTGAAAATGATTAATAAAAGTTTACAAGCATATTATAATCATTGATAGCAAATTTATGATTGGTAATTTACTTTAATATAATATATATTATAATAGTATAATATATACTATATATAATTATAGTATAATATATACTTTAATATACACTAGTTGGGAGTTTTTTCCTTTCCCAAGATAAAAGATTATTGCCAAAGTAAGTAATTATTACCTACTTAAGCTAGTGTGTGGCAGTGCTAGCTTATGTCAAATTGCATTATGTTGTAAGATGGTCTTTTGTTTCATTCAATTCTTGCACAAACAGAGGGGCCTGAACCTTGCAGTATGAGGCAGCCCTGTACAACATCACAATCTACAGCCTAAAAATGACAACGCTAGCACAGTCTTAACAAAAATCACATAATTACAAGATTCACAAAGGAGTTTCTATTTCAAGTTAATTTTTTTTAGTAATGACAGGAAGCACAGTGTGGTGTAGAGTTGTGCCTCCTTAAATGGTGACAACATATAAAAATTCTCCCCTGCTTTTTAAATATTTTGCATGTGTTGCCTTGTAACTGTACAGTTAATCCCTCCTGAAAGTAGAACCGTTGAGGTGCTTGTATACCACACTGTATTGTAGAGAACTTGTATAAAAGGACTGTCTGCCACTTTTAGTTTATTTGTTTTTGCTGCTGCCTACTTGGTTGAATGGTGCAATACATTTCACAAGGTGCCAATCAGTAGTTGACTCTGAAACACTTCTTTTTGCCCAGTCTGATTCTAGATAATACTGATGTATGAAAATGTTTTACTTCTGTTATTTCCACGCAAACAAACTTGAATCAATCAATATAATTCCTTCTTTCAGATGTGTTGTTGTGAAAACGGATGATCTGATACATATACATATGTATTTTTTTGCAGCATAGGAATTTTGACTGAGTCTCTTGTTTTTCTCATACAGCCAAATACCCACAAATCAAGACGTTGATGGGTCCTGACCCGAGGCTGAAGTGGGTCGTGTGCATGATGGTGGTTATACAGTTTTTAGCTTTCTACCTGGTCAAAGACTTGAACTGGAAATGGGTTTTGTTTTGGACTTATGCCTTTGGCAGCTGTATCAACCACTCAATGACCCTTGCTATTCATGAGGTCTCCCATAACACTGCGTTTGGAAACAACAAGGCCATGTGGAACCGCTACTTTGCCATGTTTGCCAACCTGCCCATTGGCTTGCCCTACTCTGCCTCCTTCAAACGCTATCACCTGGATCATCACCGCTACCTGGGAGGAGACGGCGTCGATGTAGACATTCCCACTGAGTTTGAAGGCTGGTTCTTTTGCACGCGCTTCCGCAAGTTCGTCTGGATTATTCTGCAGCCTCTCTTCTATGCCATCCGGCCCCTCTGCATCAACCCCAAACCCATCACTCAGCTGGAGGTGACCAACTTGGTGGTCCAGCTCACCTTTAACATCCTGCTCTACTGGCTGTGGGGGGCCAAGCCTGTGGTCTACATGCTGGCTGGCTCTATGCTGGGGATGGGCTTGCACCCCATCTCTGGTCACTTCATAGCTGAGCACTACATGTTCCTTAAGGGCCATGAGACCTACTCTTACTATGGCTCCCTCAACCTGCTCACCTTCAATGTGGGCTACCACAATGAGCACCATGACTTCCCCAGCATCCCAGGACGCAGGCTGCCCATGGTTAGTACAGCTGTGCAAACATGTTAGTGTGTGAGAACAGTGTTACACAGAAACTCAGATTTACTTTTTAAATTGTCCCCTAGGATATCATTATAAGGACAAGGTCACCCAAAAAATGACAATTCAGTAATTATCAATGCACACTCATGCAGATGGAAAGTAGGGTGACGTTTCATAGTCCTCAAAACATTTTTGGAGCTTCACGGCAAAACAGCATCCAACAAAAAGGTACAACCTGCAGCAAAGTGTACTGTTATAGAAGTGGAAAGACACAAGGTCAAAACTCCAGCAACACTTGTATTTTATAGAACAATAAATTACAAACAACATTAAAAATTGTTAAGATATAAAGTGGGAAAAAATTCAAAAGGAAACAAAAATATATAATAGAAAACCGAATGCGTCCACACACATATCAGCCAATGGGACACCTAAGAAGGTGGGTTGGTTAATGTGGCTGTGTGGCTTCAGGCCAATCCAATCCCTTTGAAATGAAATAAAGAAAGCAGGAAATATTCACATTGGCATTTTTGTTTTTAAAATTCTAGTTAGTTACTAAATTCTGTTAGTATGCTGAATGTGTGTATGCTTATATCCTTACCTACATAGTAGATTAGAAAGATTTGATATTCCCTTAATTAAAATAAATCTCCAGCCACAGTCATGGAGCAGAACCTTTTGGACTTGATATAATTTTTTCTCATAGTTTACTGGCACCTGTCTTACATAATAAGAGCAGATAGATAAACTAATCTTCAGCAGCAAAGATAAGACACCAATTAAATGCTGACAAACGTGCTGTACACGATATACCAGGGTGTAAGGCTCATCATAAAAAAAGCTGTAAAGTAGGTCAAACTTGGACACAGCTGCTCATTGATTATGTACTCAAGAGCAGACTCAAGCAGCACAGGATTTTGTTACAGTATGTGCATTTGGTAAAGCTTTATGTAAGGGCCAGTATTTTCCTGGAAATAACTATGGTGTGTGGTTCTAGTTATTGGAAAGACTAAAACTTATTTGAAAGAAAAGGCTCCTTTCCATGCAAGGAGACATTAGTCTGTCGTTTATTTATTAATGGAAATGTTATTCTCCATATACAGTACGTTGAACTGTATAATTGTCTGTAGACGGTGATGACTAAAAGATTTGGTCACACTTTATATTAAGGTCCTTGTAATAAGTTAATGGGTAATAATGCCCTCACAAGTCCTTATAAGATGCTTATTAACACTAACAAGACTGTATAAGTGTTAATAGCATAATAAACCTGCCGTTTTTGTTAAATTGACATTTATGCGCACGTATAAGAAACTTGTTATAGAAACTTATATACTGCTTAAAAATGTTAATAAAAACCTTATGAGTCTCTCAATTAAAGCTTAGTAAATGTTTAACAGTTATATAATGGGTAAGTTTGATAAACTAAATAAATATGTTTAATTCTGTTATAAACATTTATAAGAAACTTATAAGGGTTTTATTCATTTTCTTGCTTATGTCTCACAATCTAGCAATTAACATTTTAATTTGCTATTATTAATGCATATACAGTCTTATTAATATTATGTACAATCATCTTATTAGGACTTATTATGTTTTAATTGATGCTTATTACATCGACTTTAAAGGAAACCCCAAAAATGAAAATCCAGTCATTATCATTAGAATGTTCTAACATCTTTTCAAATCCATGTGGTATCCTTGGGCTTCTACAACACTGTTGTGTAGTGAAGCTCCAAAAAAAAATATTTATGGACTACGAAACATGGGGATGAGAAGATAATGACTGAATTTTCTTTTTGGGTGAACTTTTCCTTTAATATAAAGGAAGAATTATATAAATACTTCAGTGGGATTTGAAAATGGATTTTATATAATTAGCATTACAAAATTAGTTGGATTTCTTTATGAAGTTTGTATCAGCTCTGTTACAGGTCTGTCAGAGCCACTGTTTTACTCTTGTGAAACAAAAGGCTGCCTAAACAGGAAGGGGCTCTTTGAAATTTAAACTCTTCTAAGGCAGCATTCAGCAGTGTTAAATATTCTTTCTCATTTGCTTCCAGGTGAAGAAAATAGCAGCAGAGTATTATGATGACCTGCCTCAGTACACATCGTGGGTGAAGGTCCTGTACGATTTCATCATGGATGATGCACTGAGCCCGTACTCTCGAGTCAAGAGGAGGCTGAAGGGAGATGTCAAACAGGAGTAACTTCATCAAAAGCTTCTCAGGAACAAAGTTGCAGTATCCACCATGACAGCAGCCCGGTTCACCATCTTATGAACTTAACAGCTTCTGCTTATTAATACATCTGCATGTGAAACAAGGGTGAATTATGTTCATGGGCTTGGAATTGTGCTTTTCCTCCACAAGAGAAAATAGTTTTAGATATTTGTTAACCAGTTCAGAAAACTCACCCCAGTGATGTTACATTGAAAATATGAGTGGAGTTTGTCAGTGTGGCTGTAGGAAGATCTCGGGACTGGTTGCACAAAGACTTCAGTTAAGATTAAGATAAATCTTATTTGCTATTGATTCTGAACAAGGAAGAAATGTTGGATGATGATGATGAAATGATGGATTGCCATGAAATATGCTATAGACATTCATGCCCCTCTCAGGATGGATTGTGTCCCATACATTCGTTTGAATCTACTTCCAAATGTCCATTTAAGGTCACTGTATTTCTTCAGTGTCTTTCACAGCTGTCAAATGATCTGCTGCCCTTTCTAGCTGGCGTGCTAATGTGCACTGGATATGTGAGTGCAATTAATGCACTGGACCGACATTCAAATATAATCAGATGTGCTTCTGAAACACTTCCAGTGGACTTTTGGACCACTCTGGACACTGAGGAGAACCAGAATATGATTTAGTCATAATCAGTGGAAGAGGTCATATCCATTAGCTTCTCCTGTACTTGGCATGCAAGCATGCTAAATTAAGATGGTGACCATAGTAGAACTACAACTAACAATTGTTTTCATTATTGATTAATCTGCAGGTTATCTTCACTATTATTCGATTCATTGTTTAGTCTGTAAAATGTCAAAAATATTAGTGAAAAATGCTCATCACAATTCACTCAAATACCCCAAAGTGTCCAACCAACAGTCCAGAAGGACTCTTCATATACAATTATAAATGACAAAGAAAAGCAGCAAATCCACATATTTAAGAAGCTGGGACCAGCAATTGTTTGACATTTTTTTAAACGATTAATCGATTATCAAAATAGATTGCAATGAATTTCCTTTAAATCAACTAAACAATACCTGCTAAACAGTGTTTTTCATTGTGAACATGTTAGCTGGCTGATATTAACATTTAGTACCACTGTACAGCCTCACGGAGCTGTTACCATGGCTATAGACACTTAATGCTATAAACCTACAAAGCAGCAGCAGAATTCACTCTCTAATGATATTAAATAAAGCGGATGAGGAAAATCATTTGTTGACTCACTATATGAATTGGAGTTGAGTGTCCTTCACACTCACAGTGGCCATTCAGGCTTTAATGGCTAAATAAAAGCAGTGGTGATGCAGCCTGTGAGAGAACTGAAACCTTCCCCGTGCTATCATGACATGCTCTCCCTCTCTCTGTTGTGCCTTGTGAAAGTTGTGCCTTAAAAGGACCTTATACATAAAAAACATCGATGAGTGAAGCAGTAGCATAAAGTACTCACTACATTACAGGAGTAAACCATCGATTGAGCCATATTGTCCTCTGTTTGAAGCTTGTCTACAGCTTAAATCAATCTGTAGACAGTCTTTATTTTTGTTTAATTGTTTGACTTGTAAGATAGAACTGGCCCCTCTGTAGACCAGTCTAACATGTCTTTATGCAACCAGCCCCAAAAACTGAGTCATCAAGATAGCTACACAGTCGAGTAAAAATAAGCTACTCCTGTATGGTGAATGAGGGCAATCCATAGAGTTCACGTTGCAGTTTGTAGTTTGCCACTGAGATAAATTGTACAACAGCATCACTGTGTGTGTGTGTGTGTGTGTGTGTGTGTGTGTGTGTGTGTGTGTGTGTGTGTGTGTGTGTGTGTGTGTGTGTGTGTGTGTGTGTGTGTGTGTGTGTAAAAGTGAACCAAAGTTGAATTCACTCATTAAGATCCCTCCATATGAATCAAGTTTGTTGCAACATTTTGCTGTCATGTAAGCATGATCTGGCCTATTTGACATCACATGTATTGAGTTGATGGGCTTAATCATATGTACAGTATTAGTTGCCTTTTATGTTAAATGTAGTCCTTAACCTTTCTGGCCTATGACCCTTTTTGCTCCCCAACTGCTCTGCTTTTTAACTAGCTGCACTTTAATATACCACAACATCATACAATCTGCTGACATGCATTTGAACTGTGACTGTGTCAGTGTGACGTTGTGTGAAGTGACATCTAAGTGTATTTCTCATCTTTGCCTCAGAACTTTGTTTTCAATTCCACATTTGTTTTCAACAGATAAGTTTCATGTTTGAAATGGAGATTTAGCAGCTCGGAACCAAATTACATATGGTTGCTATTGAAATGATTGCCATTTTGATATTCAGTAGTTAACTTTGTCTAACTTAAAGCTAATCAAATAAATGATTAAATACATAAGTAAAGACTATTTTCCTGGCAGTGTAGTGAAGATCAGGGGCCTTAAACCCAAATGACCTGCGGGTCACTGTCCATGTTGTTCTCTCCTGGGAGTTCCAGATAAATCATTTCCAACAAAACCAGGATAGTAATCTGTGGTCATGCAATAATAATTTGTCTGCAATAGTTCCAAATTCAGTTGTCTGATTCTTGACATTTCTAAACTGAAAAATAAAAACATTGCTTCTGCAAAACAAATCACTTTTCATTTCATATGTTATTAATGGCTATTTCACTTCCATTCTTCTTTGTTGTAATGCAGTGCCTCAAATTTGACCTTTTAGTTTTAGTCAATCTTAATACATGTATCCTTCTGAAGGTTGCTGCACATGGGGAGTGGTTGCCAGTGTCTGCATGAAGACTTTCTGATGAGTCCCAGTTCAGCACCATGGTAGACCCTGGCTGAACATTGGGGGTGAAGTAATCATTCAACTGGCACACAGGGTCCATTACAGACTAGTAGACCAGGTTCATCCATGCATAGCCATAATGCCCCTCAGTGGGCTGATGGGTAGTTGTAACAAATGCTTCCTGTCAAGGTGCAAAAACCATTGAGGGATATCAATCAGATGAAACCATGACTGCCTGTCCTGCTACACTCACAGTCAACACATGAATGAACTCAAATGCAGCAACTGTAGAGGGCATCCACTTGAATCATGAAGAGATCAGAACAGTAAATTTAAGTACGGCACTAAACAAGCCTTTCTATCAGTACTTCAAAGGGGCTTCCTTGTTGGTTAAGCCATGCAATCTGTTGGAAACCTACAGTTTACAACACAGTGGACCTTGAGTTGAGACTGTTAACCTCCGCCAAGGACGTTATGTTCTGACTGGTGTCAGTCTGTTGGTTTGTTTGTTGGTTGCTTTGTCAGCAGGATTACACAAAATTTAGTGAATGGAATCCCACAAAACTTGGATGGAGGATGGGTCTTGACTTTTGGTGCGGATCCAGGAATCCAGGTAAGTTTGATATTGGATTGGGACTGTTGAGCCTTGGTGGAGGTATGTGTGCCATTCTAGATTCCTCATGTCCAGTCTTTGTTAAATGCTACATTAGATGGTTGATGATCTGACTATGCGGTACATTTTGAAGTTGTACACTGATGTTTCTGCATTGGAGTTAATTTTATTAAGGTGTCATCAAATGTTTTACCCACATTTACAGACGCAGAGTCAGCATTATTAGTGGACTGTACGACTTCAGTCTACAGGTGTTTATGGTTGCATACATCAGTACTGATACTGGGGGTCTATGGTTATTATTGCAGTTTTAACTCAGGAGCAACTTAATGATCAGGGTCATTATGAGATGTCATTAGCAGAATTTTAAATCTATATGATGGAATATCTATTGGTTAGTTTCAGTTAATGTTCCAGTTTTGTGTATGCTGTCATGTTTCCCCAGACTGTACAGTAATTAAATAAAGACATTTACATTTAAATAAATGTATTAAATATATACAAAACATTTTTTTTAACATTTTAAATAGATACATTTTGTTCATTTAAGCTCATGAACAGCAACAACTTGTCTCTGGCATAGTCAGCTGTCACATGTTGCTTTAAAAACTTATGCCCTATGTTATGCAAAGATGAGGCAAATAAGGGCTGAAATTATACTGTAAACGTGGTCAAATGTGAACATCACTGATTTTCATACAGCATGGTACTGACAACCAACACTGCACTCAATGTGTTACATTACCAAGGTCCAGGTTACTTTGCATGCTGGTTCACTGGTAAGAATTACATATAACTAAAATAGCCATCACACCTGTACTTTTTCTGCAGCGATGAAGGCTTGTAGGTCCAGAAACTGGCCCATTTAGACACCTAACTGCAATTGGAACACATCAATGACAATAACATGTTCCTTTTCTTTACTCCACTGAAAGAGTTATATCCGATTTAGAACTGTTCTGTCCCCGTCACATTATACTGAGCCAGCCGACTTAACTGAAGCCTGCACAGGGATATGCAAGTGCAAACAAAACTCAAGTCTGCACCTTTGTAATGAACAGGCTTGCTGTAGTATTGAAAATTAATTAAAATATGCGATGGAGTCAAGTACACTAATTAATTATTAATGAAACGTTTTTAAACACTATACAAGGAACTTTTAATTCTGATGCTTCATATGACCTACATAAGCAAACCACCCGTGAGAAGATTGGCTATTTCTATATAGTCAATGATTATTATCATTATTCTTAATGCCAGTCACCGGGTCAGATTATGAATAATCCAGGTTTGATAAATCCTGAAATTAAGATGAGGATGAACTAAGGAGTGTCACAGCCTGAGGAAAGAAGCTGCTTTGTAGTCGGGTGGTGCAGCGCTTAAACAAAGTTTATGTCGTTTCACCATCGACACCTTTTGTCCAACAAAAATGAAAGTTTCTTTCTTTTCTGCTTTAACTTTCAATATTAATATGACTGAAGAATGCTGGTATTTCAGAGCATCAAGCTCCATCCATTAGGACGATAAACTCACATGCAACATAATCATACACGCTGTTAGATGATGACTGATGATGACACATGGAGCAGTCATCATTTTTTACTGCAGCAAATCTGGATTTATAACAAATGTAATACATGAAGTGTGTGTATAGATGACAGCTATCAGTAGAAGGTGTACAGTCGCACAGTGGTGGAGTGGTGCTCAGAGAAAGGCCTGATAACAGAACAGTAGCTGATCTGTACATCTGATAAGAACTCAGTCTTTACATGCCAAACATTAAGTTCATCTTCTCGTTTCTATACATTTTTTATTACAAAATCAGGAATCTGTATTATGGATTCAAGCATAAAAAAATGTGTTACATACATGAAATAAAATTATTCACTAATATCTGAGGTGGATGTCAAAGGCGAGCTGTTGCTGGTGATGTCTCTGGTTCTGGTCTAGACTCATCTGCTGAGGGACTCTCTGAGCTGCTCGTACATCTTCTGGTCCTGCAGGGAACACAGACAGTCACTGCATGTTTGGTTTTGACACAGAAACAAAAGCCTGAGCAGCTTTCAAAGAATCCAAAACAAGGATGTCCACCCTTCTCTCAGTTTCACTTCTCACAACAAACAACAGCTGACTGATTGTCTGACTGATTAGCTGACTAGGTTTTGATTGACAGTGAGATAGAGGACTCTGTGCTTCCTCACCGCTGTCTACACTAATACTTGTTCTGGCGTTTAAGTGTTCTGTCTGTAAAGCTTATATGATTATTTTCTGAGGGTATGAAGGAATTTGGAGAACACATCCACAGTTTAATGTTGCAGTGTTTACTGTGAGACTGGTCGGACTGGTTCTCCTTGCTATTGGATAACAGGAGGGTAAGGAGAGAGATCTGACAGACAGTATATTATAGAGCTGCCAGTGACACACACAGTGTTATTATTTGAAGGATCTGGAATGTTATCAGAGTATTGGACACATAATAAACCACTGCATTATTAAATGAGTTGTTAGTAATAATGTGAGCTGGGTATTGAACCTGAATAGTTTTATTGTATTGACTGAAATGTGTCTCTGTTGGTACATGGTGTCAAAATCTGTCAAATACCAATATTTTGCATCTGGACATTCAAAATATTGATCAGATCTTGATTTTAAATGAAAATATTTCCGTTTTAGACTCTATTCTATTTCATTATTAATATTAATTCATGAATTATAGTTGCTTTCAGTTCATCCTTGAGTCCACTTAGACATTTGTGCCAAATTTGAAAGAAATTCCCTAAACGTGTTCCTGAGATACAATGTTCATGAAAATGGTATGGACAGACGGACAACGCTCAAACATAATGTCTCTGGCCACGGCTACTGCTGGCATGGAGGCATCAAGAGTTCTTGTACTACGGCATGTATACACGTTTAAACATAAGGAGTGCGAAATTCAGGTACGATATTGTACTAGTATCAGATACACTAAATGGTACCCAGTGTTAGCTGGGATGTTAAGCTAATAATTTCAACTTTATTTTAAAAACACTTCCAATAATAAAGTATCACAATGCTAGTAATTAATACAATAAATTTAAGGGATGCCACAGGTAGCACAGTGGTCAAAGCTGAGGGACAGTACGTCTGTGCATCTGTGCATCAGTCTTAAATAAGCATCAACAGCATCAAACCTCCCAGGAACAAAACTGGGCAATGCAGCCCTTTGAGAATAGTAGCTCCAGTTAAACTGCAGGTCATGTGACACACTCTGGTCCAGTAAAGAAACATGGATCATTCACCTTGTAATAAATCAATATGAAGCCATTAGATGGTGGAAGTCAGCTGCATAAATGTTGTCCAAGTCTTTTTAAACACACTGCCTCTCTGATGGCTTCTCCCTGGATGTGTTTATAACCTCTTGTCTGACTTTGGCCACTGTGCTGAAGGCCTTCGTCTGATCTGACTACATAGAAGTTAGCCTAGCTTCAGCCTGTGAGTCACAGCTAACATCTCCATTTTGTTTAATGGTTCAAATATGAATGCATGGTGATAAATTATAAAAATGAAGTGAAACAAAAAAGCAACAGAGTCTGTATGGTTAGTCAGGTAAACACAGTTCTTTTTGCCTCTTGGCTTCTTTATGACAGTGGATGAAAATGTAAAGTGGATGTCACAGTACCAACATCACTTGTACCTGTAAAAGCTCACAGGTTAGACCAATACTTTGAAGATATTTAATAGTTTCTTTACTGTTAACAAATCTATTCAGGTTTGACATGACACACAGCAGCTTCTGTACTGTTTATATTTTCTTACCTTTTTAGACACAGATGGACGGACTTTCTTGAAGGCATCATCCAAGTTCTGTTTGCTCACTCTGATGTCAGCGACGGAGCCAGATGAGTATGTGTGACCTATGTGTAACAATACACACACCATCAAGTCAATGAAGATAATTATCCAAAGAGAGTTAAAGTCAGCACGAGACTCAGTTCTGGCTGCTTTATGACACATTCTCATATTAACATCCACGTGCTCATTACACTGTAATCAAATTCTGGGACTTTTCAATGAATTTCTAGGCCAAATTCCCCCAAACTCAAGGACCCAACAGGGCATAGTTTGAGCCAAGGATAAAGGTTGTCATGCTTGTCTGTTAGCCTAGAGAGGAGACACACCGTCTATTCTAAAACCAACTGGCAGTCAGTGCAAATGAGCTGAATATGGGTGCTGTGATCTGTCTGTCTACAGGATTCTGGATGACTTGAAGACATGAGCAGGCTTTGAGTTGACTCTGTTTACTATGAATAAAAGAAAGACAAGATGAAGGAAACTGAATTGTCACAGTTTTGACTTGACTGGGAAAAACTGCTTCAGACTAAAACAGGATTATTTGTGCAAATGAGCTGAATATGGGTGCCGCCAAACTCTCATCAAACTGTTGAAACAAGGCAGTGTTGATAAACTCTAAACCACGATTCTGTTACTGCCTACTTCTGCCTGAAATGTTTTCAGAGACATATTTTAGTCTACTGTTCTTAGCTTGTGAACAGGTAGTGGCTGCCATATTGTTTCTGTATTGTGAAAATGGAGGCTGAATTAGCTCCCATTAAACTTTAAAAGAAGGCAGTGCTGATCAAATATGAACCACTGTCATGTTAATCATCTATTTTTCTCCTCCAATGTTTTTATGTTTGTTACAAGCTGGGCGTACAGTTTTTCTGTTTTAACATGGACTCCAGCCAAACCCAAGCACTGCCAACTTGCAAGTGCCTCAGGCATCAGCACAAGTTTTTATTGGTCCGGTGCAGTGCCGTGCATTCTGGTTGTTGTACGTTTTTCTACCTTTGGAGCAAAAGGGAATACACCAAAGCCCCTTTTTCAATGTTTTTTTCTGTTTATGTAGCACCAGCATAAAATAATATTTGTGTCTTTCTGCTAAAAACCACCTAGTTTTATTTAAGGGATCATCTTTCCAGGGGTGAAGTACATCTTTGAGTGCTCTGAAAGTATTTTTCTAAAAACAGGACTGAACTACTTTATAAACATGCAAATCAAACATAAGATAAGACTTGAAGGTAAACATCACAGACACCAGGTTTAATTGAAGGTGTCGACCTGGTATGTAGCTAAATTATTTCTAATAATATCCAAATCTGAAAAGAGAAAACACTATATATTTCAATATAATATTCAAATGTACTCCATTGTTACTCCCACACCTCAAACTGTTAGTTACATATTTAAATACTAAGTACTATACATCTGTGCAGGGGCAGGTGTCAAGTTACCAAATGAAGAGGCTGAGGAATGCTGCGACTTCAGGTAGGCCCTCAGGGCATTCACAGACGCTTCCCTTACTAACGCAGTCAAGTCAGCACCACTGGAAAACACACACACACACACACACACACACACACACACACACACACACACACACAGAATGTGTGTGGATTACATTTTATTCGGTTTGTCATATTTACAGATCAGTGCTTCTGCATTTAGTCAGTAGCAAATTCAACTTAAAAAAAACATGTCTACTGATTCAAGCAAGTTAATTTTTCAGAAAGGGAGGAGAAACAGTATGGAGATTTCAGGGGGGTATTCCAGAAAGGAGGTTCAACAAACTCTGAGTCTAACCCTGAACTCTGAGTTGACTCACCCTGTGAAGTGAAACTCTTAGTTTTCAGTTCCAGAACAGCTGATCTGAGTTAGGTAAGTCGACTCTGAGTATGTAAACTCTGAGTTGAGCTCGTGCCTGACGACTAGTAAAAAGCCATCATCAATGGAGCTCCGATACTGTGATTCACCATGGCAACAGGGGAGAAAACAGGAAGCAGACATTTGCTGGGGGAAAAAAAGTGACACGGCTGCGGCCGTAACAAAAATCACTGACAGAGTTTTAGATGTGGCCGTCTTTTTATTTTGAATTTAACATCACTTTATTTTATATTAGCCTTTGAGGAAGTGGTTGAATGTTGTTCAATGTTTTATTTTATTTTATTTTAGGCTATTTTATTTTATTTAAATTGGCTGAAAATGAAATATAAAAACAGTCTCACGATGGCTCCTCACTTTGGTTTTATTTCACATAATAAACAAAGTAAAAGTTTATTCAGTGGATATTTTAACTTGTAGTAGCTTTTACCACCAACAGATGCTGTTTAACACACATCTGTGTCCTAACATCCTGCTGAGTAGATGAACATGAAGTGGTGCTCACCTCCACGTCCGCCAGAGGCAGAGGAGCTGGTCCTGAGTCAGCTCGCTGGGTGACCAGAGGCTGAGGGCGTCATTCACCCCCAGGACCCAACATTAGAGGCAGACACACACTTACTGTCTACAGATTGAACTAGAAGTCATTTAATCTTATACTCAATGCGGCGGCAAACTAGAAACACAGACTTTGAAATTACGTTGTTGGAAAAAATACAATAGGCTACTGATGGTTACTTTTGTAGCTATCTGTGGGAAATAAAGAAAGCCAAATGAAATGTGAGTTATTTCTCTTTTTCTGGCAGCTGGAAGGTGATTGATTAACCTGCAAAGTGATAAAAAAATAAATTAAAAAAAACGCAGAGGATTGCTCAGATCTGAGAGCACGTCAGCGAAGACGTGTAGCCTGATATTCGCTGTGCGGCCGGAGAATATAAATGATGGACTGATGAGGAGCGGTCTACTGTTCGGTTCAGTCCTCGTCAGGGAGTGAGAGCTCATCTAAATGAATCTAAATTCTCCTCCTGGTGTAAAACTATGTGAATTATTTCTGCTTCAACATGATCGGACTGAGAAGGAACGGACAGCCACTGTCAGACAGCTCCGTCAGACACAGGGTTTCTTCAGGTAAACCTGCCAGTGAGCAGGTTAGGTTCACAGAGTCAGTTACCGCAGTAACAGGCCCAGAGTCTAAGTTACCTCTCTTTCTGGAACTGAAAACTCAGAGTTTCTCTCATCTCAGGGTTAACAAACTCTGAGTTTTCACAAAACCCGCTTTCTGGAATACCCCCCAGTTGGTGTCTGAGGACAGCTGGTGTTTCCAGCAGAGACTTACCTGAAAGAATCGCAACGCTCATCAGAGGCGATCTCTTCTAGACAGACATCCTGCTCCAGTGGAGGTTTGGTCCCGCCCTGTAACATAAGAATCCTGAGTCACACAAGATCAACAGCTGTTTCATCTCTGTGCAAAGCTAGGCTAACCCCATGTCAGACCATCTTTGAATGAACAAAGACTAGGAGGTAAACGGACACTGCTAGCCTAGCTGCTTCACCTCCCAGTGACACAGCTCTATTGGATGATAGAGTCACTTTTCTGGCTGCCTGAACTACTAGGTTGTGGTTGATCATTCTGACCTGATGCTGCAAGTTACAAATGTAGCCACAGGATCAGCTTAAAGGCTTATCAGTTACCAAGGGGGAAAAGAGGTATTTTGCTCCCAAACATTGCACAACTGTTTCCAGGTGGCACAGGTAAAACCTTAAGTAAGCTTTTATAATCCCTTTACACAAGGAAGTGGATAGAGAAGGCATGCAAAACATCATACGATATTCAGTTGACACTGAGTTGAGTACATATATACAATATATATATATACACACATATATATATATATATAAACACACACACACACATACATACATATATACATAATAACATAATACACACACACACACATATATATATATATATATATATATATATATATATATATATATATATATATATATATATATATATATATATATATATATATATATATATATATATATATATACACACACACACACACACACACACACACACACATATAAACATATATATATGCGGCATTATATGTATACCTGTACTGCTTTTCTAAATAAAAAATAAAATAATTAGGGCTGTCAATCAATTAAAATATTTCATCTCGATTAATCGCACGATTGTCCATAGTTAACCCGCAATTAATCGCAAATTAATCGCACATTTCTTATCTGTTCTAAATGTACCTTAAAGGGATTTTTTTACGTTTTTAATACTAGTATGTTTTTTATTATTGCAACAATTCAAAACAATGACAAATACTGTCCAGAGTATTCTCCAGAATAACCTCAAAGCAACTGCGTGCTCAAAAAATATGCTGAAAGCATAACATGGTAAACTCAAGCCCAACAAGCAACAACAGATGGGCATACTGACCTGAGTGTAATATTCCTTAGTAATACTAACACAATGTAGTGTCCAACTTGTAAAGGTTAACTATCGACCTGTAAGCTGCAGCCACCCATTAGCGAGGGGAGGAGGGCTCTCTGCATCAGCTGTGTGTTTGGTCAGTAAGTGGTATTTGAGAGTCTAAGTACTCCGGTGGTAACTCAATTCACATCAACAGTAAATGCAAATAACTTTGTTCTTGTGGAGAGAACCATCTGGCAGGATTTGAAGCTGAACCTTCCATTCAAAAGATGCTTTTCTTCATCCAGTTCTGCTCAAAGAGGTTTGTTTCTGCTTGCCATCCACGTTACTGCTGCATCACTTCCTGAATTCCCAAACTACGGAGCAGGCCGAGGGTCATAATGTGCGTGCGTTAATCGTGTGTCAAAGAAATATAACGACGTTAAGAGGAATTTGCATTGTTGCATTATTATTGCGTTAACTTTGACAGCGCTAAAATACTTTTTTTTTTTTTTTTCCAAATCAAGCTAGGATCACATATGGGTAATTATTCATTTGTATTTACTTTACCTTAGTAATGGTGAGCAGAATGGCATGGCGGTCTGCTGGAGGAGGCAGACCCACATACAAGGTTTTATCTAGACGACCTGGCCTGAGTATGGCAGGGTCGATAATATCTGGCAAGAGATAAGACAGTGACAGTCATTGAGTGTTTACAGGAGCAACAGATAATTAATTAAGTTTGAAATCCAAGTTACATGTTAAAACAATAGTGCTGGAAGAATAGATGGATCATATATACATATATACTACTAAAAAACCAATACAACAATGTCTAAATACTCCCTTACAAGCATTCAATATGCTACTTATGTAAAAGTACAGATGTATAAAAGTGTAAAGTAGCATAAAATGGAAATAATAAAGTACAAGTATATCAAAATTATCCTAACTGCACAACTTAAAATGCTCAGTTAATTTCCATCACCGTTAAAAAGTGCCCTAAAAAGACAATTCTTCCAGCTCTCTCATTCCGATGAACCAAGAGGTGGAATCATCTGAGCCGGGTTCAGACTCCAGTCAGCCTCTGATACTCTGAGGTTCAGGTCTGACTGAAGCTGGATTTGTACCTGGTCTGTTGGTTGCAGCCATGATGAACACCTGCCGTCGCGTCTCTAGGCCATCCATTTCTGTGAGCAGCTGGTTGACCACCCGCACACTGGCTCCTGACTGAAGACACACCAGCACTCATCATACACACATGCAGTACCTCTCTACGTCACAACAAAAACAAGCTGCATGAACAGTAACTATAAAGTAGATCACATGGCCACCCTTATACAAGGCCCTTCTTGCCTTCCTATCAAAGATTTCTGGGGATGCCTCTGCATTGTTGCTTCAATGATAATCACAATCTCGGATATGAGACATATTGGCTTGAGCTACCTGTGGGAAGAATGATTATGTAAGAGGCTGTGCATTCTTGGGTAAAACTTCTGTTTACACTGTCTACTTTTCTCTTTACAGAGCGCGCCATGTAAAATCAAATTTTCCATAAATGTACATCCAGTGCCTATCAAAGCTCTACCAGACTCCTCATTCCTCTTTATTTTTAAAAATTCAGTAGGAGCGAGGACATTTTGGCTGCTCCCAACTTTTGGAGAGTCCTTTAAGGGGCTGTTTGAGGATGTTAGAATTACATTTGGGGTAAAAGGGTTGAGGTAAGGCATTCAGTTTTGATGTTTAAGGTTAGGGTAAGGGGCTAGGGAATGCATTATGTCAATGAGGGTCCTAACAAGTATAGCTGTACAAACGTGTGTTGTGAATTTTACAATAGAATCAAAGTCACATTGAGAATTTTCACTTCACCCTCAGAAGTAGGCTTATTTCACTCATTTGAGCTGAAAAGATTCAGACAATATTAACATCAGTACTGTCAGACACTAACCAGAGCCCGACTTTTTAGGCAGATGCCGGCACAGATACCGATATTAGGGAGTAAAACATTCTGATATTGATATATCAGCCGATAAACACACACGTTTTACAACGATAGCTCTAATGTGGTAATCAAACACAAAAAACTTGCCCCAGGCATCTTTTCATGAATGATATCTTTCTTTCTAATAATAATAATAAAGCTTTCATATCGGTGTATATCGGACAACATATAAGCAGATATGTAATATATCTGTGATAGGACAACACTGGCTGATAATATCGGCCAACCGATATATCGGTCGGGCTCTAACTGTAATACTTCCTCTTCCATCACGACATCACCTGCACCAAACGCCACATCATCAGCTTCACTACAACCTGCTCTATAAAGCCATCAGTCCTGGCATGGAACAGGTTTAAAGCACAGTTTGATCAGCAGCACAATCCCACCACCGGCTGATCTTCATGGAGGGGAGCCCTCTTTAAATAGGCCCTCCTGTGGTTTTGTTCTAAAGTTTTTTTTCTTGATCCTTGGGTGAGTATCATTTTCAACTACAGTGGGCGCTAAAAACAAGTAGAGAAAGATTTGACTGATTTACATGCCAGCGCAATACCTTTGTTTATCAAAACCAGAATTTTACAGCATCAAAACCAGAATACAATTTTTTCTTTTTTTTCTTCTTTTTAGAAAATCCTGTCATCTTTTTTGTTTGTCTGGCTTGTGTTTATTTGCTGGACATGCTATCATAATTGTATTTTTTTTAAAAATGAACACATTTATTCAACACTAAATTAAGAAATGAATTAAGAGTTAAGAGTTATTGGTTTTAACATTAGAGGAACTACAGGTGTGTAATTGAGTTTAAATGAAGGCCAAGTTCGATGAGGATGCGGTCCCATGTCATCATATAATGTATAATAGGTGCCCATGGGTCAGAGCGTGAACATGTTGACAGGTGTCACAGCTAGTGTGATCCCATCGCAAAATGGTCTCTAATTGAGTTGTTTACTTACAGTGCAGTGCCTGTACTTACAGTGCTTATAAAAAGTATTCATCCAATACTTAGGCAATCATTTATTTTACATTATACATTTGTAATATATGTTTAATTTGGTTGCCTGTTACAATAACTTCCTATGGGAAACATCAGATGATACATCAGAGAGTGGGGAGGGAAGTCGGCAAACGTGACTAAATGTAGTGTGGATAAAACTTTAAAAGATTACAAGTCACATCAGCAACGGTGGATGTGGAACATTGACTAAAACAACTCCCATGATCCTGTCAGTTTCAGTTAAGTTTGCTTTTGATAGTCCAACACCCATTAACCAATAACTAAATGGTTAATAATTAGAAGAAAAGCAAAATGACATAAATTACAGGAGGTGCTTTCTATTTAGTTTGGTGCTCCAATGACTCAATGAGCTGCAGCACACTGTGTCAGCATCTCAGCGAGGCTGTGCAGCATGCAACAGATGGAGAGGCTCCGAGTGAGGAGCACACTAGTCTCACATAGTTTCCACAATCTGTTTTGTCACTGTGTCAGCGCTGGAGAAAGGAGCACACTGGACTGCACCTCCCAGTCAGCACTGATGAAGTGGCTGTGAGCCATTGGCAGACATGGCAGCCTGGTGTTAGTTCAATTGTAGTACTGGCACTATGCCGTACCACATTACCAACAAACTGGTAGCATCACACATTTTATCTTACATTTGAATTTGTGCCTTTCTGGTGAAAATGCTACCACACTAAGCTTCTTTCTTTCTTTCTTTCAGCACGCTTCACTTTTTACCTCAGACTGCTCTAGTGGAGCAGTTAGCAGACAGTGCATCTGTGTGCAAATTATCTTATGGACTAACATGCATAACGGCTCAAAAATGTTCTCAGCGGTTTTGTTTTGATTGAGAGCCCTAGGGGCAGAAATTACATACAAATGGCCACAAACTAGCAGCACATGACTCACATCGAGACATCATTGTTTTGAAAGCCTCCACCCGATGTCAAGTTGTTCAGAACTCTCCAAAACAACACATTTCTATTTCACAAGCAGAACCCCTGCTACTAAAACACTGACTGCTTTCTGTGTCTTTATGCTTGCATCTAGTGTATGCCAATGGTGTGGCCAGAGTGTTGCACTGAAGAATCTGATGTCTTTGTCATGGATTCACTCAGACCTCATCTCAGACCTCTCACCTCATGGCCTGAGCGGCGAGGACACAGAGCATCGATCTCATCGAAGAAGATGACACAAGGAGCTGAGTTGCGTCCTCTCTGGAAGACCTGTCTGACAGCCCGCTCACTCTCTCCCACATACTGTAGAGAAACACACAGATTCAGTTGCAATCAGTTCATTCTCTGTCAGGCCTCTCTGATACATGGTGTGGCGAATAAGGATAATAAGAACAAGGATAATGTATTGCTCTAAAATCTGTTGCAATATTTAGAGTGAAGATGTGAAGAAAATAACACAAGGAAGAAAACTCAATAAAAGGGAGCAGAGTCTGAACAAAACATGAAGGTATGCAGAAACACCAGCTACAGGCTCACTGATGTGATGCTAGCAGAACAAACTGAATGAGCCCCTTACAGGCAGAGGCTAAAAGCTGATAAGGGAGCGTCTGTTGGTTGCACTAAGATCCAAGACCACACAATGCAGCCATGCAAAGACAGCCTGCACTACATCAACATGTTCCTGCAGCTCAGTGACTCACCATGTTGAGCAGCTCTGGACCCTTGACAGAGATGAAGTTGAGGCCTGACTCATTGGCCACAGCCTGTCAGGAGACAACACAGTGAGACAACAGCCAGCTTCACTCTCCATTTGTAAAGACAGATTGAAATATTGGTCTAGATGTCAGTGGCTAAGCTTTGAAAAATCTGTCCGCACATTTTGATCCAACTGTTCCTGGTTTTAGGCAGAGGAACACAAACATTTTTTTAAAAGGTCAAATATTGTCCCAACTGAGATTTTCTGTCTTTTTTTTATTATAAAGCAGGTCTGGGTGCTACGTAAGTACTGTGAATGTATCAAAAGGTTTAACACATGAAGAAATAAACAGCCTGTATTCTGAAACTATCCCTTCAATCTTCAGGACTGCTGTAAGGTTGTAATGTCACAACTATACAGCCACTGCCTTCAGCCACACCCCCAGCACTTCTACTGCTGCACAAGAAACGGTTCCAGCATGCAACTCCCCCTAAAACTACAACTAGTCATTCTTACATTTCTGTTTCGTCTGTGCTGTTTTCTGGGTTAGTAGGTGTATTTTTGAACTTTCACTAAGCAAGGATAACTGTCCTGATTCCAGATCTGTACTAAATATATTAACATGACTTTGCTATTAATTGTCTCATTTAACTCCCAGAAAGTGTATTTCACAAAATGTTTAACTATTCCCTTACAAAGTACCAACCAGACATGTGGCTTAAGTTATTTGGTCCGAGTCTCAAGTAAGTTCCTATTCATTTTTCTTGGGCAAGTCATGTTAAGTCACAGGTTGTCTCAGGTCAAGGCCAGTCAAGTTCCAAGTCAAGTCACCTGCCCCCCATAATGACAATTGGTATTATAACATTACAATTGATATTCAGTGAAATTATTCATTTCTCAATTTCTTCTTCAATACTTCATTAAAATATTGTATTCCCAAATTAAATGTAATGATAATCAGTGATGGAATATAACGAAGTACATAACTCAAGTACTTACCTTGAGTACTTAAGTACAATTTTTAGTTACTACTTTAGAGTATTTCCAATTCCTGTTACTTTATACTTACTCTCCACTTCATTATGGAGGCAAATATTTTACTTTTTATTCACTACATTAAATGGTAAATGGACTTGCATTTCAATAGCACTTTTCCACTCTTTACAACACCCGTCACATTCACCAATTCACAAACACATTCATTCACTGATAGCAGAGGCTGCCATGCACGGTGCCGACCTGCTCATCCGGAGCAATTTGGGGTTCGGTATCTTACTCAAGGATACTACTAATTTATTGACTATCAGATTAAAAAAAAAAAACACTGATCCAGATAATCAGAAACCGACAAGAGACAGACAAGTCACTGAAGTCACTATGTCTCAAGTCAAGTCCCAAGTCTTGAACCAAGTCCAAGTAGAGCCTCAAGTCATTCATTTTTTGTCAAGTCAAGTTGCAAGTCATCAAAACAGTGACTCTAGTAGACTCGAGTCCAAGTCACAATGACTCGAGTTCACATCTCTGGTACCGATATGTATAACATGTTATGCATGAATTATCTTTTTATTTGTCTCAAAATGCTTTATATTTATTATCAAAGAACTTACAGGTGCACAGAGCTCTATGAATATCTAACAGACTAACTCTCACCTCTCAGAAGAGTTTTTTTAGATTAAAGTCAAATTTTCAAGTTTTAACAGGTCTATGAATTTAAGAACATACTTTAACAGTAAATAAATATTAGAGCCGTCTATGTCAGACTAAAATGTTAATTTAGGCTAGATTTTCATTATGAATAATTTGTGAAAATGTGTGGTGAGCTGGTGAGCTGAGCTCTGTCTATAACAGAATACCAAATACTGCCAAACATTTTACAGTAAATTGCACTAAAGGTGTTCAAAGAAGTGACATGACTGTGTTACTCAGCTAACTATTAGGAATGATTGTGTTGGTGTGAAGGGGAACCTTGGCCAGCAGTGTTTTTCCACATCCTGGAGGTCCAGCCAGCAGCACACCAGATGGAGCGCTGAGTCCAAGAGCTTTGAACTGCTCTGGAGATTGCACCGGAGCCTGCAAGATACACACACGCACATACATGCACACGCACACAAGCACGCACACACACACACGCACAGACAGACAGACAGACAGACAGACAGACAGACAGACAGCTGTGTTATTCTGTGCTAACACTCAGAATATGCACAGTGACAGCCAGGTCACAGCAGGTTCAGCCCACCACTGAACTCTAAAGAGCCCAGTCTGTTTATCTTGCAGCTATGGATAATGTCAGTCAGTACATGACAGTGACTTGTATCCAATAACAGGTGGAGAACCAGCCAGCACACAGATTGAGTGGCACGTTTATATTTTCTTCAGTATGATTCTATTATGCACTACTCAAAATTAGTTAGGTATATTGAGATATGTTGCATCAATGGTTTTACTCGTGTAAAAAAATAAAATGGTTTTGTTTGTTTGTGGAACTGCTTCAGCTCAGTTGTGACTATAACTTGAATGAGGGGTCAAACTCAAAACGCACACAAATATAGAAATTGTCATGGTCAACTGACATAAGCTGACTGAGCAGGAGCGCCACCTGGCTTTGGCCCGTATCAAGACAGGGAGTAGGCAAATTGATTTTGCTAATGGACACAACTACAGAGATGTCTGAGGGCTGTCAGAGGAACCAATGTGTCTGATCAGACCATCCAGAACAGGCTACACCACTATTTATAGAACGCCAGACGACCGTTGCATGTGACACCCTTGAATGCCAGGCATCGTCAGGCACATCTGCAGTGGGCCAGGCAACGTGTTGGTTGGACCATCCAGCAGCATTCCGCCCCAAACTTCATTTCCATCAATGACACTGCATCCCCAAATCGTGCTCCTGTGGTCACCGCGTGTCTCAAGTAGGTTGGTGGTGTCATATGGAATGGCCGGCCATGTCACCCAACCTGAACCCGCATAGAGCATCTCTGGGACCAGTTGAAGCATCATGTCTATGCCCCTGACCAACCACAACGTGACCTCCAGGAAGTCTGAGTTGCTGCAGAATGGAGCAACATGCTGCAAAATAATATCTGACGTCTAGTGAGGATTATGAACCAAAGGTGTAAGGCTGTCATTAATGCATGTGGTGGGAATACCGTTTTTTGACTTTGTGCTGATTATTAATTGTGAGGTCTGTGTCCACAGTTGGATAGTGGATATGCAATAACAGGCAAATGAAATGTGTCTCATTGTTTTTGGGGACCAAAAATATTCACAAAACAGAAAATAAAAATTCACATATGTCAGAATAAACAAAATATCCCAATATCCTGTAAAAATAATTTCGAGTAGCGTATATAAAAAGGGACAATGTCCTCAGTCATGGAATAAATCAACAGGACAATCTACACTAACAAGGTTTATTCTTTGCCCCTGCAGGACTTGATGGTCCCAGCAGGAGGTTAGCTGAGTCTCATTTGTGACAAAGTACCAAGTACAGGGTGATTGACTCACTGTCAACAAAATAAAAAGTTGAAGACTTTATATCAAGATCGCAGAGAGCACAGGGCAGAAGAAATGTTGGGGTCCAAAAAAATCCCTCCTCATCTATGGTAACAGTTTGTAAGGGCAAAGGCAAAGTTTGACAAATGATCCCACATTACTGACCCCATAGCCAGGAATTACATTTTTCTCAGTCTGGATGCTGGATGTTAAGTGTGAATAAATGTGGTGTTTACCAGTATGGCCATGGTGAGCTCCTCTCTGATGTCCTGCAGGGCTCCCACATCATCCCAGGTGACATCAGGCACGGTGGCGAAGCCCTCCCTCTTGGCTGAGGGTTGGACACTGGCCAGAGAGGCCTGGAAGTCTGACATGAGGATGGACAGGCTGGCCAACTCTTCCTCTGACAGTGTAGCAGTGTTCTTCAACAGGTGCAACAAGTGAAACAGCTCCCCCTGCTGGATTGAGAACACAACTCATCAGATAACACATGGGCACAGGAAATAAAAAACAAGCTCAAAACACAGAACTGGAAATGCCATCACTCTCAAACTGACAGGTACTAACATTTTGTTGGTAATGTTGAAGTTCAGCAACAGACGTACATTATCATGACAAATAGGCCCCACTCTTCAGTTATACATGTGAATATTTTTGTAACTTTTATTTATGGTTTTCATTTAGTTTTAAGGAACGAAAAAATTCGATTTTTTCTTTCTTTCTTTTTTTCCACATGATTTTGTGGTTGCACACATTCAACAGTTGTTGATTTTCTGCAGGAGGGCATCAAGGTACACAGCATTTTATCATTTCTCTTGTAATGAGCCTGGCTCAGAAAAGGCTTCCAATAATAGCATACAAAAAGAGTAACAATTATTTATATTTGAGTTATAATTCAGGACCCAGATGTTTTTATGACTTTTTGGGATTTTTTTAATCAATTAAAAGCCCTGTTTATTTGGTCAAACTTTACAGATTTGAACTTCAAATGATTGCAACTCCTGCTGCCATGACTGAGGCCACAGATAAGAAATCTACAAAATGAACAAAACCATTTGGGATAATGTAAGTACACAGTTCAACAAAATACACAATAAAAGTCTAATCCTTTTAAGATATTTACTGCAGAAATCTTACATATTATATCTTTAAGGATCTACAGGTTGCTTTGATACTGACTGAAAAGGAAAACTAATATCTGCCTTACAGATAGGAAAACACATTCAGAACGTCTAAACACAGCAGTCTTTATGGTTGGAAGTAGCTTAAAGCTTTTTTCTATCAGCATGGGAGTGAGTAGATAGTGACTGAATTTTCATTTTTGGGTGAACTGTTCCTTTGAGTAGAGTTTGTGAGATGTACTATCAAAGCTCCTCATACCTGCTGGTGATTCTGTCCCGACTCCTCCTGAGCTCCTGGGTTGACGTCTGCTGTCTGCTGCTCGCTGATCTCTTTTTCCGTCACATCAGCTTCGGTCTGATCTCTGCTTGGTAGCAGCTCTTTACTGGAGCTCTGGCTGTGGCTCTGTGACAGTCCTCTTGTTTCCAGCAGAACCCTGTTTATAGCGGTCATAGCAGCTTCACGGCACAGAGCCATAAGGTCTGCACCCACGTAGCCTGGTGTGAGCCTGGCCAGCTGCTTGTAGTCAAAATCCTCCGGCAACTTCAGCTTTCGACACAATGTCTTCAAGATCCTGACAGAGCACAACGCATTGGGTTTAAGTGTTCAAACTGTTTGAGCGTCAACAGAGTCAGAGACTGTGATCATCGAGTGGTGAATGCCTGAATCCCAACTGATGCACATATCCCTGTGTTTAAATCAATCCACAGGAAACATGATTTGAAAGTAATTCATCAACAAAAACTGACAAAGCCATGATATATATAATAAATTAAATATGCAGTTTATCTTGACTAAATAATTCAACATAATCTCTCAGTGCACAGTGTCAGTTTTCTGTCCATCCAGAAAACCCTGACTCTGAATTTATTTTTACTTCTCCTTCTCTGTTTTTTTTTTAAATTATCCAACCGATAAATTTAATGATAGACAATTAAAGGATTAATTATCACCCTTTCAATCTTTTACATAATAATGTGAATCCTCTTTTCTCTTTAAATATGTTTAACTGACCTGAGACGAGCTGCCTCGTCAGGAATCCCCAGGCAGATCTCTCTGTCAAAGCGTCCGGCTCTGCGGAGGGCGGGGTCCAGGGAGTCTGGCCTGTTGGTGGCACCGACGACAAGGACCTGTGCTGTCACTGTCAGACTGTTCAAGTCTGTCCGTACAAAAGCACCAGAAAAATGTTATCTCACCTGTGGAAGTCTAAAGTTTGCATGTGTTTAATACATGTACCAAACTGCATGTGCGGAGACCAGTAGTTTATCAATTATAGATCATCAGTTATTTAAATATCCGGTCGAAGGAGACCTGCAATTTCCTCTTGCAGCTTAAGATACATACCACTGCTTTGAAATGGCTCCAAGTGACTTTCTTGACTTGTTCAAATCAATGTGTTCTTTCAGCTCAATGCTGAGCACCTTAGATTTTCCCACTGTAGTGTTTGTGGCTGAGTCTAAGACCCCGTACACACGTAGCCGGGTATCTGCTAAAACGAATATATTTTTCTACGTTTGGACCTGTCATCCACATGAAAACGCATCATAAACGAATATTTAAAAAAACTCCGGGCAAAGTGAAGATTTGCGAATACTCCGTTTATGCATTTGCGTGTAGACAGAGATAACCGGAGTTTTGCGTTTTCGAACGTCACAATATGCGCCAAAACAACAACAAATCTGCTCTGACATCAAACGTGCGACCTTTGTTTACTGCAGAAGCATGGCTCCGAGTGCCTTGAAAACTGTGGTGGTGTTAACTATTGTGCAGGCGCTGTTTACCTCTTTGATTTTACAAGCCCAACTACTGCTCCAAGAGCACAGGCGACGGATAACATTGCGTGACAATTTCCGTATGTCCCGGTCCTCACTCCTGTCGCTGTCGGAGTTATTACGTCCTCATATCGAGGGGCAGTCCACTGTCATGCGATCACCCGTCAGTGTGATTGAAAACGCAGATGTTCGGTTATGTGTGGAAGGGTTTTTTTTCGAAAACGAGGTAGTGTGGATAAAATTTATTTTATAAACGGAGGGGGGGAGATATTCGGTTTTAAAAATACCCGGCTACGTGTGTACATAGCCTAATGGGTGTATCAGACAAGCTCTATTAAAATGGGCCCAGAAAAGTCAGCAGGTGTCATCAATCAGAATCACTCAGAAGAAGTTAAGAGGCCATGCTACAAAGAACAATTGATTCACACCACTTTCTATAATCACCTAGTTACTGTATGTCTATATTTGATCCAGCAGATTTGGTCACATTTTCAGAAGACCTATAATAAATTCATTACTCAACTAAACTTCATGAATGTTTTTGTGACAAAGTAGTTTGTGTTCACTCATTCCATCACAGAAACATGAGAGCTGTAGACATCATTGGAACTGAAGACTGCCATGATATACATGTTCTTTACAGTGTATGTAAACTTTTGACCACAACTGAATATATACAATATAATGAAGCTAGTCTTTTTGTCCTCTGGGCAAAGGCAGTGTATCCTACCATCCATGCAGGTTAGCAGCTGGGCTACAATCCTCCTCTCCATGTCTTTAGAGGCCACCTCTCTCTTAGGGGTGATGGCATCTATCTCATCTATGAACAAGATACATGGAGCAGAGCTCTGCAAGGGGAGGAAAGAACCAATGATGTTCAGAGACAAAGTCAACATTATGCATCATTCATTATTGATAACAACCCTAATACTAGTGTAAACTACACGTGTAAACGGGTACACGGATAATAAATCATTTAGAAAACCGTTTAGAAAAATCAATAACCGTTTACACGTCATTTTTCCTCTTCCTCGTTTATTTCTCACCAATATATAGGCCTATAGTATTTTTAGGGGTGATGATGTTGCCTGAAAGCTTCAGATAATAACATTAACTAACTATACAATTAAATGTTCCCACTAGTGCAGTTATCCGCATACATAATAGATGCATAGGGCACAATGTTACGTTGATACATAAAAAAACCCACGGCCACAGCCATTTGTGTTTTCAGACCAGCGAGACCACTTAAAGGCAAGACAGCTGCTGTATAGAATAGGCTGCGGAGGACTTGAGAAGAGCGCGGCACTCATCATCTTCTCCATGCGCAAATGTCGTCCTGCTGAAAACAAAAACTGTTAATGGCTTGTTAGTTTAGCCTTTATTGTTACGTGTTGTTGTACATTATATTGTTGGTTGGTGTTCTGTGTCGGCTTTTTACGACCTGATCACATATCCTCGCGTCTAAGAGGAGGAAAAAAGCATTTTTTTCCCCGACGGTTTTAGTGAATAATTGTGAGATTCCCCCTCTACTTTTTTAGCTTTGTGGATATAAAGGTGAAGTTTTTTCCTCTCACTTCAGCATACTTTGCCTTCTTTTTTAGTTTCTTTCTATCGCCAATTCCAGATTACTTTTACTATGAGACTTTAATGGGATTAGGAGGCGGTTGAATGGAGACAGAACCCTCTAGTGGTTATGTAGCGCAACTGCGATAGAAAGAGATCATAAATCTCCGACGTGTAACCGGGTACACGTCGGTTAGAAGCCCTGTGTACACGTGTAGAAAAAATTGTAAACGTTGACACCCCTAACTAATACAGTATGATCAAGAAGAATATACTGATGACAGCCACATATACTGACCACAGCCAGGTCAAACAGCTCTCTGAGCTTCTGTTCAGACTCCCCAGACACTCCAGACACCAGCTCAGGGGCAGACACCTTCAACATGGGCAGCTGTAGCTCCTGAAACACACAATCACACTCTTTTATTTAACAAATGCACAAAATACACTGAACTTTTATTCCTAGCTGGAAAATTTTTGGCCCAAACTGTTTAAAAAAAGGAAAAAAAAAAACCCGACCACAAATCCAAAAATCTGACTCTAAAGAATGAATCCTTAGTTAATGTGCAGATCTCCCCACTTGTCCTCTGTGGCTGACGACCGTGAGGTAGCGACGTCATTTCACTTGATGCAAACTGTGTAGTGCATGTGTCTGTGTGATAGATCTTATAGTAAAGATCTACCACAACACATGCAACAATGCAATCAATGCCGTAGACTAATATGAACAATAAGGCCGCTATATTAAAGCACTTTGGATATTAGGGTCTTAAGCTCAGTTGATAATAACCCTGATTGATTCTGTCATTGTTTAGCCAAGAACGGCCTCATACTGCTACCTGGGCTTAAAAAAACTCTTTGGATACGGTGAAATGTATGAGCATGCCTCGTCATAGTTAAGAAACCTGAGGGCCTTGTGACCTTTACACATATAATTAACTTTGTGCAACTGTACCACAGACCTGGTACAGTAATGTTTTGTTTCTTTGTATTTTTAGGTTTCAGGGAATGGGAGTTAATATATCTATATGTATATTATGTTTTAACCCTTTGTCCTCATTTGTACCCTTTGCTGAAACACAACAGTTAACTTTCAATGGTAAACTATTTTCTCCATGAGCTGGTGCAGTCCAGTACTCACCCCAGCCACAGCCTGGGCCAGCAGGGTCTTTCCACAGCCAGGAGGTCCATGGAGGAGAAAGCCCCTTGGAGGAGCCATTCCCAGCTGCTGGTACACCTCTGGGTGACGCATGTGGATCAGCAGCTTACACACCTCCTGCAACAATGTCAAATAGTGAAAACAGCTGGTGAAAACTACAATACACATGCAGAATGTAGCATACACTCAAGAGTCTTGTTATGTGGGATTAAACAATGTCTGACTTTTGGCGATTGCCAGCAAATTTCCTAGCAGCAACAAACAGTTGGAAGTAGGAAGTTTAAAGATACTAACCGTTAACGTTTCCTCATTACCTCCCACATCTTCAAACTTCAAAGAGGGATACTGCAGCTCTGGTGACTTGGATTTTGCTTAGAAGTAATTGATACAGAAAAAAATGACTTATAATGGAACATAGACCAGACTATTACAGAGATCACAGTTGACTGTGGGATCGACTTGTTAGAGTTATCTGTCAACAAAAATACATGTATTCATAAATAATGAAAGTTCAATATGGATTGCATTGTTGTGTGGCGTTCAATAATAAATTAGAAATATAAAGTATTTTGTAGTTAAATTGCACTATCTAGACGGAATAGTACCTTTCCTGTTCAGAGTGCGAGACTCAGTAGTGTCAGTGGAGCTCTTCATTCTTTTTTTTGACTTCTTGTGAGATTTCTCAGGCTCCAGCATGGACACATCTGTCTGCTGGAGACAAACATACATGGCAATCAGTGTGCGAGTTAGCCATCATCAGCTGAACGACAAAGTAAATGTCCACATGAAATACCAACAGTTGAAGGGTCACATTATCAGGTGGCCACACTAACTTTCATTCACTCTTCACTTAGTTTGTTGTTGTATTAAGTGGCATATTTTTGTAGGCAATGAAGAAACTCCTCCTTCACAGATGGAGTCGTATACGCTTCATTTTGACATGAAATTTTGAAGTGTGTTGTATTAGGATGACTGACTGCACCTTTAACTGTCCTGCATTTTGAGTACAGACATGCCCTCCATTTATACATAAGTACGTACGTACTGTACATACATACATGCATACATACATTTGTCTCTGCATTAGTTGGCTCTTCGTCACACAGGTCGATGAGGACGTTGCTTTTGTCAGGGCCCCTGCCTTTGTCAATGAACCATCCTCCTGCGGAGACCAGCGTGCCTGTGCTTGGAGTGGGGTTAGCTGTGCTAACAGTACTGCTGGCAGTGAGCTGATCACTGGGTGAGCAGGTGCTGGAGTCTGGGTTTCCTTTCCGGTACAGAGATGTCAGAGAGCTGTTCATGTGGTTGGTGGGCTGTGGATGACATAAAGCAGCATCAAGGTATGGTTAAATCTCACAGTCAACTAGAAGAACCCCCTTCACGCAAAGTTGCTATTCCTGAGCTATAACGTTGAATAATTGCCAGAACATTTTTTGCAGAATATTGTGATGTCAGACTGAAGCTTGACCTTTAGGAATTAAAATGTCTTCACTTAATCATTTTATCCTATTAGACATATGTGTAAAATTATATAAAAAAATAAAATAAAAATCATTTGTCATATGTATCATTTAACTTACCACCACTCAAATGTAATCAGTTCATCCTTAAGTCAAAGTGGACATTTGTGACAAATTTGAAGAAATTCTCTCAAGGCATTGAGAGATATCGCGTTCACTTGGACAGACAACCCAAACACATAATGCCTCCAGCCAAAGCTATCACTGGAGCAGAGGCATAAAAAGGTTTGTGGCTTTAATTTAAGTAACCAGAAAAATATGGAAAAATATACAAATTGATGCTTTGCACTGGCTATGCTGATTGACGATAACTCTTTAAGATCTTTAAGGTTTTGTCTGTAGGCTGACCAAGTTTGAAGTGGATTTTATTAACGGCCGAGGACGTAAAAGTATGACCCCTGAAAACTGTTAGGGGGCGCCATCGAGCCAATTTTGACACACTTTTGACACACAAAGTTTTTCAACATTCATCCTTAAAGTTTTAATATTTACACACAGAGTCGTCTTTCCTATCAGCTTGATGGTTTGGCATTGTGTGTATTTTGACATGATGTAGAACCAGATCAAGACTAAAAATGTTAAACATTAATAATCATTTCAATACCTAATTTAAAGGGCTGTGCAGTCTAGGTGGAGCCAAGTCCTTTCCGAGTGCTGAATGTATGGATATGTTTGATTAGCAATTGGTGTGGGTTATATAAGCTTCAAAACTCTATGACCAACTTGCTTCTACCATAGATTGCCCTCAGATGTAACCTTCATATAATTTCTTACAGTGTTCTCCAGAATATGATCATCACTCTCGGAGAATTCCTCTGAACTACTGCTGCCTTCCCTGTAAACACACACATTTGAATGGCATTAGTTGTATATTTAAATAGAGGATACAGTAGAGAGAGGGTCATAGAAAATAGCATAATCCTACTGGTTCAAACTAGGCAGTAAGCAGAGGGTCATTTACCCGGTGTCAGTGTGGTTGTGCTTGGCCCTCTTGGCCAAGTGTTTGCCCTCCAGATCATTAAGGTCAGACTCCTTTGTGATGGCTTCATACACTAGAGGAGAGGTAGATGGAGAAAGAAAAATCAGTGCTTCTCACAGTACATACTCCAAAACAAGCATTTGATCATGAAAGCTGGAATGGACTGGTTGGTTTGTGAGGCTGGAGAGGTCATGTGTGTGATTATTTTTGGTTTATCAGAATTACAGAGTATCACTTTAAATGGATGGGTCTTTTCTCCTACGATTGCATGGCAATAATTCCATCATCCCGACTAAAACTAAACCAAAACAATGGTCTTCACCCTCGTCCTGTCTGCCCCTCAATAGAACGCGACTCCAGTGTGAATTTAAAGTTTTAAACAATCACAGATGTAACACATCTACTGTCATCTACAGCGATCTACTGTCACAGGCCCTGTTCAGACCTTGTATTAACATCCATCCTGAGTGATCCAATCACAAGTGGACAGCTTTAGGTCCGTCAGTTCACACCTGGCATTAACATGCATCTTGACATGCGTTTCGAGTGACCACTTGTGATTGGCCACAATATTTTTAAAACAAAGAAAGAAATGTCTTCATGTATAATACTTGCTGAATTTACAAGAAGGCCCGAATAGTTAAAAATTTGTCATAGACAATGTTTCACAAATATTATAATGTTTCTCGTAACTCCAACAACTCACAAAATTGAGTCATTTTTAAGTCTGGGGTCTTTCGTAAAGGGTGACAAAGAAGTAGCCTATATTAATAACTGTTTACTGTATGTGTAAAATTTGACATGTTTGCTGTCAATAAAATGTCGTCTTCTTTTATAAACTTGGTGTAAATGATTAAATCAGTTGAAACAGCATGTTCAAACAGGGGTAAGACACTTAACAGCAATGCTCCGATTAATGGACACTTTCTACAAAGAAAGAAACACTTTCATGTTTAGCATTTAATGCCAAATTTACAAGAAGGCACGAATGATTTCGATTTTACCGTAGCCGTTTCACAAAGTCTGTTAAGTGTCTCCTCACTCAACAATTCTAACAATTGTGAGATTTTTTAAGGGAGTCTGGGGATATTGTGTTCACCAGTTCAGTGGTTGGATCAGTTGAAACAGAAAATGTATTCACAAACATCTGCTGCTAACATTGGCAGGTTAAGAGAGCCCAAACATTCATTTATGTCACAGTAAACCACATGGAAATCAGACAGTATGTAATCAATTCTGCCTGTTCTTGTGGCTTCTTCTTCTTCTACTTGTTTCACAGAGGATGAAAGTTGAGTAGGTGGTCCTTCAATGTGGCCCAAAACACATGTGCACACATACTCTTAAAAGAATTTAGTCACAAGTGGTCACCTACAGAAGATGTATAGCTGCTCTGACCTCAATGCATCCCCAATTTGTCTTGGGGACATTCCCACCTGTACTTAGAGTTGTCCACCTGTGATCGGATCACTCAAGATGCATGCTGAATCAGGCTAAGTGTAAGTGTAATAAGGCATCAAACTACATTGGTTTTGCCTTTTCTTACCTTTCTCTACTTGAATTCGGAATGCTGTCTTGTTTCTTCTTCCATACTCCATTCTATGGATATGATATAAACCAAACATTTCATGACTTTTAATGAACAGACATATGTATCAACATACAATCACTGGCCTGCCTAATCCAAAAAGCCTGCAATAACTTCCCCCTTCATGAAGGTGCTCACGGTACATGCAGTTTTAAAAAAGTACAATAATTTTGTGCTTGTAGTTTGTGCTGCAGTTGCAGATGATTGGGGTTGCGAGAAGCCTCAACAAAACTGACACAGCTCCAGTCAAAATCTGGGTTTAAATCAGGGCAGTCAGACCTCCACATCCTGTCAAGTGGTAGATTTTTTATATTAGACCACAAGAAAGAACTGATTTAACATTGACTCTATACCTCTGTTTTTTCCTTGCACAGCAAATAATTTATAAAGTGGTGGAGTGAGGTGGAGTACTGCAGATTTAAAGCAGCTCTAATATCTTGAAAGGATCGCAAATCAGTGTATGGCTTAGTTAGTCACATACTTGATGATGTCATCTTGTTTTTTGTGAGTGGACAAAATATTAATCTTAGCTCTTTAGCACAATACACATTCATAATGTCAAACTATTCTGACATCAACAACTCAGCACTCACTTCTCCAGGTTGTCATGTGACATTTGGCATAATCGATAATATTTAATAAATAAATAATTGCAATCTCTGACATTTCGATGAAAGTGTGTATTTAATTGGTAAAGATTAGGATCTCCAACATTTGTTCGGCAATAGCATTGACAACACACTCAGATATAGGAGAATGTGGATTAGGACCACAAAGACCACTCCATGGACCACTCACACCTTACCATGCCACAGATAACTGAGCAACCGGTCCGGACCACAAGGACCACGCCACGGACCACTGAGTAACACGGATAATGGCACCACCAACTCACTAAGTGGTACAGACCACACCACCGATCACTCACCTTCTGGACTGGATCACTAGCTTTAGCGCCCTTAGCGGTAGAGACTAGTGGTCCATATACAGCGACCATGGTCAGTGGACAGACCACTGAATTGGCTACAACCCCTCCTGAAAAAATTCATGATTTTGATTAACTTGCCTGTGGAGTTTTTGAAGATCCAGGGCCATGGCTGACAGGTCCACATATTCCCTGTTGCTGGCTGCCAGATACTGTAAACAGAAGTCAATATGAAACAAAGTCAACATGACTGACTCCAATATAAGAAATTCAGACCCAGTCTCTAATCACATATCTAATTAGCAAGAAAAACATCATGGAAACAGCATGAAATTCATGGAAGAACACGAGCAGACTTGGGCTGTTACATTTATGTGACATCACCACTTTTGTCTCATCATGATCTCCTCTGATGGCAGGACAGTGACCCTACTGTCATTCATCTTTGTCTCTTGTTCAGTTACTGTTTGATACACACTATATGGCCAAAAGTCAGTGGACTCCCCTGCTAATTATTAGATTCAGTAGTTTTAGCCATACCCATTGCTAAAATGAGCACATAACCATGAAATCTTCACAGACAAACATTTCTAATTTATAATGGCTTGTTAAAAACCTGATGTCTATAAAGCTCTGTAACATTATCGAGCGACAAAGAGACAGAGAGCGACAGAGAGCGAGAGAGAGAGACATAGAGAGAGAGAGGCAGGACACCAAGCCAACAAAGGCCAAGGATTGACGCAACACCTCCTCCCTCTTCATCCTCATCAGACACGTCTCCTCCTTCCCCAACAGGTATTCCAAGCTTTCCAATTGTTGAACAAGGTTGTTGGCTTACAGGTTCAATAAGTGTAGGCTATGATAGAGAAATACTAAGTTCAAACTTAGATTTCCCATTATGTTCCAGCTGTGTTTGTAGTTTAGTTTGTGTTATGCTGTTGTCATGTTTTCGTCTGTAGATTGGTGAATACATGTTTGACAGTATAGTCATTGGTTTTGGATTCTGTACATTTTACAGTTCAGTCACTGAAAGCATTCCGATTTAGCTGATTTACTATGAATTACAATTAATTATTCCCCTAAATGTATATGTGTTTTAATAGGCCTATCCTTGACTGTAAAACAAGACTGGTTTATTGGTATTATTGAGTGGACGCCGCAATTATCTCAGTGGATTAATAATTGCTTGATTAGTAGCACCATATTAATAATTATAATTTTGAACTTTAATTTTAATCTTACACCTCATATAGGTTTGATGGTCAGGTGTCCACAAACTTTTGGCCACACAGTTCAGGTGCTCTATAAATTCATTCTTAGTGCTACATCGTAGGCAACTGGACTTGTTTCAGTTGTTCCAGTTGCCTACGATATAGTACTAAGAATTACCATGACCTGGATGAATCTTCACTATAAGCTAAGTTTATTTTTGCTACTACATCTCTCTTCATTAAATGACTGACGTAAAGTAAAATGGTAAAATGTGTTATATTTCTTATATCTTTATTGGAGTTTGAATTGTTCTTTATTCTGTGGAGGGTGTGCTCTAGAATGTATTAGGGGTATGTGTGTTTGTTTCCTTTTAGGCATATTTGTTCAACTTCTACCAGTGAACTCATAACTAGGTGGGACAAAATATCGATACAGCAACTTAACATATAACACTGGCACCAAATATAAAGATTTTACACATATTACATATTTATTAAAACAGGTGGGTTTTCTAAATTCTAGAAGTTGACTGACCAGAGTTGCTACTTCATGACTCCTTGTGGTTTAAACTTCTGTAAACTTAATTTGCACAGATTAACAAGATTTTAGTGAGCTATACTTGTTTCTTTCCTTTAAACATTTTACTGTTCTGCCTTCTGGCAGTTTGGCCTGTGGCAGTTTTCGGTTATTTTACATTGAAATGCTGACACACATGTCACATGAAAAGTTATAGTCAGAGTGTGAGATATAGAGGCACAATTTTATAAATGTCTTTATCTTATTTGTGAAACTGACACAACAACGTGGTGAATAAATACATTATTACCGGACTTTGACTTTTTAGGGGTTCAGCTTCAGTTAGACAGATACCATGATGTATCATTAGATGACTGGCATGCAATGTACTGGTTATTGCAGAATCACTGTATTGTAATACTATCGTTACCATGGGCAACATGCGGTAAATTGTATCATGAGTTACTGTGATTCCCACCCAGGCTCATAACATACAGCCCCTGGTCAATGAGAAGACAGACTTGTACCTGCTCCACTCTCTGTCTGAGCCGGCTGTCCACCCAGCCACCACTTCTGTTCTTCATGTCTGTGCTTCTCTGAGCCTGCAGCAGGACATTCAGAACAAGACTAACATCAGAAATGCAACCACAGCTAGAAGAATTTAATGGCACCATGAGACAGGCTGAGCTCTGGCTCTTGGTGACATTAGATGCCATGATGGTGTCTGTCATGCAGTCAGTATGGAGACATTGCAAGAGATTTCTACACACTGTCAAAGTAGTGTCACACATACACATTTAAGGTAGGCCACACTATCTAAGCTAGCTACTACACTGATAATAGTTAGCGATGTAAACAGAATGTAAGGTTTGAACTCCTGACTTTATAGTAACATTTCCTTTGGGATGTTGACGAGCTACAAAACGTATAGTGTGTGTCCCATTGACTTCTGTCTGTAATGTGGAAACACAAATGAGTCAACACAAACACATTCAAACTGTTGAGTGAACGACAACTTGAGCGTGACACGTAGTTACTTACTTCAACAGAAACACCACATAGCACAATGTCATCAACTCTCCCGTTAAACTGACTATTTACTGTGCTTGGATTCTGGCAACGTGACTACAGACACAGGACCGACCCCGGAAGCAATAATGAATACATCCGGTTGATGGCTTTCAAAATAAAACACGAACAGTCTTATGTGGTACATTTTAGAGATGCTGTTTGAAAATATCCCAGCACACCTTGTGATACCTTGTATAACAGCATTACCGCCATCCTACGACTTTCTAAAATGTATAAATGTATACAAAAATCTGAAATGACATACACTTTACAATAACACTACAACATTGTAGCCTTGGTTTTCTTCATTGTAATTTCTCAACAAAATGTAACTTTGGTTGACTAATTGAGCAGTTGCACAGTTTCGTTCGGAATGTACCAATTCAATTGCTAACTTTGAAATTTCATGTAGGCACAGCTGTTAATGCAATCTGTTGAAAAGAGTGATGGTGAAGCTTCTTTCACTTTTACTTCCTCCTTCAAGTGGTCTGACAGGTATACTTCCTCATTGTAGTTCGACAGAAATTAGCTGTGTGTTGGTCGGTGTGACAGTCATGAAGGACGATATTAGAGCAGGAGACCAGGTGGAGGTGACCCGTCAGGAGGTTTATGACGATTACGTAAAGTGGTATCATCAATGTACAGATGTTCGGCCGTGTCGCGATGCCTGCCTGCTGGACACGGCGGCTCGGTACCTGCAGAGGGAACCAGAGCCAAGTGGAACTTTCACAGTTTTCCCATTCTACAGGAATTTAATTGAGGCTGGTGAACCCCCGAGCACAGACTGCAGGAGACTTGTGACTGATTTTATCAAAGCCGTCGAACTGCTGGAAACCCTCTGCGTCAATCTGTTCCTTCAACCATGGAAGAAGGAAATCAAGACACTTAAGGTGGCTCTTTCTTTCTTTCTTTCTTTCTTTCTTTCTTTCTTTCTTTCTTTCTTTTCTTTTCTTTTCTTTTCTTTTCTTTTCTTTAGCCACTCCACCTTTCCAGGTAGGCCTAACTAACTTTAGTCTATGAATAGAATGTTGTGTGCGCAAGTAAGATTTCTCAACAATTAGACTTCAGGTTCCATGAAAGTAGAGTTTTCTCTAGCGCCACCATCAGGGCAAATGTTTCACTTGTAGGCCTACAATTAAAGCCTGACTGATAACATGGCAGGCTGATATTAACGGCTGACAAAGTTTATAGCAAATACCTATTTTATATGTCAGCTAATAAGGAAGAAGAAAATGCAGTACAGAATGGCCAAATATATGTTTGCCAGCCAGTGTGTCCAGACTGACAAGTTTGTTTTGCTCCTGTGTAATGGCCCACTTCCTACATATTGTCACAGTTAAGACATTCTTAATAAAGTTTTAAACTGAAATGTATCTCTGTTTCTCCGTGTCTTTTTCAGACTTTTACAGGTCCATTTGTGTACTGTCTCCTGCCAGTTTTCAGCAGTTCTTCCATTCAATCCGTGCTGGCCTCTATTGGCTACCTTCCCCATACTGACACTCAACAAAGGTAGGGAACAAGATGAACCAGAGGGGTGACTACAGATGCACTAGACATAAAGTCACAAGGCCTGTTAGCTGCTGTTAGGGTGTTTGCATGCCAGGGGAAACATGCACTAAACACAGCAATTTGAAAACAGTGTTAAAATAAACGTCCAAATAGGGAAAACGTTTCTATACCTGGAGATATTAAGTCTCATTTACAAGTGTCTTCATGTACAGTTACAGTACAGATACCCAAATCAAAATGATTATTTTTTTGCTTTTGCTCTTATAATGAAAATTTGGAAAATAATGAAAAACTTGAACAGTAGATATCATGACCCAGTTAAGATTTTTTGCTGTTAAGTTTTTAAATATGCTCTTTGAGCGTCACAAGCTGAGTGCCATCTACTTCCATTATATTGGAGAGAAGGCAGACATCACTCACACTCACACCAATACAATCTAGATAGATAGATAGCACTACAGGTAAGGTCAGTGATATACACTACTCAAAATTAGTGAGGGATATTAGGATATTTTTCTGACATATCTGAATTTTTATTTTCTGTTTTGTGAATATTTTTGGTCTCCAAAAACAATGAGTCACATTTCATTTACCTTTTATTGCATATCCACTATCCAACTGTGGACACCGACCTCACAATTAATAACCAGCAAAGTCAAAAGCCACGTGCATCGATGACAGCCTTACACCTTTGGTTCATAATCCTCACTAGACGTCAGATATTATTTTGCTCCATGGCGCTCCATTCTGCAACGACAGCCACTCAGACTTCCTGGAGGTCACATGGTGGTGGGTCAGGGGCATAGACACGATGCTTCAACTGGTCCCAGAGATGCTGTATGGGGTTCAGGTCGGGTGACTTTGCCAGTCATTCCGTGTGAGGGACACCAACCTGCTGGAGATGCGTGATGACCACACGAGCACGATGTGGGGGTGCGGTGTCGTCGAAGTTCAGGGCGTACTGGCGCCTCTGGGGGATGATGATGGGCTCGATGATGTCCAGCATGTATGACTGACCCGTGACTGTTCCATTGACAAACACCAGATCAGTTTTTCTGTCCATGGATTTTACAGAACACTGTTGCACCACCTCCTCCAGCTCAAGGATTGGGGACCATGTTGACTGCTGCACAGTGCTCACCTCTACACCTCCAAACGCGTTGCCACCCATCATTCTGATGCAGGGTGATCCTCCTCTCAACAGTGGACACCACTGACAACAACTGCTTGTGTTGCAGTGGCATCCCAGTGGCGTAAGGCGTAGGGCCTCAGATACTGGTGATCTGCCCTGTCTGTGACTCATGGGGCACCACTACAAGACCTTTTAGAGACCATTCTGCTAATGACACTCTGAGACACTTGGAGTTCATTTGCAACATCAATTTGCCTACTCCCTGACTGGATACAGGCCAAAGCCAGGTGGCGCTCCTGCTCTGTCAGCTTACATCAGTTGACTATGAATATTTTAAATGGCCACAACAGCTTCCACCATATTTGTGTGAGTTTCAAGTTTGACCCCACAACTGAGCTAAAGCAGTTTTACAAACAAACAAAGCCATTTTTCATAACTCAGATACACATGACTCTCCATGAGTAAAACCATTGAAGCTGTTCAATGGGCAAAATATATGCACCCATATCCCAATATCCCTAACTAAGGGATCTGGCCCGCGTCCATTTGTGCACGTCGTCAGAAATGACTGCTACGCAAGTGCAAGATGCAATATGCACATGAACGGTAGATAGGAGCAGTGTAACTTCAGTGATGTAAAAGGGTCAGGAGTCAGTTAGCACATCAGCAGCAGCAAGGACAACAATGGGATAATAAGCTTATGTGTGCCATCTAGTGGTATCCTCCAGAAACACACGTTCAGTTTATAGGCTAGTATGTGAACAACTGTGATCACGACGCAGCCTGTTGTCTACACCAAATGATTTTGGTGCCCAGTGTCCCTTAAATGTAGGGACAAAATCTCCATCTGATTTTGGATTGTGTGGAAACAATAACTTGTTCTTATTCTTGTTAATGTTTTGAATAAAATTTGATGTAAAGATACACTCCTTGATTTAAAGAGTTAAAGAGTTTAATATGTTAACAGGTTAGCTGGGAGAGGCTTGGGGTTGCTAAAACAAAATCAGGGAGTGGATCTTTGAGCAAATGGGGAGAGGCACCAACATGCTGGAATCAAGCCAGTTTCTGAGAGGAGCAATTTATATTTTTCACTCCTCACTTTTTGTATTGTTTTTCTCAGTTGCTGACTCCACTGTTTGATGTATTTCAGCGAGTACAGACTCAGCGAGGATGCTAACCCAGACAGAGCCATGCTGGTGGGTTTTGAGCTGCTGCTGGCTAGGGTGGAGTGTTACCGACTCCAGGAGCTCCTTGACAAGGACCAGCCGGGACCACAGGTAAGATCAGAAGTCCTCCAACCATGTTTTGCCATGTTACAGTCCAATCGACAGCAGCTGATTATTCCACAGCCATAGGATATGGTCAAAGGCCACAGTAAGTGGTCTCATTTCATGACTTCCCTGTGACAGTTTTAATCTTACATTGCAGAAGTGGCTGGAGCTTCTCCAGAGGAGAGTGCAGGCTTCAAAACTAGAAGAACCCCCAGAAAAGAAGACAAACATTGTGGACAAGGAAGAGGAGGAGGAGGAGGAGGAGGAGGAGAAGGAAGAGGCAGATAGAGAAGAGGTAGGGCTGAGTGCAGAGGGATGGTTGACTATGTGGAGAAGGAGGAGGAAATGAAGAAAGGGAGCTGACAGCAAAGCAGTGGGACCAAATAAAAATGAATCCCCAACTTCGTGGTCGCAACAGATGTTTCAACATCAGTGATGTTACCTTCCTGCTTTGATACAAGTGTCACTGCATGTGTCATTTGTCACAGAGATAGCCTAGCGGTCCGCCAGCTCTCCCTGGACTGGCAGGTCCAAGTAAACAAGGCTGAACCAGGCCGGGATTACAGTACCAAGGTTGTTTTCTTCCCTGGTTTGGCTCATGGCATCCTGGGAATCAGAGTCAGCTAATAGGACAGCTAACTTGCTAATGGCAGCTAGATTTAGCAGCAGTTAGGAATCACATAAGCAGTGTCATAAGTCGAGAGTATTTATTTGACAAAGAATACACCCCTGAGTGCAGGACGAGTCATTAACATTTTTTGCCATCATTGGGCCTGATACTAGTGCATAGGTGACTTACAAAGCAAGCCACATGTGATATAAACACTTAAACATAAATTATTACTTCATGGGAACTTTAACGTACAGTATACGGTTGTACAAGATAGTGGAATCAGCTGGTCGTGATGGGTCCCATCGGAAGATTTTTTTATGGTCCCTACTCACCTGAGATGCACGCACAGTCAAGTAAACACACACATAAACAGATGCATGTGCATGCCCACACTCTAACCCAACTTGTAATTTTGTATGTCAGACTGTCGTTATACATTTTGTATGTACAAATACTAGACAAAACCAGATAAACATTGATAAATTACTACTGTTTAATGAATACCTTTTCTTTGACTAAATAAGGCCATAAGATAATAATAATAGAGATGGTTATTAATCACAATTCATCTAAAAATGACTAGACCTCTGTTATATGCATACTTCACAAGCTGTGTGCTTACATTATCCTACATGTTTCCAACCATGTTCAAACCCGGAGAGATCTACACGTTTCCTCAAGATTATGGTGCGATTCATGTTGCCGCAACTTTCGGGATAGACTCATACCCCTTTCAACCAAGGCAGTTCAGGTGTTGGTTTGGAGCCAGTGCCTTCTCTGGAACCATTTTTTTGCTTTTCCGCAGCCAAATAACTGGCTCCTGTCCAGGAAAACTGGTTCCAGAGAGGCACCGACACTTTGCTGGTGTAGAACAAAGAACCGCATATGTCAGGAACTGAGGGTGGGGTTATTGTGACCAAGGTCCAACTAAAACCATTCATGACCGCCATTTTCAAAAACCAGAGCTAGTGTAGCTCCTTCTGACTGATCCATGTAGCTGCTGTAGCTGTTACTAGCAATTACAGTGGCTGAATGATGTGACTATACAGTGGCTCTCATGCCTATGGAAAAGCAAGGCAGTTCTTAAAAGGTTCACAAGTTGAACCACCTTTAACTAGTACTAATACCAGCCCAGAACCAGCACTTGGTTCACTTTGGTTGGTTGGTCGTTGGTTTGGTTATCAACATGCATCCTGAGTGATCTGATCACATGTGAACAGCTCTAAGTACACGTGTGAACACCCTCGAGCCGCATTGAGGACACATTTGAGATCTGATCAGTCAGACCGCATTTGAAGGGGGGCTAGGGACACATGTGACCACATATTTTTAGCAGTGTGTACACACGATGTCCTGGCCTGGGCCACACTGGAGAACAGCCTACTCAACTGACATCACAAAGAAGCCACAATCATAATGGATTAAATGCTTTCTGGTTTCCATGAAGCTCACCGTAATGTTCGATAACGTTTTTGGGTTCTCTTAACCTGATTGTGTTAGCAGCAGGCGTGTGTGAAAGCACTGTGAACTAGTAAAGGCAGTATCCCAGACTCCCTTACAAATCACAGGATCTTAAGAGATCTTAGCAAACTTTGTAAAGTGGCTAGCCTTTCATCTTCAAAGATGTACATTTTGATTCCCATAGGCAATAAGCCCTCTGCTGCTTCCAGTGCAGAGTTGTATGTTTTAATACCTTCTCTCAGGTGGACTTTCATGTTTAGTTGGATATGGAGTTTGGAAGCGGATGTTTCTCTCCCTCAGATGTGTCTTGATCTCAACATGCTCACATCTTTTCTGTTGCAGAGCCAGCGAGAAGTCATGGTCCATGTAGATACTATTCCCCTTGTACTGCAGATGTTTCATGTTCCAGGCTTTGGCCAAAACTTGTTGCCTATGTTGGTGGTTCACAAATCTCACAACGAGTGACCTCGAGAGAGCGTTCTCATCAGCTGGTCTCTGCTGAGGGGATGTGTGGGCTCATTTGAGCTGAAGGGGAAAATCCGCTGGTATATCCAATAGCTCTTTCAAAAATGTCTCAGTCCATTGCATGTCCTCTGACTCTGAGCATTCAGTCACACCATAGATTCGGAAGTTACTACTCCTTGTGTATTTCTCCAGCTCTTCATATCTTTCCTCAAGCTTCCTCTCACATCGCAACAAGATAACCTAGCAGGCAAGTAGAGCGGCTGGACTCCTCATCGACCTGGTTAGCCGGCTCTCTGTGTGGGTCAGACAGTCTCCCTATTTCTTGACAGATTGTTCCAAGGAGGACATAGCTGATGTTATTTCCATTAACTTCTCATTGTTCTCCCATACGGAAGTTTTGAGTTTGTCCAATACGGCCTTGGGGCTAGCTTTAGAATGAGCTTTTCCAAGTATACACTGTTGGAAAAAGTTCTTGTTTTTACCATCAGAAGGCTTTTTTTCTGTCTGTCTGTCTGTATTGATGTCTAAAGTGCCTCTGTGGCTGAAGTGAGTTGTACCTTCCAACAGCTGTTTGAATGCACCGTTTTAAGTGGTCCTGGCATTCATGTGCATGGCACTTGTCACACACCAGCCATCTAAACACTGTGTGGACCAAATACACCCCCTCATTGAAATGGCACCCAGCAGAACAATTCGCCCTGACGCACTACAAAAACTGCTCCGGAACAGTTTGAGGAACACAACAAAAAGCCCTTAAAATTCCCCAGATGCCAATCCGATTGAGCAAATGTACTGCTAATAAACATTGCACATTACCTAGGTTTGTACCATTAGCAGTTGGGGCAAATATGTATTATGGTCAGTTGTAATCTTTAACGTTACTCTTACCAATACAACAGAAAGCAGGACATTTCGGCGTCGCTCTGCAAACATTTCTCTATCATCAGAGATTTCAATCTGGGAAAGGCAGCTTCAATGCTTATTCTTGTTTTATGCCGTCACTTGTCCCGATCTCGTTTAGTGTCTTGGAGTTTTCGTTTCTTCAACAATGATTCACACTCCTGTGATTTTTCTTCTACAAAATAAGTATGATGAGATTGTGGTTTTCAACTTCTGACAATACAAATTGTTGGCAGGGAACAGCAGCCACTCACACTTCTTCTTCGTCTTCCAATCTGGTCATTTCTGGCGGCCCTCACTAGTGCCAGGTTTGTCCATTCTGGGCTACTGTAGAAACATGGCGGTGCAACATGGCAACCTCCGCTCCCTATGTAGGTAATGAAAATGCAACGACTTTTATTTTCGGTGATTATACACTAATTAAAACATACTTATGAATATTAGATTCCGTTTCTGCCAAGTCTGTTCTGCTAGATGCCACCACATATTACACACTGTACTTTTAGAGGGTGCTGCAAAGGTAGAAACATTTAGTGTTCAGTCAACTTGGTATGCAGGAAGATTTATGATCCCTGTTGTAATCTGCAAGGCTCCCACGTTGGGGAAAGGGAATGCATTCCAAATCCTGTGTGTGTGTCAGGACTGTTACAGAAAGGGGGCACACCGCAAACAAAACAAGCCATTAAAATCTATACCAATCAAAGATGAGGTCTGATTATTTTCCAAACTGTAGAACAGACTCCATCTCGATCCTGGGGTAGTGTCATTTGACCTTTTGGCACTGATAATCTCACCAGGCCTCTATTGTAAATCAGTTTGAGGTGTTAAAAGCTAGTTCTTCCTTGGGAGTGGGCAACCTCCCAAGTCTGGATAGCATCACTGTGATTGATAGTACCTAAACTGACCTTGTTGTCAAATGTAATTGGCTGAGCTGTGTCCGCTACACAGGAAACCTCCAGAGGTCTTATAACCATGCCTTGATAGGTCAGAGTTGTTTTGGCTGCTCCAGGGGAACCTGCCCAATATTAAGTAGGTGGTTTTAATGTTGTGACCGGTGTATGATTGCATATAGAGAGGAGAAGTGAGATCCGATCACAAGAGGTAGCTCAAGACGCACACTGAGAAACATTTAATGCCAGGTGTGAACTGACGGACCCACAGATGTCCATCGGATCACTCAGAACTCATGTTGATACCAACAGCCTCAGAGAGTGAGGAAGTCACTGAATGAGACTAAACCTAGTGTAAACAAAACTAAAACACTACCATCTCTGTGAACATTTGTGCCTAAATGACGTCAGATTGATTTTCATCAGTAATGGTGGTTGTGTAATGGTGTGATCACTTCCAGCCTCAAGATTACCAGCAACGGTACACACCAAGGTGTGTGTTGCTTTGTTTGTGAATTCAGGTCCATCTTACACTGAACTCAGCACTGACCAGAGACTCCGGTTCTCTCTCTTCTTTTCCCCTCTCCTCTCTGTAACATGTTGTTTGTGAAGTGAAGTACATTTCCCCTCCAGCTCCAGTCGTCAGGCAGCTTTACAGAACATAAACACCCGACACTGGAGGTCACCTTTGCGGATCACTGCTGCAGTCAGGTTGATAAAAGGGAGTGAAGATAAATTCACTTTTTAATCCCAAAAGTTAGAAAGTACTCTCTGAGCTTTCCTCCTGTCAATAAACGTCTCCAGATCAGAACAAAATCTGATGTGACTCCGGGTGTTTATGCCTCCAGAAGGTCTGGCTCTGCCCCCCACTCTGCCCTACCCTCTTTTGTTTAAAAGAAATTACATATTGTGCATTTAATACTTAATTGGTCCAAAAAGATTTTGAGGCTGTGTTGTAGGGGCGGACAACAAATGTTCACTTACCTGATGCATCGTTGACAGTGCTGTTGGCCGACGTCATCTCTCACTGGTGTTTCACCACTTCTTTGATCTTGAAGGACATCCTGTGGGTGGACTTCTGTGAGAGGATGGATGACACCATAGACTGAGGATCAGGTTCACAAACATAACACACAATAAACCAGCTGCAGGCTGTACTAAACTCATCTCTTTTATTTCTCTAGGTACCTCAGTGTTTAGACAGCAGGCTTTCAGTGAACCCCCTGCTCAAGCCTCGACCCTGCCACCTCATCAGTGTAGACCATTCCATCATGGAGATGCAGATGACCTACCCTGACCTGGCCATCAGGGGCCGCCCTCTCCTACCAGACAAACCTCACAGAACAAACAGCACCAGGGGCAGCAATAAAGCTGTTCATACTGCTAGCACTAGTAATTCCAGTGATGACAGTAAAGCTGCTGAGCTCCACAGAAGGGATTCTATTAAAGACACCAAAGCTGCTGCTTCAACTACCTGCACTAAAAATTATGGCAGCAAAGCTGCTGAAGTGTTTGGTGAGGATGGCAGAAGCAGTGGTCAGACATCTGTCCCAGGAGATGCCATCAGCAGCAACTTCAGTAACACTGATGATGAGCCCAGTCATCCTCAGGCCGTTTCCCTGCACATCACACTGAGAGCTGGATCCACTGCAGAGAAGAGGCTGAAGCCAGGAGAGACTCAGCCCACAGCAGAACCTCCTGCCAGGAAGCAAAAGCAGACCACAGCAGGTAACACACACACACACAAACACAGTTGAACACCAACCGTGTGCTGATGAAGTGGACTATGACTTCGGCCATCTTCCATAAAACTGTCTGGTTCTTGCCAAAATCTAATTGCATAATTATTATGATTAATATTATCATAATGACAACACAACCTACCGTATTGTGAGATCAGTTTTGTTACTTGGTGTACTGAATTACAGTCTGGGGTGTGAATGTGAAACTCTTATTTCACAGACCCACAAAATAAGAGACCGGCCAGCCCAGGGCCTCCCTCAATGAGCTCCATGGATGAGGAGCGGGACCTGAGAGAGCTGGCAGAGAAGATGGGAGGGCTTCATGTGCACGAAGCCAAAAAGGAGACAAAGAAAAAAGAAGAGAAGGAGAGAGGTGAGGAGAGCAGAAATAAAGAGAGGAGGAAGAAAGAGAGAAAGGCAAGCACAGAGAGAGAGGGAGAGGAGCAGAACCTCAGGAGGCCAGTGACAGAGACAGGTCCAGTGCAGAGCCATGCTGCCAGGAGATGCAGCAGATCCTCTCAGTCTGATCCTGCAGTAATGAAAGAGCAGAAGAAGCCCTCACCACTGACCGTCAGTACGGCAGACCGTCAGAGCTGTAGAGGAGGCAGCTCGGGGCAGCAGGATGGAGAAGACACTGAAAGAGCAGAAGCAGGCAGAGGAGAGGAGGAGCAGCTGGCACACACTTTCGTCATATTGTAGCCGAGCATCACAAGAAACAACAACATGCTCCGAGGTTCATTTACATGTTTGGAACTTAATAATGACAAAACTACTGAGCAAACCCATACAAGCAAGTAGAGCTGCAATGATTCATTGATTAGTTGGAAATTATTAAGTTAATTACCAACACTTTTGATTTGATTAATAGGTCTGAGTATTTTTTTATCTTTGGGGTGTGGACAAAGCAAGACAACCCAAAGAGAGCCTGACTGATATATATTGCTTAGCCGATATTATCTCATCACAGATATTGGTATCGCCATATATGCTGCCTGATGTGCACCTATATGAAAACTTTTTTAAAAATCATAATGCAGAAAAGGATGTTTAGGGTAATTTAGAATGATTAAATTCCCAGTCAATTTTACTGTTTTAGTGCGCTGATGTCATTTTAGACAATAAAGTTTATTGCTAAATTGTCAAATATCCTGTTTCTGTGACATATCATTGTCACAAGTGTGTGATAACCACAACTTAGGGATAATTGCAAAAAATACATGTATATCTGCTTATATATTTTTATTGAAATATTTTTTTTATTTCCTAAAATCAATTTTGGCATTGGCTCCAAAACTTGAGTAGCTCTAAACAAGACATTTGAGGAGATAATCTTGGGCTTTAGGAATCAGTGATTTTTTTTTCACCATTTTCTGACATTTTATAGACCAAAAAACTCACTGATTAATAGAGAAAATAATCAACATATTGATATATAATGACATTTATCATTAGTTGCAGCCCTATAAACACAACCCATACTGTTTGAATCGGTCAGTTTAAATCACAGTTTAACAGTACACAAGAAGAGATTTGAAAAAGCAGAACAACTTGACATCCTCCATTCTGCTACTGCACGGCTGAATGATGTAATTATTTTGGTTAAATTTACAATGAGGGACCGTGAAAAATGTTCTACTTGAAATGAACCTTTCTTGTCAATACATTGAGAAGTTTAAGTATCTTAGGGAACTACCCACTGGATAAAGGCTATTGATTGTAATCAGTGATTCTGTGTTATTATGAATTATAATTGTTGATGTAAGATTGCCATGATGGAGCTGCATGAGTAAGCCTCCCATGTTCACTCTCACATCAGGCAGCCAAGTCAAGCTAAGCTGAGCCACGCAGCCCGTGGTGACTCCCTCTATGATCTTAAGTCCAGGTCCAGATAAACTCTATGGCCATCGTCTTCTTGGCTAACTGAGCCATGAGCTAATTAGCTTGCAGTAGCTTGCTAGAGCCAAGGACAGTTAGCAAAGAGCAGCAGCTCTTGATTACTCTGGTAATATGCTGCCCCCAATATATATTTTTTCATCCTCAAATTCTGGCTATATTCTACAAATGACACCTTTAAATTAATTGTGGTATCACAATCAGATAAACTGAAAGTTTTTTATAAACAAGATGCCTTTCTGAAGAACGTTACTTCCATTATTTAAGCAACATTTGTTGTACTTTGGCCATGCTATGTATGTGCTGTTATTTTGTTATTGTTGTATGTTCAGTTTGTGCTCCATACCATGTGACCGTGGTCTTGAGTCACATGAATAAATTACATAAATAAATCAAATGCTTTTTCCTTTTTCTTTTAAATGATGATGATTCAGTGTGAGTGAGTGTATTCTGAATCATGTAACATGTTATGTGCGGGCTTGTGCCTTGGAACATTGCAGATACATATTTGTGAAATGTTGTATTGTGAATACATCAGCTGCCAAGTGAGAGTGGGTGAAGGGAATGTTATTTAATAAAATGAAGGGCAATCTAATGCATTACATAACCTGTGTTGTACCATTTCTTAAATAAAAACACACTGACAGAAGTCTCTATGTGCTCTCAGCTGCTTGAGCTGCATAGTGACCAGTTTTGGATAGCAGGCTTCAAGTGGACACACGTGGCTGTTAAGCTACATTCAAACATCCCATTATTCTGATTTGGGATTGTTCACACGGTATTGTCACAGATGGTTATCCCTACTGCAAGTCCGGTTGTTCCAGATAAATAGTCTGTGAAACCAGATACAAACAGATTGTCTATAAATCCTTAACTGTTAAGACTGGATTTTATTTAAGTGTAACTGTCCACAAATTAAGCATTCAATTAAATAATTCTTTATTTGATCAATTATTTAACAATTTTACTATATTCTATATACACACGCACAGACACACATTAAATTATACAGTTATTTATGTATTTATTTGTTTGCCCTTAAAACAACCATCTAAACCCATTTGAAAAGTCAGATGAGAGCAGCTCTTCAGACTAACTGCATTCATCTTAGTGTTTTATGTGTTCAGTACATATTTGCCATAGAGATGTTGATCATTTATTGATGTGACACATTTTTCATGTTCAGCAGGATTTTAGTTTGGGAAAATAATTTTGGCGGACATTCCAACCTGTGTCCATATTCACCGAAAATCTCAGGGCTAAAGAAGAAACTCTGAATATTAAGAGGCATGTCAGGCCTAAATACTTCACTGATTTAACATTGAACTTCTGTTACATTTTCAGACACAACTGACAGACTGAAAAAGAGGATAAAAAATGAATGCATCAGAACAAATATATTATCTTTTCTATTCCACTTATTCTGCTCTCTTGTCAAAATCTGGCGCTTACATTACTCACGATGCCATTAAGTGCATGCTTCTTTAAATGGTTTTAACAACAATAGATCAATACATGTATTTGATTTCAAAAGCACCAAACATTAAACAGATGTACAGCTCTGGAAAGAATTAAGAGACTACTGCAATTTTTTCTGAAATCAGCATCTCAACATGTATGACAGCCATTCCATTCCAGTATCTGTTGAATTCCAACACAAGCACACCTCATTCTACTTAATGAGGTACTGATTAGGTGATCACCTGTAACCAAATCTTATTTAATGAGGAAAAGTATAAAAACCACTACTGTGGTCATCACTATCCTCTTGCAATAGGACCAGCTGGATGGCAAAAACAGTGCTAGTAGTACCTCAAAGTAATTGGAATCAAAAAATAACTATGACCATGCCAAAAGAGTTGAAAAGAAAAGCTTTGAGTGAGAAAAAGAAGGGTTCAATTCTGGCTTGACTGGCAGAGGGATACGGTGAGCGTCAGGTTGCTTCTGTCCTTAAAATTTCTAAGACAGCGGTTCATAAGAACAAGGTCAAGCAGCAGACATTCGGGACAACAAAGCTACAGACCAGCAGAGGGCGAAAACGACTCTCCACAGACCGGGATGACCGTCAACTCATTCGAATGTCACTCAGCAACTGTAGGATGACATCAAGTGACCTACAAAAAGAATGACAAATGGATTTTAAATCATAATAGAGATTATATATATTTTTATATATATACATATATAAATGATATATAAATGATATATTATATATATAATCTCTATTGTGATTATATATATTCTCTATTTTAAATCAATAGAGATTATATCTATATAATCTCTATTGTGATTATATATTCTCTATTTGAAATCACAATAGAGATTATATATATAATCTCTATTGTGATGATTTATTCTCTATTTTAAATCATAATAGAGATTGTATATATATTATATATAATCTCTTTTGTGATATACATTCTCTATTGTAAATCACAAAAGAGATTATATATATTATATTAATGATGTTATAAATATATATTCTCTATTGTGATTATATATTCTCTATTTTAAATCACAATAGAGATTATATATTATAATCTCTATTGTGATGATGTATTCTCTATTTTAAATCACAATAGAATATATATATATATCTTAATCTCTATTGTGATGATTTGTTCTCTATTTTAAATCACAACAGAGATTATATATATATAATCTCTTTTGTGATTGTACATTCTCTATTTTAAATCACAATAGAGATTATATATATATAAATATATATATATATATATATATATTGTGATTATATATTCTCTATTTTAAATCACAATAGAGATTATATATATATATTGTGATTATCTATTCTCTATTTTAAATCATAATAGAGATTGTATATATATAATCTCTATTGTGATTATATATTCTCTATTTTAAATCACAAGAGATTATATATATAAATATATTTTATATATATAATCTCTATTGTGATTATATATTCTCTATTTTAAATCACAATAGAGATTATATATAAATATATATATATCTATATAATCTCTATTGTGATTATATAGTCTCTATTTGAAATCACAATAGAGATTATATATATAATCTCTATAGTGATGATTTATTCTCTATTTTAAATCATAATAGAGATTGTATATATATATATAAAATCTCTTTTGTGATTATACATTCTCTATTTTAAATCACAAAAGAGATTATATATATTATATTAATGATATTATAAATATATATTCTCTATTGTGATTATATATTCTCTATTTTAAATCACAATAGAGATTATATATTATATATATATATATACATATATAAATGATACATTAATGATATATTATATATAATCTCTATTGTGATGATTTATTCTCTATTTTAAATCATAATAGAGATTATATATATAATCTCTTTTGTGATTATACATTCTCTATTTTAAATCACAAAAGAGATTATATATATTATATTAGTGACATTATAAATATATATTCTCTATTGTGATTATATATTCTCTATTTTAAATCACAATAGAGATTATATATTTATATATATATATATATATATATATATATATATATATATATATATATATATACATATATACATGATATATTAATGATATATTATATATAATCTCTATTGTGATTATACATTCTATATTTTAAATCACAAGAGATTATATATTAATATATTTTATATATATAATCTCTATTGTGATTATATATTCTCTATTTTAAATCACAATAGAGATTGTATATTATAATCTCTATTGTGATGATGTATTCTCTATTTTAAATCACAATAGAATATATATATATCTTAATCTCTATTGTGATGATTTATTCTCTATTTTAAATCACAACAGAGATTATATATATAATTTCTTTTGTGATTGTACATTCTCTATTTTAAATCACAATAGAGATTATATATAATCTCTTTTGTGATTGTACATTCTCTATTTTAAATTACAATAGAGATTATATATATATTATCTCTATTGTGATTATCTATTCTCTTTTAAATCACAATAGATTATATATATTATAATCTCTATTGTGATGATTTATTCTCTATTTTAAATCATAATAGAGATTGTATATATATAATCTCTATTGTGATTATGTATTCTCTATCTTAAATCACAATAGAGATTATATATAATATATAAATGATATTATATATATAATCTCTATTGTGATCACTCTATTTTAAATCACAATATATATTATATATATAAATATATTTGTATATAATCTCTATTGTGATTATATATTCTCTATCTTAAATCACAATAGAGATTATATATATTATAATCTCTATTGTGATTATACATTCTCTATTTTAAATCACAATAGATTATATATATTATAATCTCAATTGTGAATACACATTCTCTATTTTAAATCACAATAGAGATTATATATATAAATATACATATTATATATATAAATGATATATAATCTCTATTATGATTATATATTCTCTATTTTTAATCACAATAGATTATGTATATTATTATCTCTATTGTGATGATTTATTCTCTATTTTAAATCATATTAGAGATTGTATGTATATATATATAAAATCTCTAGTGATTATATATTCTCTATTTTAAATCACAATAGATTATATATATTATAATCTCTATTGTGATTATACATTCTCTATTTTAAATCACAATAGAGATTATATATATAAATATATATATAATATATATAAATGATATATAATCTCTATTATGATTATATATTCTCTATTTTTAATCACAATAGATTATATATATTATAATCTCTATTGTGATGATTTATTCTCTATTTTAAATCATATTAGAGATTGTATATATATATATATATATATATATATATATATACATATATATATATATAAAATTTCTATTGTGATTATATATTCTCTATCTTAAATCACAATAGAGATTATATATATATATAATATGTAAATGATAGTATATATGTATATATATAAATCTCTATTTTGATTATATATTCTCTATTTTAAATCATATTAGAGATTGTATATATATATATATATATATATATATATATATATACATATATATATATATAAAATTTCTATTGTGATTATATATTCTCTATCTTAAATCACAATAGAGATTATATATATATATAATATGTAAATGATAGTATATATGTATATATATATAAATCTCTATTTTGATTATATATTCTCTATTTTAAATCACAATAGAGATTATATATAAATGTATATATATATACATATATAAATGATATATAAATGATGTATTATATATATAATCTCTATTGTGATTATATATTCTCTATTTTAAATCACAATAGATTATATATATTATAATCTCTATTGTGATTATACATTCTCTATTTTAAATCACAATAGAGATTATATATATAAATATATATATAATATATATAAATGATATATAATCTCTATTATGATTATATATTCTCTATTTTTAATCACAATAGATTATATATATTATAATCTCTATTGTGATGATTTATTCTCTATTTTAAATCATATTAGAGATTGTATATATATGTATATATATATATATATATATATATATATATATATATATATATATATACATATATATATATATATATAAAATCTCTATTGTGATTATATATTCTCTATCTTAAATCACAATAGAGATTATATATATATATAATATGTAAATGATAGTATATATGTATATATATAAATCTCTATTGTGATTATATATTCTCTATTTTAAATCACAGTAGAGATTATATATAAATGTATATATATATACACATATATAAATGATATATAAATTATATATCATATATATAATCTCTATTGTGATTATATATTCTCTATTTTAAATCACAATAGAGATTATATTTTTATATATATATATATATATATATATATATATACAAATATACATGATATATTAATGATATATCATATGTAATCTCTATTGTGATTATACATTCTATATTTTAAATCACAAGAGATTATATATTAATATATTTTATATATATAATCTCTATTGTGATTATATATTCTCTATTTTAAATCACAATAGAGATTATATATTATAATCTCTATTGTGATGATGTATTCTCTATTTTAAATCACAACAGAGATTATATATATAATCTCTTTTGTGATTGTACATTCTCTATTTTAAATTACAATAGAGATTATATATATTATAATCTCTATTGTGATTATACATTCTATATTTTAAATCACAAGAGATTATATATTAATATATTTTATATATATAATCTCTATTGTGATTATATATTCTCTATTTTAAATCACAATAGAGATTATATATTATAATCTCTATTGTGATTATATATTATAATCTCTATTGTGATGATGTATTCTCTATTTTAAATCACAATAGAATATATATATATCTTAATCTCTATTGTGATGATTTATTCTCTATTTTAAATCACAACAGAGATTATATATATAATCTCTTTTGTGATTGTACATTCTCTATTTTAAATTACAATAGAGATTATATATATTATAATCTCTATTGTGATTATACATTCTCTATTTTAAATCACAGTAGAGATTATATATATAAATATATATATAATATATATAAATGATATATAATCTCTGTTATGATTATATATTCTCTATTTTTAATCACAATAGATTATATATATTATAATCTCTATTGTGATAATTTATTCTCTATTTTAAATCATATTAGAGATTGTATGTGTATATATATATATATATATATATATATATATATATATATATATATATATACAATCTCTATTGTGATTATATATTCTCTATCTTAAATCACAATAGAGATTATATATATATAATATATAAATGATATTATATATGTATATATATATATAAATCTCTACTGTGATTATATATTCTCTATTTTAAATCACAAGAGATTATATATAAATGTATATATATACACATATATAAATGACATATAAATGATATATTATATATATAATCTCTATTGTGATTATATATTCTATATTTTAAATCACAATAGAGATTTTATATATATAATCTCTATTGTGATTATATATTCTATATTTTAAATAACAATAATATTACATTTAATTTACATAGCGCCTTTCAGGGTACCCAAGGACGCTTAACAAAGTGGAACATTCAAAACATAGAATACATGGATAAACAAAAATACATATAAGATAAAGAACTAGAAAAGTTGATTGTTGGGGCTGGACCTAGAGCTGATAGGCCTTATTAAAGAGATAGGTTTTTAAGCCTGGGGGTGATGTGTTGCCAGGGCTTGGTGCGGGTGAGGACCCTGGCAGCGGAGTTCTGCACATACTAGAGCCTGTCCAGGGTTTTGAAAGGGAGCCCAGACAGGACTCCATTACAGCAGTCCAGGCGGGAGGTGATGAAGGCATGGATGAGGGTCTCTGCCACAGGTTCGGAGAGGGAAGGCCGGAGTCTGGAGATGTTTTTAAGGTGATAAAAAGCTGATTTGGTGATGGATTTTATGTGTGCTTGAAAGGATAGCGTGGAATCGAGGATGACACCCAGGTTGCGGACTTCCGTGGATGGGGAGATAGAGCAGCTGTCCAAGTCCAGGAGAAGATCTCCAACTTTCTGGAGCAGCGCCTTTGAGGCCACAACAATGAGCTCTGTTTTATTGGTGTTAAGTTTGAGTTGATTTGATGTCATCCAGAGTTTTATATCATGCAGGCAGATGACAAGTGAATGTGGGGGTAGCTGGGTGGATGGTTTGGTGCAGAGATATAATTGAGTGTCATCAGCATAGGAGTGGAAGTTGAGACCATGTTTGCGAATTATCTGACCAAGGGGGAGCATGTAGATGGTGAAGAGGAGGGGTCCAAACACAGAGCTTTGAGGCACGCCTTGGTTGACTGGAGCTGGGGTGGAACTGGAGTCTCCAATGGTGACAAACTGTTTCCTGTTTGTTAGATAAGACTGGAACCAAGAGAGTGCTGTACCGGTGAGGCCAAGGTAGTCAGATAGGCAGGTAGATAGATATAAAGATTATATATAAATCTATCTATATATGGAAATATATATAAAAATTTTTTATATATATATATATATATATATACAGTACAGACCAAAAGTTTGGACACACCTTCTCATTCAATGAGTTTCCTTTCTTTTCATGACTATTGACATTGTAGATTCACACTGAAGGCATCAAAACTATGAATTAACACATGTGGAAATATGTACTTAACAAAAAAGTGTAAAACAACTGAAAATACGCCTTATATTCTAGTTTCTTCAAAGTAGCCACCTTTTGCTCTGATTACTGCTTTGCACACACTCTGCATTCTCTTGATGAGCTTCAAGAGGTAGTCACCTGAAATGGTTTTCACTTCACAGGTGTGCCCTGTCAGGTTTAATAAGTGGGATTTCTTGCCTTATAAATGGGGTTGGGACCATCAGTTGTGTTGTGCAGAAGTCAGGTGGATACACAGCTGATAGTCCTACTGAATAGACTGTTAGAATTTGTATTATGGCAAGGAAAAAGCAGCTAAGTAAAGAAAAACGAGTGGCCATCATTACTTTAAGAAATGAAGGTCAGTCAGTCCGAAAAATTGGGAAAACTTTGAAAGTGTCCCCAAGTGCAGTCGCAAAAACCATCAAGTGCTACAAAGAAGCTGGCTCACATGAGGACCGCCCCAGGAAAGGAAGACCAAGAGTAAGTTCATCCGAGTCACCAGCCTCAGAAATCGCAGGTTAACAGCAGCTCAGATTAGAGACCAGGTCAATGCCACACAGAGTTCTAGCAGCAGACACATCTCTAGAACAACTGTTAAGAGGAGACTGTGTGAATCAGGCCTTCATGGTAGAATAGCTGCTAGGAAACCACTGCTAAGGACAGGCAACAAGCAGAAGAGACTTGTTTGGGCTAAAGAACACAAGGAATGGACATTAGACCAGTGGAAATCTGTGCTTTGGTCTGATGAGTCCAAATTTGAGATCTTTGGTTTCAACCACCGTGTCTTTGTGCGACGCAGAAAAGGTGAACGGATGGACTCTACATGCCTGGTTCCCACCGTGAAGCATGGAGGAGGAGGTGTGATGGTGTGGGGGTGCTTTGCTGGTGACACTGTTGGGGATTTATTCAAAATTGAAGGCATACTGAACCAGCATGGCTACCACAGCATCTTGCAGCGGCATGCTATTCCATCCGGTTTGCGTTTAGTTGGACCATCATTTATTTTTCAACAGGACAATGACCCCAAACACACCTCCAGGCTGTGTAAGGGCTATTTGACCAAGAAGGAGAGTGATGGGGTGCTGCGCCAGATAACCTGGCCTTCACAGTCACCGGACCTGAACCCAATCGAGATGGTTTGGGGTGAGCTGGACCGCAGAGTGAAGGCAAAAGGGCCAACGAGTGCTAAGCATCTCTGGGAACTCCTTCAAGACTGTTGGAAGACCATTTCAGGTGACTACCTCTTGAAGCTCATCAAGAGAATGCCAAGAGTGTGCGAAGCAGTAATCAAAGCAAAAGGTGGCTACTTTAAAGAACCTAGAATATAAGACATATTTTCAGTTGTTTCACACTTTTTTGTTAAGTATATAATTCCACATGTGTTAATTCATAGTTTTGATGCCTTCAGTGTGAATCTACAATTGTCATAGTCATGAAAATAAAGAAAACTCTTTGAATGAGAAGGTGTGTCCAAACTTTTGGTCTGTACTGTATATATAATCTCTATTGTGATTATATATTCTCTATTTTAAATCACAATAGAGATTATACGTATATATGTATGTATGTATACATATATATATATATATATATATATATATATATATATATATATATATATATATAATTGATATTCTCTATATATAGATTATATATAAATCTCTCTATTGTATATAATATATATAAATGATATATTATATGTATAATCTCTATTGTGATTTTATATTCTCTATTTTTCATATTGTGATTGCCAATATGTCTTGTTTCTTCAGACTTCAATCATCCAATCCACCGAACAATACCAAACAAGAGTCAGTAGCAGAATAAGCTGTTTGGCAGAGAAGATTTGGCAAATTTTTCATGGGTACAACCCACATACTCAGCTCTGCTGCTCATCCCACAAATGCATGTTTCTTACAAATGTGGCACCATTTAAAAGGGAAATAAACAGGCTTTCCAACAGTATAGGATTTATTGCCATGAAGCATTGTTACAACAAAGAAATAATCTACCAAACATAAATTTCCTTACTTTTTGTGCTATGTTTATTTACATTGAGTTTTGACACAGGGCCCCTCCATAGGGCAGGGCCACAGGGTCATGTTATAATGCAGATGCCTTAGTTGATATTTTGGCTTAGCAGTACAAGATTGAGATATTTGTAACAAATTTGCAATTTGAAAAGTAACCAAAAGTCAACACCAACTCCATGGTAACTTAAGAAATCAAACTGCTTGTATATAAAAGATATTAAGGCTAACCCAATGTCAGTCATTATCTACCAACCCATGCCATGGAAAGTCGGGTGAGTCCACAAAACATTTCTGGAGCTTCACAGCACAAGTACATGTTTTAAAAACACCTGAAAAAACCCAACATAAAATGGCTCCATGCAGCTCGTCAAGCATAATCCAACGCTATGTTTGAAATCACATACTGACATACTGCCTACTACACACTCATCAGTACATACTGGTACTATCAGCAGGGCGTTCACACTAAGCTATACTGAAACAATACATCTTCTCTACATCACCCAACTGTATCAATCACATTAGTCTCCTCCATACTTTCATATACTTTGCGACCACTGAATGAAAATTGTTTATCACAAATTTAAATCATCATGTCCACCACTCAATGTAGCCCAATATGCTTACAGTATTATTTTAAGGCAACTAGAGATGAAAGGTAAAGAGACATGCTTCACAATTGTTTTTTTAAATATAAAGTATTAAGGTGAAATAATTATTAGAATAAAAAATGGACAGGGCAGCTACTGTCGGTGTGCTTTAACAAGCAGAGGAGCAGAGACAAGTAAGCGTGAAAAGGGCTGGGAGCAGGAGCATCTGTGTCTCTGGCTCTGTACAGCATCTTATGGAGTTTACCTAAAGCAGCGCTTAACTGTAATAATAGAAAATAAACAGAATAAATGTGATACAGTTGACAGAAATGTTGCTGAAGTCATCCACTGCTTTGGCTGCAGTGGTCTGTGTGACCAGGGGAAAGAGGGGTCTGTAAGCTGACCAGCAAGGCAGTTAGCTAGTTAAGCTAGTTATGGGGGTAGCTAGTTAGCTAGCTACCCCCATAGACACTTAATGGAGCCACTCAACTGGCAAATGTTGAAACATATTTTCAATTCGCCATCAATTTTCATAAAACTGCCCAGATTTGAAACCTACACAGTTGATTTCTCACTCAAAAATTAGAAGTGAAGTTGTGTTAGTGATAAAAATAAATACGAAAATTTTTAATAAAACTCCAGCCTGGTGCTTGAACCGTCTGTCCTGAGACTTGTTGACAAGTAGTTGTTTTTTTACATTGTAAAACAAGTCCCCATCTACTTCAGTTAAGGAGAATGCTGCAACGCTGTTTTGCTGTGAACCTCCATAAGTTTTTTGGGCTACACGCGACTTTCCATCAGCATGAGGATGAGTACTTAATGGCTCAATCTTCATTTTTGAGTGAACTTATCCTTAAATAATCCCTCGGCTGAGCAAGTGTTGGTTTCCTCAACAGAGCTACAGAAAAAAAATATAAAATGTGTGCAGGGATCAAAACAGCACTTAAGATTTAAAAAAAACCTGTGGCAACATATTCTTGCTGTATCAGTTCATGAGAGAGCAATAGCTTATGTTTGAACAATGCTGCCGGTCAATGCTGCAGTCTATTCAGTTGCATTTGTGAGGTGACATTGTTTGATTATCAGTAATCATTTGCAGCAACTTACCCCACAAAATCTTAACTGTTTCATGGCAAGAATTAAACATATCTAATATTTTGTTTCTTGCCAACTTTTTCCACTAACATATCAACCGATACATAAAGATGAACATGCTTAAAAATATTAGGATTACTTTAATTAGAATTGATTTAATATGGCAGAAGATCAAACATCATACACTCCTTCATACAAAGGAATAACAGAAACATGTAAACACTAGATGGCTTTCATGTGGTCCCAAAATCAATTATATCACTTTACGGTATATTTGATTCTATAACTGTTGCCAACACTCCACTCCACTCCACTCCACTCCACTTCCACAAATCAAACACTTGTGTCGGAGGTCCCCTTGTGAACCACTCCATCATTGTTGTTCATCATTGACAATTAACGATAAACTTAAGTGCTTTACATTACACAGTGGAATAAAAAGCAAACTAGTACATAACAACTGCACCAGAAACTACATACAATGTGGAACAAATCTGCTAAATGTCACAGTTTAAGTGTTGTCTGCAGAGCTCTAAGTAAAGTCTTTGACAATTAAAAGTTTCTCAGGTTATGTTAAAAAAACTCAATATTTGTCTTTTCCACCCTAATGTACATTCAATTTACATTTTTGGTAAGCGTCTACATATGGTTATTTGCCCTTTTTAAAACGAGTTGTCAAATTGCTAAAAATTAAAATCAAAATCTTAGAGCTCTAGTTGGTTGTGAAAAGCTTTAAGTAAATGTAACAGATCAATTGTGTAACAATGGTTTAGGATGTCCTGTCTCCATGCAGAGATGTGTGTGTAACTGGATATCAGTTGTAGCTAGCTGCTAGGATTTTGTCACGGTTTTCTTCATACTGGCTGAGCATCTTCTGGAGGTCATGGTCAGCAGGAATCACCTATGAGAAAAAAAAGGTTTTTCTATTTATTATCAGAAAAAGATCAGAGTTACAGGCCATCAGATGCTGAAGGAGACAAAGAATCTACAGATTTCAAGGTCACTAAGACACAACATCACATGAAGAGAGGAGGATCAGCAAAACAAAAGCATCAGAAAAAAGGTTAATTTGTGTGGTAATCTGAACATACAGTATGTGCTGTATGTAGGTACAGTATCTACATTAACCAAGAAAAAACTTGGCCGTGATGGTCACTCACCAGAACAGGAGCAGGAAGAGGGAATGAGGTACGGTTGATGAGCCAGTCCTCATACAGCTGGTGGATGGACTCCAGGTACTCCTGGTGAACACAGACGCACACAGAGGATTGAGGTCTCATATAAGATGGTACACTGGTGTGCAACTCACAAAATGTTAATCTCTGTAATTCTCAAAAAAAGAAAATCTCAATTTTTTTTTTTTTGTTGTTTGAGTGTGTGTCCTCACCAATGGAATGACTTTCTCCTCCTCTCTGCATCTCTGTTTTAACCTCTCGTGACAAGTCTGAGGAGAAGTCTGCAGGTAGACTGGAGAAGAAAGCAAACAGTCAAAGGACAGGCAGCAGTCCAGTTCAGTTGCAGCTTTTTTATGAGATTGTTGAACAATATTTCATGTTAAAAAAAAACAAACGCTTTGATAATGACGACTTGTTCTGTGCCATTTCTGTGGATGACGATCTGCTGAATTGTGGTGCTTTATCAGTGCAGTGCAATATTGCAATAATTGACAATAGATTCTGTGTATGTGAACACTGTGTAGAACAAAGAGACCCTTCACATCTCCATACTGTTCTAGACACACTTCTTATTACAGATTTGTCTTCTGGTTTATTGCCAAGAGAAAAATACTGAATAAGCAGACACTCTGGTGTCTCAATATGCATATTATACAAACCTAAGTGAACTTGCATATCTAATATACTAAATCATGTTTCCTGTCTGCGTATCATGCATTCACAATTCACTATTTCTATTCAGATAGGATGCCTATAAGTTCTTATTACGTCTTCTTTTAAATCATGGTAGGCATGCATAGGTTGCCAATCTGCCATCAGTCTCTGTCTGGAATCTTAAGAAACCACTGCAACTACTGCATTTCTTATATTTATCAAATCTTGATTAAATGTGTGTTTGTATTTCTGCTTTGTGTTTTCTCACCAATCAGATCAACTGGAATGGAAATGTTAGTTGTGATCCAATCAAACCACTCGGTGAGGACAGCAAAGTCCACCTCAGGCATTTTCCCACTGGGTAAAAAAATCACAACAATAAAGATGACATTAGCATTTGCATTAACATGTGTCAGTATACTGTCAAACAATATAAGCAATATTAATATAAACCATGATATGATCTAAATTTGCCACCATAATAGATTTTCTATACCATATTTAAAGGATATTTACATCTCCTTTAAATATGGAAATGCTGTAAATCAACCAGCAGTTGTTTTATAGTGATATTGGATTAACCACACTGTAGCATCAATGTTATTAAGTACCTTTATGTGTCAGGTATTTAATTCTCTAAATAGGTTGAGAAAACAGACATTTTCTCTAACACAGTTTGAATGTGACATTGTGTATTTTAATATACTGCTATATTGTGATATAAAATGAGTAAACCATGACAGAAAATGTTATCCATACTGGCAACCTTTTCTTGTATAAATTCCACTTCCAGGATGTATTCAATATAGACTATGACCTTGAATTGTTATGCATCAGAATCCATCAAAGCAGGAGGAGAGTTTAGCTGACACTTTATTTAGTCTCTTGGTCTGATCCAGGTGCTGAAGTGTTACCTTTTGAAAAGATTCTCCACAAAGATGTACTTGGCACTGAAGATGGACCTCTCCATCATCCTGACAGGAGCTGACTGGAACCAACAAGAGACTTTTAAGTACATACAGCTCAATCCTGATGAGGTCTTATGTTTGCATCACCAGTCCACAACAACCAACATGTTTGTCAGCGCCGCAGGTCACCACAGCATTTATCACAAGTAAAAAATACAATGCGTGTTTCCCGCTAACAGTACACTTACTATCGTTGACAGGTGCCTATCCAGCATGGTGAGTTGAACATATGTCTGCAGTGTGATGCCCCAGCGTGCAGGATCCTGATACATCAGTGCCTGCAGGGAAAGAAACAAACAGCTGACACAACCCCCATACTATACAAACCACAGGACTGGGGCTGGGCAGTATATGCCTTAAAATAATATTGTGATATATTTAGGCTACATTGTGATACACAGTATGTATTTCAATATTTTGAAATCTCCTCAAAAGCATTTCATAAATATTTGAACTGGGCAACAAAATCAAATATCACAATAATTTTGACCAAATACCTCAATATTGATATTGTAGGGATGACTATTGGTACTTTCACAAAATATTAACACAATGAGATATTTGATAAATTATCAACAGTAATATGGATATGATGTGGGTGAAGCCAAGTATTAGAACAAGAAAACGACAGCACTTTACTGTAATGCAGCCTCTTAAATCAGGAAAAGTCAGTTATCCAAAATCTAAGACCATATACAGTATAGTCTCATACAACATAACAATATAATATCGATATAACCACACAGCCTTACCCTTCATACATGGTATGATCTGGATAATGGCCCCCTCAGGATAGATTATAATATTTATTGGTACCCTTATGAAGTTATTACTATAATTAGGCTAAAATTCACTGAAACACACAGTACACAGGAGATATTTGTATAAAATAGGCAGATTGCAGTGAAATTCAGGTGTCAGTCACACAAATTTAGTGAAAAAAAAACAAACAAACCTCTCCACTCTCTTAACCGTGTAGGTAGTTTGATGGTCTTTGAAATGGCAACAGACAATAGTCCCTAAGGGCCTGTTGTAGGTCTTCACATCACCAAAATGATCAAGTATATGCAGGTTTCTACGCTTTTACCACTAAAAATGGGCATTTGGCTTCTTTCCCATTGTCAGTAGACAAGTACCGTTTTGTTTTTCTTGTGTGTCATGTTCATTATCATGAGCATGCCAGAAAACCAGCGAACAGTAGAAAGCAGCAGATCATATACCTTATCAGACTACAAGCCTCTACACACCGGGGACATGACGTCCTGTCCGTAATGATGTATTAATACATTAAAACATCAAAGTTACAAACAAGCTAAACTACAGAGGCAGCGGTAGCTTAGCTTGTTTGTGATTTTAAAACCTTAATTTTAAAAGTACTACTCTATTTCATGCTCACACGCTGTAAATACTTGTCAATTAGTCTGACAACAACACTGTCATGTGCAGTACCAGAGGGTTGTGTCCACGGACATTCCTCCATTTAGAGACTGGTTCTGTGAGGACCTGCAGAACAAGAGAGAAATGAAATGTTAATGAATGCTTCCAATGTCTGGGCTTTGCCTCAACAGTAACACTGCTGAAACACTGGATTTTAGAACTGAATTTTCATCTGTGTGAAACTGAGTGCGCACTAGTTTGAACTAATGACTGATGAGGCTAATAATATGTTATTACTACCTATGCTTACCTACACACCTCAACAATCAGTTGTAGTCAGGACTCCTTGTATGCTATAGCAGTCCATGCATTATGATAAGTTCGCATTGTATGTGTTAAGTAAAGTGAAGTACATATGGAGGCATCTATAATAATGCATGCTTCGTCGTGACATATCATTTTTGGAGGTTATTAATGTGTAATTCATTCTGATATATTTTAAAGAATCTATGCTGGGTCATAAGTGAAGGAGGAAATATAAGCAACATTTCTCAGCTTGAGGCATGTGCCAACGTTTTTAAACCCAGATGACACATTCAAAGTAAGAAAAACACAAAATACACTGAGGCTTTATTTTCATTACGAGATGAAAACAATAAGTCCTGACTACACTTGATTCTTCTAGGTGTTTATTGGTGAGTATAAGTCAATAAGCATTACAAGCCCCATCAGTCACATCTAGTTAATAGCTAGTTAAGACACTTGAACTTCTTATTCATTATAAGCATTGTTCATGCATTGGAAAGCGTTACAAAAAATAACTCCACCACCCTCATGTCAAATGACAGCTATGTTACAACTGGGTAGATACTAGTGTTGTAGCACATACACACAATTCTGCACAATGCACACCACTGCTGTACAAGGACCTAGCTCTGTTACCTCTATGTTGCTAGTTTTGCTGAAATACTCCAGACATGTCGTCTTCCCACTGGCAATGTTCCCCTCAATACAGATCTGAAAACAGTGACAGGGAGACAGGGGTTAAAGAAAATGAAGAAGAAATGTGATAAAACTATGATATGAAGTATGAGCTTGAGTGAAAAATTATTCTTAGCATTTATTAGTATTTAATCACTGTAAATAGGTAATAATGGAAAAACCACTGCAGAACCTGCAGCCAACAATGTGAATGTAGATCATCTCAGGTATGTACTGTACTATGATGAATGAATGCAGGCTAAATAAAAACTAAGATCACAGATCATACAGGGCAGACTCACCACTGCTTTCTTTTCCTCTCCATTTCGCACCAGCTTCCCTTGGAAGGAAGACAACATAGTGAGTCAAGACTTCACCACCCACAACTCCCAGAGCTGGCCTCGGCTCAGTAGGCTATAGCGAGGTCAGAGGGAGATAAACATGTTAAACAGGCACAGCACAGTGTGTGGACAGGCTTGTGCTGGCTCTGTATTCCAGGATATTGAATTGATAAGACACAGTGACTATGTGGTTAAAGTGTTTTAATATGAGACTGTTTACATCTACAAAGTGAGCAGCTGAGTAGGTGTTACCCTGATTCTTCACCAAACAACAGTCTGCACTTCATGTCCAATTTGCTGGAGTACAGAGACAAAACACTCACATTTCATTAGGGATGTCGGGATCGACAAGTTTGAACGTGGACCCGAGCCCGATTATTTTTACGCCAGCTGTAAACGGAGCACAATTTGTGGAAGAACGCAAATGCGCGTGTAACGTTTCTCTGGCAAACGTGTGGATAAAATGTCTGCAGTGTGGACACATTTTAAATTAGAAAGCAAAAGCAGTACATCTGCAATACCACCGTATGTTTTGTAACAAAAGAGCTGCATTTAATACTACGCATTTGAAACAAACACTCAAAGGAATATAACGAGTTGACTCAAGCAATACAGGCAAAGGCACTGAAGCAACAAACACTCGCAGGATACTTTCAAAAGGAAAGAGAAATATCCTCGAGACAGCGACATGGCCACATAGAGAGAAGGGAACTGGATAACCAGCCCATCTCCGTGGTAGAGGATCAGGTTGTTTTTTTATTAAAAAACAAAAAACAAATAAATCAATGTTGCAGTAGGATATGCAGAATAAGAAAGAGCCATATGAACGTATTTACTTTGTTTCAACAAAATAAAACAACCTACTAAGGAACAGCTTGGACGCAGGTAATTTTTTCTTAATGCAGCTGTATTATCTAGGAAAATATCAGGTAGGGCTAAGTATCGGATCGGGACTCGGTATCGGCAGATACTAAATATTAAATGACTCGGATCGGGATCTAGGTTAAAAAAAAAACTGATCGTGACATCCCTACTTGGAGTTTCCTCTCCAACACTACACAGAGCCCCTTCAGTCATTTCAACACCAACAGTAGGCTCGTCGGACAATACCGGATGCTGGCCACGTGCCCATGGAGATCGACTTGACTCGGTTGTACAGACGGTGAAGAAGCACTAATCACCGGCACTACTGTATGAATTAGCAACGACTGAGCTAATAACGCTGCCCGTATTATCTGAATGGCCCCTGGCTGACTGAGGACTCCTCCTGAGATAACGATATTGCGTATAGCTGAGAGAGTAAACACACTCTTGAACGGAAATGGACAGAATGCGCCGCTGACTAACACCTGCTAGTGTTGGACACTGTTTAATGTGTCCCAGTTAACTAGCTGGCAGCTCTTAGCCTACCTTTAATAACGTGCTGCGTGCCGCTCAGTGCTCGGCTCTGGGTCAGTGTGACGCTGGCAGCGGGTATCTTCCGTCTGTTACATCCAACAACACGGACTGATGACGGAGCCGCAGCACACCGACACAAGGAGAGTCCAACACGGCTGAACAGGGGCGACAGACGACCACCAGCCCCAGACATGTCACAACACAGTCACCTGCCGGCGTGCTGATGGCTGTTCCGCTCGAACATTTAGCTTCTCTTCTTCGTTTTTGAGCTTCATTGGAGGTTGGCAAGCGACGAATTGGCGCATTACCGCCCCCAACTGGTTCTGAGCGTGATCAGAGGGTCTAGTTAGTAGGTGGAATATTCAAAAAAGAAAAAGAAGCTATATCCTTTCAGTGTTGTTAGTTTCTCTGAGGTACTGGAATAGGATCTGATAACACTTGATTTGAGAATGTTGTAGAATGTCTATGAGGTTAAAGTGTACTTTTATTTCCCTGAGGTTTCTCTCTTCCTCATACTGTATCTCAGACAGTGAACCACTGCATGCTCTACTGTTTCTTCTTGCCCACAGTATTCCCATCTGCCTGTGTCATTGTTTCCCACTTTAAATAACAAACTATTGAGTTATCAATGTTTGTCTCTCTTCCTAAGGAGTTAAAATACCTCCAAAAGTGTTTCTTTGCTGTTTATTATGACTCTCCTTATATTCACCTTATATTTTCTGGAAACTGTGGTTCCTTGTTAACATTCTAAAAGCTTCATTTCAAGGCTTAATTGCTTGATCATTTCTTTGTCCACCATGGTACAATCCTCTTTTCGTGTTTACATCCCTTCCACTGTATCGACTGCTTTTCGGCATCGAGAGTAGCTCTACAAACAGAAATATTCAGATTATCAACATCTGTATTAACATCAATTTTTTGCATTTCTTGATCACTAATGAAGTTATATTTCTCCCAGTCAGGATTACCAAACGATCATTTCTGCAGTCCTCCTGGATCATGTTCCTCCAAACTCAAGCCTACTTCAATTACTATAGGATAGTGATAACTTCCTATAGTCGTTCCTCTCACAGCTTCCCATGAGCAAACACCTGCTGATGAGTCTGACACTAGTGTGAGATCTATGGCAGATTCTGCGCCAGTTCTCATATTGATTCTTGCACCACCTCCATCATTTAGGCACAGATTTTTACTCTACATAAACTCTTCAATCACCATTCCACTGTCATTGTTAAACATTGTCAGTTCATCCATTAGCTCTGCTGAAAGCTTCTTGCGTGGATTATAAAAGTAAACAATTTTGACATTTCCTTCTCTTGCCCACATTTCAATTACTAAGTATTCTAACTCTGTTCCTTTTGACCAAACACTATATTTCAATCTTTGTTTTTAAAAATGACACACCCTCCCCCGTTTCCCTCTCCTCTGTCTTTGCAATGCTATCATAACCTTTAATGACAAAGTGTAAGGTTGGCTTAAGTCAAATTTCTTAAACACATATGATGTTGGATTTCTTTTTAGGATGTTTAATGAAACCTTTAAATTCCTGGCCATAGGCTATTAAGCTTCTTGTTATCCATAGCAGAATAATCAGATTGTCCTATCTAGCAACTTGCGTAGTGTGCGTATAGGGCCAACCAGCTCTGGACCCCATTAAAAATGGCAAACGAAAAAAAATGTGATTAAAGAATGGTGGCACTGCCTTCAATTATTCAATTAATAATTTTCGTCACAGAAGACTACTATTAAATTAGAATCAGAACCAGGCTGCTTTATTGATCCAAGTGGAGAAATTCGGTCATGTTACAGTTGCTTCCTCCAAGAGTAGCAATGTAACGGCACACAGAAATTATGAAGAAACTATCGAATAGAGTGTATTCTGTATGGACAATAAGATAAATAAAATTGAATAAAATAGAATTAAAAGAATTAAATAAAATGTGTTGATATATGGAGAGAATAAGAAGTAGAAATGTGTAAAAATAATAAATACAATAAAATTAAATAAAAAAAATATCCATTGCATAAGCTGGAGGCGGGAGGGAACTCAGTACTGCATAGTAGGTGGGTGATATGTAATGTCGTGTACACGATACAGCACTTATAATTACCATGACCAGGATGACTGAGAACCTTCATCAACAGTATAAATTTTGTTGTCCTTTAAGGTCAGTTTGTTTATGCGGTAATCATGCAAACAAAGCAAGTTTGTTTATTTAGTTTGTTTAGACGGAAACAAATCAGCCAATGAAGATCTTTCTCTGCTCATTAACATTTCTTACTCAAAACTACAGAGTGCACATTTAACAGTTACATTAAAAACAAGAAGGAGCGAACTATGCATTTCACATGTAGCTTCATCAGAGTTGCTCTGTACTTACTTGCCAACAGGTATTTCATTAAGTAATCAGGTGCTGATCAGCGGAGAATCCAACAAGGTCACATTCCCCAATACAAAAATCAGCAATAATAGGCAATAGCCACAATAATTCCACTGTACAAAACTATAAACTTACATTACCATTTTGTATAAGATAATGAGTACTTTACTGCAGACAACTACTGTTAGCACAGAATGTATACAGTTGCATAGGATATCATAAATATAATATAAAGCCCATGTGGCTCCAAAGAGTTACGTGTTTATATCCAATATGCTTCCCTTTTAATAATGAGGGTTAGGGTCAATCCCTATGAATTAAATCTAATTTATGATGGCTGCTTTATGCTCCACTATTCTCAATTTTGAGATTCATCTGGACTACATATATAGAGCCACATGGACATTTCAGCATACAGATGACATGTTTAGACGTACAGTTAATAAACTCTTTAATCATATGTTATATTTTTACCTGTATGAGGGTGGCAAAACTCTTTAGTACCATAAGTTTTACAGCAATGTGTGTGATAATCATGGAATTTGTGTAGTGTTTTTCCTGTGTTTTTGTGTCTGTGCTTGAGGTGTTTTTTCAGAGGCTGGACGTGGTTTTCCTGTTGGCTGGAGTTCCTGTTCCTCACACACCTGCAGCTCATCTACTCATCAGCCTCAGCATAAGAACAACAGTCTTCTCTCCACTCGCTGCCAGATTGTTTCCGCTCATCCAAGTGCTATCTATGACTGAACCTATTGCGAAATTCTTATGCGTTTCTCTAGTTATACCATTAAGTTTACTCCTGTACCCTATTTTTCGTTTCCAGAGCCAGTACAACCCAACCAACCTCCCAACCGTAATAGAACATTCTGGCCACGGAATGGACCCAGCCATCCTCCATCAAGCCCTCACCACACAAGGGGCCTAGTTGGTAAACACAAATTAATGCTCTGTGAAGTAATGGACTCTCTTTATGGCCTCAGTTTTAACATAACTCTAATCAACGCCTAGCTCAATTGGCTCTCCACCCAGCTGGCAACACCACCCGTAGCTTCATCCGTCTCTGTGTAATTCTCCAGTGATTCCTCCTGTCATATCTCTCCTCAGCTGTAGACTACCCGATGGCAGTGGCCCCCCAGCAGGACAATGTGCCCTAACACACCGCAAACACTGCTCAGGAACAGCTCGAGGAACACAATAAAGGGCCCAAGGTGTTGACCGGGCCTCCAAATTCCCCGGATCCCAATCTGATCGAGCATATGTAGGACGTGCTGGAGCAAGTCTGATCTATGGAGGCCCCACCCCCCAACATACAGAACCCAGAGGATCCACTATAAATGCCCTGGTGCCAGACACCACAGGACACCCTCAGAGGTCTTAAGTCCATGTCTTGACAGGTCAGAGCTGTTTTGGTTGCACAAGGGGAACCTTCACAATATTAAGTGTAATGTTGTGGCTGATCGGTGTGATTTAGTGGATTACATTGTTGGAATCTGTTCCGTTTACAATGGACGACGCGCTGTTCTGTGGCTGAACTGGCCAGGATTACTTCTGTTGCACATCCCATAACATTGTTAAATGCCATTAATGTTTGTGCATATTCCCAGGGAAAGGAGGATCCTAAAGTGTGCGATTTCATTTCATGAATGGATGGACAGTTACGTTACTGGATTATTTGAAAGAGAGAACGTCACATTGCTAAGTACAGTGACGTAACATAACATCAACAGAATGGTTTCTGTTCCTGCCTGCCTGGCTGTCTTCTTCCGATAACAACAGTTTGTAAAAGGTCCTAATCGGTCGACCTCTAGTTAAAAATATCTTTGAAGCAGATGGCAAACAGTTCCTTCATTCTCACATTTTTATCTCTCATTGGACATGTAGGGATGTGATGCCCCTCCTCATAACCTGATTGTTAATTTCTGTGCAAACAAAGCTTCTGTTATACGAAAGCTTTTGCTGCCACTTAAGAAAAACAAAAAACACGTACAGTACATAACGTGAAAACATATTGTACGAACATGATACGTTTATTGTACAATGGTGATAAGTTTCACGTTATGACGTGATCATTTTATTGTACGAACGTGATAAGTTTCATAATCAATAAAGATAATGACAACTCCGTTTGACTGTATTTGAGCAAAATGCTCTATTTAACTGGAGGACGAGAACGGTGTTGGGGGTCTCTGTGTGTGTAATGTGGTGCGCAGATCTCAGTCCTCTGATTGGACAGGACAGGTCATAAGAACTATCATTCTGTTAATAGGAGATGGGGTGTGGGTGGGTGAAATAATTAATCTTTTAACTGTTCCAATTACCTTGGTTATCTCCGGGAATCATTGTGAACAGATTCAACTTTTGTTATTCCCTCGATCTCCCCTGGCTGAAGTTACATAATCCACAAATTGATTGGGTCACTTCCACCATCTCCAGCTAGAGCGTTTCCTGCCACTCACATTGCCTTCATTCGGCCATCCCTGCCAGTAACACTCTTGTCATTTCCTCTCCAGTGCCACCTGACATATCCTGTGCTTCCTGCCTATGACTTGGTAAAGGCTTTCAGCAAAGATCTATCATTAGCTGAGTGGCCAACTTCAACCTCTAATAAGCAGCTACAACGCTCCCTGGGCTTTGTCAACTTCTATACAAGATTTATTTGAGACTACAGCAAGGTTGCAGCCCCTCTTACCCTTCCACCAGTTCTCTCTTTGTTTGGACATCTGAAGCTCAAAGAGCCTTTCTCAAGTTGAAAGAATTATTCACTAATGCTCCAGCATCCCGACTTTAGGTGACAGTTTGTGGTGGAGGTAGATGCCTCTGACTCTGGTGTGGGTGCTGTCCTCTCCCAACACAACCGTGACACTCAAAAGCTTAATCCCTGTGCCTTTTTATTTCCAGACGCCTCTCCACTGCTGAGCACAACTACGACGTTGGCAATCGGGAGTTGCTGGCTGTGGTTCTGGCTCTGCGGGAATGGAGGCACTGGCTCGAAGGTTCAGATGTACCTTTCCTCATTTGGATGGACAACAAGAACCTCCCCTACCTACCAAACAAGCCTGACAAGCCTGCCGGCCCCTTCACCCTCTCTTACCGCCTTGGATCCTGCGATGTTAAACTTGACGCTCTCTCTCGCCTGTATTCCCGATTCAGCGTTAGCAGAGCCTGAAACTGCCCCCTTCTTGCATTGTCAGCGCAGCCACCTGGGAAATTGAGGCTATTGTTAAGGAGGCACTCAACCGGACCCAGGTACTGTCGTGTCTCGATTTGTTATTCTTTGGTTGTCCAAAAAGGTTTTTCAGAGTTTCAAAAAGTCACCAATAAAAGCAATAATCTCCAGGAGTCCTCCAAATCTGAGTGCAGTAATGTTTAATTGTCGACAATTAAAACATGAGATCTCACAGACAAAAGCTCATCAGATAAGACCCAAATTCTCAATATAAAATATACTCCCCAATCCTTGCTCTTTCTTTTGTTTATGAATCAAATTTTGCTGACTCAGGTATTTTCCTGCATGATGCTAAACATGTGCCCACCCATGCCAACCTCTGTCGACACAACCACCACACCTGGCATACGCTTTGATGTCCCTTTGCAGCTGCTCATCCTGGACTTCCCCTGCACGTCTTATCTACTGTGTTGCCACATCGTGGCAAGTTGAGTTATCAAGTTGAGACTAACCAGGAATTGAAATTTAGTGTAGTTCTCAAATAAATGTAGTGGAATAAAAAGTACAGTATTTGCCTCTGAATTGTAGTGGCATGTAATATAAAGTAGCATAACATGGAAATACTTAAGTTCAAGTACCTCGAAATTGTAATTAAGTACAATACTTAAATGTAGGCTATTAGTATAAATGTGTATATATATATATATATATATATATATATATAGAGAGAGAGAGAGAGAGAGAAACTAATAAAAACTCTACAAGTAAGTCTGGATGTTATTTGATGCTTGGACTGAAGATCTCTCTCTCTCTCTCTCTGTGTGTGTGTGTGTGTTTGTGTGCTTCAGAGATATGTCGGAGACTCCTGCTTAGACTAAAGTGTGTGTGTGTGTGTGTGTGTGTGTTTCAGAGAGGAGATGTAGGAGACTCCTGTAGAAAACATAAAGTTAGTCGTCTTGATGACAGTGGGTGAGAGCTTTTCTTCAGGTGCATTTGACATGTAGTGAGTGAGTGTGAACAAGCACTGTCCGACAACTGCTGAATACAGCCAACAAAGTCCGAGTCCTCACGAGCAGAGGGAAGAAGAGTGTATCAGTGCATCGTTTTCATCATAACATACAACTACAAGTAGCTACCTCATGTCTCATTCACCTGTAAGTAAACACCTTATCATATTGAACGTAAACACCAAACATAGCTATTGCTAGTACTGATAGCTGTCAGGCTGTCTTTGTTAGTATTCAGAAATTGTTTGGAAAGTGTATTTTGTAGTGCTTGCACTATTTGATGAAAATATGCGAATGAGATTATTGTGGACTATATTGCGATTTGCGATTGCGATTATGATATTATAAATGAATGGTGTCATGAGTCTACTTGCTTGAATATCAAGGACAACACATAGTTTGTATATTTCTCAACTCAAAACATACAAATATGACACAAAAAATACAAAACCTGAAGTTTACAGTACTGTATTTTTTCCCCAAATAACTTATGGAGTCAGTGATTTCCTTGTGTCTTTTCGAGGTATTTTCGTATGGTGTGGCACTTGCAAATGTATCTGTAATTGTGCGTTGTTGTGGTTGTTTCAGGCGTTTTTCAGTTGTTCAGTTTTCAATCTATGAAATCAATCTGTGCCTTTTTTATGCCAAGCTTCTCTCAAGTTTTACTCTTTCAAAAAATCAACCATCTACAGGACTTTTCAGTACACTATTTTTCTACTTCTTCTTCTCATCATCATTATCATTAATTATTATTATTAATAATATCGTTTAAAGTGAGCCTCTTATCGTTTAACAGAAAAATACATCATACAAGCAGCAACTTTTGCAGCCTTGTCAGTCTGATGGCGAGTTATCACCTTTCTGTCATCACTAACATACTGTTAATAATCAAAGAAGCTCTGAGGCTTTGTTCTATATGTTATAATACAAGATTTCAACATTGAGCTACAATCAGGCAACATTCATGACTCTGTAGTCAAACTAACCAAACACTTCTTACTGATCATCATTATAAAGTTTCAGGGCGTTCCTGTAACCATGGTAACTCACGGTGCCAGAGGGGAGGGAGAGACGCTGAATGAAGCCGTTTACACAGATACACTGCAGACAAAGTCCAGACTATAGTTGTTATTTCACACATGTAGCACACAACAGGAGACTCTCCGTGTCAGACGAGTTCTCACGTGCTGACTAAACTCAGCTGATAACGTAGCAGCGCGACGAGTCCTTGCTAGCTAAGCAGCTAAACTTTAGCGCCGCTCCGTGTTGAGATCCCGCCCTGTGTGGGTCACTACACTGTCATTGGTCAGGCGCGCACACGCTGTTAACGATACCATTGGCTGTAGAGTGTGACAATCTGTCAATAAACATCAGCCAACAGTTCTCCTCCGATCTACATTGATCTCACAAGTCGCCTCTGTGAAGTTTGAATGACGGAAATCCGTCGTAGCGACGGACAACTTTAATCCATGAGTTCCTCTTCGGCGTCCATGTCGGCTGCTCTGCTCTGCTGAAAGCCGGGTAGTCACGTGACTATACCTGCAGCTGCAGCTGCACACAGTGTGGATGTGGCGTCACCGTGCTCCACACCGCACGGGATACATGTTGAATGTCTGTATTTTTCAAAATGATAGATAAAGATTTTAATAAAAAAAAAGAGAGAGAGAGTCCTGTTCACAGGCACACACATGCACATTTGTTTACATTAAATCGCAGTCTTTTATGCGATTACATAATTGCACAGCATTACATCGCGATTGCGATTAGATTAATCATGCAGCACTAGTATTTTGATGTTGTAACTTATTGCTGCTTAGCTAGCTGCAGCTGGCTATGGTAACGTTAGATATGGCAAAGCTAAAACAACAAGATTAGTGGTACACTAATGGCCTGCTACACGTTTTTTTTTTGTTACCCTCAGTGATTCACAGACGGACGTGAATATTGTATTGGACTCATGATGATAAGATGTTTAGCATGTTAGAGCTTCCACGATGAATGCATCGTTGACTGATGACGAGGACATGCCAGAGAGAAGCACATCCAGCAGTGTGCAAGGAAGTGGAGGCAGAGGCCGTGGACATGGGAGGGCGACAGGTGACATGCTCATTGCACATCAGCAGGTATCTAAAGTAGAACATTATTGTTTTTTCTGATAAACACCACCTACAACTATTTGTGTTTGTACAGAATATTGACCAGGCATGTAACTTGGACACACAAGTGTCCTAATCAGAATCACATTTCTTGCCAAGTAGTTTTTCACAATTTGAATTTGTTTTGGTGCTGATGAGTGACTCTTGCTTGAAAGCAAAAAATAACTTCTACAAAAGAAATATTGTGTCCATATATTGACTGACTCATCTGCACTAGACAAGTGACTGATTTTCAGTTGCCACGACAGTGCATAACAATAAACACGGTAAGTAAAAACATGTAAAGAAAGATAAAGGGCTGGTCAGAAGCATGAATAGATAAAATGAAGAAAAAAACTGACTCTTAGAAGGTGTGGAAGTTGATGTGTCCCTCTCATAACTATAGAACACAGAAATAGGCAACATCAGCGCATTTGTAAAAAGTCCAGTTCAAAGGCTATATGAATGAACACCATCTAACGAGTTTGAATACACCTTCTGGTGCTACTTGGACACGTCATCAGTGAAGGACCCGGGGCCATAGGGTGTTTCGGGTCTTTAATCTTCATACACCCTCGCCCGGGCAACCCAGCTGGGGGTGATCAGTCCCCGGCTTGCGTCCAAGTGGCGTGTTGCTCCACGGATCCCCCCTACGGATCCACAGCCATCTCGAGGCCCTCTCTGCGGCCTTTAAGATGTTCCTGATGGCTCTCTTGGATTGCAGTCCTTTCACTCCCAGGAGTTTGAGGGTTTGCAGAAGCGAGTAGCCAGCGAAGCCTCGGCACCCGACCTCGACTGGCTGGCAGTGCGTTTTCCAGCCGTTGTACCGGCACTCTGTGCTGAGCTCTGCGTACTTGGCCCTCTTCCGCTCGTCGGCCTCTTCAATCCGGTCTTCCCAGGGGACAGTCAGTTCCAGGATGACCACTTGCTTGGTGGTCTCTGATGTTAGTACCATGTCTGGGTGGAGAGCAGTGGTTGTGATGTTCTCCGGGAACTTAAGCTGTCTTCCGAGGTCGACTCGAAGCTGCCAGTCACGAGCGGTAGAGAGGAGCCCCCCTGTAGAGCTAGGCTGGTGATGTTGTGCCTTTTGCCCCGCTCTAATGAAGGTGATTGACTGTTTGGGGGCTGCCTGGGTTTTGCTGTGCTGGATCGCTGTGCAGATGGAGTCCGCCAAAGCTCTTAGCACTTGGTCGTGGCGCCAGCAGTACCGCCCCTCCCCTAGCGCTTTCGAGCAACTGCTTAGAATGTGCTCCAGGGTGCCCCTCTTCTGACACAGCTTGCACTCGGGAGTGTCTACTAGGCCCCAGGTGTGCAGGTTGGCCGGGCTTGGGAGGACGTCATAAACTGACTGGACGAGAAACTTGCTCCCATGCTCCCACCTGGTCCATGCTCCTTGTTTGGACATGCTGACCATCTTGCTGCAGCGTTCTTCCTCCACCTCTGCTCGTATCTCGTCCTGGATCAGTTGGCGCTTCTCCTTTCCACGGGCCAGGTCGTAACGTGGCTTGGGGAAACAACCAAGACCTGCTCGTCCCATTGCCACGGAGCCCACCAGCGTTTTATGCCTCAGTCGCGCTTCAGCTTTAGTGACAGCTTCTTGCGCCTGCCACTTCCTCCCAGTCTTCACAAGGATTCCTGCTGAGCCCCAGCCATCTCCTGAGAAATTGGCTGATGGACTTCTCCAGAGCCTCTACCGTTGTTATTGGTACTTCGTAGACTAACAGGGGCCAGAGTATTCTCGGCAGGACTCCATGCTGGTAGATCCAGGCTTTGAATTTTCCTGGGAGGCCAGGAAAATTACCCTTTTTCAGGACCAGAGACCTGGACTTAGCGGGTTTGAAGCTCATCCTTGCCCAGGAGATGAGCCGTTCAAGCCCCTGAAGGAGCCACCTGCACCCTGGAACAGATGTTGTTATTACTGTTAAGTCGTCCATAAAGGCTCTTATGGGGGGCTGCCGGGTTCCAGATCTTGACTTGGGCCCTCTGCATTCCACCTCGGCAGACTTAACAATCATGTTCATGGCCAGTGAGAAGAGGGGTACAGAGATCGTGCAGTCGGTAATTATCCCCTTCTCAAGACGATGCCAGGCAGATGTTGCTTGGCCTGAGGAGACTTGCGCGCTGAAGTTGTTGTAGTAGTCCATGATGAGGTTTCTGATCTTGTCAGGAACATGGTGTCTTGCCAGTGCGGTTTCAACGAGCTTGTGTGGAATAGATCCATAGGAGTTGGCTAAGTCGAGCCAGAGAGCTGCCAGGTCTCCTTTGCTCTCTCTTGCCTCCCGGATCAGCTGCGTCACCACGCCCATGTGCTCTAGACATCCAGGTACTCCGTGGACTCCTCACTTTTGGACTGAGGTATCGATGTATGTGTTCCTCAAGAGGAAGTCTGTCAGACGTTGGGACACAATCTTGAAAAGGATTTTGCTCTCGACACTGAGCAGCGAGATGATGCGAAACTGCTCAATATTGCAAGAGCCCTCCTCTTTCGGAATCCAGACTCCCTCAGCATACCTCCATTGCACAGCGTTGGGCTAATACGTACAACAGCCACATAAGGAGCTGACATTAGCCACGTTGACTACATAAAACAGTAATAATGAGTAATAATACATTTCCCTGACCAAAACAAACCAGCTCATTACCTGTCCAACAGAGACACAGCTAACATGGCGTCCGTTTTCAGGCCTTCGACTCCATCAGTTGTCTCCATCGTTGAACAGCCACTCCAATGTTGACTCTCGTTTCACCTCTTGAGCTCTCCAACTCCTTTTTGTTTGTAGCCTTCTCTAGTTCGGTCTTCCTTTTTTTGCTCTGTTTGGCAGTGCCAGCTGCTGTAGGTACAGCTGCTAATGAAAAGTGTGTCTGTACTTTCTCTGCCATTCTTCAGCTCGAGCAGTGCGGTGAATAGACTCCGGTCATATGCAATGAGTGATGGGGAGTGATGGAGTCAGCACAGGGTGGTCAGTAAGGACAGACTGAGGGACAGGTAGGCTGTCCATACTGTAATATATTGATGTGGGTTCAATAACTCAGACAGAGACCAGACTGAGCGTGCAGACTGGGACTTTACTTAGACATCAACAACAACTCAAAACAGGTTACAGATCGGGTCGTTGCCTACCATGTCCACAAGAGGGCAGTGCACTCTAGTAGTATATTCTCGATACACTACACTCCTCCCCTTTAAACTTTAACCCCCAAAACTCACAATACTGCAATTAGCATAGCAATACTGTAAACAAACCATTTACCTCGCATAACTTAGAGTCTTCTTCTGCAAATTAAAACTGTTGTTTTTCCATTCCAGCTGCTCATAACAAACAATTAGCTCCAACTTGTTACTAATAATTACTATTCAGAAACAACTAGGATAATCAGAACACTTGACCCCAAAAGGAAACGGTTTCCTTGCTCTTTAAAGGTTCAGTCTTTTAGGTGGAACCCGCAAGTGCCCAATACTGGGCTGGAGAGTGTGGACGGGACGCAGGGCTGAGTCTTGCAGGAAGAGTTGCAGGCTTCACCAGAGAGCGAGCTGGTACTGGAGTAGAAATCATCCCTTCTGCATCCCGGATGCTGCTGCTTGGTTGTGGTGAATCCAGATCTGGTGTCAGGTGAGTATCATCACTTGAGGTGTTGCAATCCACAACTTCTTCACGTGAGAGTAACAGGTGATCAATGTGTACTGTGCGCTCTCTCACACCATCATTTATCAGGTAAGAAACAGGTCAGAGTCGTTTTTACAACTGTTCCTCTGATCCATTTCTCCTTCCCCTCACAAAAATTCCTCACATGCACATGATCACCCTCAGACAACTCTCTCAACTTGGTTCTTCCTGTGTCAGTTTCAGTGAGACTTGGCTTCAGAAGACTAAACCGGGTCCTCGTCTGATGTTAAAGAAACAACTCAGCTGGTGAAACACCTGTTACTGTGTGTGGTGTGCTTCTGTACATCAGTAAGAAATTTGCTAGTCTATGCTGCAAACACAGACCCCTTATCTGCCAACACTTGCTTCATCAGCGCAGATTTGACTGTCTGCACTGACCTTTCAGCGGCCCCATTAGAAGCAGGATGATAAGCTGGGACCAAAGTTTGTTTGATGCCATTTCCTCTCAAAAACTACTTAAATTCACTGGATATGAATTGTGGCTCATTGTGGGAAACCACTTCCTCAGGCAGTCCTTAAGATGCAAAAATGCTGCGCAAAACTTCAATAGTCTTAGCTGATGTCCTGGTTGTCATGTGAACCACCTCCAACCATTTTGAGTGACTGTCAACAAGGACTAAAAAATACTGTTTATCTTTCTCACAAAAATCGATGTGTATCCGTTGCCACACCCGAGTTGACCATTTCCAACAATGCAGTGGGGCCGCTGCTGGTAGTTGTCTCACTGTCTGACATGCACTGCACTCTTGTACAGCTTTTTCAATGTCCTTATCCAGACAGGGCCACCACATGTAGCTTCTTGCTAAGGCTTTCATGCGGCACATGCCAGGATGACCCTGGTGAAGATCATGCAGCAGCTTTAGTCTGAGAGCTGGAGGGACTATAACTCTCATTCCCCAGAGAACACATCCTTGTTCCACTGATAATTCATTTCTTCTTAATAAGAATGATTTTAGTGTCTCCTCCCTTGCATGACTTGGCCATCCATTTAGAGTGAGCTCCCTCACTCGGCTGAGCACAGGATCTTTGTTTGTGCTCTGTGCGATGTCACTAGCTTTCACAGGTAAATCCTCCATAATAGAGAAATAGAAGATTTTCCCTTCTTCTGCAGTGTTATCTTTGACTTTGCTTGGCAACCTTGAGAGTGCATCTGCATTTGCATGATCTGCAGACTGGCGATACTCTATTTCATAGTTATAGGCCATCAATATGAGCGCCCACCGTTGCATTCTCAAAGCAGCTAGTGTGGGAATAGCTGACTTCGGCCCAAGGATAGCCAAGAGGGGTTTGTGGTCAGTAATGAGAGAAAACTTCCTCCCATAGAGATATTTGTGAAACTTCTTCACTCCAAAAATAATAGACAGGGCTTCCTTCTCTATTTGAGCATATTTGCTTTCTGCCTCGGTTAATGTACGAGATGCAAATGCTATTGGCTTTTCTTCTCCATTCTCCATCACATGGGAGATGACAGCGTCAACACCATAAAGCGAAGCATCACAGGCTAGTTTCAATGGCTTTTTAGTGTCATAATGAATCACTATGGTGCTCTGTAGTAGTTGATCTTTTGCACTTATGAACGCAGCCTCACATTTTGATGACCACTTCCAAATACTTTCTCGTTTCAGTAACTCATGCAAAGGTCGCAGCTGCATTGACAGATTTTTCATAAACCTGCCATAATATTTCAGTAGGCCCAGGAAGGAACGTAACTCTGTGACATTGGTGGGACTCGATGCGTTTACAATGGCTTTCACTTTCTATTCTGTGGGATGGAGCCCTTCACTATCCACAATATGTCCCAAATATTCCACTTTGTCTGTCATGAACTTACATTTTGACCGCTTGACCCTCACATTGTACTTTTCCAGACGACTCAACACTTCCTCCAGTTTACATAGATGTTCTTCTCTTGAACCAGCTGTGATTAAGATGTCGTCCAGGAAACAGGTCACATGTTCTGTTCCCTGTAGTATTTGGTCCATCACTGCCTGGAAGATGGACGGGGCACTTGAGACTCCATATAACAGCTGGTGGTAAGTGTAGAGCCCCCGATGTGTGTTAACTGCAGGTATTTTTCTAAATCCTTATCCAACTCCAACTGCTGATGGGCATGTGATAAGTCCAGCTTAGTGAACAGCTTGCCTCCAGCCAGTGTTGCAAAAAGATCTTCAGTATTGGGCAATGTTTAAGTTTCCTCTTCCACACACTGATTTATGTTCACTTTGTAATTTCCACAAATCCGTATTGATTTGTCAGCCTTCGGCCCAGTCACTATAGGTGCAGCCCATTCACTTTTGTCTGTTTTTGATATGATTCCCATAGCCTCTAGTCTGTCCAATTCTTTTTCCACAGCCTCTTTTAGAGCATATGGCACCTGGTTTGCTTTCTTAAATATTGGCTGCGCATCTGGCCTCATCTTGATCGAAGCCTTAAACTCTCGGATGATGCTGGGGCCTTCCTCAAATACCCCCTTGTGCCTCTGTAGAATTACTGCCACTTCTGGATCAGTAACATCTCCGGCTGCTTTGACTTGGAATATTTCCTTCCAGTTCAGTCTAAATTTCATGAGCCAATTTCTGCCCAGTAGCGCTGGTCGGTCGCCTTTCACAATAACCAGTGGTACATTCACAACCACCTTCCCTAACACTGGGATGGGTTCTCCAGAGAAAGTAGACAGTGGTATTTTACACGGGCAAAGTGGCAAGTGATTGAGTGATCCCTCGTAGGTGATCTCTGACACAAGAGACACACATGCTCCTGTGTTTAACTGCATCTGAATGTTCTGGCCTCTCAATGTTCACGTCAACCACATAGCCATCATTACCATCTGAAGCTGTGTATACTGTGTACAGTCCAAACCGATTTTCATTATCCTCATCTGCCGGGCTTGTTTCAGTCTCCTGTTCGACATAATGGGCCTTATGTGGTGTCTTTTTATTCCTACACATACGTGCAATATGTCCCACTTTTGTGCAATGGTGACATTTTTCTTGTTTAAATCTGCACACAGTAGCTGGATGCTTACCTCCACATCTGTAGCAGGGCTGAGGTAGCTGTTGCTGCTTGTCATCCAAGCTGCGCTTTTGCCAGGGTGTAATCTTGCTGTAGCTTGTGTCACTTGATTTTCTCTTGTTATCTCTCTGTTTACTGTGGTTGAACACTTTACTAACTGTTGCACTCTCTTTGATTTTCCCAGAGAATAACAAAGTACAGTGCCGTGTCACATGCACTTTTAAAAGTTACATTTGTCTCTGCCAGCAATTTCCTCTGTATTGCCTCTGATCTCAGTCCACTCACAAACCTATCATGGAGGGCATCATCCAGGTGAGCTCCAAAATCACAGTTAGTAGACAGCTGTTTCAGAGCTACTATAAAGTCACTCACTGATTCACTCTCTTGTTGATTTCTCTTCTTAAAATTAAAAACCTCTCCATAATGATAAGTGGCTTTGGCTTGTAATGGTCACTGAGTGCTTTGGTGAGTTATGCATAACTTTTTGCACTTGGCTTATCTGGCAGGAGTAAACTGTAGACATCCACTCCAATTAGCGACAGGAAAACACTGACTTTCTTTTCATCTGCCACTGTATTCGCGGCCATCCACTGTTCCAGTCTCTCCAGGTAAGATTCAAAATCTTCCTTACCCTCTTTGTATTCCGATATACTGCCGATAAGGGCCATTGCTGCAGTCCGTCCCGTTGCTAATAACTTGCAGTCACGTTAGCTTGTTAGCTCGTTGTTGGCCTCTCACGTTGGTGCCACAATTTTCTTTTCTTGTGATCTGCCGGTTATAACTTTATGTTTCTCGTCTTCCGGGATCCTTTTTTTTCTTTTAGCATCCCATCCTCGTCGCCAAACTGTAATATACTGATGTGGGTTCAATAACTCAGACGGAGACCGGACTGAGCGTGCAGACTGGGACTTTACTCAGACGTCAACAACAACTCAAAACAGGTTACAGATCGGGTCGTTGCCTACCATGTCCACAAGAGGGCAGTGCACTCTAGTAGTATATTCTCGATACACTACACATACAATATCTTCAGGCTGGTAAATTTGATTGGATGAAGTTACTCCAGCCCTGTCGCTGCCACAGACCATGGATTATTTTCCTTTTTTCCCCAACGCATTTGATATTTTGATTGCTGTCTGGATGTTAATTTTATACAAATATAATAAAAAATGTTTCTGAATAGAAATACCAACCCCAGGTACTTGGGCTTTAAGAGAGAGCCAACTCCTCAGGTCAAGACTCTGCTGTCCACTTACATCTGAAGGAGAAACATCATTCCTTTGAGGACAACAATGTAAACATCTTGGCCAGAGAAGACAGGTGGTTTGAAAGAGGAGTAAAATAATCCATCCACGTCAAACTGGAACAACCGTCTTTGAACAGAGGAGGTGGCCTTCCACATTACTTATCACCCACCTACGATGCAGTATTGAGTTCCCTCCCAAGACAACTTAAGTAAGTAAGTAAGTAAGTACATTTTATTTCTATAGCACTTTTCACAGAAAGGGTTCACAAAGTGCTTCACAGTAAAATCAGCAGAATACATAGTATACAACAAAGACACACAGTTGAAAACAGGTACATAAAAGGATAAAAAAGATAAAAAACAGAAGACATAAAAGCCCCTAAAAACCCACACCTAACTCAAAGCCTGTAGAAACAGCAGAGTCTTTAGATCCTTTTTAAAAGACTCAATAGAATTTAAAGTGCGCATGGACAGTGGCAGAGCATTCCATAGTCTGGGGGCTACGGCTTGGAAGGCTTGGTCACCTCTGGATTTAAAGTGAGTGTGGGGGCAGACAAGCAGGTATTGATTTGAGGATCTAAGGGAACGTGTTGGCTTATAAAATTTGAGCAACTCAGAAATATAGGAAGGGGCTTGACCATTTAAAGCTCTAAAAGTAAGAACTAAAATTTTAAACTGAATTCTGAGACGGACTGGGAGCCAATGGAGTTCTGCTAAAACTGGTGTGATGTGTGCACTTTTACTGGTGTGGGTTAAAAGTAGGGCTGCCACTAGCGACTATTTTGATAGTCGACTAGTCAGATTATGAATTGCACAAAAAACAATGGCTCTTATTTATTATATTTAAGTTGCAGCAGCAGCAGTAACCTGTCTTTCCTTTAACAAAAGTGCATTTTGTGCATAACAACCAGCATGCATAACAAAGTTTGTAAAACAAAAAAAACAATGGCTCTTATTTATTATATTTAAGTGGCAGCAGCAATAAAATAACGCCAAGACAACTCCGTCTGCACATACAGTAATAGACTAGCAACTAGCATGGGAGCTAACTATCTGACCGAGGTGCGTCTGAGTCTTCTAAAATGTGTTTCCTCTTAAAATGCTCATGCATTGCTGAGGTGGCCCCATGGTGTGCGAGTTTCATTTTGCAAATTTTGCATGTGACCGTTTTCTTTGTTGTGTCTAGGATGAAATGTTCCCAAACTTTGAACCTTTTTATTTTGCATTGGCGTCACTTTAGCCGCTTCCATGGCATGCCGTGGGATACACATGATGACGTCACTAACGACTAGTCGACTACTAAATTAGTTTAGTAGTCGACTATTTGTCAACTAGTCGACTAGTCGTTGCACCCCTAGTTAAAAGTCTAGCAGCAGAGTTCTGAACAGCCTGGAGGCGATGAAGTTGTTTTTGGCTCAGGCATGTAAAAAGGCTGTTACAATAGTCTAAGCGGGAAGAGATAAAAGTGTGAATGATCATCTCAAGTTCTGGCTTTGACACCGAGGTTCTCAACTTAGAGATGATCCTCAGCTGAAAGAAGCAGTTCCCAATCAATTTGTTAGTGTGCTGCTCAAGACACATAGCTGAGTCAAAGACTACACCCAGGTTCCGAAGACTCGGCTGACTGGACGAGCCTAAGGAACCCAAGTGCTTGATGTGGGGGATGTGGTTTTCTGGGGCAATAATCAAGGTATCTGTCTTGTCTGTATTAAGTTGAAGGAAGTTTGTACTTAACCACTGTTTGATGCTAGTCAGACAGCTGATCAAGGAAGACAGTTTAAATGACTCAGAGTCATTAAAGGAACAATACAACTGGATGTCATCTGCATATAAATGGTAGGAAACATCTTGGAACTGACTAATTATCTGGCCCAGAGGAAGGATGTATAATAGGAACAGAATTGGCCCCAGCACCTAACCTTGAGGTACCCCACAGGTCAGAGGTGCTGTTTCAGAGAAAATCTGGTTTGCAGACACATTAAAAGATCTTTCAGAGAGATAGGATTCAACCATTTTAAGACAAGACCAGATAACCCTAGGTCTTTGAGTCTGTTTGTCATGATTCCAAAATCAACCGTGTCAAAAGCTGACGAGAGGTCCAATAAAACCAGGACTGTGTCTTTGCAAGAATCAGCTGCCATCATAATGTCACTAGAAACACATAACAAGGCAGTTTCGGTGGAGTGATTTCTACGGAAACCTGACTGAAATTTATCCAGGACATTATTTGACTCCAGGAACACTGTAAGTTCCTCTGCCACCATTTTCTCCAAGATCTTGGACATAAAAGGAAGCTTAGAGATTGGCCTATAGTTTTTGGGTTGTGATGGGTCCAGGGATGGCTTTTTAAGTATGGGTTCGACACCTGGGCTCACCTAGCCTTAGCAACCCACATGAAGGCCGGTTGGGTCAACAACCCACAAGTGGCCTTAACAACTCTGAAACTTGGGGCGTTTTCACACCTGCCTTGTTTAGTTCGGTTGAATTGAATCCTGGAGCGTTTACCCTCTTGGTGCAGTATGTTTGGGAAGGTGTGAACACATCAATCGCACTCGGGTGCGGACTAAAACAACCGGACCGAGACCTTGTTGAAGAGGTGGTCTCGGTACGGTTCCGAACAAACTCTGGTACGGTTCGTTTGTGGGGAGAACATGATCCAACCTCGATCCGACCCAACTGCAGGAAGCATTGAGCCTGTTTTGGACTAAACCACCTCCCGTAGCCAGCCGTGGACAGACGTGGACTCGTGAGGAGGTGCAGTGCCTCATAGAGATTTGGTTGGATGACTATATAAACTCACAATTTTCAACAACACACAAAAACACCGAAATCTACTCACTCTTTAGCAAACGGCTCGGGGAAAGGGGGTTTCGGAGGTCTGCTGTATCTGCTGCGTACCTGATGGATCTTCAGAAATATTTTCGGCTGATGAGCATGTCACAGTTCACGAGGATTAATGCGTGCGTCTGCCTGAACTGTCTTGATATGCGTCGTCGGCGACTCCAGCACATCATGACATTAGTTTCCAGCCTCAGCCTTGCCTCATTTTCAAACTGTACCATTTGCCTACAGTGATAAGTGCAAACTATGTAATGACCAGGGCCAAGAGTCTGCTCTTCTTTGTTTACTTCCGGGAGTTTTCCCGCAAGGAAATTCGGACCAATTAGAGAGCAGTTTCCTTGCGCATCACACATTTTGGTCCGCTTGTAAATGCTGCTGTGTGAACACAAATCAAACTCGAGGCAATATGCAACATTGTAACAAGTTGGTCCCTGATTCGGACCAGAGCAAACAAACTATAGGTGTGAAAACGCCCTTAGAGCTCACATGTGTCTTTGACGACTCTGTAACTCCCACACAGAGTTTAAAAGCCTGCAACTCCCCTCCAGTTAGTTAGAACTGAAGAAGCCTCTTGGATGAGAGGTGAAACGTCTTCAAGAAACTGAAACAAGTCAAGTTGCCTACGATACAGCACTTAGAATTACCATGACCTGGATGACTGAGAACCTTCATTAACTATTTACAGTATGATACAGTATTTAATGGGAAATATTGCCCAGAATGGATTGTTTCAAACAGTTCATTAATGTTTTAAAAGGAAACATTGTGTTAGTGCCATTATTTGGCCGTTATTTTTTTACAGAAATTTGTTCCAGTGTATGTAATGTAACCCTGATGTAATATTCAAAATAAATAACAAGCAGTATGAAAGCAGTTTGTTTGTTAATATTTGTGATCACATTAACTAATTTTACTTTATATGATTGCATGTGATAAATAAACGTTACTGATTTTTGAGCACTGCCGGTGGCCTCTGGTAGCGATATTAGCTAGCAGTATCAGCAAGAGCGCATTGTCTCAAACTGTCAACAGCGTTCTATGTGCTTGTGATCTTGCAAGAACATTCTCCCCAATTATACAAGTCCATTCTTTGCATTCTTGGGTTTAAGAAAGGCCCAAAGGGTTTACCCATTTTGCCTGCGGGAGGCCAACATGTTGTGAAAGTTACATAATTCAAAATAGTTACATTTTGCAAACAATTACAATTCTACATCTCTGGTCCTGGACAATAGTATTGAAGGTCATATTGATAACATTTTAATGCATAAAATCATTTTTTTTAAAACTAAAAATACAGAGCTTGTAGAATGGTGCAGAGTATCTCTTTTTCCTTAACATTATTATAATGGTGAATCAATAATTTTTCCGGTCATACTGATAAAATCTTTACCTTGACAAAAGTGTATGGAGGTGCAGAATAAAAGTATCTCTTTTCCTTAAACATTGTAATGATCGTGAGTCAGTAATTTTCTAAAATGTTTGACTACTCCAAAAGGATCGTTTTGTTTATGTCAGTGTAAGAATCCTGAGGGTTGGTTCCAGCCTCTACCAAGATTTGTCAGCCAAAAGTATAATGTTGGTATCACGTGGTATGTGTTTTGCCAGCGACCAACAGTATTGGTAGTTGCCAGATTGTGGAAAAAAATATAAGAATGACTGGGTTCTAATAATAGCGGCATACACTATTTGGGTGACATAACAACACTGGTTTGCATCCTTGCTTCACGGTGGGGATGGTGTGTTGGCGTCTAGTCTGATGGCCAAGAAGCTCCATTTTGGTCTCATCAGACCAAAGAACCTTCTTCCAGTTGACCTTGGAGTCTCCAGCATGCCTTTGGGTTAACTCTAGTTGAGATTTAATGAGCTTTCTTCAACAGTGGCTCTCTCTTTGCCACTCTCCTATCTCAGCTGCTGAAGCTTTTAACTCCTTCAGAGTAGTCATAGGTCTTGGTGGGCTCCCTCACTCAGCTCCTTCTTGCGCAGTCACTCAGTTTGTGAGGACGGCCTGCTCCAGGCAGATTTACACATGTGCAATATTCCTTCCATTTCTTAATGATGGATTTAACTACTGCATGAGCTGACAACTGCTGCTTTGCACAGTGGGAGAGCCCAGCAGGGCTAAATTGTGTCAAACACTGGAAAAGACATGTTTTTAAACACATCCAAGCTTAGCACCTTAGAAAGGGGCTAGAATATGAGCCATGGTACATCATTCTAGAATTTAAATCAGCAAGATATGAGCACTACGGCCATCAGTGTTTTAGACTTTCCACATTATTACTTACAAGGAAACTACAGTTGCCAGTTGGACAAATGATTCCATATACAAAAAATATATATCAGATGTAATAAGTGTGTTGTTTGGGTGATCAACATTATTATGTAAGATTGACCTTTTCTTGGGAGGGTTTGTCTCTGGCATGACCTAAGGAAGGTGGAACATCATCTGACAAGAAGGACACGGAAACATTTTTTTTTTCCTTTTCTTTTCTAAGTTGTCTACTTACACATCATTAATATAGCCTATGTAGCCTATATAGCCTTGATACACTTATCCTGATACCAGCTCCATCCTGGGATGCCCTCTTGACCCAGTGCTGGTGGTCGGAGAGAGCAGGATGACGGACAAGCTGTCATCGCTGCTGGTGAAGGAGTCCCACCCCCTGCAGGACACTATCACAGCACTGGGCAGCTCCTTCAACGATAGACTGATACACCTCAAGTGTGTGAAGGGGAGGTATTGCAGGTCCTTCCTTCCTGCTGCTGTCAGACTCTACAATCAGCACTGCTCCCAGTAGACCTCACTTGTGCACTGTGCAATAAAAACTCTATACAAAACCCATTTCTGATTTTGGTTTGCACTAACTGGGCAATTTTCATACTTCACTTCATCTTCATCTTCATCCACTTTGTCCGGGGTCGGGTCGCGTCATACTCATATTTATTATTTATTAATAACAATACACTGCCACACTGTTTATAATTTACACTGTTTATATGTGTACATATTATGTACATACGAGTCTATTTCTATTTCTTACCTTTTTATTATATTGTATTTTTTTACTATTATTATTGTTTATTGTAATATTACTGTCCTTTGGCTGCTGTGATGCACAAATGTCCCCGTTTGCGGCACTAATAAAGGAATTCCAATTCTGATTCTGAGACATGTCCAACATTTAGAAATGTACTTTTAAGAGAAAAATGACGGGCATGCACTTTGGCAATTGTAGATCCAGGGCTTATACATTCTTTATAAACAGACACTGAAATTGGAATGTGAAAAAAAGGAGATATCACACAATACAATATGAAAAAACGCTTAAGTGGTAGGGAAACCCCTGCTAGATCCTGACATCATGTTGGTTTAAATGTTGGTGTCATTCTTATTTGAACAAACACGCATGTAAACACAACAAGCAAAATCAAGGTGAGTAAAAATGATCGAGGCTATGCACATAATAAGATATGTATAATATAGATAACTTGATATCATTTAGCCTACGATATGCTAATTATTGTCAGGGCTAATGTTTAACGTTTTGATTCACAATTTCACACTGACTGTTTAGTACTGCTTGGCACAGTAAAAGAAACATTGCATCCTCTGTTAGTTGTTATTGCTGCAGAGCTCTTATTTTGATTTCTTGTTAGTGTCCATCCGTTGTTCTCGTTTACAGCTGGTGTTATCGCGGGAGGTGACATAGATACGCTAGTTCCGTGTAACTGACAGAAAGTCCTGCCTGAAGTTCCTCAGCGTTGATGGTGAATAGCCACTGCTGCGGCAACGGACGGAGGAGAAGAAGCCGCAGAAGGAGTAGGCTGTGGCAGAGGACTGATAGTTCGGAGCCAGTCTTACAGATTAAACAGTATTACGTGTATCACCGGATCCTAACAAACATCAGAAGGGAAGAGAAGAATAAGGAAAGATGGCGGCCGCGGCCTCGCCGGGCTCCGGCTCGTCCACCTCCTCAGACTGGATTGTACTGAGAGACGGTTGCCTGCGTTGCGACGAGGAGGGCCTGCGAAGCCTCTCTTACCACCCGGCCCTCAACGCTATCTTGGCCGTTACCAGCCGTGGCAGTATCAAAGTAATTGACGGCACTTCGGGAGCGATTCTCCAGGTTTCGGCGCTTCACGGTAAGCACCGGTGCCCTCTATGAAGCACTGACACAATCAGTTTCAGTTATGACAAGTCAACCTCCGGTTGTCAACAGACATTAAACACGACACAGGATAAGTTGTAACCTATGCTAGCTAACGTTAGCTGCTCTTAGCAGTTATCTCTGGGCCTAACTAGTTAGATTATTTGGCAAACAGGAGTCGTATAGCCCGTTCTGCTTGTGCAAAAAGGCATTCTTTGGACGTTTATCTGTTTGTGGGCCAATTAAAACGAAGTGCGTTTTAACGCCAATGTTTGCTTACGTTACTGTTCACCACATTTGCGACATATTGACCATGCAAGCTAACTAGTAGCTGGATAGTTAACTTAGCCGTGCGTCCGTCCCTGTCTGTTTCTGTCATTCTAGTCGTCAGTCACGATGTGTTGTCAGAAGTAACGTTACAATTCATATCTGAGATACCTGAAGTAGCGCAGCTACTACTACCTAGTAAGAGGAAGCGTAATGTACTCATGTGAATCAATGTGATAGCCGCCAAGCTAACTAGCGGCTTTTTTTTTATTTTTTTTTTAGCTATTTAACTTTACAACCTATCGTTCGCACTGTCAGTCATTTGGATGCATTGATGTGTTGCTGAAAGTAACCTGACTTGATGCTGCAGTGTTTGTGTAATGGGTCATGATTGCCTGGTCGGCTAACCTGACAAATACCCCTTTCACACTGGCCAAAAAAAACCCATTTACACCCGCTAACATCTGGCTTATGTGTGCAATGTGAATGTATATAATCGGGATTTACTCCAGGGTCAATCAACCATGTGGTATTCTCGGGTATTGCTCACCTCCGGCTCGGCCCGGCTGTGATATGAACACGCTAATACACTCTCCTTATTCAGGCGCGATGCTATGACGTGTATTGAAGTTAAGGCCGTTGACATGTTATTAGGCTCCTCCAAGATGAACTGCGCCTTGGCTGGAAAGTGGATGATAGCAGGAGGCAGCAGCAGGGGACAGGGCCGAAAAGCTGCGATCTAGTCGGACAGCTTTCCAGCAGACTTCAGTCTGTACAGGAAGTCACAGAAACTCACATCCTGTTAGATCTGATTGTGATTGTTGTTGATGGTATCCGATACATACAGCAGTTTGTAAGCTGTCCTCAATTATTCTTAATTATGACACCACAGTCTACTAAAACCCTGAACACGCAATCTGTTATATCAGTCATGGATAAACTATTTTACATAAATTCTCAGGTAAATCAGCTTAATATCAGTTTGCTGCTGTTTATAGATCAACTGAGCAGCCATGTCCCTCTCAACCCACATAAATAAACTGAAAACATTAACAGTTACACACAAAAGAGAAATACAAGACCCTTACTTTCATTATTGATCCGTCAGGTAGGCTGTTGGCTGCTGTTGGGCCTTCATATCTGAATCCTGACATTCCACTTACCAGAAGTTATTGTGTTGTTAAGTACTTCAACAGGCCGAATGAAATTAGCCCAGTGTTTATACAGACGACAACAATTTTTGTGTGCAGTTTATATTATGAATGTAGGCCATTTAGTCTCCACATCAGCCACACAGCATGTTTTCTGTGCACAGAATAGCCTTAACCTTCAAAATCATACAAATAACATCAAAATCTCTCCAATTCAGCAAAAATAAAATGTTTCTATAAAACTTATAGTTGAGTCAACATCTAAACTAATCAGCTTTTAGATTGGATGACAGCCAGGCGTTTGCAGTCATGTGTACATGATGTCAGGTCGTGATCAAGTCGGACACAAATCTAACCGGCACGCATTGTGCGGTGAACGCTGTTGATCGATTCTTCACAGGACTGGCTGATCTCAAACGTGCCTAATATCTTTCAATCCGTATCTGCCAAGCAGTGTCAGTGCTGATTTTGAAAGAGAGACAGAAGTTAAAGATACTAACAAAGTTACTGTTGTTCGTAGCTTCTGTGTGGTCTGAGCCTAGTCAGCTGCCTCATCGGTACTGTGCATGTGCAACTCATCAGATCAGAAAAAAACAAAAAATTATGTGTCTAATTCAGAATATTATTGATTAAGACTTTTTAAAAGTTTGATGACTTTTGGATGTATTCTGATGAGGTATACAGTCTGCTGCATTCTACTTTTCCAGTTTTTCTGGCGTGTTGGTGATGGCGAATGGGACACACAAGGGAAAAAAACAGAACGCCAATAATTGCGTTTATTAGTGGGTTTACCTGCGTTTAACAAAACCCTTGTTTACACACTAATTCAGTGTGAAAGTGGTATGATATCAGAATTATTTTTTTTTTAATCAAGACTAGAAATTTAAGTTTTATAAAACTTGAACTTGATTGAGAAAACAGACCACTGTAAAAGTTTTTTTCAGTAGCTGCTAGTCAGTATGTTTCCATGGACACTTAGGTCGAGCTACGGTCATAGCTCGATTAGGCCATTTAATTGGACTACTGCCATTGTCCCAGTATACAAGTACCAGTAGAGAAGCAATTTATTGATACAAGTATGTCCGACTCTGCGACGGTAGGTGGCGATATGCACCGTTTCAGCTAGTTGCTACTGTACCTTCATCCAGTTGACCTATTGCGTCACATACCAAACAAGTTAAGAAGCAGCAAATGGGCTGCACCGCAAATGGTGAAAACATGGTTGACTTTTCGGTGCTGTACATTACATGATATATTGTACGAATACCTTTGTCGTCGTCGTCTTTTTCTTTTTTTTTTTTCCGGCTTCCTGCTATGGATTTATGCCATGGATGACTTTCGGGTCAATGCCTGGCGTGGGGACTGAGGTGCATGCACAGAATGCCGGGGCCAGTTCAGGTCGGACTAAGACGTATATATGAAATAATAAATCGACTTCCAGCTGCATTATCTAGTATGATTTCAGTCAGACTAACATGTTTACATGGACTATAAAATTTCGGTTTCAGTCGGACTAACACAATAATCCATCTTAATCTAACATCATGTAAACGTACTGACTGTTATGCTCAGTGTTTCTCATATATAGGCTCCACTTGAGGTCATTGTCCTGTCTCTCTCGAAGAAAGAAACAAAACAAACATTCCAAAAGTATGTAAATTACATTAACAAAAAGACTTCAAATGTATGTATTTGTAACCTTTTTTTTTTGCACAAAGCCAATCCCTGAATTACATTTCAGTGTTTCCCCCCTACTGTGTGTGTGTGTGTGTGTGTGTGTGTGTCTGTCTAGGTGTGTGTTCAGATCAGGGGTGCCAACCTTTTTGAGACTGAGAGCAACCTCAAGGAGAGAGAGTAAAATGGAGCAGGGCTCCAGACTGTGACCGTTTAGTTGCATTTTGCAACTATTTTTCCACTTCCTCAATACAAACACAGTTATTAAACATGTTTGTTACCTTACCTGTGAGGCCCGCACTGTCCCCCTCTCCCCAAGGAGAGAAGGAGGGAGTGAGACTCAGCGGAGTTGCGGACGAGAGATCACCCATGACCAGATTATAATAGTTTAAGAAAACGCAGCATTGGGTAGATACAGATATTTCATACACGAGATGTTGCCTATGTAAGTTGGATCTACTGATGTTCGTTCAACCCATGCTGGACTCGTTCATATGACTTTGTTTTTTTCTTATAGAGAATCCAGTCTGTGATGTGAAAACAGCAGATTTTCACAGGATCAGGTGTGCCCTGCTCATAGTTCAGTTTTTAAATTGCAGCGCAACATGGAGCATTTCTCCTGCCGGCTACTAACAGCACTGTCAGAGCAGGGCTGGTACGGCAGGTTTTGGTGTCTTGGCCCAGATTAGGTTTTAGTGCTGCTGAATTACAACTTCTCTCATCAGTTAATCACCATTAAATGTTGTCAGTTGTATTTTTTTAATCAAGTGCAGCAGCTAATATAAAAATATGTTTATGGGTCCCCTTAATCATAACTCGTAATTGAAATGCCATCAATGATAATTTTAAAAGCTTCTATGGTTTATCCTGTTATTGTAATCCACCTTGACAAAGAAACAAAGAAAGCCTCTCTTTAAGAAGTCATTGAAAAATACTTTATCTGAAAGGGCTCCTTCACTTTGTGACTTTTTCCTTTAAAATAAAACAGAAAATTGTTATTTGAGTAAATTCTTATTAAATTATCATTATTTTTATCAAATATTTTTAAGGAATACGGTTATTATGGTAAAAATACAAATGTATTGCCTTTCTTAAGTTTTGTGTTGGTGCTCAAAAGATTTTCGGTAAATATTACCAGTGCTACTAGTGGAAAAAGTATTCGAAGGGCGCACTCACACTAGGCAATCCGTACCGTGCAGTCCAGTTTGTTTAACTAGTGTGAGCGCTCTGTACCGTGGTCAAGCAAGGTACACTTCCTTGGTCCTGGCATGATTGGAAGAGGTGTGCGCGGTTGGAAGAGGTGTGCTTCGGTATGGTACGGTTGCTCATGCATGAGCACAAGCAGGGTATTTTATGGTCTGAGAATGAGACCCTATAATCAACTAACTTTCTACAGAATCGCATTAAGAGTTTGCCTACATTGCAATGTGTTGCTTTAATTGTCCAGCTTAATGCACACACTGGCTGCCTCTTCCTCTGTTTTTTCTCTACCAGCAGCATTATCTGCTTTCTTTGTAATTTACTTTTTATAAAGTTGACCAAAAAACACACCTCGTGGTTAGAGTTTTGTCACTTGCTATTCTGTTGTCATTATGGCAGGTGAGCTACATGTGGAGGAAGCTTGTTTAGTATGTAACTAATCAATACCAACATTCACTGAATGACATAGCAACAAACGGGTGCACTTACAAGTTTGTACAAAACATGGCATAAGTAGGCCTACATTATATAGGAGAGGTCGCATCACAATGACATTGGTGCGTAAAGTGTGTTTACAGGAGGGATGTAACAGCAGTGAGCATCTCTGTCTGCAGAGCGTGTGTGATTGACAGTGGATGGAACGGAAAGAGCTAGGGCAGATTGTCCACCAACATTAGTTAATCGCTCACGGATGGCATCGTTCTCTTGGACAGATTAAACAAAAAAAAAAAAAAACACATACCAGTATAAAATGCTGTAATGGGTTGCCAGATGTACCTGGGCTCGTCCAAGTGTGGCACGTGTGGGAAACACTGTTTACATTTAAAAGGTTACATGTATTAGGAGGCAGTGTAGGTTTAACTCGTATGCACGCTGTCACCAGTGGTGACCCTTTGTTTAGATGGTTTCACGATTGTCATATTCAGTGATGTCTTAATTGTGTGTCCCTTATAATTATGTGTCCTTGCATATTGTGCAGCTAACTATGCTGCTTTTCCTCTCCTCGTAGAATCCTTTGTTTTTCCACTGTCATCATCATTTTGGTCTTAATAAGTCAAATTATCAAACAGCTGTATGATGATCAACCTTATGACTGGCTTTTTGTCATCGGTACTCATTACTGAGCAGTAAAGAGAACATGTATGTGTAATGGATGGAAAATAAGTATGTTCAAGGAAAATGACTCAGACATCATCACTATAACAATAACAGTAAACAAGGCTGTGATACAAGGCAACCTTGAGCTTGACTTTGCTGACATGTGACTGAGAGCTGAAAGGGAGAAAGAGACTCTCTTTAACATCCCAACAGCCCTGGGAGCCACACCCACCTGATCTCTCCCTGCTTCAGACCGGCAGCCTGCAGATGCTGACACCGACCTTCCCCTACCCGAGCACTCTGAAGCCCTGAACATCATGTTAGAACAGTACTCCCAGATGGAGGTAGAGATGGTTCAGCACAGAGAACAGCTGGACCAACAGCAGCCTAATTATTCTAGTGTCAGTGATGTCCTCACAACATTCAAGAGAGAACAGGACAATTTCAGCTCATTTGAGAGAGAGACAGCTGGAACACCTCAGGAAGGACAGAGACAAATGTTGAACGGAGTTGGCTATACTGAGAGAGGAGCTAAAGGAGAGGGACAGAAACACTGCTCAGTCCACAAGCAAGACTGAATTCCATGCAGTCCCTTGTCCCAACAGACCCCCATCAGATCCAGACCACACCCAGCCACACTCAAACTACACCTGCTGAAGTACAGCACAGCCCATCCCCCGATGGCTGTCCCCTCTTACCAAGCCAGTGCCTACAAAAGTATTCACTAAGGATGCGCCGATCTGATATTCAGTATTGGTATTGGTCCGATATTGGCCAAAATCACTGGCTAGGATATCTGAGAGGGGAAAATTATTAGCCTAAGCTCACCCATAAATGCTTAAACTGTGTGCGACATGCTGTAAAGAGAGCAGTATTTGTCACGTGAATAGCTGGAGCGATCTTGAGTGAGACTATCATCATGCAGGGTTTCCCCCAGAAAACTTGCTAATCCCGGTGGTAGGGTGGCCCACCAGCGGCCCACCGGTGCCCAAGAGTGTTCTATTGTGTCAGGGGCCTGACCCTGACCATTGACTGATGGCAGGGCCCTATAGGTAACAGATTCATTAATGGAGTAGTAGAATTTAGTGTGAATTTAGTGATTCCATAAGGCTTTAAGATCAATGTTAAAAGTTGACTGGAAATTTGAAAATATTATCATTATCATGTGTTATTATAAGACATTTATGTAACACCAGGTCTTACAGATTGCACTCTTGAAATGCTGTTCAAACAACCACAAAAATAAATAAAACAATAATAAAAATATAATTTAACATCAACTGTCTGCACTAAAAACTAAAAAACAACTGCCTGGTGTCTCAGGAGATTTTTATTTTTTTCCTCAGAGATTTTCACAATCTGGAGTCACGTGAACATGACCACGTGTCTGTTTCCGGTCAGTCGTCATGGAAACGTGACAATCACGGATCTACCAAAGATACTCCGTAATCTTCTGTTTGGACCAGAGAAAACAAACGTGTGTAAACGCGAACCGTACGAGCTGAAAAATGAAACACTGGGTCATTTTCACATCTGGTGAAAGCAGCTCGGCTCACAGAAGTCCGGAGCTCTGACGCTGCAGGGGATGACGTGCTAACAGCTAACAGCTACTAGCCGCTGCAGCAGCTGGCTGAGCCTCTAGAGCCGCGGCTCGGCTCACGTTAACGGCTACGAGGTCGACGTCGACCTGGTGCGTTCCTCTCGGTCAGCTGGTGAAGCAGCGGTCTGATGAGCATGATGTCCGTGACATGTCCCGTTATGCGCGACGAAGTTGTGACGTTGTCAGGTGATGAAAAAGACACCTGATCACGTGTTGATGGAGCGCAAAAACTGATGTCAAGAAAATAAATAAACGATGCTTAGCCTGGCGGGGGGGCAAGTAAGACCTGGAGGCCCACCAGGCTTATAATGCACTGGGGGAAACCCTGATCATGTAAGCTATGTGGATTTACTTGAAGCTAACAGAAGAAGAAAGCAAAACAGCTGTTTCGAGGGGTGGCAGCACTGCTTGAAACTTAAATACCACAAACTTGATAAAACACTTGCAGAAACACCATGAGAAGGAGTGTGCTGAATTTTTACAGACGATGAGTGCCAAGAAGCAAAGTGCACCTCAAACTAGCTTTCCACTAGCCCGTTTGGGCACGCTGTGTCAAACTGATTTCTGGCGATTTACTTTTCCATCACCAGTTTCACTGTGCTGAGTTGAGCCAAGCCGCACTGCCGATGGACCTGGTCCAGAGTAGGGCCAATCCGGGCATGGGCTGGGTTGACGTCTCGTAACTGCAGCTAATGTGTAATAAGCCCCCATCTCCCCCTCAAATTGATACTCAACTCATGTATGTGTAGGAAATCTGAGAGAAAGACTATAAAGATTATAATTGTCTTACTGTTTTGTCTTGTTCACTTTCAGCTGTTTCAGGAGTCATGTTTAGTTACTGCTGGTGAAATCACAACGTTTCCTGTAAAAAAAAAAAAAACAACTCAGGCATAATCAGAGTGATGTAGTTTATGTTGTTCAATGCAGCCAGGACTGAACAGATTTGTACATTGGGGAGACAAAACAACCTCTTCATAAACGAATGGCACAACACAGGAGGGCCACCTCCTCAGGTCAAGACTCTGCTGTCCACTTACATCTGAAGGAGAAACATCATTCCTTTGAGGACAACAATGTAAACATCTTGGCCAGAGAAGACAGGTGGTTTGAAAGAAGAGTAAAAGAATCCATCTATGTCAAACTGGAATGACCATCTTTGAACAGAGGAGGTGGCCTAAGACATTATTTATCACCCACCTGCAATGCAGTACTGAGTTCCCTCCCCAGACAGCTTAACAGCCATTCGCACCTGGGCTCACCTAGCCTTAGCAAACCCCATGAAGGCCAGTTTGACCAACGACCCACACGTGGCCCTAATGCTGCATTCCAGATGCAGTGTACTCTCAGGAGCCCCAAGTCAGACAGTTGATATTCCGACCAAAAGGGGGCCTGCCTCGGTGAAATGTCGCGAGACAGCTGTGAGATTTGATTTTCCCACTTTGCAACTCGGGTGGGTGGTGTCCCATGCATCTGGAATGCAGCATAACGACTCTGTAAGAACACTCCCACACAGAATTTAAAAGCCACCCTACTCCTCTCCAATTAGTTAGAACTGAAGAAGCCTCTTGGATGAGAGGTGAAACGTCTTCAAGAAACTGAAACAAGTCCAATTCCCTACGATACAGCACCTTGATATCGACATAACAGAACTGCATGTTAGGTCTCCGTTAATTTCATAGGTGGAATAACTAAATACATTTACTCGAGTACCATTCAAGTAGTCTACAGTTTTGAAGTCGGCTACTTGAATAGTACCATGAATATTTCCATTTTTTGCTCATTTATACCTCTATTTGCTACATTATGGAGGCAAATAATAAATGTAAATGAATAAAATGATGACCTGTTATAGATTAAGCTATCCAGCATTAAAAAAGAAATAAATATGACTTTAGCTGTTGCAACATTAAAGTGATGAACACATTAATGTATTGGTAACTATAATCCAGTTGTATAAGATATCATTCTTAAATGCACTTTTATTTTTCATAAAACTATGAAAGGTCTATTTCGATTAAACAAATGTTTAAAGGCATTTCAGCTAAGCTTTGTGTTGGAGTTTGTGGTATCTCAAATTCTATCATATTTACTGTAAATGCATATCGGCTCCAAATATCGGTTTATGGTCTCTGTGATAAATAATATGTATCGATATCGGTCCTGAAAAAACTCTATTGGTTGACACCGGTCTTGTTAAAATCACCTATCTACTTAAACAGGCAACCATGAAGGATGCAGTTTTACAGAATTAGACAATTATGATTAAAATATGAACAAACCAACTCAATTGACCTGCTGTAACCTAGAATGATTTTGAACTTTTCTCCTCGTCCGCACATGGATGTGAACTTTGGTGCTTGCTTGCTCTTCGCATGAGTGTAATCAGATGCGTCTAGAAGTATTGCCGGCAGAGGCGGTGGCCATTATTTTGTAAATTGCCTTAGACGGACCTGTGCTCTGCTGCCACACTGGACAGTGGAGACTGTAATTACCAGCACTAGAGTTTTGAAGTCAATCCTGTAAGCACCTGCTTCACTGAGAGGAAATCCCACAGCATGTTAAATTATTTTATCCCCCTTCAAGTTAGCTGGGTGCTAAACGGTAGGCGATCCAGGTATTTTCATAGCTGGGAAGTCAAGCTTTTTGGCATCAAAACACCACTGAGCAGCTTTAATAGGAATAAACGGGGATCTGCGTCCAACACTGTGTCCAGTAATAAAATGTCCTTGAATAAACCCGCATCCCAAATTCCTTACTCATTTATGCGCCACCACCAGATTTTGATAACGCGTCATCATTTCGGGTGCTGGAATTTTGCGTGTTCACCAGGGTCTTATGTTTAGATCAAAGCTGAGCCAAGGTGATAACATTCCCATTGCACACAAGCCCGATCTTAGTTGGTTTAAGAGGGGTTTTTGACCAGTGGAAAAGGGGTATAAGATGCACAGTTATCACAAGGTTTTATCTTTCTTTAAAACCAGAGAGATATGGGCGAGACTTAAAGTTGATGTTTACAGTGGTAACAAAATGTTTGGCTTTCTAGTCTGCACTGCACAGCTCTACCCAGGTATAGCATATTGACGTCATGAGAGCAAAAATGGCATGCTGCGCTAGTTCTCTCCTCCTCCTCCTTATTGTTTGGATCATGTTATCTGCTCCATTTATCGGCTACTGATATATATATGGCCGATATAACTTTCCCAATTGATTGTGCATCCCTAATTGTTATCTCTAAATTGTGTTCCACTTAAGATGAATGTAACTGACACATCATGTTTTTCAGGTATCAACTTTTGGACCTTGCCTCAAGCATTTCTTATTCAAACATAATGAAAATATGTGCTGTCCTCTTTTCCTGCCACAGCTAAACCTGGTGGTCGTGTGAGGTGTCAGTACTTTCCTGCAGTGGACAAGGTGCTTTTTGTGGACGACTATGCAGTGGGATGCAGGAAGGACCTGAACGGCATCCTGCTCCTGGACACAGCTCTCCAACCTCCAGTGGCCAAGCCTGAGGATGTGGTTCAACTGGAGCTGCCAGTCACAGAGGTTAGAGCAGACTGCTTATTTTACTGTTCAGAGAGACTCCAGGAAGCACCTTACAGAGATGGTTGTTGTTAAGTGATATGTGACACCAGAGGTGTGTACTACAAAACAAGATTAATGGGTTTGCAAGGTATGTTGAGCCTAAAAATGTCATTAAGGTGGCTCTCTTTTTAACATGGCTCAATCACCGTGGTAACCTATGCTGCACACCTGAGGTTATGTTCAGAGTTTGGATTCATATTGATAAAAAACACACACCTTTGCACTAAATCTTTTTCTGGCTATATTCTCTCTGAGCAATATAGATTCAACCATTATCTTGTCAGCATTGGTCAAAATTTATAATTCCCGCTGTGGAGAAAACCCTTTCAGCTTTAACGAAGGTGGAGGGCATTCTCAAATAGCACTGCACCAGCTGGGCAAGGTGGGGTTACTGTTGGGGTACAAAGGTTTTAATAATTACTAATAGTAATTATTAAATTAAATATTAAAAAATATTTATATAAATTAATAATACAAAGCACCAACCAGGAATCGGGGACGAAGGCACCGATAAGTCTCAAAAGATGGGGTTCAGCGTGCCGATTACCTCAGTTGGTAGAGCGGGCGTCCCATGTACAGAGGCTTTGTCCTTGTTGAAGCGGCCCTGGGTACGAGTCCTGGCCTGGGGCTTAAGCTCTCTGAGCCTTACGCTAGGTTCAGACAGGACGCTGAAGCGCTCGATTAGCGGAGCCATTTTCGTTTCGGCGCCCATGTTAACCAATGGTGTCGTTCACATAGGAAGCACCATGGCGCTCTGCTCTGCTGCTGGCGCGCGCCGTGCAGCGATCATTTCGGCGTCTGGTCTATTTTTTTCGCGTGCCACAGCCGAATGTATCAAGCTGGGCAGTGCAAAAAACACACACACACAAAAGAGAGAGACACACAGAGTGGGCTCACTATAAGGGGTGGGGTGGGGTGTCAAAACATACACACGCAAACAGAGACAGTGAGAGAGGGAGGCAGAGAGACGCTGGAGTTGTTGAAGATGGATGATGTGTTGATTGTGGAAGTGGAGAAGTATAGGGAGTTGTATGACCCCCAGCATACATTCTACAAGGACAGCTCCAACGCTGTGACTACAGAACAGCCGAGGAGCAGAGCCGCTTGCCAACCGGTGCAGAGAAATTTGCGTCTGGTGTGAACAGAAGGGCTGTGGCTTGTGCGAGAATTTCCGAGCGCGGCGCTTCGGCATCCTGTCTGAACCGAGCGTTAGGCTATTTTGAAGGGAGTTTCAAACCAGGGAACTGTAGCATCTAAGTGTATTTACGGGACACTAGGGCTGGCGCACTTATTTCTTTGTTAGTGTTAGTGCGTGGAGGCTGCATGTTAGGTTTACGTGCAGGCCTCCCTATTGTTAGGACCATATGGTGAGGTCCCAACAGTAGTTAGACCTTGACGTCTTCTACCATTACAATGGTTTGCACTTGATGGGTTGTGGGGTCTCACTCTTGACATCAGCATTTCTTGCTAGAGTACAGTTCCAATTGTTCAAAAGTACCAGCCTTGGCGATATAAATTCTCCTGTTGGGCTGTCCCCATAGCCAAAACTGCTCCCTCTTCACCTTCCTTAGCGTTTTCCTCATTCACAATCACTGTCAGGTCCGTTTTTATTTTTTCACATACCTCCTGCTGTTAGTTTTGTTCAAAAGAATCAGCCAATGAAAACATGCGTCGAGGTAGCTGGCAGTATTAAGCAGCATGAAGGCATATTTGTCAGGAGTGTATCGCTTGTCGAATCTGTTGAGATCTTTGTTTTCATGTCCTTGAGTGGTGCCAGGTCACTGGCGTATGGCTGGAGATGCGACAGACGCACATACTTCAGGGGGAGAAAAGCTGGTGCTGTCTGAAATTTTAATCAGAAAAAAGAGATCGATTTTCATGCCTAAACTAACTCTTTGTTTTCATGGCTGAATAAAATGAATAAACAAACTGACCTTAAAGGACAACATTTCATACTGTTTTACATTATATGTGGTGGACCCTGCCACCTTTCTATCTTCAAACAATGTTCTGGGGAGATTATTTTTCTCTGAGAACACCTTTTTTATTCAGTTATGGAAAAAATATATCTTCTGAGTTTGTAATATTGCTTAATATTGAAAATTCTGAGTTTGAATTTCTTCCCCAAAAGTGCCACTTTAAGCACTGCTCTTACCTCCCGTGAAGAGATAAAATTAACTTTGTGGGTAGCTGGCTAAAACACATGGGTCATTTAAAGCTCTGGTCTACGATCTGAGAAAGGTTTGAAAAAAGCATCCCCCCCCCCCACACACACACACACCCCTCCCCTCTGTGCTCCTTAATCCCTCCCCTCCGAGCTCGCATCGCTCTCCCCTTGGAGCCTCCCGCGACACACCCCCTCCCGCAACAAGCAACAAGAGCACACGCCGGCCGGCAGAAACCAAATACAGCCGAGCTTTGAATGCGGAGTAACGATGTCGGATTCACAGGTAAAGTTATTACAATGCACGTAAATCTTGTAAGTCATTATAATGTCCACAGCTAAGCTCCACAGCCAAGCTAGCGTAACGTCATTAGCATGCTACAGCTACGTTACCTTACAGCTACGTAATAAGTTACAACAGCTAAGTTAGCCACTTCTAAAAGTTATTGAGGGCCAAGAGACTAACAGATGCTGCCGTCAGCTTTCATCACAACGATCGCTTCCACATTGTGGCTGAAAAATAAACCTGTGTGAGTCTCGGAGCAGCTGTGTGTGTCCCAGCTGCTGTCTGAGTAGCACCAGACCGCGACACAAACGTGCCCGTAAACCGTAATCTCTTGTTTATGACAGATAAGACACACAAATACACACATCGTAACGCCTATATGATAATCCATCATATTGATTTAGCAAAGTCTTCATTGAAAACAAACGGACAAGACTGGGAGGAGGGTTAGCAAAACAGCTGAGTAGTGACCGGCGAGAGGTTGTTATGGAGAAATAAATCCGGACAAATAAAATAAAAATCCAGAAATAAATCCGAAACCCCTGCGCTTCACGTTGGGGTTTCATTCATCCATTCATTCATCTTACTTGCTGCTTCATTTAGCTGCCATGAGCAAATAAATAGGCTAATTTGGTGTAAACATGTTAGCAATGTTAGCTTGTTGTTAGCTTACAATGCTAGCATAGAGGCTAATGTCTCCGTCGAACAAGTAAACAAGTGTTGACAATACTGCAGAGACGGACACCGTCTAATAACACAGAAACAAACTAACGGCAGCTTTCACAGTCATAAGCAGCATCGGCATGAACGTTATCTGTGTGACAACATCCACTATAAAGACGAAGATTACCTGCTAGAGGTAGATAACAGAAAACGCCGCTGTATCAGCATCGGGTCCATATCTTCATGGAGCCTTCGCCACCGTTCAAATGATGACGATGTTTATTCCTGTTTGAGCCCTCTTTGTTTCACATCTCCGCTTTGTGTCTTTTCAGTGACAGACTTTCTTTCTTTGACTCTTTGTCAGTGGGGCAAGCAGAGGCAGCTGAACTGCTCAGGGCAAAACAAACCTCTTGTCCGCTTGTAGTTTCAAATGCGGAAGTGGGTCGGGACCAGACGTGAGCAGGAGCAGGAGAGTGAGCGAGGATTGGATCGGAAAATTGATCCAATAGGAGCCATCTGGACCGGATGGTTCCTATTGGTCAATTTCTTTTCAGTTTTACAGACACTAGAGAGAATTATTATTTTTTTGGTTCCTTTTACTCTTCACATTGTGTAGGTGGTACTATTGGGTCATAACCACCATCTAAATGATGTTAATAATAATAACAAATCTTTCAAATCGTAGACCATAGCTTTAAACAAGTTACTGCTAGATAAAACAGTAATAATGTTAATGTTACATATACACATCACCATTTCCAAACAAACAGTCCTGCCTATTAATAGGCCAATATCACCAGGTTATTCTAGTTTCCATGACTCGCCTGCTCCAAAGGATCCACTTGCTGGTACTTATGTCAAGATGACCGAGTTTCTTCTCCATGATAACCCTAACCCCTAACCCGGAGCCTGTTGCTCAGCTGCACAACACACCATGTTGTAAGTGCTATTCCACGAGCAGTGCAGTTGTTAATTAGCTTTTCAGGTTTGACTTCAAGCAGCTTCTGTTAACCTTCCATCAGGTAGGGTTAGGGTAGAAATGCAGCCTTGAGTCTCCTGACCAGAGATGCAATAGCCTGTACCAGCTCTTTCCTCACAGCCAGGTTAGGCCATGCATGGGACATTGACATTGACAGCTTGCAGATACCTCTTGATGGCATTAATCTAATAAGCTGTTTTGTCCGTGGTGATGGAAAGGACTGAATCATGACTCACATTGTGCTCTCCGAGTATGACGCACTCGGCAACATTCTTGACAGTGTGGCTTTTCTGAGCCTCATCGTTTTGAGAAGGACATTGTTGACACTCACATATGGACACTAGTTGTGAAACTCTACATCGTTTCATTTCATTGTAGTTTCACAACTCTGTCATTGAGGGTCGCACGGCTAGGGACCTTGTGCCTTGGCTCAAGCTTGTAACTTAACTGTATAAACCCAGACCCTTGCGAGATGTTCTCATATATTTGCAGATAAACCGTGTCAATTCATCTGTAATTGCATTTTGTCTGACAGCTGGTAAGATAAGGACGAAGGTAAGATAAGGACGGAGGCAAAAAGGAGGTCATTCTTTAGCTGCTTTAGCTGTGGTTCCTCAGGTTGCTAGTTGTTGAGTGGTATTTTGTTTAAACCTTGCAGATTCTACAGATTGCTATGTCTATATGTTATTTTTCCGTTTGTTGAAGGCAGTCCAAAAACTTTGCACACAGCGCTTCTTCAATGGTCAGGAGTGGTGATCTTCATGGGTGCTTCTGCTCTGCTCACCACCATTTCTGAGACTGTGACATTAGAGGTCAATGTTAATACGAATCTGGGATTAAAAAAATGTTATTGTTTATAAGAAGTGACAAAAGCATTTTGTTTTCACATGTGGCAAGACACAAAGGCTCTAATGGACATACTGCATAAATACACTAATGCTTGCTACACAGGCTAGCGTATGTAGCTTTTTCGTCCGGGACAATATGTGAAAATCATTACTCAAGCTATATGTTGTATATATTAACTTAAACACAGAGTCTTCCTCATGAGTTGGCGCCTCTGCCAAAAGTGCATTCACAGGGAAAAACTGATGAGACTCGCCTATGAAATCAGGATCTGTGTGTGGCCATGACCAGATTTAATCCTTGTATGAAGCTGTTAGAGTTGGTGAGACAGGCTACTCCCACTAGCCAATCAGATGTACGTTGTCTCGGTGATTTAAACCTGCCCCTCTCAGGCAACCCCTTCACCAATATAAATGAAATCTCTCCAATTTCTATTTTTAAATTTTCTGTTTTCCTACCAAACATTCCACAAATACAAAATTAGTAAAAACATTTTTAATTATACAGTGACCTGTCAAACATTCTTTTATTTCATAACATTGGATTCAATTTTCCATTTTTCATGTTTTTATATAAAAAATTCTACTGATAAGCGTGACATGGATCGATAAGGGCATGAGAAGATGCACTCCATTGTCGTGAGTGCTCTGGTCAGTTTGTCATTTGCTAAGTGATACTCATACATACTGTACACATACAAAAAACCCTTTTGTTCTGACGGCATCCCAAGGAAGATCTCTGCTTGTCCCAAACACATTTTCGATTGTCCTGGGTACAACAGGACACCGATAGTCTTGAGCCCTGGAACACGCACAGAGTCTGATGAAGAAAACCTGGGTTCCACAATTGGAATAAGGTTAAAACCTTTGACAACAGGCATTTACCCAGTGTAAAATTTGTTGTCTAAATGCTCCCACAGATACTGTTACTTTATAGAGCTCAGCATCGAACCATGATATGAAACACTAAGGCTTATTTTTGTCAAAATTGCTCATGGTGGGAGAAAACATCCTCTGATTAGTGACTGTGTATGATTTTTGGCCATGTTTGACAATACAAATGATTCATCCAAATGCTGGGTAGGTGTTCTACATGTCTTTACATCGCAACAAAAATGTAAATGCTTCCAAATCTTGTGATTCAACTCTAGTCAATTAGGATGCACCAATTTATTGGCTTTACATCATACCGACTGATATTCGTCTTGTTGACTGACATGGGCCTATAACCAAATAAGATGACATTCACTGATTTTAGTGTGTTTTAGCCCAAACAGTCCGTAAATAGCTATTAATACACTGCTCAAAAAAATGGGAACACTTTAAAGGAATAGTTCACTCTAGAATGAAATTCAGTCATTATCGACTTACCCTCATGCTGATGAGAAATCAGGTGCAGTTTTTTATTCCTCAAAGTGCAGCTGGAGACCCGCGGGGGTACCCTCCTGCAGCAAAAATCCATATAACGGGCGTCAATGGTGTCCGAGATGAAATGGTCCATAAAACTACACAAAAACATTGTAATATTCCTCCATACTGCTTGTCCGCTGTAATCCAAGTGTCCTAAAGTGGCGACATCCAGAGTTTACTCTAAACAACGTCATTTAGTAAATTTTTCTAGCCTAAACAGTCACTATACTATATTTGCCTGGAGGCACGCTCCCGCGTGAATTTCGTTCTAGAGTGAACTATTCCTTTAATCACATATCAGATCTTGATGAAAACGGCCCATGGAAACCAAAATCATCAACCCATTGAGGGCTGGATTCAAAATCACACTGAAAATCAAAGTGAAACATTGAAATCACAGGCTGATCCAACTTGCATGAATTTCATCACGGCAACTCATAATGTGACTCAGTAGTGGGTATGGCCCCCGCTTGCCTGTATGCACTCCCGACAATGTCTGGGCATGCTCCTGATGAGTAGGTGGATGGTGGTCCTGGAGGAGCTCCGTCGGGTGCACCGATACATTACATCCCATAGGTGCTCAATTGGATTTAGGTCAGGGGAACGAGAGGTGCTCAGTGTGAACCTGTTCTCATCTGTGAAGAGAATGTGGTGCCAATGGACTGCGAATGTCAATCAAGCTGCACGGTGCTGGGCTGTGAGCACAGGTCCCACTAGAGGATGTTGGGCCCTCATTCCACTAGAGGTGCGGAAATTTCTCGATTATTAGATGCATTGCGATGCAGACATGGAAGATTCTGCATCGTTGCAGAGACCGAGCATAATTGAGAGTCTGCAGCTTATGCTGATTGTTGATTGTCCAGCCTTAGCCGGACAATAAAGTATAGTTGTGATGTTGCTCCCATGCTTTGGATTGTGGGCGGACCTTAGGCTAACGTTACCTATATGGGAGGTATATCGGAGACAGAGATCATCTGCAAGTATTTTTTTAAACAGACATCTCGGGGGCCTTATGAATTTGCTGGAAAGCACGAACTGGAGGAGACCCATGCTGAGCGTGACTTCTGCCTCACAACAATTACTAATCATGTTAGCCATTTTCACCTGAAGCGAAAGTCTGCAGCCATAAATAATAACTGTTACAGCAAGCTAATCAGCCAAAATGTGAGGAGGCGCAGTTAACTTTGCCATCCACCTCTGAGAGAGGTGTGTACAGCAGAGTCAATAGATGCCTTATCTTAAAGCTGCCATGTGAAAACAATATTATTGTAGATTAAAACAAATGTGAAAGGCACTGCAGGTGGATAAAAGTTTCGTTTTTGTAATGTATATTTATTGAAAAGATGCGGCTTTTATTTTGTAGACTGCTGTAGTCTGATTATACAAAGGGGTTTCTGAATTACAGGGGAATTTAAATGATGAAAAAGTAGCCATGTGCAGTTATATAGATCGCTGAGGATGTCATACACTGAGATGCATCGCGATGCATCAAGAATCGTTTTGCATTTGAATCGTTGACAGCTGAATCATAATTGAATCTAGAGGCCAGTGAAGAGTCACACCTCTACATGCCATCCTCATGGAGTCTGCCATCCTGGAGGTGCTGGTACCTGTGTAACCTGATGGGGCCTAATGCTACCAGTAGTGACAAGGACACTAGCAAACACAAAACTAGAGAAGAATCAGTCAGGAAGGAGAAGGATAAAGCAATCGTCTGTGGCCACCGCATGCAAAACCATTCCCTTTTCGGGTTGTCTTGGTTTTGCCTCTCCATTGCACCTGTTGTCAATTTCATTTGCGCCAAAGCAGGTGAAATTGATTCACAATCACTTGTGCTTCCTAAATGGACAGATTGATATCCCTGAACTTTAACTGACTTGGTGTTGTACTGTGAACATTAAGTGTTGAAAGTGCTGCCCTTAATTTCCTTTAGTCTTTTGAGCAGTGCATTTTAAACCACAGCTACTCTGACTGATCAGAACTTTTGTGATTCAGAATCATTAGACCTTAATTACCATTTTAATTTATTTAATAATAATTTAATTTAACACCTTGACTGTAAGTTTTATCAAGACATGCCACAGTGATGTATTACATTATGATGATAATGATGTATTGTTTTAATAAACATAAATGCACTTTTATTCAACATGACTAAATTAGATCATTTTTACATGTTTAGTTCCCATGCCTTATCTTGTCTATATATTGGGTTTAAATTAAATTATTTATAAAGTAAACCTTGACTGCAAATAATTCTAAAATAACAAAAGACGTGAATCACAAATTATGTGAACCTACGGAATTAACTTAAGTTTTAAACTTAACAAGCATAAGCTTGACACTTATGCCTGCTCAGAGCATATAAACTGTGTACAAGTGAAATGACTCATGCATAGGGGTAGTGAGCCAAACTGGCACACATACAGGAGCTGAGCTGCAAAGCTCCACTTAAGTGAGTCAGTCTCCAATTTATTTTCAGAAAATGTTACGTTAGACATCACATTTATTTTTCACACAAATATCTGACATATTTGACTCTGTAGAAGTAAACTCTGGGATTGACAGTGTTGTATACACACATAACATTGCTAATTTTAAATATCTCTGGAAAGCTGCACGTTAGAGACTTACTTATTGTTTTTTGTTAGCATGCCTTGGGCTGAACCTGTTGAACAGTCAGAGGCTCTGTTCCTGACTACCACATCTCTTTTCTTAAATGCACTGCCTTTTGGAAGGAGTTCTTGACAATGTAGCTTTTCGGCCCATTGTCTATCATTATTCTCACGTTGTTTTAGAGTGGAAGTTGCTGGTTGTAAATTGCACATACATAGTGAATTGCAGCTTGTTAATCAGAAATGTTAACTACAACAGAACTATAACTAAAGACCCTCTTGTGATGGGGTAACAGCAGCTGTGACGGCCATCAACATGTTCATGGTCTGACTGATGAGCACTCAGTAGTCATTACTACATTAGTACTCTGTACTTATGGGTCGGACCACACCCATCTATGAATTCGGTCTTCATTTTGACCTCAACTACTTACCTGTGAAGTTTTGTGATTGCATCGTGCACTGTTGTGATGCTGTTGGGCTGACAAACATTATTCCACTGACAGTCAGACATATAAACACCTGGCAAAGCATTCAAAACTGCTCCTGTGGTAGTTCCTTCTACAAATGATGTCAACAGGAACCCATTTTGCCATACTGGTACTGATCCAATACCAATGATCTGTGTGTTAGTTGGGGAATAGGCACTTGTCCTTTTTTTTGTGGGTTTTTGGCCATTATCATCTGTGTCTTGCATCCAAATGATACATTTTGATATGTAACAAGAAACTACAAATATGGTTAATAAGGTGTATTTTAAATAATCTCAACCATTTACAAAATGTAATGGACATATCTATTGTCAAACCACGTATTGGTTAGTTGCTTGTTCTTCACAATTGTGTTACCCAAACAATTCTGTTCCCCACAAAACTGTTTGCTCCATTAAGTTGTGTTCTGACTGAAGTATTCACAAGTATTCACAAGTAAAGTTAAAAAAAACACTTAATTTAGTGTGTGTAAATTCAAGTTAATTGTTTCCAACTGCATCTACAGACTGTGATGTGTAATTAAAGTTATCTCATTCTGCATCCACCCATGGAACAATTTTGTTATGAAGGCAGTACCATTACTGATTCAGGCAGATACATAACTTTATTGTTAATCTAAATTGTGTTTCTTTTCAGGCCCAGCAGATGCTGTCAGCCTGTCAGGAAAAGATAGATGTGTCCAACACAGAGGGCTATGAACTCTTTCTCACCCAGCTCAAAGAAGGCCTGAAGAATACCTCGCATGAGACGGCAGCCAATCACAAAGTGGCCAAGGTTAGTCTGCAAACCTTTCAAAAAGTGCTTTTGTTTATTTTTACCTCCTGTATCACTAGAAGTTTACCATTTGCTCTAATTAGCTGTGTAATAGTGAAATGTAAGGCAATGACTGGAGGCATTATGTTTTTGGGTCGTCCACAGCTTATATATTATGTTATGTATATTGTATCAAGTGCAGACCATGTTATGAAAATGTCATGCGATGCAAGGCTTACTTCCTGATACCAGTTGACTGGCAGAGAATCTAATTAAATTCATATCAAACAAATAAGCAAAATAAAAAAAGGGGGGGAAAGAAATGTCAAAGAAAGACTGTTTGACTGATAGGGTAAAACAAATGATAGATGTCGATAGGACCTTTCACAAACTATTGTCATCGGCTGAACTTGGCTCCGATAGTTGCCGATGGCTGTGCAGCCTCCACCGACCACGCGGGGGAGTACATCACCATTTTGCCTGGAGTATACGCTGAGTCAGTCATCATCATTTGAGGGCCGCTTCTGCTGAAAATATCTAAATCCTCTTAATGTCCCTCTCCCTCTTAATCTCAAGTAAACAAATTTACACAGACAGGTAACTGCTGTACGTTAACGTTAGTTATTACACGGCTCTATTGAATGCTGATTTTTGATTGGTCCATCGCTGTGTTCTACGGTCCGTTATTTCTGTATAATGACCATCGTCAAGTATAACAGACTGTTGCTAGGGACGCCGCTCTGATCCACCTTGGCAACATTTAGCAACATAAGCAAGACAGCTGGACTTTCAGCGTGTTACACCAACCACAGCATAAGAAGCACCGCTGTCCAGCTCCTCTCTCAGGCAGGCCTTGAAAGTGAAAGTGAAAACTTTACCGACCAATCCTTGTCTCTGCTGAATCATTTTGGGTGATTATTTGTTATTTATTACACGGCTCTATTGAATGCTGCTCTCTCAGGCCGGCCTTGAGAGTGAAAGTGAAAGTGAAAACTTTACCGAGCAATCCTTGTCGCTGCTGAATCATTGTGGGTGATTATTATTATTATTTTTCACTCGTAAGTCGTTGAATAAGCGGGGTAATGTATAGTTAGTCGGTTGTTCCATACAACCTGTCGGGGTTTATTTCTCCATAACAACCTCCGAACTATACATTATCCCTTACATATACAGCAGCCATACATGCGTTACATACTTTAATTAATGTCACGTTTTTCAAGGTAGACTAAGAGAGGCATCAGAGGTATTTTTTTTCATACAGTAATTCTCCACTCCATGACATACCTTCCATGCAATACTCTGGCAAGGGTTAGGAAATATGGGCTAATGTTAAATCTTTGTGGTCCCAGGGTGACATTAAACGTTTAAAGAAAACATTTCTTTGCGTGAATGAAAAGCTAATCAAGTATGATTAGGTTAAGGTTAGGAAAAGGTTGTGATTTCAGTAACATCTTATGTCTCAAGTCACTGGCCTTTTCTGTATTATGACATAAGTAGTTGTGTCACGATTCTCCAAATTCACAATTCCGGTTCACTTTCAATTTTAAGGTCACGATTTGATTACATTTAAACATGTTTTCAGCATTGATGGCTATGCTATTGTTAGACATTTCTGCTGTGACCACTGTCATTTACAATCTTTATGACTGCGCTTAAACGCACCATGACATCAGTGTAGGCGTATATCCTTTCAGAGTTTCAGACATGTACGTGAATGCACCATGAAGTCCCTCTCAGTGCGTCAAACTTCGTATAGACTGCAGGAGAGGAGCAGAGATAAATCTATGGAGACATGCAACACAAAAATGCGGCACAGAGGCATAGATTTCTCATTAAATGATTTTCATTTCAAACTGTCAGTGTGGCGGAGAGTCTTACAAGATGTATTTGCCTAACAGGAACTATCCCCACATTTAGCGCTTGGTAGACTCAGTTACTACAACTACTGTATATGCAGTTGTACGAGTATGTCTGAGTGAGATAGAGACACATTATATATCTGCGACTTTGGAGCTGACAGCACATTCCGGTGTAACATGCATGAACTCAGCAGTAACAACATCTCTTAAGTTTGAACAAAATATTATGTTACCATTGTACTAAGTTAAAATAATATTGTTTTCTAGTTGTCTCCTATATTATATTATGATCCAGAAAGTACATTTGAAAATTGTGTGTGTCTGCATAAAAGACCATGTCTGTTATGCCAAAAAGTAATTACAGTCGTGGTCAAAAGTTACATACACTTGTAAAGAACATGTATATTGTAGCAGTACTGAGTTCCAGTGATTTCTACAGCGCCTATTTTTCTGTGATGGAACGAGTGGACCACATACTACTTTGTCACAAAAAACATTCATGAAGCTTCAATAATAAATTAATTATAGGATATGGCACTCGTCTGTCAGGTGAGACTGGAAGAAAACTTGATTTAAGGACGTTATTAGTAATTCCCAGCCACCTGCTTCAAACGAATAGGGGGCAGTGTTTCCCCCCATCTCAATGTTTAGTTCAAACCCTTTTTTGTTAAAATTGTATGGACCGAAATCATTTCCACTTTGTATTTATTTACCCACATATGCGCTATTCCTCAGTTGCATTGTTTTTTTTTTTTTCAATAACAACAGCAAATGGTATTCTCAATGTTAGGTCAGTCCAAACAGCATCATTACCAGGCACTTTGACATCTACAAATTCGGGAGGGAAACATTTTGTGTTTTAGTGTATAAGCAGGAGGTCCTTACACAGGATTCCATAACTTATTGGAAGATTTCCAATTAAGTAGAAATCACAATTGGGATGTAAATGGCACTTTAAAGAATGAGGACGAAGGGGAAAGCCACCAACCACGTTCCTTATTTCAACACATAATTTATTTGTAACAGTTTGATTTTACCATCTTGCAATGTACAAGTTGTTTTTCAGCCTTAATTGAAAAGTCAGTCTTTCCATCTCCTGAATCTGTTTCAAGCCAATTATCTACTGTAGACGGATTGGTCTCCCTCAGTTGCATTGCTGCAATCTTTTGTTACACAAAAAGTGCTACATAAAACCTGGGGGTATACATCAGGGGTAGATAATAAGGGAAATTTGCCACTGGCCCTCTGGCCCTCCAGTGGCTTTTGAAGATCACTGGCCCCACCATTGTAACCGAAATCGATCCCCATAATAACGAAAAAGAACAATTTGATTTAATAACATTTATTTTAATACTGCAGTACTGAGTACTCTCTGACTTCTTCCTCTTCAGGCAGACCTCATGTGAAGCGCTTTTTTCATGAGGGTCAAAGCCACTAGCCCTTTCTGCCACATGGCCCTTGTAGAGTGGAGAATTCCTCAAATAAACAAGCAAAAAAAACCTCACAACTCACATCTCCAAATAATTGTATCATAATAATTCCAAGTTATTATTAATAATATAATAACAATAATAATTCAAACGCCGATCTACAGTGTGTCACAAATGGGACATGTGTGCTTGCAGATCTACGTTTTCAAGCGAGACCGTTATTTTCTCCGTAGTTACACAGCAATGCGTTATCATACACTTCTGTTCATACACTTAAACTTTTCTCTAACTTGTCTGCAAAAGTGGGCATTGACCTGCACAAATCACAATAGACCTCATTATTTTCCTTGTCATACCCCAGCCAATTCCAGCGGTCTCGCCACTGAGGCTGGAACTTTCTTGCCCTTTTCTTTTCATAATTCCTCTCACTCTCTCTCAACTCCTCCAGTGCCTTTCTTTTCTTTTCTTTTTGTTTTTTGCCCGGTGCTTGGCCGGTTACTGGGGGTTTTAGAAACATTACTGATGTCGGGAACAGTGCCGGTGAGAAACTCCGTGTCAACAGTCAGCAGCAGTGAGCGAGCGGCACGCAGGAAAGAGCGAGCTGTGCAGGTGGTGTGCTTACGTCCCAGGGAGAGCACAGCGCTGGCTGTCTTTGATTGGGATCATGTAACACTATGTGTTAGCGGTAATAACCGAGACGATTTCACAGAAATCATTGCAAAACACAGTACTACAGGGAATTAATGTGAAATTAGATTTTTTTTACCAAACCTTTTTTTTCAAAGCATATTTTTCACTGGCCCCACCGGGCCAGTGCTTGGAGCATTCTGGTGGCCCTGACGGTTTTAAAGGTACGTCCGGGCCACTGGGCCATTTATAATGTCGACCCCTGTACATACAGTACTGTGCAAAAGCTTTAGGCAGGTGTGAAAAAATGCTGTAAACTAAGAATGCTTTCAAAAATATAAATAATAATTGTTTATTTTTATCAATTTACAAAATGCAAAGTGAGCGAACAAAAGAAAAATCGAAGTCAAATCAATATTTGGTGTTACTACCCTTTGCCTTCAAACCAGCATCAATTCTTATAGGTAAGTCAGAGATTTTGTGGGATTGTAGTCAGGTGTATGATCAACCAATTACACCAAACAGGTGCTAATGATCATCAATTTCACATGTAGGTTGAAACACAGTCATTAACTGAAACAGATGTGTAGGAGGCTTAAAACTGGGTGAGGAACAGCCAAACTCTGCTACCAAGGTGAGGTTGTGGAAGACCGTTTCATGTCACATGTCATACACCATGGCAAGACAGAGTACAGCAACAAGACACAAGGTAGTTATACTGCATCAGCAAGGTCTCTCCCAGACGAAGATTTCAAAGCAGACTGGGGTTTCAACATGTGCTGTTCAAGCTCTTTTGAAGAAGCATAAACAAACGGGCAACATTGAGGATCGTAGACACAGTGGTCGGCCAAGGAAACTGAGTGCAGCAGATAAAAAACACATCAAGCTTATTTCCCTTCAAAATCAGAAGATGTCCAGCAGTGCCATCAGCTCAGAACTGGCAGAAACCAGTGGGACCCAGGTACACCCATCGACTGTCCGGAGAAGTCTGGCCAGAAGTGGTCTTCATGAAAGAGTTGCAGCCAAAAAGCCATACCTCTGACATGGAAACATAGCCAAGCGACTCAACTATGCACGAAAACAAAAAGCAAAAATGGCAGCCGATGCTCTGGACTGATGAGTCAAAATTTGATTTTTTAATGTTGTTTTGAATATTTGGCTGTAGCAGAAGGCAGTTTGTTTGCCGAAGGGCTGGAGAGCAGTATAATAATGAGTGTCTGTAGGCAACAATGAAGCATGGTGGAGGTTCCTTGCAAGTTTGGGGCTGCATTTCTGCAAATGGAGTTGGAGATTTGGTCAGGATTAATGGTGTCCTCAATGCTGAGGAATACAGGCAGATACTTATCCATTGTGCAATACCATCAGGGAGGCTTATGATTGGCCCAAAATGTATTCTGCAGCAGGACAACTACCCCAAACATACAGCCAATGTCATTAAGAACCATCTTTAGTGTAAAGAAGAACTCCTTTCTCCTGGAAGTGATGATATGGCCCCCACAGAGCCCTGATCTCAACATCATTGAGTCTGTCTGGGATAACATGAAGAGACAGAAGGATTTGAGGAAGCCTACATCCACAGAAGATCTGTGGTTGGCTCTCCAAGATGTTTGGAACAACATACCAGCCGTGTTCCTTCAAAAACTGTGCAGTTTTTGACCTAACATTGTAATTCATCACTGGTGATGGCTGGTCCTAAAAAGGAAAAAGTTGAAGCAGGGCAATTAGTTTAGTACATATATTGTTTTTATGATAAGAACACGATATGATCAGGCTCAGATATATACAGGGTAAATGCTGTAGTGTTTTCAATGTCTTCTGTAAAGCCCTCTGTACATGTAAGATAGTAGGATCTTTAATTTTAATATTACAGACAGGATTTATTCATTATTTCACTCAGATGATGTCGGTACTCATAAAACATAAATCACAGTGTCATCTACCCTCTTTCAGGAAGAAGGTAAGGAACAGTTGTGTACAAAACTATGATTTTATAGTGTCACATAGTGGAAACATGGATAAAACATTTTCATCAGACAACCACATGGTTTTCACAGGGCACAAGGTTTACACAGTACAATAACGGTGATCTTCAGCCACTGTAGACTTACTTGTCACTGTCACTCAGTCCAATGCTTGATGCAGCAGGATCTTCCAGCTCTTTAGGCCTGGTTGTTTCTTCAATGGAGTAGAAGCTGGAGCTGCTCCTTGTTCCTTCCTGGAGCAAGAATTTCATGATTTAGTGACTGTACACAATATCTAATAGTGGCATTGCTACAGTTAGACACACTTACTCAACCATGTAATATCCTCAAAAATGTTTAGCAATGTTTTCAAACCTCAAATCTTGCCTCATCTCATAACCGTAATGCCAAGTGGTTAGAATATGATGAACTGATTGACATTTTTCAGTCTCTCTACTGCATACAATTGCAATTCACAGTTATCTATTCTAAATAAAGGCAACTAATAACTGACAGCAGAGCAAGAATACGCAGACTGCTTATGTATGACGTGTAGCGTTTCTGTAAAAGTTTACATTATAGCTTACTTAGCTCAGCTCAAGCAATGCCACAGTAACATGAAAACAGTCACATCAGGCTAACTGTTAAAGTTTGTTTTGTCGTTAGTTAACTAAAGATATGTTTCAGTAAACAGCCAAAGTTAGGCGTTACTTACCTGTCTAAAGAAACGTGAGTTCATCTTGTTACTTGCCCACAGCTGACTCCAGTGTTGGAGAGCCCCGGCAATATTTGCTCTTATTTAGCTTCTTTTTACATGGCTTCTTTTCTCTTCGGTAGCTGTTGTTTGAGATGATGATGATGATGATGAAAGTCGTTTTCTGGAGCTTCTGCAGCTTTGTGTTTACTGAATAACTAACTGAGGCTGCTAACTTCTACGTGATAGATTTTCTCTCTGGCCGGCTCGACTTGTTTGTCCTTTTCTGTGGCAGACTAGGGGCTATAGACTCATAGTCGCGTCTATAGTGGAGGTGGTGGTAAGGGACACCCGTCCTGGCTGTGGCAGTGGATTTCTTTGCAATGCAAATACATAGATGTCTTGGACATTACACTAGAACTGTAACTTCTTCACACTCTGTTGATAGGGTTAGTTCATTTTTTAAATGTTTTAAACTAGAATTATGTCCAGATCATACAAAATGCACCTTTTAATTGTCATTCCATTTTTACAACACAAGATTGTATTTGGAAACTCTAGTTGTTCTGTAAACCACTCACACACACAAAAAACAAACAAACTGACTATACACTAAGAAGGGCATTATGAAAAATGATTGTTAACCGAAGCGCAAAAATGAAGAACTGACCAAATTTGAAAGGCTAGTTGAATCCTTTAGTCTTCTAGACTTATATTTTTCCATCAATACAAAACTGCAGTGCAGAAAGTAGCAGCAGTTCTCATGTCAGTGCTTGTGTGAATATTGCACCAAAGGAGATCTGAACATGGCTCTGTCTTACAATCAGTCAATGATGTATATAACATCATTGACTGATGTTATATACTGAAATGGACTACCAGTGTCTGCTTTAGAAAACAGAAAATATGTCTCTTTCTGATCTACTTTTCCTTTCACTGTCCTTTAATATATCTCTTTTTCTCCGAGTCCTGATATCTCTTCTTCCTTTTTTCAGTGGGCAACAGTGACCTTTCATCTTCCCCACCACGTGCTGAAACTGGTGGCCAGCACTATCGTCAGTGAGCTGAAGAAGATCAACCAGAATGTAGCTGCCTTGTCCGTGGCCTCATCCATCATGGACAGGCTCTCCTACCTCTTGTCAAGTGCCAGGCCTGAACTCGGGGTGGGCCCCGGACGATCTGTAGATAGGTGAGCAAGCAGGAAAACAAATAATTTGTTAGTTAAACATACCAAGACTGTCTTTAGGGAGATGGTGGCTATGAATGCAGAATTTCTAAGCATCACTATGTCACTATGAAACTGACAAATACAAATTTAGCTCTCATCTTGTATAAATGTATCAAACAATTGGTGATGATTATTAAATTATTATATAACTATAATTGTCAGTATCTTACTGATATGATGAATAAAAAAATAGACAATTTCTATTATTTACCTGTCATGCCAGTAACACCAGAATTCCACTGGTTGCAAAACAGCATCCCTCCCCACCAGTGAAATAGTCAGACAGCGTCCTGTTTACTGATGGAGATTATGTAATTATGTAATTTAGAGCAAAAAACGTAACTTTGTCACTTTCCAGGATGTTTGGTAGGTCAGGATCTCAATCACAACACATTATCACAGCATCATATGATTATAAACAGTCAGTGGGTACATGTTTAGATTAACAGGTGGACACCGGGGGAAACACGTTGAAAAAGCCACATAGATGTCGTCATCATGACGAGTACCGTCACGCTTCTTTTGGATCCACAGCTCCGGCTTTCTGTGTGAATTACACACTGGTTCATCTTTACGCCGGAACTGCTTGGCTCTGTGTGAGCAAACAATGGCAGAGAATTGGCGAACTGCCGCTGAGGCGATAATGCGGCGAGTCTGTGTGAAAAGGGCTACTGTTGCCTGTTAGCATGTAATGCAACACGTGTGTGTGGTGTGCGTGTGTGCACGCGCATACAGCAGGGGGAGTGAAAGATGCTTTGCTGAAGCAACATTAGAGATCTTAGAATGTTTTTGGTTCATTATGAAACAGTGCCGCCACAGTCTAGTTAATTAATGGGAAACACTGTAGTCCGCTACAAAATAGAGTGACACATCCCAGACTAGCATACAGAATAGTGGGCACGCTTTTAAAATGTGTTGTTCCCTACAGATCTTTGATGTACAGTGAAGCCAACAGGAGGGAGACATTTACATCGTGGCCACATGCTGGGTATAGATGGGCTCAGCCTGATCCAATGGCTCAAGCAGGATTTTACCACCAGGTGAGTTCTGAGAGAACATAGAGGAGTACATTAGCCTGATGACCTATACACAGTTTACATCTCTGATTGCATGCAGTCAAAGGGCTATTTGTCTTCACCAGTTTTGGTTTTTGGTGTTTCAGGTCACTGCAAGATTATTCAGTTAGAGGAGGAAATATTGCTATATAACAGAATATAATGAAGGATTTCATTATATTTATTTTTGCTGTACTTACTTTATACACCTATACATTATACAAACTAAGGATTCTCCAGAATAAAAATGTACAGTAGGAATTGTAGCTGTGTATGTGTTGCTAAACTTTATTGACTCCCTGTCCTTCCACAGCCTGCCTCAACAGGGGATGACAGAGCCATGTGTTTCACCTGCAGTGTGTGCCTGGTCTGTTGGGAACCTACAGATGAGCCCTGGTGAGTGTAGATTATTAACTTTAGCTACTGTACATGGCAATGGTGCCCCAGTTTCTTAGTTTGAGAGCACACACACAGCTAAGTGAACATCCATGTGAGCGTTGCATTCCTTACCTTCCCGATGAAGGAAAGATAGCTGGGAACATTTTTGGTGAATGTAACATGATACTGGTAAAGAGTTGTGCCACATTTTTAAATTTTAATATCAATGATAACAACATCTCTCCACTACTACCCAGGTCTGAACACGAACGACATTCTCCCAATTGTCCATTTGTGAAGGGCGAGCACACACAAAACGTGCCGCTGTCAGTGACACTGGCGACCAGTCCTGCCCAGTTTCCAAACAGCCCTGACAGTTCGGACAAGATCGCTTGCTGTGGCTTCGGCAGCTGCCCGCAGTTCCTGGCTGCTGCCACCAAGAGGGGCAAGGTCTGCATCTGGGATGTCTCCAAAATGATGAAGGTTAGAGCGGCAAACTGTGAATGACTGAGACATTGTGATCAGTCAAGTATTTCACTGTGTCAGAAAGTTAATGTTTGTATTGACCCCCAATTAAAGAGCGTGTGATTGTGTGCTGGACAGGTGCACTTGAAGTTTGACATCAATCCGTACGATCCAGCCATCCTGAGGCAGCTGATCCTGTGTGGTGATGAGCAGGGCCAGCAGACACTGACCGAGTCTCGGAGACCAACTCTTGCCTGGCTTGAGGAGTCCTCTTCCTGCTCTGACCTGCCCAAACTAGAGGGTGACAGGTGAAAAACACACACACACACACGCACACACACACACACACACACACACACACACACACACACTCACACTCACATAAAGTGAGTCACTCTCACAAGCATACACACAGTGCAAAACAAGTTTCTCACAGTAAGCAACTGAGCACTTAACTATAATACCTTAAAATGACAGCTTTAAAATCATTTTGATTGCACATTGACTTGTGATAGGATGAATGGTGTCTGCATATTCAGGGGTGCATGCTTGGTGGTTTCTGTGACATTTCCAAACGACATTTGACTGACTGAGTGCCAAAAAAATGCAACTTGGTAACTGAAGAGTTAGCCCACAGTAATGCACTTGTTTTCTGAGATGACAACAAGACTGGGCATTATGAGATGCCTCTCTAAAGTCTGCAACTTTACAAGCAACCAGTGAAAAAGACATAAAACGTTACCATTTCAACAGCATTTCTAGGGCCAGACAATATATACAATAATTATCATTGCCATGATATGAGTCTACTATATAAATATATGGTGATGTTGGACATGGTTTCTGTGGTAAAATGTGATAAGTATTGTCTTTTCCTGGTTATAAAGGCTGCATTACAGTAAAGTGAATTAATTTTTAGAATTTACCAGACTGTTCCCACTTAGTCAATATATCCACTTTACAGATTAATATTGATACAAATCTTATCAAAATGGGCAGGATTTCTGCCCAATTCCTTCTTTATATCACTTCAATGTTGGTAGTAGATGCAAATGAAGAAGGTTACACTACAAATCCGCTAAAATGTGTCATCTGGCAGGCTGTTGTATCAGCTACAGATTGCTCTGGTAAGTGTGCATCCACAGATAGAAAGAGGGTAGTCAGATGTAGACAGTGAGAGAGAAAAATGGAACTGTAGAAAGCAGCAGATCATATACTTCATCAGACTACATCCAGAGGGAGTTTAACTTAATTAAATCTTAATAAGCAATATTCTGAATTAGACACATTGTTTTTTCTGTTTATTCAAAGTCAGAAACAACTGTGCTATGTTCCGGCGTTACTTGAACAGAGACGGATGGAAACGGTCTAACTTTGACACACGTCATAGCATTGTGCCTGATAAGGGGAGTAAATCAGTGGGTATACATTCACAGTGAAGACAAAAGACAGATATTAGCAGGTGTTAGGGGAGTTTTTTGACCATTGTGAAAGGGTTATAAGTCACTACAGGACGGGGAGAATTCACATCACTGGATATCAGCAAAACCCGGATTTCTCGGATGTGTCAAGTTACCCTATAGTTACCTGTATGTATATATATATATATATATATATATATATATATATATATTATAAGTGGAGATGCTTGCATCAACCCCAATTACCTGTTTACTTAATCCTGACCTGAGGACAGATGACCAACCCCTCATTATCTGCCTTCTCTAATATATGTCCTGATTAATAGATTGAGCGGCTCTGATAAACGGATAAGCCGAAGCTTCACTCACTTTATTGAATTTTGTTGCTCAAAGTTTGTCATTAATAAGATGTTATGTCAGCTCTCCTTTCCTGTGTTGCTCTTCTTTTTATCGAGCTTAAAATGTAAGGTTACTGCATCCATGCAATGTTTCAAAATTACTTCCTGACAAAAAAACATGCACGAAATGCATTACGTAGGTCTTACCTACCACTGCCATTTAGATTCAGATGCTCTTATTGTGAATTACATTAAATGAGGACAAGAGGTGTTTAAAATCAGCAATAGCTAATTGCATCAAATTGAGCTACAAATGAACTAAGAAGAACCAAGTTTATTTAACAGCTTCCCAACTTTGTCCAAAAACATTATCCACCAGTTGGCACCTCTAAATCTCATCAGTTAACCAGTATTGTCAAAAACTTCAGAGTAAAGACAAAAGAATTACCAGACTATGCCTTGGTCAGCACCAGTTTTTGCCTGGAGTCTACACTTGTTGATGGGCAACTGTAATTTTTGAAGTTACATGGATATTTGATAGTGAAAGATCCAGTCAAATGGACAGTTATAGTCATTGCATCATTAAGCTGTTTTGTCAAATTGAACTAGCTGATTAATGATCTCTCTCTGACATCAAGGTGACAATTTAGGAAGAGCAGTACCCTGTATTTGGAATATTTTCCAAGGTAGTGCTATTATCAAAGATACATTTATCATCTTTTCAGTTTCCAAAATGTTTAATTTTGAGTTCCCTGAAGCCTTAAACAGTTAGTGAATAACTCCTCCAATGCATGATCATGCCACAGAATGATCCCTTTACAAAAAACAATAACGGCAACAATGGCAACAAAAATCCCCAACCACAGAGAGTGGTCACACACTGTGACACAGCCACTCAGTCAGTGTGCCACTCAGTCAGTGTGCATCAGTGAGTTAGTCACTGCTCTCTGTGTTTTAGCATGTTTTTAACCACTTTTTCTCTTTCAGCGATGACCAGTTGGAGGATTCAGACAGTGATGAGCATTCCCGGTCAGACTCAGTAACAGGTATGAAAACAAGAGCAGTCACTGTTTGTCATTTCTAAATGCTGGTGGTGCCCCACGTGAACCATATTTGAAGCCATGTGTTGGGCTTTTCCATATATGTGCTGGCTCAGCTTCACTCTGTTTGACGCAGCAGGGATTTGCATTTCCATTACTACAGGGTTACTAGCTTGAAGGTGTGTCTTAACCAATGATGTGCTCATCTTGTGAAGTGATCAAAGAAGCAGGTCTAAATACTCGTCCTCCCTGCAGTATGATCAAAGATTCACCGCTAACAAAGTTCTGCTAATTCTGTAAGAAACCTGAAAATCACAAGAAAAACTCCAAGACACTCTGTTTTAAACTGTCTTTATTGTAATGGCATGGTCATTTCTAACCTTAAAAGACAATTTCTGACGTGTTTTAGCATCAAGCCTTTGTCAGGGAGTCGAACCAGCTTTGATCTTTGGCTTCACGGGCTGGGGAGTGGACACACACAAAGAGTTGGGGCTGCTGCAGCGGGAACAAAACATTTAGGCATGGGGTGCATGCTCTACCGACTGAACTACCAACAACCCTTTATGAGATTTTTAAAAGTAACCCATTATTTTGTTATTCACAAGCTTATATTTTGAAACAGCAAAACCAGGAAATCTTGGGTTTTTACCAGTAACTTAACAGGACTCCTAAAACAGCTAAACGTGTACAAAATGAAACGGTAAAATAACGCAGATATCTGAAAGAACAAACGGGTACATGGGAAAGAAACTTAAGAGAGAGTGAGAAGCTGTGAAATCACTGCGAGACAAATACACAAAGACTTTAAAAAACATCTTTCTCTCAGGTTTACTGCACAGACATGAGTTGACTTGCAATACAGGTTTGTCTGAGGGTTAGAAGGGGGTCGCCACTGGCTGGCCACTACCACAAGACGTCACTCCAGCCTGCCTGGAGGCAGGCCCTAGTCTAGAGATGGTCGGTCACTGGCACAGCTCAGCAAGGCTTGGCTCAACTCGACGCATTTAAACTGGTGATGGAAATGCAAATCAGCGCGGCCCAACTTGACTTGGTGCAGCCCATGAAAGCCCCAGTGGATACATTTGAACAAATCTCTTTTTTTTTCTGCATGTGGGACGTCAGAACTCATTCAAATGGTGTGTTCCATAATTGTATATGAAAAACCTCAGACCTTTTTCTTTTGCTTCTCTTTCAGGCCAGCAGTCCCAATGGGAGAGCATGGATGTGAGCTTAGGGGTGACGGCACTGAGTGTGCTCCAGCAGCCAGAGAAGCTCCAGTGGGAGGTGGTGGCCAGTGTACTGGAGGACACAGTCAAGGACCTGGAGGAGCTGGGTAGCAACCCCTCACTGAACCAAGCCAAGGCCCATAGCCAGGCCAAAGCAAAGGACAAGGTCCCTGACCACCACAACATTCCCTTCCCTTGCCTGTTAACTGGAGGCCTGCTCAGCTACCGCTCAGCATCTAGCACTCCCATGGCTGGACACCCACCCACAGCCCCAACTACAACACGCAGGACCACAGATGGTCCCGTTAGGACTCAGGTTACTGAGCACATCCACCCTGGTCCTCTACAGGACCAGGGCCCCATGGAGATAGAGACCTGCAACCCTCAGACTGCAGAGCAGGAGCAGGGCTTCTCTAACCTAGCAGGTCCTCAACCTCCAAGCCCCTCTTCTCTGCCGTCTGTGCGCAGGACTATACCCATGCTTCTGCTATACAGTATCAGGGAGGTAGATGACAAGTCGTCAGGACAGGTCTTTTCTCAAATAAACAATCTAATGAACAAGGGGCTCCACGAGGAGAGCTTCACTGTGCCACAGATTATAGAGATGGAGTTCGACACACACGAGCAACTTCTTCTTCAGGATCCTCCCATCACTTACATTCAGCAGTTTGCTGATGCAGCAAATAATCTGGCAGGGTTAGATGGTCATGTTGACAAATGGAACACACTGGCTGCTACTAACGTCTCCAGCCCTCCTCGACCTGGAGCACTAGTGCAGTGCTTGAGGTTGCCCAAACAGCTAGAGGAGGAAAATCTGTACGTGGACACTATCACACCGTGCTGGGATGGTGTGCACCTTCTGGTCAGCCTGCAGCCATGTGGCACTGAATCTTTGAGTGCCACAAACCAGGTGGAGGCTCTCAACAATCTCAACCGCTTGCACTCTGCCCTGTGCAGCCAGCGCAAAGGAGACCCCCTACATCCAGTGGCCAATGGGGTTGAAGGCCACCACCCAGGAGTGTCATCACCTCAGACACCCCTCATCCTGCCCCCAGGAGACCAGCAGCAGCCACAGCAGCAGAGGTCCCTGAGCGGTGCGAGTGGAGGCTATCTTGCACTCTACAAGCTCAACTATTCCACACGTATTGTCACCCTGGATGAGGAACCCATCAAGGTGCAACAGATCTGGGACCCTTGTGATGCTATCACCTCTCTTATATTGCTTCCTCCAGATGTGCTTGACAGCAGGGAGGATGACAGTGAAGAGGCTCCAGAGGAGGCTCTCCCCTCTGGGTCAAAACCTAGTTCATCTGGATTTGGAATGAGCCCAGCAGGCACTGTTGGTTCTAAAATTGGGACTGCATCTGGAGCAGCCAAACCCACCAGCAGCGCTAATATCACTAGTCCCTCCTCCTCTGCCTTGAGCCACAAAGAGTGCAAGGGGTTAGAGGTGGCAGGCCTAGGCCACCTGGTGGTGACCACACGGGCCGGGTACATTATGATACTGGACCTGTCCACGTTGGAGGTCCTGGCCAAGGTGGAGCCACCGAAGAAGGAGGGGTCAGCAGAGGAGACAGACCCCTTTGTCTCAGTTACCTACTGCTCTGGGACCGACCGCCTTTGTGCCTGTACCAAAGGTGAGTGTTGACTACTGGGTTTGATAGGCTGGTTTTAACTTGCCTAAATGAAGGATTTTTCTTTTGGCATGTGTACTTGTTTATTCATGTATTTGTTTTTACTTGCTTGTATTTAATGTGTTGTGTTTAACTCTCCAATGTTCAGTTAGAGTAAGACGTTCAGTAGTTCAATAATAAACTAGTGAAAAAAAGGTTTTAGGTTTTCAATTCAGGGATCTTCACTCCAGGGATCAATGTAGCTCTTCCGCTGCCACTATTGGCCATGCCGATTCAAAATGTGCTGTGATGATTTGCTTTTCCATCACCAGTTTTACCACACTGAACCACACCAATCCACACCTGCAAGGGCCCCTCTGTAGGGTAGGGCTAAGCTTAGGGGTGGGCGATATGGGCAAAAAATAATATCTAGATATTTTTGGGGATTTTGGCGATAATGATAATCAGTCGATATCCTTTAAAATGTGATTGGAATTGTCTGAGTTAGAGCTTGTGTCCACCAAACGCGTTTTTAGCGCTGAGAGCGCTCAAAAAATTTTAACACCAGCGGTGTTTGAACAGATTTCAACTTGAAGTGCTCTGAGCACTGCGCTAAAAAACCTGCTGCTGCGACTCACACTCGACTACAAGGCGAGTAAGTTGCAAGAAACACGAACACAAGCATGTAGTCCACCATTGTTGTTTTTGTTGTTATGAGATGTCGCAGGGCTCAGAGGTCGAAGGCAAGAGGTCGAGGGGTGGGGCGAATCCTGCCATGCTGTAGAGAGCGTGAGATAATGATGATGGAATGGAAATTTGCACATCGTCAAAACAGCAATGACGATATTATCGCAAACGATATGTATCGCCCACCCCTAGCTAAGCTGCGCCCACCGCTCCTCCAAGCGGGCTGCAGTGATGTCTTGCAACTGCGGCCAACCCGTAACAAACCACGGTCTCCCCCTCAAACAAGTTTGTGTTACAAATTGATACTCAACTCACATCTGTGCAGGAAACCTGAGAGAGAGAAGCCCTTTTCACACAGAGACTCCGCATTATCGTCACAACGAAGGCTTGCCTTTACGCCACCTTTGTTTGCTCACACTGAACCAAGCAGCGCCGGCGTAAAGTCACTCCAGTGTGACATTTCGTGCAGCACACTGGTGTTGCATGACCAAAAGAGACAGGGCGGTACACATGGCGTTGACATCTCTGTGTTTTTTCCAGTGCGTTTCCCCTGGTGTCCACCTGTTAATCTAAACATGTATTGACTGACTGTTTATAATCATATGGATGCAGTTATAGTGTGTTGTGATTGAGATCCTGACCCACCATGCATCCTGGAAAGTGACAAAGATAAGTTTTTTGCTCTAAATTACATAATTACATAATCGCCATCAGTAAATAGAGGACCCTGTCTGATTCTCTCACTCGCGGGGAGGGATGCTGTTTTCTGAGGGAAAGTTCACTGAAGTCTCGATCAGGATTGTCCGTCACAGTGACTTTTTTTAATACAAGTTGCCAAATACAATAACTACAACAACACAGGCGTAGAAGGAGACAAAGACATGGTGAGTCAAAGTTATTTGCTCTAAATGACGTCACATAATCGCCAGCCGTTCAAGTGCAGGAGCCGCCTGGCTCTCTCTGTTTTGAAAGCCACTGTTTTTCGGGCAGAAATCTGACGAAGAGTCGTTTGGACAGACAGGCGACATTTTGATCTTTTAAAATAAATGCTTTGACACAATTTGTCAGATGAGACCTGTCAATTGTATTAAATACTCAAAGCTTGCAGACAATTCCTTGCTGGAAGTACAATGAAATCCTCAGAGAAAACACTGAATTCACTGAGCGAGCAAGCAAGGTGCCAAACTGGGGTTATTTATTTAATTAATAGGGGGCACATCTGGTGATGTATATCACCATTAAATGTCACAGTTGCTAACTTAAATTTACTGAATTACTGAAACTCCCTGCAGTTTTCAAATGCCTTTTTTAAATAGGCTCTAGTGTAGGCAGTGGAGCGCTTGTCTTTAGTGAGTATTTGTTCATGCGCGTTGGTGTTTCTGCGTTGCTGGTGGTGGTGAGCGGATTGCCAGCTGACTTTCCCCTTCACTTGCGCTGGGCTGCTGCACTGAGTTAAGCCAAGTAGAGTAAGGCCGCTAGTTGTGTGTAGAGGCCACTAGAGGTCTCTTCTGGCTTGAAAACTGGTTGTTCATTGATCACTTGCCTTTCAAGTGCCTTTCTGATTTGTCAGGAATTGTTAACTTCTTTAAAGTTAACAAAATATATATTATTATATTATAAAATGTAACATTTAAAAACAACATATTTTAAATAACCTTTACAGTAAAAGTATTTCTGAATAACCTGAGATTACATTTCTACTTTAACTTGAAGGGTACACTATGTAGTTTTAGGGAAGAAATATTATACAGAGGAGAAAAATCTTAATTTGTTCATTTTCACAACTCAATAAACAATCTGTACTCAAAGGACAACACAACTTTACCAATTGACTTTGTTTACATTTGCAGGACCCTTCTAAATAGCTACCTGTCTAGCTTCAAACAGCATTCCGGGGAACTTATTCGCCTCGGAGGACAGCTTGTTCAGTCAGTCATGGAAAAATATCAAATAAATATTATGTTATACATAATACATAATACATAATTATACATAGGAATACATACTGTTTTCCTGTTATTAGCTCATATTTTAAATTTTACCTTTCTCAGTTTGAATTTTTTTTCCAAAACTACATAGTGTACCTCTTACATTGTATATACTTTTTAAATTAAACAAAACAAAGTTAGATTAATTACAAACTACAGTATACAGTGTAAACATGAAACAATGTTATGTCTTCTGTTCTTTTTAAATGAGATTCACTATACAAAATGAAAAGCATTAATTCAGTCTCTTTCTTATATTCCTTCCAGTTGAGTTACCGCAGTGTCTTGCTTTTAGAGTTGCACGCGACAATAATAGTGTAGTTGCGCTGTCAGTCACTTCATTCTGCAAATTGTATTAGCTCTAGGCCTGTTTACTTGCATTTCAGCTGAGCCCAGGTGCGGGTTCAATAAATGCCATGCCCCCTGTTTCACTTGATAGGTTTCAGGAAGCAGGGCCTCTCACAAACTAATCTACGAATTTACAACAAAGTACAGTAAACGTTCTGATATCTAAATGTCTAAATTTGTTTTTACTGTTTTATCTGATTAATGTGAGCAGTCGCTTATCATCTAGAAATTAGGAATCTTACCTATGTTTTTTACCATCCCGCCTTAAATTGGACAACTATGACCATTAAGGTTTGCTGCACTATGTGCATTATGAAATGAATATCACTTGATTGGAAAAAAGTTGTAACTCATATTTTATTTACTTAGGCGTGTCTTAATGTACCTTGGCAGGTTGCCGAGGTAGAGCCTATTTATGAGAGACACTGTTTTTATTGACACCAAATACTTGTTAGTATGATAATTGTCCTGTGTCTTGTTGACAATAAGACATATGTAACATATCGACATGGTTATCCTTAAGTCTCAAAAAGGTTTGTGGTTCCGAGTGTGAATGGTGTAAACTGATCCGGAATAAAAGTGTAAGAATTTGTAGGTGTTAATTTTGTTTCTACTCTTCTCTGAAGGTGGAGAACTTCATTTCCTTCAAATTGGAGGCGTGTGTGATGATATAGATGATGGAGACATGTTTATTGATGGCCCCCTTACTAAAGGGGCTGAACTGCTGCTTGAGGGGGCCAAGCCCACCTCAAATCCCTCTAGCCCTGGAATCACAGGTAGAACAAACACAAGACACCCTCAGTCAGTAACTGAATTTCACATTTCAGCGTTCAGTTCTTTGGCTTGTTGTGATACTGTTGATTTGATGTCACACCATCACCCTTTAACTCGTGTAAGGAGTGGACCTCCTGGTGGACCAACCGCTGACCACGGAGAACCTGATGTTTCTGGTGGAGCTGACACGCTTTGAAACATTGACTCCCCGCTTCTCGGCCACAGTGCCACCGTGCTGGATGGAGGTGCAGCAAGAGCAGCAGCAGCGACGACATCCACAACACCTTCACCAGCAGCACCATGGAGATGCAGCCCAACACACCCGCACCTGGAAGCTTCAGAGTGATAGGTAGCTTTGTGTTACTGTATTGATATTTTCAGGCAAAAAGAATGGGCTGACGGGGGCGACACAGTAATCACTTGTACAGGAACAGGGTCTTTCAGTTTCATATGTAATAGACTGTACATTATATTCACAAATACTGTATGTTGAGCATGTTTTATGTATTTTAAATATTGATCATATTGTAGTCCTGAGGTCATAGCATTTTTTTCAATTAGTTTATTTAATTGACAATAACAGCCGACTTTGGTTTAATGGTTTGCCCGCAGCCATTACAACATGATGAATTTTTGCTAGCAGCATAAAGTATTTTAAAGAAATCTTCATGCCACGAGGCTGTGCTATGAGCTTATCTGGGATTTTGAGTATGTTAGGACAAAAAGTGATAAAAAAGTGATTTTCCATGAGCTTTGAAATTAATATAGTACCAAAAAAAATGCAGAAAATGTTTTAAATCTCCTTATTTATTTATTCTTATTGATGCACAGAGAGGGAGTAAGAGAGAGACTTTGATCATGTTAGGTACATCTTGTCTCTTATCACTGTGATGCATTCTTATCAACACATCTGTTGCACACATTCAGTTTTATTATTTTGATTTTGGTTTGTCATGTCTGGGACCACCTGTCAAGATCCGCTTTAATTGTCTCAAATATAGGACCATACTATATGGTCTGTTACTATCATAAATGTTGAAAGGTTTTTTTTGGGATCCCATTCCTACTTATTCAGTAGAGGGTGAGTCAGGTTTTGAGTCTATTCCCCTCTACAAATCAGCATTTGGTTAGATAGCTTTAAAATGAAATATTGGGATGGCTGGCTACTGATGGAAAGGCCTAGAAAGGCTTAAGTTGAATGTATAAGCAGTTTCTGACCTGTGTACTTTCTGCAGCTCCAGCTGGGATGAACATGTGTTTGAGCTAGTGCTACCCAAGGCCTGCATGGTGGGCCATGTGGACTTAAAGTTCGTCCTGAATGCCAACATCACCAACATTCCTCAGATCCAGGTCACTTTACTGAAGAACAAAGCACCTGGGCTGGGCAAAGTCAGTGGTGAGGACGCTACTTTAAGATTTATGAAAGCTTTTAATTAATGTTCTCTGTATAGTACTGTACACATACTCTACATCCAGGTTGGTAGATTGATATTTTTGCAAATTTGTTACAGCTAAAACAAATTCTACTGTTTTGAGTATGGAACCCCTATTTATGTCTGAATCTTGCTTTTCATGTCTTTAACAGAGACTGCAGTAGACAGACAGATCTCCCTTCCCCTGTCCAGCGTCCTCCATGCCAATGGGGAGAGGAATGGCCAAACTCTGCTGCATGACTTCACAGAGGACATCCAATTCATGGATATAGAGGAGACATCAGGTAAAGAATGCAACAAATTTAGTTTGAGGTTGGATTTGCTTAAAGCAGAATTCCAGTAGTTTGAAATGTGGGCCGTATATTTACGTGTTTCATTTTTTGAATGATTCATACTTACAGTTAGAGCTGCCTCGATTCCCCCCCCCCCCCCCAAACCCGCGGTTTGGCTGCCAGTCAGTTCCCAGCCACTTGAGAGTCCCCCCCCCTCCTCCTGGGGGTGTGCCTAGATTCCACTGTATACATGCCCATTCATTCAATTGCAGGATGTCACCATGAGATGGCGCTTCCCTCGCAAAAAACATATACAGCATAGATACCCTTAAAACCTTAAAGCTTTAGTTAGTTTAGTTAGTGTTAGCCCTACTGGTTTCTTTACTTTACTTACTTTATCTATATTTTATATCAATAATTTAAAGTTGTAGCTAGGTTATATTATTATAGGTTAAGCCACCTAGCAGTATGTACAGTTATTAAAATTAGTTCATCCTTAAACCTGCTGCAGCCTTAAAGTTATAAACACGATAATGCATCAGTAGTTAAAATTTGAGAATATACTATATGTATATTATTCTATTCAGTCATGAAAACGAAGACCACACACCAGTAGCTCAGTTGGTAGAGCGTGCGACCCATATCCAGACACCCTGCTGAGGCCCAGGGTTCGAGCCTGACCGTTGGTCTCTTGCTGCATATTATCACTCTCCCTTCACTCATCTCCCAAGCTGCTCCACCAACAGAAGTGAAACATTTCTGCCCCCACTGACTTGTTTTACAGTTTAATCAGAGTTCATGAGCTTTCTCTATTTAAGCTAAGTACTACACGAAACATGTTCCCCATAGAATTTTTTTTTTTTTTCCGTTTGCTATCGGATTTCCGCACACACCTGACGGGGTGGTCTGGCAGTTAACTAACAGCACGAGAAATTACATCTATATAACTGCAATAACAAACAAGAAAATGGCTCTTACACTGTAATAGTTTGTGCCGGTACCACAGAAGGTAAAGTCTGCCGCTCAGACGAGTGCTGCACACGCAGTTTTTTCCTTCCTATTAAATCATTAATTCCCCGGCCATATTACTTCACTTTCATGCAGTCCTGTTGAAAAACAAAAAGCTGGAGCATAATAATGATGGCCTCATGATATGGTAGCCTAATAATCATTAAATATGCTCTGTGCAGGAATCACACTATCTCACACACGTCTAATTCTGTATGCCTGTGATACAGTAAGAACACCTGACTTTACGCTGAAGTAATGCTTCAGCTTCCATCATCACTGCTCCGCTTGGTGGATAGATAAACCATTGAAACTGGTTTCCACACATGGCGCTTTGGGGAGTTACGATTTGCCCCGCGTTCACTCTGTCATCGCGGGGGATCTCATTCCAGTCACAGACTCTTTCGTTTTAAGAGGCTTCATCTGTACCAAAAGTTTTGTAATCGGTCCAGTAGATTGACTCAGCTGGCAGCCAGCTGCACGGCTGCTGTAGCTATTGAGTTATTACAGCTGTAACATCATTTAGATTGTGAAAATCAGCTAAATATTCAGCCATGAGTTTGGAAATAAATTAATGTTGGCAGTTCCTCTAGGTAAACTCCAAACCTCTCCTTGAGAGAGACTTGTGTTTCTGGTTACATAAAGGATCTAAACAGGTTTATCATTGTAGGAATTGTTTCCATAATATTGTCAGACTTAGAATAACAGCATATCAGTGACAAAAACAAGCACTTTCAGTGGATATCATTTTGACAGTTTAAGTCGCTCCAAAGGATCATGTTGAGCCATTACAGCTCTGTCTGCAGCTGCCAGCTGAGGCAATCTACTGGACCAATTCAGAAACTTTGGTTAGTATGAATCATTCACACACCAAAACATGTAAATATAAGGCCCAGGTTTAGAAATACCAAAATTTACCTTTTAATATTTGATTCATGAGCCTAGCAATTTTTCTAACAGCAAATTTCAGCCACTTCCTCTGTCCTGCAAATAGCTGCTCACTCAAAGCACAGTGTCTATGGAACTAAACTAAAATCATCTTTCTGTATGTACTTTCTCTTTTGTCATCTGCCAGTGTACTACCTGCTCAGCCTAGGCGTCATGGAATTTTTTAAAGATCTTTTAAAGGTGCACTCTGTAGTTTCGGGGAAAACGAAGAGAAAGATATTCATTGGCTGATTTTTTTTTTCTGCCTAAACAAACTAAAAAAACAAACTCTCTTTGTTTTCATGACTGAATAAACTGAATAAACAACTGGCCTTAAAGAACGAGACAATTTCATACTGTTTTACTTTGTTTATATGTGGTGGACCCTGCCACCTTTCTAGCTTCAACCAGTGTTCTGGGACCTTATTTTCCTCTGAGAACAGCTCGTCTATTCACTTATTGAAAATATATATATTACTGAGTTTGTATTATTACCTCATTAATATTGTAAGAATTTAAATTCAGAGTGTGAATTTCTTTTTCCAAAACTACATAGTGCCCCTTTAAACTAAAATGTATTTTACGAGTAGCATACTCTTTTAAGTATCACTGCACAGTTCTCTGATTAAAGTGAAGGGGTGAGTGTCAACTTTGACCCAGCCTCACTCAGATTGACTTTAAAGTAGACCAGCTAATCTGAATTGTATTACCCACTCTGAGTAAAATAGTGGTTTATGTTTTTTTCTGTAGGCTCCATGCTGTGTCCATTCCTAGAGGACCACAAGGAAGACATCCTGTGTGGTCCAGTGTGGCTGGCCAGTGGGCTGGACCTCTCTGGCCATGCAGGCATGCTCAGCCTCACCAGCCCCAAGCTGGTCAAAGGTAACAACCGTCACATTTACCCGTTTCTGTAAAGTCAGTCAGTGATTCATGACAGTTTTGACAGGTTTTTGTGCTCAGAATGATGCTATTAAGAATCATCAATGAAGTTGTGAGTCTGTGAGTGTATCTCAGTTGTCCTGTTCCTCCTTCCACTGCAGGCATGGCAGGAGGGAAGTACCGCTCCTTCCTGGTTCACATCAAGGCAGTGAGTGACAGGGGTGTTGAGGAGAGCCCCCGGCCTTTGTTAAGAATGCCCAGTGCCAAGCCTCAGGGCACCAAAGCCCACTCACTGTCTACCCTGCTGCAACGGGCTCAGGCCTCCAAGGTACAAATTCACAGCTTCTAGTCCTTGGCAAAGGTAAAAAGACTTTGCCATGGTTATGTTTTTACCTGTGTCCGTTTGTTGGGTGGTTGGTTTGCCAGCAGGATTACACAAAAACTACTAAATTGATTTTCACGGAACTATGATGGAGGATGGTTCTCGGCCCAAAGTAGACCCCATTAACTTTTGGTGTGGATCTGGATGACGAACAGTCTTGATTAAAAAAAATAATTAAGAAATCAGGTTTATTTAGGTGGTAGGCATCTATGAGTCATTACAATTTGGTCTGGTGGCCTGAAATTATGGTTAGCCAGTTATGGGTGGTTCAAAATTTTGAGTGATTCAGGGCCATCTGATTTGATATTGGATAAGGCTTTATTGAATTAAAGGGGGTGGTTTGGCCTTGGCGGAGGTATGCGCTCTACTAGGTGTGATCCGAGTTAAAATTGAGATTTATATTTTTTCACATCCCTCTTCAAACAATTGGATGCCCATATAAACAATGACAGTTTTATTTCATGCTGGCTATTAGAAAAAATCCTCCTGATGTGCTTCCAATGTAAGTGATGAGGGACAGAAGCCTCCTAGGATCCTCCTCTTGGTTAATGTCATGGACTTTCTTGAAAAGATTCATGTTAAAACTTCTATTAAATTCATAGGACCTTGAAAATGTGTATAGCTGTACACCAAATACTTACATACTACTTGAATACTACATTATTCTGGTTACATTGTAGTCCATTTTGCAGTAATCCACCCAAATCTGTTTTGATAGGATTTGCCCAAATTTGCTGTATTGGTTTCAATGCTACTAGAAATGAATTCAAATCAAATTGTAGTCAAAATTGTGAAATAATATGTATACTGAGCTCGGTACTAAGATTAATATTATGTCCTGGCGTATGGATGACATATGCAGCTTACCATGCCCTAACAAGCTGTAACAAATTTCCAGAACTCAATGAGAAACAGGCTCAATAGGTATCAGATAGATAAAAATCCTTGAGGTCAACCCAGTACAAATATCTACAAATGAAATAAAACCACTGAATGTGATATTATATCTAATGAATAAAACGTAAAACTTCATAAAACGATGAAGGAGTGATATAACATCTTTGAATTTTTTTTGTTTAAATGCAATGAATATCAACACTTTCACATACAGAAGTTTCAAGGAAATTTAAATAATCCTATGGTCAAAATAAGCCAAAAGTGGGGTTTTCAGTTCCAAAGCTATATTTAGTGAGAGCAGTGGCGCTCATTTTTTAATGCAGAATCAAATAACATCTAGATGTGACGGAACTAAATTAAATCTACACATCATTATAATTAGGTTGCAGGAAGGTGAAAACTAATGGAGATATGTAGTTCAGAAAATGGCAGATTCTTTGTTCAGGTAAAAAATGACTCGTTATTGTTATTAATTGTTATTAATTTGATTACTGTAACCATTATGCAAAAACAACTTCAATTAATACTTGTTGCCAAGTTTCCTTAAGGTCTCTTGGATGTTCAGGACAAATTTCAACAGTGTAAATCCAATGAAAAAAAATAAACAATCAGTGAGGTTTAGAATACACATAAACAGAATCACAAAAATGTTTAAATTTAGCTCAGAGGGCCAAATAAAAAGAAATCCTAATTTAAAAAGTATTTTAGTTTTAGTAAGTACAGCTATAGGAACTTGCAAGGTCGCATGAATTCACTAGGAGTTTATACATGATTGTTATCAATAAAATCCATGACGTGAACTGGGATTCCCGAGATGAGTTTGTATGGAATGACCCTAATACTTATCTTTACTAAAACAATAGGTTCCTTGCACCTCCATGCTTGGACCTTTGATAGTAACCCAACTACTCCGATGTCATAATGAGTATTGTTTAATGTTAACTTTGTCCATTCCATCAATAGTGTGTGCCTTCGAGAGAATCCTCTTTATGATGGCACTACCAAACACAGTCATTAATTTGTGCATTTTTAATCTGTGTGCGTGTCTGTCTGTGTGTAGGACAAGGTCTCTGCAGTAAAAACAGAAAGCCCAGCACCCTCGAAGAAAGTAGAAAACCTGCGAGGCTGTGACCTGCTGCAGGAAGTTTCAGTCACAATCAGAAGGTTTAAGAAGACGTCAATACCAAAAGAAAGGTCAGATCAATGTGGCGATGGAACATCGGGGTCTGTTTACACTGTTGTCAAAATTAGCCATAATGGAACAGTAAACTGTACATGTGCAGTTTGTGTACATGCAGCAGGAGAATGCATGCAACAGATGAGATGAATTAAGTGTTGTCAGTTGACAATGTCTTCTTGGATTGTATTAGTCCAGATTAAAGCTAACTTCTGCAATATGTGCAGTAGAGACCATCTTCTACAGTGTTGTTGTGCTTCTGTGCTTTTCAGGGTCCAACGCTGTGCTATGCTACAGTTCGTAGACTTCCACGAGAAGCTGCTGGATGCACTGTGTCGACGGACAGAGGGCAGCCCAGCCACAGAGCACGCCCAAAGCCTCATCCTAGACATTTTGTGCTGGCTGGCTGGGGTTTACTCCAACGGACACTGCAGGTAGGACTGAAGCTCCAGTATGGTAAATCCAACCGTATCTTCTAGGACATCTAGGCCACCCATTGCTTCCATCTAACATTTTCTAAAGATAAGTGATTTATGCTCTGGCTTCCTTTTAGCTTGAAAGAAGGAAAGGAGGGCTTGCTGGTGAAAACCCGGACACGGCTAACAGATATTGTGTGGACGTGTTTCTTTGAGGCTGGCCGGAGCATAGCACACAAATGTGCTCGCTTTCTTGCACTTTGTATTAGGTAAGAAACATGGTTTGTTTCAGTAATGATGCTTTTAGTGCCTTTCCACTACAGGAAATTTACAGGGCTGTAGCTTCTCATTCTGAACCTGTGATGGTTAGGTTTCATGTTCTGCCTGGTTTTCCACTGTTTTCCAAACCAGACCACTATGTCATTGAAAAGTTTCGTAACCGGTACCAATTTAGTGCCACTTGATGCTCTTCTGAATCCAAACATGGAGAGGCGTTGGAAAAGAATCTGGTTTGGAACACATTGCTCTTTTCATTTTCCTTCAAGAGAAAATATGATACAACAATGTAGTTTTGGTTCAGCTTCTGGTTTGAAAGAATAGCTTACTACGTGATTTTGAAAATACTAACGCCACCCAAACCTTACCGGGAAATGCTATTTATAAACTTACTTACTTGCCCACAATGTTTGCTCAGAACATTGCAGCAAAACGCACACATTTTGACATTCTGAATTAGAATAGTATATCAAACCAAACTTATTTGCAATTCTTATTCAAACCTATCTCTAGAAATAGTGATTGTCGTATTTCATTCTTTCCCCTCAGAGTAACTGAACTTGTAACTAAAATTAGCTGAAGCCATGAAAATGGTTTCAGCTAATTTCATGTTATGTTCCAGTAGTGGAAAAGGCCTATGTGATAAAGTAGTTGTTTTTTCTTGTTCACTTGTGCATTTTGATTTTATATGGAAATAATGATGAACATGCTGTTTTATTTGTTGCTGTAGCAATGGGAAAGGGGACCCAGGTCAACAGAGTTTTGGCTCAAGTCTTCTAAAGGCACTGCTTGACAACATGCCTTACTTGCCTGCAGCAGCAACAGGTGGTAAGTAACTGAACAACAATCCAGACCGATATTAAACACCTTTCCCTTTCTTTTTCATGACCCGCCAGTATTCATTTTCTCACCGCTCCCTCTCCTGTCTGGTTTTAGGCTCTGTGTTCTGGTACTTTGTGTTACTGAACTATGTGAAGGAAGAGGACCTTGCGGGCTGCAGCACCACCTGTGCCTCCCTGCTCACCGCCATCTCTCGACAGCTGCAGGACCGCCTCACCCCGCTGGAGGCACTGCTGCAGACTAGGTGCTTTTTCAAATGCCATTTTTCTCTATTACACTACCTAACTTTTACCTGATTCCAAGTGAAGTGGTTTCAATGACAGCTGAAGTAACCCTAATTTTTACTGCTTCGTATTGTCTCAGTAGGGTTTTCCTTACTTCCTTGATGCTTGTAAGTAAACATAAGCCTCTCCTCTCCCACCTCCTGTCGACTTCCTTTCAGATACGGTCTGTACAGCTCTCCTTTTGACCCAGTGCTCTTTGACCTGGAGGTCAGTGGTTCCTCCTGTAAGAATGCCTTCAACAGCAGCATCGGAGTCCAGTCAGATGAGATTGACCTCTCTGACATTCTCTCAGGTATTAACTACACACTGATTCACATGATGTTGCAGTCATGTTGTCTACTGTATTTTTTAAACCTGCTCACAGTGGACTGGAGATTAAGAAACATCAGATAGTCATTGATTGCCAACGATATGACGCTACATATAAATAAAATGACTTTGTTTATTTGAACTCATCCAATACATTCACCTGATATGGATGTAAACACCCTTGATGTAACCTGAGAGTAGGTACATTAATTATCTCTTAATTACTAGGACAGACTAACTTAGTGTAGGTGCAGGTATAATTTAAGAAAAATGTCAACCAAAGTTATATCTATGTAAAACATCAGGTTGCTGACCTTAGCACTGCAATAAATACGATTTAGTATATTTTTACCTTACCTTTACCTGTAATTATGAAGTGTTGAAATGCTTGTTTTTGCTTGAGTTTGTTTTTTAAAAGATACCGCTTAAGCTTGAATATTTCATGTTTCGGGTGTTGTGCGTCCTGCAGGAAATGGAAAAGTGAGCAGCTGTGCAGCAGCAGAGGGCAGCTTCACAGCATTAACAGGACTCCTGGAGGTGGAGCCTTTGCACTTTACTTGTATCTCCACTAGTGATGGCACAAGGGTGGAACGAGATGACGCCAGCATGTTCACTGGTAAACATTACCTTTTTTGTGACTTTTGGCTCATGGTCATAGTCTGAAATTTTACTCTCAGTGGAGGGGAAAAAACCTTTGGGAGGATTATATGGATATGAACTTAACCTCTCTAAAAGTGTATTATTCCCCAGTCAATCTCAAGGCAAGACAGTGCACGCATACATTTAATTTCTTAATTTGTTTGGAATTTTAAGAGCATTTAAAAACCTAAATAATACTCAAAAATGTCTATTCCTCTTTCAGTGTATTCCTATTCTATGCCAATAATCAGAGCTTATTTTTTATTTATTTTCCTTTACCGTGCATCACCAAATGTACAAAATATGTGTACATAATATATGTAACTGTAAACTGTTTGTGAAAAAAATAATGCAGGCCCTTCGCAGAGGTAGTTCTCAAGCGTTGCTTTAGATACTATGGGGGCAGTTTTATTCAAATGTGCCTTCCATTGACATTAGAAGGAAGCCAAACTCTGTGAAGCTGGTTTAGTCCCATGTTTTCTGACCTAGGCAGCCCACAAATACTGACTGGGATATCTTATTTCACAGTTTGTGGGTTGGCAGGCACTCCAAATACTAAAATGTATGTGCACAAAGACTTGGAAAAAAATGAGCTTTTCACTGAATGTCCCCTTTAATCCCAGTGAGTACATTTGGTGTGACGCCTGCGGTGGGCGGCCTGTCGACAGGAATGGTTGGTGAAGCTTCTACAGCTCTGAGCTCTGCAGCCCAGGTGGCTCTCCAGTCGCTATCACATGCAATGGTGTCTGCAGAGCAGCAGCTGCAGGTCCTGCAGGAGAAACAACAGCAGCTGCTGAAGCTGCAGCAGCAGGTGAAAAACAAAGACACACACACTCAGACACAGGATTTCATATAGGAGCACGAGTGATACATTTAAGTTGGGCAAATAGGAAGTCAATCTTCGGACATAGTGAGCTGATATGTTACTGTGTTACATTTCCTACTTTTCCACTGCAGGAACTTAACGAAATCGAACAACATGTTGTCATTGTCATGGGTTTTGCTTTATTATTGAAGATAGGCCACTCCTCACAAGGTCATACTAAATACAAGTTCCAAGTACTTGGAGGCAGTACTGTTCATACTTTTATTGAAAAATGTCCAAGCTGAAAAAGAAACCAGACAATATCTCCCAGAAGATTTGTCCGAATCCGGAAGACACAGTGATACAACATGCAGCCTGTGAGGGAAAACAAGACTAGAAAATTGATCACAATGTATGGTGACTAAGAAAACTATGATGTGGTTTGATGTGTTGGACTCTGTATTAGGCCACTGACTGGCCAGATTCATGTAAATGTTGAAAACAACAAACAGCTTTTAAAAAATACTGAGTTGATCTGACTCTGATCCCTTTCACTGACATGTCACCAAAACCTTCACCTGTTTTTCAAATAAGGCCTCACAGGTTCATGAAGCTCCAAGATGGAGGCCCAGATCATGGGATGTTAGATTTCTGTTTGGAAAAGGCTAATATTGCGAATATGTACCCTTGCCATAATGTCTATCATATCAATCTCAATGAGATTTACTTGAAACTGTGTTGAAGCTTTTATTCTGCCATTCAGTGATCAGCACCTCAAAAAAATTGCTGACTGCACAGATATTTTATTACTTTCTTTGTTTCTCTTTGTACCTTTTTTTTTTACTACCACTCCCCAAATATAAACAAGGAATAGAAGGAAACATATAATATACTTACATTAGTGGTAGTAGTAGTCATATTTTTTATTTTAGAAAATATCTTCAGTCAGTAAAAGGCTCTGAATGGCTGTCACACTTGCTATTTTCATCTGTATTGATTAGGCAGAAAACTCCCAACTGAAATTGCCATGCAGGTTGATGCAGGCTTATTTATGACTACAGGAGATACGCTGTTATGATACCAACCAAGTGTTTTTTCTATGTATTGTAATGCCTGTTTGTCTGTGCTGAGAACAGAAGGCCAAGCTTGAGGCCAAGCTGCATCAGACCACCTCTGCAGCCGCTGCTGCCTCTGGTGTGGGACCCATCCACAACTCTGTGCCTTCAAACCCCTCATCTGCTCCAAGCTTCTTCATTCACCCCTCTGACGTTATCCCCCCAACGCCTAAAACCACGCCCCTATTTATGACCCCCCCTCTTACACCACCTAACGAGGCTGTGTCGGCAGCCTTTAGCGCTGAGTTGGCACATCTGTTCCCTGGCTCTATGATGGACCCTGGGCCTGTGAACCTGACTGCACACAAGAACACGCAGAAAGCCAAGCCGGTTAGTTAAATGCAGCTTGATGCTTGGTTAGTTAACATTCCTTTTTACACAGAGATTGCCCTATAAATACCCCTCCTTCAGTTTATCACAAATATTCAAAGTACCTTAACACTAGCCGTGACCCTAGTTTTGACCCTTCCATCCCTACGTACTTTCTTTTAACCCCTGAACACATTTCAGGCACAGAAGCTTGGCTAGCTTTAACCCTGTGTATGGTTAATTTATGCGAGTTGATTCTAGGTTGTAGCTCAACAATCCTTTTTCACGTTACGAATTGACTCCAAGCATTGTAAGCCTAATGGAATATTTAAGCTTAACAAAAATATTGACTTTCTTCATACCGTGATTCACATTGATCAAATGAATGATCAATCTCATTCGCGTTGTATCAACATGTGACCTGAGTAACATACAGTTTGAAAGAAACTAAAATGAACATACCAAGTAGAGTCAGCGTAATTGTTCCCTGCGTCAGTTTAAGTAAATGGTAAAAGGTTTTTCTTTGTTCTTTCAACTTTTTTGATTGTGGAATAATGCTTTCTTTTTTTCTGCAGAGCCCCATGGGCAGTGGTATTGCTTTGGCTATTTCCCAGGCATCCCACTTCCTGCAGCCTCCTCCACACCAGTCCATCATCATAGAGCGGATGCACTCTGGTATGTCATCTATCACACTATATACTTGTACATACTGAAATATATGCGTGAACAGGTTTAAATTAAGAGGGGTAATGACAAAGTAGTGCAATTGTACTTTTAAATCTTGTTGCTAAATGGATCCATGAGGAAATATGCCACGTTACAACAGAATTTCACAATCTTAAAAACAAAGTAAAATTTAGTATGTGTCTCGTTTCCCTTGTCCTCTCCTCCCAGGAGCTCGTCGCTTTGTAACGCTGGACTTTGGCCGTCCTGTCCTGCTGACTGACGCTCTGATCCCGACATGTGGCGACCTAGCCTCTCTGTCCATAGACATCTGGACACTGGGGGAGGAGGTGGATGGCCGCAGGCTGGTGGTGGCCACCGACATCAGCACCCACTCCCTCATTCTGCATGACCTGCTACCGCCACCTGTGTGCAGGTTCATGAAGGTCTGTACCTGTATTTTGCTTTGGATATACTTGCAGCATGACTGACCTGGGGTCTCACTTAAAAATGTTGCGTATGTGCAAAACTAGGCCTGAAAGAGGCCTAAGCTACTTCCCATGCAAGCGATCAAGTTGATAGATCAAGTTGTGATCTATAAAAAGAAACTTGACGGGAGAATGTGCGCACCTGTAAGTACTCTGACCCATGTGTACCAACATTTTGGAGACATTGAAAATTGGCAACAGAAATGTTGACATTTGAGAAATTAAATGTGAGGCATCATTATTGGCAGAGCAATGCTGCTTATGCATTTTATTTTACTTCATATCACGCGTCCTTATAGATCAACTGTATTAAAAACAATCAAATCAGCAGTGTTACTTGTTCTTATAATAACTGTTCCTCAAGCACCTCTCAATTGTGAAAGATATAAGCAAACTGAAATTACGCTTAATATTTCATCAGCCCTTTCTCACCATCACACCCCCCTCCCAGAGCGCAGCAGAGCACCGCAGCTGTTGAAATGCAGGATGATGCCAGGATGTGTCAGGATTTGGGAAAGTTAACCACGATAGCTAACTGATGCAGTTATCATCATCGGTTGTATAAATTCAAGATAACATCAAATAACATTACAGAATTACGGAACAGAGCAGATATTGCTTTAATCTTAAGATGTGCAAATGTCACCAAGTACGATTTTGGTTTCCATAGAAGTGCTATGTAACCTCCACCTCGTTTTCTTTGCCAGAATTTTTTTCTTTTTGTTCTCCTCTACGTTGTGGCCATGATTCACGCCAAAGAACCGTTGATCAACAAGCCCATTTCCATGCATCAACATTCAAAAGGCACTTTACATTGACAATTTATGGTTGAATGTGGGTGTGGAGAGGGCGGGATGTGAGCTGATCCATGTGCACACATTTCCAAGTTGATTTTGGATTAAGATAGGAAATTATGCAGGCCTATGACAGGTTTTATGAATCTGAATATTTTTTGGAATTCGTATTTCCTCATTTGTATGTACGCCAAATTTTGCCGTGGATTCTCCATAGTTTTATAAATAAGACACCTGAACTTTTGAGTTTCCGTGTTTTTGGAAGTTTACCACAATTATGTATTCTTGTTTGCTTCCTACAATTCTTAGATCACTGTGATTGGGCGCTACGGCAGCACCAATGCACGGGCAAAGATCCCAATGGGCTTCTACTACGGCCACACTTACATCATGCCTTGGGAGAGCGAGCTTAAGTTGATGCATGATCCTCTGCGGGGAGAGAGCGAAGCAGCCAGTCAGCCAGATGCGGATCAGCACTTGACAATGATGGTGGCCCTGCAGGAGGACATCCAGTGCAGGTAAGACTGGATGTAAATCAACAGCCCTCCTCTTCCAGTTTGCTGATGTAGTAGTTAAACGTGTAGTAAAACCATGCACTCAGATTTATTGCAATTTACCCAACGAACAACTCGAACACTCAACATTTATTTGGCATCCATCATCAGTGTAGGGGACAGATGTGTGACAGAAGAACATTTGGTTCCTAGCACCACCTTCCAGGTGACTTCTTGCAGGTTGTGAAAGTCGGCCAAGTCATGTTAATAAGCTGGTATCTGGCCCTGTCTCATTACTTTCTGACTTGCCTGCCCTGTTTGGCAGTCAGCCCCAGTTACTTGAATAAGTTGGGGTGAAGCCAGGCAGATAGCACATGTCTAGTTGTCACTCAAAGTGGCCATTCCCCTAATTATGCATGCCCATAAGCCCTGATATGATTTAAATATAAAATTCACCCTTTGTCATGAAAAGGAAAATTTGCTATAGAGACATACAATGCTTTTTGTGACACGCTGTAAACATGTTGTAGAGTTGAGCATTTTAGTTTGACCTCTTGTGGGGGTCAGCTCATACTTGGAGCCAGCCTCAAGTGGCCAATCGAGGAACTGCAATGATGAGGAACGTCTTTTTTTGGAACTTTTTAAGGGGTTTATTAATTTACATTTGATGCTCTCATGTTCTTGTTTACCAGGTACAATCTAGCTTGCCATCGGTTGGAGACACTTCTGCAGAACATCGACCTGCCCCCTCTCAACAGCGCTAACAATGCCCAGTACTTCTTACGAAAACCAGATAAGGTGGTGGAAGAGGACCAGCGTGTCTTCTCAGCATACCAGGACTGCATCCAGCTGCAGCTGCAACTCAACCTGGCTCACCATGCTGTCCAGAGGCTGCGTGTGTCATTCGGTGCCAGCCGCAAGTCGCTCCCTACAGCCAGGGCTCCAGAGCCTCAGGAACTGGTCCACAACTCCTCCACCGAGCAGCTGAGGACTATCATCCGATACCTGTTGGACACGCTGCTCAGCCTGCTGCACTCCAACAACGGTGAGCAGTGAAGTGGGATAACTGGGTCTGCCAGTACATTAAGTGTTATATTTTGGAGGTGACAGGGTGAAAAACGCTTGGATTTGTTTTCCTATGTGGAAGGCGATTAGCATCCTGGTTAACATTTTTGATTCACACTTATCTCAGTCATGTACCTGTATATTTCCAGGCCACTCTGTGCCATCCGTGCTCCAGAGTACCTTCCAAGCCCAGGCCTGTGAGGAGCTCTTCAAACATCTTTGCATCAGTGGTACACCTAAGATCCGTCTTCACGCTGGTCTACTGTTGGTGCAGCTCTGTGGAGGCGAGCGCTGGTGGGGCCAGTTTCTCTCCAATGTATTGCAAGAGCTCTACAACTCAGAACAACTGCTCATCTTTCCTCAGGACAGGTACGACTCCTTACAGTTACCGCAAGTACTGATTATGAAAGTAACTGAAAAATTGTAAGAATTTTCGAGGTGTCTTTTTGATTACAACTTTATCAACACATTTGACGATATATGATATCACTGAAGATGTATATTTCTCAAGATTGATGTTATTTATCCTGAACATTTGCCAGTCAGTGCACTCTGTAGTGCTACTATCGCTTCATTTGGCTCTTGTTGATATTACTTGTCTTGTGATATTACTATGTCCTACAAACATATCTGGTGCACAGCTCATCGAAGTGTATATCCAGACGCTGCCGAATTTAAACTGCAGTATTTTCAATGTTGTTTTATCCCAGGGTGTTCATGCTCCTGTCCTGCATTGGCCAAAGATCTTTGAGTAACAGTGGTGTGTTAGAGGGCCTCCTCAATCTCCTGGATAACTTACTGTCTCCACTGCAGCAGCCACAAGCTGCAGCTCAGCGGAGGACTGAAGGTAAAGCAACCTTCACTATGGCAGGGTTACAAATGCATTGTAAATTGCAAAGCTCTCCTGTCGGGTGACATGTACTGTAGGTCTGATAAAGCTGTCCTGATATATTCTGAAGCAGAAATTACACATTACACATAGAGTTGAATGTCTTTGTCAATGTGCACATGTACACTACCAGTCAAAAGTTTAGACACACCAGATAGATCAATACTGAGGACATCCAAACTAAGAAGGAACAAAAATGGAATTATATAGTCAACAAAAAAGTGTTAAACAAACCAGAATATGATTTATATTTTCTATTCTTCAAAGTAGCCACCTTTTGCTTTGATGACAGCTTTGCAGACTCTTGGCATTTTCTCAATCAGCTTCAAACCAACCAATGTCCTAACAAAGATCTGTGTGTGTGTGTGTGTGTGTGTCTGTCTGTCTGTCTGTCTGTCTGTCTGTCTGTGTTTCTTCAGGTATTTTGGATATCCCCATGATCAGCTGGGTAGTAATGTTGGTTTCCAGACTGTTGGACTATGTAGCCAGTATAGAAGATGAGGCCGCAGGTGGAAAGAAGCACCTTGGAGGAAAAGAGCGGGACAGAATCTTTACAGGTATATGAACTGGACAGTTGTCAGTCAAATATTGTGATTTCCCTTTTCATCTTACCAACTTTACATGTCTCTGTCTACTACATGACTTTAGTACTTGAAGTAGTAAAAAAAAGTGTGTTTCATCAGGATTTAATTATGTCACTGACAAATTTTCAATCACCACCGTAAATGTCTTTTCCTTGGGACTACACAGATCTCATTCAGGTTGCAGGTAAATCATCTGAATGTTTTAAAAATGATGAAACTTAGAAATTTAAGAATTGACCGCTACATTATGAGCGAGTAATCAATAATTTTCTCCTACAGGACAATCAGTTTCTTGTCAAGTCATTGTGAGATTTTCATACAAAAAACTGCAACTCAAATCAATTGAACTTCATAGCACCATTTCACAACAAGTTGTCTTATGACATTTTTCATAGACCATGTCTAGACCTGACTCTTGAATTTACAGTCAACCAACATTTCCCCGTGAGCAAGCACTTGGTGACAGTAGCAAGAAACGTCTGCCTTTTAACAGTCAGACCTCAGAGTAGACCAGGACTCATGTTCGCTCCCACACTACTTTGATCTGCTCATTTTGCATTTCTTTTCTGGTCTCTTTATTGCAAACATACTGGCTGGCTTGCCCCGCCTCTCTCTTTCTGTAGCTTTGTGTCTGCTCTGTGGACTTAATTCCTCAGAAGTATGATAAGTTTTATAGATTTCAGCGCAGCTCTGAAAATTGAAAATCAATTGCTCCTTTTGTGCATACCATCAGTTTTGCAGTTTGCCTTTATTGATAGTATATATTTAGCAAAAATATTATCCAAGTCCCAAAATTGAAAACCTACCCAATGAACAAACAGTCAAATATTTGGGTTCAGCCCTACAAGTAACCCTGCATCCCAGGAGCTCAGTGTTCTAGTGGGGTAATGGGGTACTAAGATCTTTTTAAGATATGATGGTGCCTTGCCGTCATATCTTAAAGAGCTCATGGTCACAAGGAGAAAGATTTTAATGGCTAATATGGGAGAAATATGATCTTTATACTATACCAGCCACCCAGACAGCTGGTGCAACAGTTGATTTGCAAAACCCCAAAAATTCTGCACACACTGTCAGAAAGCTCATCTTTGTGCTTGTCATCCTCACTCACGGTTCTTGACCTGACTGCAGTTTGTCGTTGCACTTGACTTGAGTGGGCAAAAACTCCCGGTTTACACTGTAGCAGACAGTTGACAGACATTTATGGCACCATGTTAGTGAGCAGTTTGCTAATATCAGCATTGTGAGCAGACTGCCCCATGGTGGCTGTGGGGAAATGACTAAGGCTGGCTTAAACTACAGATAAAGAACACAGGTTCATTTTATTGATGACAGTTAGAATGCACAGAGATACTGTGAACATCCTTTGTCATGCCATTCATCCACCATCACCTCATGTAACAGCACGGCCTCATGATCAGGATCCGTCCATAATTCCAGGAAGCTGAAAACATTTAAGTTCTTGAAGTCTGAATACTCATCAGACATGTCCGCCATTGAGCATGTTTGCAAAATTAGTTTTTTGTGTGCACAGAAAGTTTTAGATCTTTTATTTCAAATTGTGAAAATGTAAACAAAAAAGAAAATGTCTCAGTTTGACATAGAACCCATGTCCTACAAAAAGGCATAGTAAAACACCCAGTTGTATTAGTAGGCAGGTTTTGTTAGGGCCAAGACCAATGTTGTTGAATCAGTGCAGCTAAATGTTAACAAACCAAAATCAGCTGTGTATTTGCTGTGTTGAACACACCCCATTTCTCCTAGGAACAAATTACATGAATCAGTGAGTGAGTGTGTTCATGCATGTTCGATTGCAACTCACTGACAAACTGATCCTTTCAGGAAGTGATTCAATTCAGTTCCTTCACCCAAAAAAAAGTGTTCTTTTGGACGAAACGTTTAAGAAACAATAAAGAGAGAAGTCATTGCTAGCAGCTTGGCTAAGATAAATAACAGAACTGAATAGTGTATACCTAAAGAAATTGGCAAGTTGCTAAAACAGAGAGGGCTCTGAGTGATTGAGCTGAAGAAGTGTGTATGGTCACTGTAGTAGTGTAGTATCAAACAGGATCAAGATAAGGCAGCAAAATACTCTACCAGTAATATACAGCAACTGGAAATGGACAATATGCTTAATGGCAAACATCAGCACGTCATGAACTACTACTCATTGAAGTGTTATCTTTCCATTTCTGTCATCTGTGATACACAGGGATAACATCTCAATGAGGATTTATATATAAGGCAACCATATATATATACTTTAATATTAGCTGCCACATTAGGTAAAAAAAATCCAACTAACAATATGTGATGGTGGTGACCTGATAAGAAAAGCTGCAATTAAGGGCTATGAAATTCTAATCTGGCCTAGGGCCCCGAAATGTGTAGAGCGTACTGAGCAACATCACGGTTTGTGCTCAAAATCAATGACGTGTGCTAAAGCGAGGGGATATTATACCAAATAATCTTTAGAAAATTATATCTATATATTTTATCCTTTATTATGATATGTACATTAATTAAAGAGTATGGTCTAGACCTGCTCAATTTGGAAAGTGATTGATTGATTGATTGATTGATTGATTAAGAACTACTGTATAATTATTTATTACTATTTTTGATTAACAGAGTGAGAAATAGAAGAGGGTCATTTGTGTGAGTCTCACGCTCAGTGCGTGAGAGTTAGCATCTCTGAGTGAACTGCTAAGTTTTGCTGTTGGTCTGTCCTTAAGGTATTCAGTGGAGCTTCATCAATAACAGCCTTCAGGCTCAGAACTCCAGCAGGTCAGCTAAAGGCAGCAGCAGCCTAGATCGACTTTACTCCCGCAAGATCCGAAAACAGCTCGTCCACCACAAGCAGGTAAATGTGTCTCATTCCAACACCAACACAACTTCAAACCCAGAATCATTAATGTGTTCTCTAAATAGTAAGATACAGCATGATTTATGAAAATGCATACAAGTGTGGTACAAGTCCTATAATAGAAACCTCAAGAAAATGTTTTTCTCATGTCTTTTGATTTATTTGCTCATCTCATGACGCTGATGCATGAAATAGGAAGTCTGGAGCTTTTGCAGTGCTTATATTAATCATGCCCTTTTTACTGTAGCAGTTAAATCTATTGAAAGCAAAACAGAAAGCTTTGGTGGAGCAGATCGAGAAGGAGAAGATTCAGAGCAACAAAGGCTCCTCCTACAAACTGCTTGTTGAACAGGCCAAGCTCAAACAAGCCACATCCAAGGTGAGCACTTAATCATTCACTGCTGTACTTACATTACAGTGTACAGTATCACACTCTCAGCTCAGAGATGACCTCTTAAAGGAGAGCTGGTGTATGTTTTGTAATGAATTGCCTCAGTGTTTTTTAAAAGTATGAAGACAATAATTAAAATTTGATTCTTAAAGATTGTTTTTTCTGAGTTTTCTTTCATTTGTCTATATTGTCGATATTAACAGTTAACCAAACTAAAGCAAAGCTAATCTTTTGACACTTTATAATGCGCTTATTAACAGTTAAAGTGTAATGTGTAGGTTCATTTCTACTTACTCTACAATGTCCTTGACTTTTTTTCAGTAATTTTACATCATGGTGAATTATTTTGTTTGGGCAGATAGCACAAACTCAGCCTGTAAGGACAGAGTCCACTGTTTCTAATAGAAATATTGGGGGATACATGACATGAATAGTGAGAAGTTCTGAATTCTGGGTGAGTTGGTGTGGAATGACCCTAATAGTTTAACATTAGTTGTGGGTACAGTATGTATACTGTAGGGCTATTGACTGTAATTTTGCAATTGTGTCTAAATTCTCTTGTATAGTTTCTATGGTAATCTATTCTTATTTTGTATTTATTTAATTATGTATTTGGCATAGGCATGCACAATATGGTACAAATTGCATTTATTAAGAACAGATATTAAGACTGGGATTTACGTCATGATTAGTGGTAATGATCATTGTACCAAGCAAGCATGTTTTCTTACATCTGGACAAGATGACAACAAGAACAAGAACAAGAAAACAAAAATTAAGCAGAATTCCCCTACAAAATGAATATTGTTCCTGTTCTCGTGCTTGCCCCCATATGACATTAGATTTGATTTGTGTCTGCAGGGTCATTAAAGTCGCAATGTGCTGCATGCTCTCAAATTCAGAATGTCAGTGTTTGGACAATTTGTTGCTTCTTCTTTTTTAACACGTATTATTTAATTGTTGGTTTAAAATGACCAACCAATGATTTTAGCACATGAATCAATAATGCACATTATACACTTGCTTCTGTAGCTGTTAAATAAATGGCACTTGGTGGAGTATAAATTGAGTGGTGCTAGATTGGAAAAGAAATCTGTATAGCTCCTTCAATACAGTAAATGAATGTTCCATAATTCCATGTTTACCCTCCCTCCCTCTTCCAGCACTTTAAAGACCTGATCCGTCTGCGGCGAACAGCAGAATGGCCCCGCTCTACGTTGGACACTGAGTCCACAACAGCCAAAGATGCCCCAGAAGTAGAACCTCTGCCCTTTACCTTGTCTCATGAACGTTGCATCTCTGTGGTGCAGAAACTAGCCCTCTTCCTACTCTCTATGGACTTCACTTGCCACGCTGACCTGCTGCTCTTTGTCTGCAAGGTATTCATCTGATAGTTGTATATGGACTTCTTAAATTCTGTAATCTCTAAATACCCATAAATGAATTCTTTTTTACCCCCTCAGGTCCTTGCTAGGATAGCCAATGCCACAAGACCAACAATCCACCTGTGTGAGGTGATGTCTGAGCAGCAACTGGAGCGTCTGCTTCTCCTACTAGTGGGGACTGACTTCAACAGGGGCGACATCTCCTGGGGGGGTGCCTGGGCACAGTATTCTCTTACATGTATGCTACAGGACATTTTGGCAGGTATGTTTAGTTCGCTTACAGTTTAGTACCACATCTGTTTTGATCTGACAAGCGGTTAAAATTTGCTTTTTCATTGGATTAGTCTGATTTACCTAATTTGCATGGTGACGCAGTGGTTAGCGTTGTTTGCCTCACAGCAGAAGGTCCTGGGTTTGAGACCCGGCTGATGCAGGGCCTTTCTGTGTGGAGCTCCCACAATCCAAAGACATGCGAGTTAGGTTGATAAGGGAGGTTTGAATGTGAGCATGAATGATTGTTTGTCCCTATATGTCAGACCTCTGATGAACTGGCGACTTGTCCAGGTTGTCCCCCACTGTCACTCCAATGTCGACTGGGATCGGCTCCAGCCCCTCTCAGCTTTGCGGGGATGTGGCCATTTTATTTTATCTTTTAGAATGTATTCTTATTGAACATCAGCTGTGACAACTTTACATTCACAAAAAAGAAAGACAGAAGCACAGTGCACATTTTTTGATTGAACCCCCACTTCATGGGCTCATCTCAGCCTAAGGCAAAAAAACAAAACAGTATTTTTGTCCCACTTCATGTATCGTTTTTTAAACAAGCAGCATGTTCTATTCTATGGCTGACAGGAAGCCCATGTAGGGACTTGAGAATCCCTGTAACAACTCTAGCAAATGTGTTTCGAATAAGCTGAAACATTTTGATGGTCTTTTTAGGGATCCCTGCCAAGCACTAGTCATTCCTGGTAAAATGAAAGTGTTACTCTTTTCCAGGTGGCTGAGTTTGGCTCTCTATGACAAAAAGCAGATTTTGTTACTGCTTTTATGTAGCTTTGAGAGTAAGATCAGACTCGACTATGATACCAAGGGGGCACCTCAGTAGGGGTGGAAAAAAAGTAATCATTCACTGAAGTATTGCGATTCTTTTTTTCCACAATTCCTGGATCGATTTTATATAACTAGCACTTAGTCTGTTAGCTCGATACTAATATATTATGGGAATTCCCGTTAAAGTGCTAATGGAAGTTAGCATCGTGAATGTGATACTTTTACAAGTTTTAATCGACGGCATAAAACAGAGCATAGCATAAACATGTGAACTCTTATTTGCAGGCATATGCAGTTTTTTATATGCTGTGAAAATGACAAATAACTGCTGACTGTATTGTTAACTCTGCTACTCTGCAGCTTCAAACTCCTGCATTTAAGTTATTATTTATTATAAATGTATTATTGTTCATTACAAAATGCAGTAAGCTTATTACAAATTGTGTAATTAAAACAGTAATTACAAAATGCAGTGTTCATTCATAGTGTTGGGCCTCTTCTTGTAGATGACGAAGACGCTTAAATCCTTACTAAGCTTTAAATATTTCAACAAAATGGTTTTCCCCAGAACTTGCCATTCAAAAACAGCTTCCCGAAATTCACCTTAGTAACCAGTTTCCCCTTTTTAAATACGAACATTGTCTTGAACCCTGAAAAAGGCTGCTGCTCATTGATGTTGTCTAATGTGAGGCCTTGATTTAAGATTTTTTCTCTTTAAACTTCAGTTGTGAACTTTTGCAAGTGTGTATAATTAAGTGTAAACTTTGTTGTCCTCCCAGGTGAACTGCTGTCTCCGGGCTCTTTGGACATCATGGACGAGGTGACGGTGGGTGAGGAGGCAGGGGCATCGTCTTCTTCAGCGGGGGCTGATTCGGATGACTCCCTGCCCCAGCCAGCGCCTATTCCCTTGGTAGAAAGCATTGACGAGGCCCTGGTGCCTGATATCATCGCAGGTACTACGGGGACCTCCTCAGTATTCGAGAGTGCGTTGGTAACCCTGTCCATTCCCCACACTTCCCACAACACCATACAGATGTTGATATGAATCCACACATTTTATCATCAAATTTTGTGTGGTTGTATTTGTGAGATTGCTGCATGCATAATGTTATGCTCCACACTATGGTTAAATTTGTTACATTGAATCAGTACTACCTTCTGGAATGGGACTTTCAACATGTAGATTTAGCTTCATTTTGGGTAATTGGTCTTTGAAATAGTATGAAATAGTAGTATCATTATGGCTTTAGATTTATTCAAGAATTTCCTTTGGGATTAATAATTATCATTAATTATTATTAAGTTACATCCAAGAAATATGTTTGGTTATTACTGGTTTTGATCATTACTGTGTCTTTGTTCTTGACTCTGTCTCCAGTATAGGAGTACAGGAGCTAATAGCTATAAAATTGGTGTTAAAATTGCCAGTAACTTGCTTAAGAAATAGTTTCTCTTGCTTATGTGTTTTCTTAGTGTGCTTGCTTGGCATATTAAAGCTGTTTTATTTATCCAAAGGTGCTCCACCTCTGTCATCCTTGGAAAAAGATAAAGACATAGACTTTGACTTGCTACAAGACCTGATGGATGTTGATATTGATCCTTTAGATATTGATTTGGAAAAAGATCCACTCGCTGCCAAAGTGTTTAAGGTATGTTGATTATGACAACCTATTATGACCTTTTATTATGTCCCTTTACTCATTCATTACTTCATACTGGCTTGTTTATTGATGCAATGACTATGTAGTCAAATGACTTTTTTCTCCCTAACAACAACTCTAATAATGTGTTGTGCAGCATCCACCTGAACTAGCACACTGTTGTATATGCCTGAATTGTTTTGTTAATGTAACTAAAAGGACTCAAACAATAAATAAATACGGTTAATTAGTTTTATCTGTTTAATATCATTATCTCAAATGTATTAATTGGTCACAATTAGTGGATGAACATTTTTTTTCTCTTGTTTTAACTCAATGGTTGGTTGTGAATGATTGTTATATATGAACAAGGAGCTTTACCATTATGTTAATCTGCAAAGTTGAACTACTTGCAAGCTGACTAATTTGTGAGGTAATTAAACTGAAGGATTGCAGAACAATAAGCTTGTTATAAATTATTTTGAATCTGATTTAGTCAACAAGTGTAGTTTAAAACTTTTTCCTTGGCACTTTGGTATTTGAAAGCGAATGTAGATATTGATCTGTTAACAGTAGAATGAATGTAATACTTTAAGCTGTCATGTTTCTCAATCTGTCCTTCTCATATCTGTTCTCAGCCTATAAGCAGCACTTGGTATGACTACTGGGGTGCTGACTATGGCACGTATGGGTACAACCCATACATTGGAGGGGTTGGTATTCCAGTGGCTAAACCTCCAGTTGCTGCTGAGAAGCCTGGGTCACAGGGTCTGTCGGTCTCTGTGTCACAGGGTGAGTAGAAGCTGTATTTTGGGGCTGGTCTTAAGGTCTCTAAATACACTTTTTGATGTCTCTCCATCTAACTTGATCTTTTGCCTCTTTGTTTTGCAGCACTGGATGCACGGCTGGAAGTTGGCCTTGAGCAGCAGGCTGAACTGATGCTCAAAATGATGGCAACTTTACAGGCTGACTCCATTCTACAAGCCCTCACTTCAAGCTCATCCACAGGTAACCACACAACACCAAAGAAAGCAAGACATGGAGATTTAAATACCAGCTGCTTGTCAATAATTGATGTTGAGTGCTCAACAACCACCAGAAAGAATATTCCTTTCAATGTATTTGTGCCTGTTATTGTTTGAATGGGCAGATTATGTCTATCATGCAGGTAAGACTTGCTTTTTGTCTGGCTTTCAGTGAGCCAGGCCTCCAATGGGACTGATGACTCTCTGCTGAGGGCTCTCCATGGAGGGGGCTCTCCTCCAGGCAGTGGCCTGATGGTCCAGCCCTCATCCATCCCCATGCTGAGTGCTTGCTTCAACAAGCTCTTCTCTATGCTGCAGGTCCATCACGTACAGGTTAGCACAGTGCTGCATTGGCTTCTAATGTGTAAACCTGTGCATAACACTAAGCTTCATGTAAAGGACATTAGTAATTAACTTCTTTCGTAAAGCCTTTGTAGTAAAAGACAGTAAGTTCAAAAAGTCTGATACCAGTAGTGGTGCAACGATACAGTTTGATACGTAACTCGTACGTGCGTGAGTTGCAAAAAAAGCTACAATATTACTATCCAAAATTGTCTTTATATGGTTATTAGCATCAACAAAAAGCGTTTTACATTTCTGGTGTATTGTATTACGTCAAATAAATAAACTTCTATAAAAATAAAAACACTCAAACGTGAAAAGTGCCTCTTGGCCTTGACTTCTAATATAATAAAAAGAAAAACAATTTAAAAAGTAAAAGTGCACTTTTGTCTTGACAGCTCACAGCTGGTAGCCCATATATAATCTGAGATTAACAGGCGATGGCGACATGAAATAGAGATAGATAGATATTCTGAACTTGCTGGACATTTTTCAAAGATTCAACTTTTCACTCAAACTGTTGATATTATCATTTGTAATGAAAAAAAAAACAACCCCATTATATTTCATTTGAAACAAATGCAAAATCAAAGTTTTTTGACTAGTGAACTTTTGGGCCTTACTGTGTGTCTATGAGACCCCTTATAACCTCCTATAAGTGAAAAATAAATGACACTGAAATAAAAAGTATAATGTCAAAAAAGAATTTTCACCTGCAAATCAACATAACCACATCAGTCTGTGTTGTCATTAACTGCTTCAGCAATCATCCTCAGTGATAGCCATGGCCGTCCCTTTATCCATCCCTTTCTTATGAAGGCAATACCCCATGAAAAACTTGAGGGAATTTCAAGCTCCCTACTCAACACTTCATATGATAATTACGACAAAATTTTAGATAAATGTCTTCTAGGATAAAAAAATGAAGTGATGACATCTTAAATCCAAAAGGTCAAAGGTCAACTTCACTGTGACATCAGTATGCTGCAAGAAATGTTCTGGCCATTATTCAATGCCAGGAAAGCTCAGGAAAGGCAACTTGACTGGTGCAAGGCGGTATTATGATTATTTAATCAATTAATAACTGGAATTGGTGATTAATTAATTTCATCATGCCACAAAAAAGACCCATTGAGGTCACAGAAACACAGTACATTAATGTTATGTGCGTCCACAGCCTTCATCATAATAACAAATTTCATTGGAGATTCTTAAGACTAAATACCTTCCACATTTATTACCTTGTAAACTCAACTCTGTGGCATTTGTAACAGAGAACAAAGTGAATTAAAAAAATGTTTCTTTTGTCTCAGCTGGAGTCCCTGCTGCAGCTGTGGTTAACACTCAGTCTCAACATATGTTCTGGAGGCAGCGAAGAGAGCGGATCAGACATCTTCATGTTTAACGCCAGTCGAGTGCCCACCATCCCACTCAACCAAGGTAAGGACTCCACTATACTGTCTCTCCTTCTCAACTCCTCTGAGAGTTGTAGAAGCTGAGTCTGTTTCATGCAGATATACACTGGCTTTTTTTTTTTTTATTTGATGAATTTGATTAAATTATATATCTTCACACACATGTTTTGTGTTTGTTTGTGTGTGTCTAGCATCCATCAGCAGTTTTCTTACAGTGCTGGCGTGGTACCCCAGCACCTCCCTGAGAACATGGTGCCTGGTGCTACACTCTCTCACCCTGATGACGAACATGCCAGCCTGCGGTCAGTCCACTCCACTCTTACCTAAACAAAACTGTCATAGAAACAAAGAAATATTGATTTTACATTTATTAAAATCATTGACACTAATCACTTAAAATCAGCAGGGAGAAGTGTGTGGAAACCAGCTGTTTACACTCTCTAAAGCAATTAGATACAAATATACGTACACATATTAGTAGAATACACAAAATAGTGTCTATCTGTCTCTGTCTCTCTCAAAACCGTGACATGTTCTGTCAGCTCCATTTCAGTGCTTTGGACAGCGGCACACACACACGCACACACACACACACATGCACACACACACACACACACACACACACACACACACACACACACACACACACACACACACACACACAGCCTAATCAAATATGCCAAAATATTTAGTCACCAAATAGCATTAAACCACATGCCACCATAGATCATTTGACCTTCAAAACGTACTGCTTCAGGTGTCACTGCATGTCTGACCGCTTTCTCTCTCTCTCTCTCTCTCTCTCTCTCTCTCTCACTCTCTTTTTTGAATCGTTTAAAATGCAACCAAAATAGGCAAACAAGCGAGTAACGAGTATTCACGAGTAACTTCAATGGGAAATTAAAGAAGGAAGTAGACAAAGTATTTAAAATGTGTAGTGTTTTACTGTTAACTCCAACTAAATGCATCCATTTAAGTAATATATTTATATTTATAATTATATATGTTTTCAGTACCACGTCTCACATGAAGCAAGGTTGTGATTTATTAAACTATCTCTTTGAAATGGCTGGTTTATCTGTTCAAGACAATATAACGTGATGTGAAATCAGGAACGTTCATTTAGGCATAAGTTTGCTCTTCTGAAGATTATTAGGTCAAGTGGAAAATGGGTCGCGATGGTTTGTCATTTTTAAAAGGTGTATCCCCAGAAAAAGTTAACATAGATCTACAGGAACAAAAGGTATAGAGCAAAGAAAAAATGTATGTAATGCAAAGAAATAGAAATGCATTTAATGTATTTATGAAATTTATGAAATGTCACTGATATTACCCCAGATTTACCAGATTCACACTTTTCTGAATGTAGATTTACTTATTGGTTGTTTGAAATTTAGGATTTAATTGAATTTTGTATGTAAAGCATCCTTGATTGAAACATCAGGTTGAATTGATGAACAAATGCCCCTTTCTCAAAAATGAAATACCATGGGTCAAAATCATAGTATAGTAGTAACTTTTTCCAATAAAGGACAACTTAAATTGATATTTTGGACACATTTTGAATCTCTGCAAAGTGATTTTCAATTCATGTACTGAAATAGTTGGAAATCAACGTTTGGACGTCTATCTACAAACCTACAACTTGAAAATAGTCAGCAGTATACAACACAACCAAATGTGTAAGGAGAAAGTCAAAGGATCTGATTACTGTACAAAGTCTCTGTACAAGATTATACCATTATAGTCAGTTATTGACTTACATTTTTATATTATATGTTTTTCCCTAATAATATTGTAATTAACAGTTATCAATTGCCTGGTGTTCAATGATTTATATGAAACCGGTCCTTGAACTTCCAGCCTCCAGCAATGGAATCAGCTCTCAGGAAAGCACAGCACAGCAGATGGTATCTGATCCTACCCTGGTTCATGTTCTGGTGCGTTTCCTGTCTGGCACCAGCACCAATGCAACAAGCCAGCACAGCTCTCAGGTGGGACCCACTGCCACCCAGGCAATGCATGAGTTTTTGAGTCGCCTGCAGGTCCACCTTTCATCCAGCTGTCCTCAGATGTTCAGCGAGTTCCTGCTCAAACTCATGCACATTCTGTCTACTGAGAGGTATGTCAGGAAATGTGTTTTCAATCAATAATGCATGCATGTTACACCATAATCAGAAATCATGAATTTAGTCATAAAATGAGAATTTGTGGTCTTTGGGACCTAATGGTTTGTTCTAACCCTTTAGGGGTCCATTCCAGTCAGGCCAAGGTCCCCTGGATGCCCAGGTGAAGCTTCTAGAGTTTACTCTAGAGCAAAACTTTGAGGTGGTGTCTGTGGCCACCATCTCCTCTGTCATCGAGTCTATCACGTTCTTGGTTCACCACTACATCACCTGCTCCGACAAACTGGTTTCCCGCAGTGGCTCGGACAGCTCTGTTGGAGCTCGGGCCTGTTTTGGTGGCCTGTTTGCCAACATTATCCGGCCAGGGGATGCAAAGGCTGTCTGTGGAGAGACAACACGCGACCAGCTGATGTTTGATCTCCTCAAGCTAGTCAACGTGCTGGTGCAGCTGCCTCTGTCTGGGGACAGAGAGTTCAGTGGACGACTGCAGCCGGCCGGCAGCGGAGCAGCTGATAGCAGTGTGTCAGACGAGGAGAAGGTCTGTGGCAGCAAAGAAAGTGTGGCTGGTGGATATGTGTCCAGTCAGGGTCCCCCTGCAGGTGTGGCAGACCTGGTGCTAGCCAATCAGCAAATTATGAGCCAGATCTTATCAGCACTTGGCCAGTGCAACAGCAGTGCCATGGCCATGATCATAGGTAAGATTCCAAGATTTTTTTTTGTTGTTTGTTTTTTTATGATCAGACTTAAAGAAACAATTGAGCATATTGTGTTACCATTACATTAAAATGTCATGCGTTGTTTCTCACATCGGTTGTCATGACACCATTGAATATTGTTCTCGACCTCAACTAGAGTGGTGCAGTTTGGACTTGTCATTGAGATGTCATTAAGTGTCGTAAGGCCAGCTTGATGACGGGGAATAAGGGCCAAGTGATTGGTAGTGGTAGTGTGTGGTTAGCAGGGGGACTGAAACTAAGATTTGTTATACAATCTTGTGTTGCATAATTTTAATGATGCAGTGATTTTAACTGCAGGAAAACAAACAAGTTTTTCAGTCAATGGGTTCCTTGATTATGAGTAAGCAGATAATAGATGAAAAGAGTGCAGCGTCTTTCAGCTCATTGTTCTACTGCTGCCAGCTGACACTTCTCTCTGTTCCTCAGGAGCCAGTGGTCTCCACCTGACCAAACATGAGAACTTTCATGGCGGTCTGGACGCCATCTCAGTGGGAGACGGCCTCTTTACCATCCTCACCACTCTCAGCAAGAGGGCCACCTCAGTCCAGGTCATGCTGCAGCCCATCCTCACATATATGGCCTGTGGCTACATGGGCAGACAGGTGAGCATCAGACTGTGGTGTCCTGGCATTGATATTAAAATATGTCTTGAACAAATATAGCACATGCCAAAACTTTCACATATGTGTATTTTATTTTTGCATTTTGTAGGGGTCTCTGTCCACCTGTCAGCTTTCTGAGCCTCTTCTGTGGTTTATCCTGCGTGTGTTGGACACCAGCGAGGCTCTCAAGGCCTTCCATGACATGGGTGGGTATATATCCAGCACTGAATTTATGCTCTTTGCCCAACTTTACCTACCCCAACCTTCAGACTAAAAGTGCCTTCAGAGTGTGCAAAAACAATAATAGTGTTTTGTTTATTCCATGTGATGCTGTACAAGATGGTTCTAATAACAGCTTGTTCTCAATCTGTCAGATTGTAGGATATCAATTTTAGGCACTCCAGATTGTGCCATAAATGATGGTCCATCATAGCATTACAATCGAAAACAGAAAATGATATATTAGTGCAGAGGCATAGATGTAAAACACTAGATACAACATTGCGCCATACCTCATGGGATAATCATCAACCATCTTATCTGGATAATGTTCACAATCGCGGCCTATGGGCAGCAGCTTTTGCTGATGACAGTACGGCACATAATTACAAAAAGGACAAAAGAGAGCAGGGAGGCTGGCATACTTTTCCTTATACATTGTTTGCTCTCTTGGAGCTATTATAATTAAAACTATTCCAGAATCAATGTTTTTTCTTCTTTCTAGATGGGCACAGTTGTCACTCTTGGATCAACAACCAAAGATTTCACCACATATCTCACATAGTTGTCAACTTTCATGTCTGACAGCACAGAATTGCAATGTGTTGAGGTCTTAAGTTTTACTCTTGGAATATTTTGCTTTGGATTAATCTTGGGACTGTTCCTTACTCAAGTCAAGTCAAGACCCCATTTGCAAATAAGGCATTGCACAAAGTTTTTTATTCAAGTTCAAGTTTTTAAATAGTTTTATAGAAATTTAGACACTTACTTAGGTACGCATGGATTCTAGCAGTTTTTGGAAAATTTGATACAACCGGTAACCATGACTTGTTGTTTTTTACCAGGTGGTGTGCAATTGATCTGCAACAACATGGTGACCAGCACCCGGGCCATTGTGAACACAGCCCGCAGCATGGTGTCCACTATCATGAAGTTCTTAGATTCAGGCCCTGGAAAGGCAGCAGATGGCAACCTGAAAGCCAGAGTGATGACCTCAGAGCCAGACAACGCTGAAGGACTCCACAACTTTGCTCCTTTAGGTGCAGTCATTTACTTTGGACTCTGTTACGTCCTGCGGGACAATATTTTCTAAGTGATGAAATGTTCATCCTTATATCAACTCCTTTTATATTCTAAATGATAAATTTTTTCCCATCACAGGCACCATCACATCCAGCAGCCCCACAGCGCAGCCAGCAGAGGTTCTTCTTCAAGCCACACCGCCCCACCGCCGGGCTCGCTCAGCAGCCTGGTCCTACATCTTCCTGCCAGAGGAGGCCTGGTGTGATCTCACTATCCACCTCCCTGCTGCTGTGCTGTTAAAAGAGCTCCACATCCAGCCCCACCTCGCCTCTTTAGCCAGTGAGTAGCACCCAATTTAATGATGAAAGTAAAATAAAAATACTATAATTTTTCTATAAATGTTTGGGAAAGTGTATCTCCATCACATTTTTTTGCTGGCAACAAAATCTTTATCATCTCACTTGGATGAAAATTCAGCTGGCATGTATGTTTTGCTGTGTCCCCTTGCTCCTACAAACCAGCCTGCCCATCCTCGATCTCGGTGGAGATCAGCGCTGACGGGGTCAACATGTTGCCGCTCTCCACACCAGTCATCACAAGCGGCCTGACGTACATTAGGATCCAGTTGGTGAAGGCAGAGGTTGCATCTGCTGTTTGCCTGAGGCTGCACCGGCCTCGTGATGCCAGCACCCTGGGTCTGTCTCAGATCAAACTCTTGGGGCTGACGGCATTTGGTAACACCTCCTCTGCAACCGTCAATAACCCCTTCCTGCCTTCTGAGGACCAGGTCTCTAAAACCAGGTACTACTAATTGATCCTAGATTGAGAGTATGTCCATTTATATTAGATGTCGGTGGTGTTTACCCTTTTCCTTGTTCCCCTACAGCATCGGTTGGCTGCGTCTTCTCCACCATTGCCTGACCCATGTCAGTGATCTGGAGGCCATGATGGCCAGTGCTGCTGCACCCACCGCTAATCTGCTGCAGACCTGCGCAGCACTGCTAATGTCACCTTACTGTGGCATGCACTCGCCAAACATTGAAGCTGTGTTGGTCAAGATCGGCTTGCAGTCCACTCGCATAGGACTCAAACTCATTGACATTCTGCTGAGGAACTGTGCTGCCTCTGGCACCGACCCTGCCAGTGAGTCATACACAGCTGTAGTGCTGCAGAGTGTTAATCAGAGGCAGCAGATCTACAGGACCCTTAAAAGCTTAAAACAGTCTTAAAACACTCAGACTAAATAAGATTGTTAAACTCTGAAATACTTTTTACAGATGTCGTTTGACTGATGTCATTTGGTAATAGATATATAGTAAATAGGGACACAGTTTGATTAATCTATTTAATTACATTCGGTAAGCACATTGTTAGTTGGTTTTGCAGGGGGATTACACAAAAACTACAGAACAGGTTTCCATGACACTTGATTGGAGGATGGGTCTCGACCCAGAATAGAAAATATAACTTTTGGTGCAGATCCGAATAAGGGGACAGATCCAGGAATTTTTTCTTGCTTATATTTTCATTAATTTGATCTGGAAAATAGGCATGGATCTTGGGGGAAAAAAGAAGACAAAAAAAAGGTGGCTGGTAAAGTGTGATAAAAAAGTGGACTGTTGGGCCTTGGTGGAGGAATTGCACTCTACTGAGTGCCATTCTAGTTGACACTGTAAACAAGATGTACTTGAAGTACCCAGTGCCCATCAGGTCAGCTGAACGTGCAGAAGTGAGAATAGAACTTTTAAAAAAAGAAGAGATGACTACAGGATGAATATTAACATGGGTTTGAATCAAGCCTTTCTTTCAAGGAAAATATAACTATGATTATTTCCCCAGTTCTTTCTAAATTTCTTAATAAATTACATTCAGTAGTCACACCTCTGACCAAACCTTAACCCGGGTCTCAACAAAATTTTAAGTTTCTGCTTGTAGGTTTGTTTCCGCTTTGTTTCCTAAAGTAGTCGACAGGGTATCAAAAACAATTTGAGAAAACTTGTGAACTATTGATGATATAGCATGATATCCTTATTTCAGTCTATGCATCTATCTTTGTAGATTTGAACAGTCCTCTGCTGTTTGGACGACTTAACGGCCTCTCCTCAGACTCCACCATTGACATTCTGTACCAGCTGGGCACCACACAGGACTCTGGAACCAAAGATAGGTACATGAACATCCCATGATTATCTTGACTCAAACTGTCATTAAGCTCCTTGTCACTACCCGAGGCTACACAATGTGAGTGGTGCATCTGCAAGTACATCTGCTATGTTGGACAGCTAGTTATGGGAATACGGCTTGGACGAACCACATACAGAACTGAAGTAAAAGCGGAAAAGTTGATAAGTGAGTTTATGATGATATATGATTACATTTGCAGTGGGACATAAAACGCCACTCACACGGGTTCCAAGTTCCACTCCCCTCAATATGAATTAAACCAATGAGAAACAGTCTGTCAAGGTAATTTAGACAGACTGACAAACTGAGAATAAAAAGTGTTCTTATACTCTCCTTGTCATTTTTTGCTGACATATGGTTGTGTTTGCTGCATAAATCATATGATTGTTTTTTTTTTATTCTAATCAAAGCTTGTTATCAAATTTAACCCTCCAGGATCCAGGCTCTACTTCAGTGGGTCCATGACTCTTCACGTGTGGCGGCCCACAAGATGAGCGGCCCTGGGGGATATGCTGGCTCCAGTGCTGGCTCTTCCTCTGCTTCATCCAGGGAGTATGGCCTCCTCATGCCTTCCCCATCCCACCTCCACTGTGTGGCAGCCATCCTATGGCACAGCTACGAGCTGCCTGTTGACTACGACCTGCCTGCACTGCTCAACAGAGAGCTCTTTGAGTCAGTCAAAATCTTTTCCTAGATTGTTAAGACAACAAATACATACTTACAAGCATGCATGTCAATTAGCCCAGCTTTTGCTTGGATGACCAATATCATTCCCTGCCTGCTTACAGACTGGTAGTAAGAATAGCCTTTAATATGAAGCCTTTTTCAAGGTACTTCAAGACTGTGGTAACATTAATAATGCTAGAAGTTTTTTTCCTGGTATATATAATGGTGTAATATATGAACACAGAGGCACACACAAGCAAAACCAATCTGTATTTCCACAAGTTCTTTTTTAAGGAAAAAGGGAGTACATGTAGTGGGATACATTTCCCATATTCTGCCATACTTATTACACATAGTTGTTTTAAATTAAGAACTACTTGTTGAATTGTGAATGCAAATATTTTGATTTTGCAACCCTTTGAGGATGAACAACATAGATTTATGATGGATAATTGATTTAATTCATTTTCATTGATTTTTCCTGCTAGGCTGCTGTACAACTGGTCTATGTCGTTGCCATGCAACATTGTGCTGAAGAAAGCTGTGGACAGTCTGCTGTGCTCCATGTGTCACATCCACCCCAGCTACTTCTCCCTGCTCATGTCCTGGATGGGGATCATCCCAGTGCCCAGTACCAGTCATTCTGAAGCCCAGCACCACCACCTCGCCATGACTGACGATGGCAAAAAACAGCACGACGCCAACTCCAATGCAGCAGGACTTACTGACGATTCCAAGCATGCCAGACCCCCCATCAATCTGTCAGAGTCCCAGTTAACCACACTGGCAACTGCTTCCCAGTCTCCAGGAGCCATAGAGCAACTGCTGGACTCAGGCTTACCCTCGCTGTTGGTTCGCAGCCTTGCCCAGTTCTGTGTTGGTCTCTTGGCCAGTGCCGACCTGCCTCTGCCTGCCGCTCAAGCTGAGAGACGTCATCACCATCACCACTACCACTCATCCTCGTCATTCTTGCATAGTCGGCCGCCTCTGGCTGCAGAGTTGGCTGCTCCGGTGCTGCGCTTCCTGACTGAAGTAGGCAACAGTCATGCCATGAAAGACTGGTTAGGAGGACCAGAGGTCAATCCGCTGTGGACAGCACTGCTCTTCCTGTTGTGCCATTCAAGTTCCAGTGCCAGCGCAGGCTGTCAGCCTCTGGGCTCTAGATCTACAGCAGGTCCCACTCCATCCCAGCCTCAGGCTCCTGGGTCACGCTTCTCCCTGGCATCTCCTGGGCAGGCAGGAGGACTGACCACCCAGCAGAGGACAGCTCTGGAAAACGCCACTGTGGCCTTCTTTCTTCAGTGTATCTCCTGCCACCCAAACAACCAGCGGCTCATGGCACAGGTCAGCTCTTCCATTCCACTGTGTTGGGAAAATGGCAAAGTCTAAAGCTTTCACTTTCTCTGAGACACTAGGAATTGATTTCTGACATCTCAGAAATAAAATTTATGTTGTACTAAGTCGCATAGTATGTGACTATTTTAATTGACACTACTACTCATATTTTGAAAATGTGTAAGATATTTTTTTAAAGATGTATCAATGGTCGTGGCATCAATGACAAACTCTTTTGATTTGGATATATTCACTGGTTTCTATATTGATTTGAAGACTCTATATTCTGGCTGCAGGTCCTCTGCGAGCTCTTCCAGTCAGCACCCCAGCGAGGCAACGTGCCGGTCTCTGGAAACATCTCAGGCTTCATTAGACGACTTTTTCTGCAGCTCATGTTGGAGGATGAGAAGGTCACAGTATTCCTACAGTCTCCCTGTCCGGTGAGTAACTTCCTCTGTTGCTGAATATCTGCTCTCTCTCTGTTCCTGCTGGGAGAGAAAATTAAGTGGTGATGGCCCTTCTGTCTTATTTTCTTTTCCTTTACAAGCCATTTTCCTGAGTTGCATCAAATTAATAACAGTAAGTCACTTTTTACCTGAACAAAGAATCTATCATTTTAAAAAAATCATACTTTTTTGCAACCAAACTTTGGCCTGTGTAGTATTAATGTAGTTCTATCACATCTAGAAGTTATTTGGTCCTGCATTAAAAGGTTGAGTGCCACAGATCTAGCTTAATATAGCTTTAGAGCTAGGGTTATTTTGGCTGTAGATTTAAAAAAAGAAAAGAAAGATGTTATATTACTCCATCGTTTATAACTTTTAGAATTTAGCAAGTTTTTCGCACTTTTCAGTGGCTCTACTATTAAATTGATCGGTAGTAGTAATGTTTCATGTGGGATCATCCCAGACTTGCTGTATTGGTTTCCATACAAAAGCCCAAAAGCCATTACAAGCTGTAACTTGTAATGAAAACAGGCTCAGACAGGGTGAAAACCTCGAAGTCAAGACAGTACAAATATCTACCAATGAAAAAAAATCAGCAAGAGAACTCTATTGTGAAGTATGCAAACAGCACTAGTATCGTCTGCTGCATTACACAGAGATACCCAGAGAACAATCTACTGCTCAATGTCAGCAAAACCAAGGAGCTGATTGTTCATTTTAGAAAAAAGGAGGCAAAGACACACACCGCTGTGTACATCAGTGGAGCTAAGTCGGAGCAGGTGAACAGTTTTAGGTTTCTCAGAACTCACCTCTCAGAGAACCTGTCATGGTCACATTTTCCACCCTGGTAAAAAAACGTTTTTTAAAAAGGCACAGAAAAGGCTCTCCTTCCTAAGAAAACTTAATATGATTCTGGTAAAATTTTACAGGGGAGCAATAGAAAGCATCCTGACTGGAAACATCACACACTGGCATGGTTCAGCCCAGGACAGGAAGGTTCTGGAGTGGGTGATTAAAACCACCCAGAACATCATTGGCACCCATTTACAGAGCATCACTGATATGGGTGAAGTGAGATGTCTGCACAGAGCCCAAAGATACTTAAAGACAAAGTATCCACTGCCGTACTACCAGACAACAGAGCAGCTTCATTCGTCAGACTGTGAGACTCTCTTTTTATGGGGGGGATGTAGCATTTAAAAGACTTGTAAACCGTAGCATTTTATAAAGTTACTTTGTGCCTGTAATATAACATCTTTGAATTTTTTATATGTATGCAATGAATATGAACACTTTAACATATAAACGTTTCAAGAAAATTAAAACAATCCTTCATGGGAAAATCTACAGTCAGATTAAAGCAAAAGGTTTGGATCAATTTTTGAAATTGAATTTCTGAAAATGCCATATTCTTTGTTCTGGTAAAAAAAAAAGACTTTGATTGCTGTAACCATTCAGCAACAACAATTTAAATGATTATGCTGCCAAGTTTCCTTAAGGTCTCCTGGATGTTCAGGACAAATTTCATCCCAATCTTGCCGGGCCTGCAGCCTCCATTTGATCTGTGTGCCATAGGCAGTCAAAAGAGGTGTTAAGTCATTAAAGGAGTTTTGAATGACTGACACAGTGGTGAGATGTCCCATCCATCTCTGTTACAGAAGGCGTTTAAGATGCACACCTTTATAGTGCATAGCAATTGTGGGCTTCCTGTACAAATTACTGTAGAATTTGTACCAGGCATTACACACATGAAAAGTCCACTACAGCTGTCTCTGCTGACATTGCGTGTACTACCACTAAGTGTAGCTAATGGATAAGACGGTGTATCTCACCACCTTTTTTCTCTTGCAGTAGTTTCTGGACACCCCCACGTTTCCCATCAAACACCTGACTTAGAATCTTTGATGTGTCCAGTCCAGCTTTATTTAGTTTTGCCAACACAGTGTCTGTTAGGGTCTGTGCATCACCTTTATCAGCTGTTGCTACGGTTAGCAGGGTCTGTAACCTAATTTACAAATCTAATAGCAATCAATATATTTTTCCACACCCAGTGGGGTCACAGGTTCCATCTACTTTCAAAGTATAATAGGAGTCACCTATTTCCTTTCATTTTGAATGTTGTGACAGGTATAAGGGGTGTTGCGAGGGATTGTTTTCACAACATCAGTCAATTCAGGGTCCTTTTTAATAGTACAGTCCACTCAGGAGAGGAAAGCCCACTCCGCCGTTCTGACATGTTATCAAAAGCCTCTATTTTCTCTCAAAAAGGCAGGTGGTTTTCTGACAAATGCACACTAACAGACCCAACAAACATACACACACGCACATCAAGTGGTTTTTCTTGCTTTGTGGGGACTTTTACTGACACACACACACACACACACACACACACACACACACACACACACACACATGAACTGGCTCTGTCTTTTTGGGGACTTTTACTTATGATTCTTATAATTCTTCTGTATGTTTTTTGGTGGGTTTAATCACCCGCACCATTGCCAGTTACGTCAGTGCATGCTCCCGGGGCTCTCCAAAAATGTTCTACTATTTTTATAAAACGGTAATACAGAACTGTTCTTGAACTGTCCTTTTGTTCTTTTCAGTTATACAAAGGGCGCATCAATGCCACCAGCCACATGATCCAGCATCCCATGTATGGAGCAGGCCACAAGTACCGCACCCTCCATCTGCCCATCTCCACCACATTGGCTGAAGTCCTGGACCGTGTGTCAGGTATGTTTCAGTACAAAAAACTTGAACCCTCCATAAGAATCAGCTGCCAAACACAACATGACATAACAAGAGTTGGATTAGTTCTCCTAGCAGTGTGAATATGTACTGTAAACCTTACAGCTAATAGAAAAATCTGCTTCTTGTGCAACACACCTTGTAGGAAGGAACAATAATTCTATCAGCAGCAGAGTCATGTCATACTCACATCTCTGTTGTAACAAAAGGCGTCATTCACCAATCATTTTTAATCTCCTCTATTTTTCCATTTTTTGACATAATGTCAATGACATCTATGTACTTTATTGCAGAGATGTCTCCTGAATATAGCATGCTAGCCTCAGCCTGTCCTGTTTCCTTATACTACTTTCTAATGCAAGAAGTAACTAGAAAGCTTGCATCAGCTGCCGTCGCTCATGGTGAGCGATGCGTTCAATAATCAATGTCCAATGTCCAATGACCTTTTAACACTGGTTGCACAGACTTTTTCATATACATTTTTCAATACTTTCGAACCTAATGTCTTTACAACTAACGTAAATGACTGTAAACAGGATAAAAGGTGAAGATATCTTCATTTAAATCACAGCACACTCAGCAGGAAAATACAACCTCAATTGTTCAAACAATAAAGTTACAAAGTGCTTATGTTCAAAGTGCCTGACAAATCCCTATAATATTATTGTGGTATTATAAAAACCATTAATTTAAAAATAAATTCAAACTTAGCGGTAAAACTGCATACTATGGATCTGGCTCTAAAAAAATATGGAGTATGAATCAAATAATGTTTAAACATGCTTTACTCCAGTGAGAGAGAGAGAGAGAGAGAGAGAGAGAAAGAGAGAGAGTATGGAGAGAAGTTCAGACATGATACAAAAACTTTCTATGCCCATGTTCCTGTGTGGTCCCATCTGCTCCTGAATGCTTAGAGAGCAGGATCCTCCTATTTGCTGCTATGTCTTGGGATTACCGCTGCACGTTCATGTGGTGACGTAGAGAGGAGGAAGGTGATCGGTAACCGTGCAATGGACAGGAAGTTTGCTAAAAGAATTTTCAGATTTTCTACAGATAAAGCGCATGCCATGACGCACAGAGTTGCACTGCTTTGTCTGACAGATTCCTTTCAGAACTTCATTCACATTTCGACTGATTTTGGCTGGGATTCTTTGACACAAGGTTTTTTTACTCTTGATAGTGTTAATGTCGGAATAACCCAGGAATCTCTGGACAAAAAAATAGTGTTTAATGTCTACGAGTAAGTAGACTTACTGGGCTGATGGTGTCCTGTGAGAGGACATATGTCACCTGAAAGACAAGTTGAGGAAAGAGGATGAACTTATTACTGGGTTCTCCACAATCGCAACATCCCAAGCTAAGCACATTGCCGTCCAAAATGCCACCAACTGCAGTTATGGCAATCGGGAGCAAAACTCTGAGCTTTCTGACAACAAAACCACTGTGCCATGGTTTCCCTCCAGCTCCAAGGACCTGCCTGTGCCCAACGAAGTTTGTAGCTAAGCCTAGGTCTCTGGCCATAAGAGGCGAAAAAATTGTGCTTCACCCTCATCTCTGCTTGGGGACTTGATTATGGAGAACCACTTTAAACCACTGGAAGCCTGGAGACACCAACCTCTCTTTCAAGCAGTCTGGCCAAATGCTAGATTACTCACCCTGGTCCTTCGCCGCTGTCCACCCTCTCAAACCTGGTTATCTACAGATAACACACTGCCTTTGGTTGAAGAGTTACCACCTAATTTTCTGTTTTCCCATATCACCCATGCCAACAAACAAGGTGGCGGTGTTGTACTAAATATGACTCAAATTACTCCTTTATTTTGAAAGCGAACATTCATTTCTTATTTTTCGAGGTGCTTTCATTGTCTTTCTCTCTGCACCTCTCTCTTTCCATCTTTCTACATTGCTGTCCTGTATCGTTTCCCTGAAGACGACTCATGTTTTCTGGACAAAATTTCAGATTTTATCTCTGATCTTGTGACCTTTGCTGACCCCATCATTATAAGTGACAACTTTAATATTGACTTTAACAACACATCCAGTGCACTTAAGCGAGCCTTCACAACAATAAGTGACACGTTTGGTTTATATTCAGGCTTTCTATGAACCCACACACTGCAGTGGCAATACCATTGATCTACTTTAACGCAGTGGTCTTTCTGTCACTGACCTCTCAGTCTCCTCCTCCACTCCGTAACTATCTGATCATTCTCTAACTCAATTTAATGTTCATTTACCTCTAATTTCTCAGTATCAGTGCCCTCCTAAAAAGTGCAGCAGCATAACTGGGCTACCTGCTTGAAGGTGTGTCTTAAAGTAATGACGTGCTTGTTCTGATCCCCCCAGTACTATTGAAGAATCGCTGCTATTCACAATAAAAGCCCCCCGTTATTTAGTCATTTAAAAGCTTTTATTATGAAGCAGCATTACAGGAAACGTTGTATTTTCAGCAGCAGTAACTAAACAGTAAACTCTTGAAACAGCTGAAACCAAACACGATCAAACAGTAAAACACAGATGTCTGAAAGTACAAACAGGATGAGAGAAACTAAAGAGATTGAGTAAGAAGCTACAAAGTACTGAGAGCTGAACACACTGACTTTTAATAACGCTTTCTCTCAGGTTTCCTGCACAGACATGAGATGAGTATGGATTTTAGGGGGAGATGGGTGCTTGTTATGGTTTGGCTGCAGTTGCGAGAAGTCACTGCAGCCCGCTTGGAGGGGGGGTGGGGCGGCAGTGGCTTGGCCCTATCGGGAGCAGGTCCATCGCCGCCGTGGCTCGGCTAAACTTAGTGCAGTAAAACTGATGATGGAAAAGCAAATCAGCGTAGCTCGGTTTGACTCAGCGCAGCCAAAAGTGTTTGTGAATAAACGGCATATAATCATCCTGGCTCTCTGGATAGCCTAACCAGTTAACCTAAAAGCATCTTACTAGGCGCGTCAGTTGCTCTCCTGCAGGTTAGAAAACGCTCCACTGTTCACTTAACACCATGGTTCAATGACTATATGGACACCAAAAAAAACTTAAAAAGCTAAATCAGATTATTACCCTCATCAAATTTATAACAACAGAAATAACCCCAGATTTCTATTCCATATACCATAGATAAGTTGACGAACCAAAGGCCTGTCTCAATCTGCTTCCACCTTTACATCTGAGGTTTTCAGCAAATAAATCACTGAAAAGATTGAGCCAATCAGGAATGATATTACTGGGAAGGCAGTGTCCCTCTGGTCAGATCCTCCCAACAATCCACTTTTTCTCATACTGTTGTACACAAAACCATCAGTCACCTTCCAATTGATCCAACTAATTTAATCACTCTCTCCCAAATTGTCACTAGCTCTAATCCAGCCACATGTGACCTTACCCCATCCCTGGCAACCTCATAGGCTGCACTCACACTTGGCCCAGTTGCTCCGTACATACGTCATCATGTTGTAGTGCAGTCACAGAACAATGGAGAACAACAGAGAACATTACTGACTTTTTGGCCCTCTCACATTCCTGGATTTCTTGATTATGCAAGGCGGCATAAAACGCATGATTATACTTCATGTCCAAGTTACGCACCCGTGCCAGGGAAAGAAAGTGGTGCTCACACTAGCCAAACAAACTGGACTTTGGGGGTTAAACGTGCTTTGGCACGGTACAGATTGCCTAGTGTGAGGGCACCCTTACTGTAAAAGACCTGTTCACTTTCACTGTGATGGGAAACCCTCTACTTGGCATCATCAATAAATCTCTACCTTCTGGTACTGTTCCAACTGCTCACTGTAGTTGCACCATTATTTAAAAGACCCAACCTTAATCCACAAACACTCAACAGATATTATTATAGACCAATCTCAAATCTCCTTTTCATGTCCAAACTGTCAGAAAAGCTGGTTACCAGCCAACTCACTGCCCATCTTTCCAGTAATAACCTTCTTGATGATTATAACTCCGATTTCAGTCTTAAACACTCCACCGAAACTGCACTAACTCGGGTAACTAATGACCATGGACTCTGATGACTCATCCATCTTGCCGTTACTTGACTTAAGTGCCATTCTCCTACATTGCTTAGAGCAGGGCTGCAACTTATTGCAGCCAACAATGGCCCGCAATAAGGTTTGATTTGGCCCGCCAGATATTTCTGTCAGAATGATGATTTTAAAAAAAAAAAGTATTTAAGATGAAAAGAAATTATAATATGAATCACTGTTTAGCTGTATTATTTTATGTGAGGTAAAATGCTTGTTCACTAGGCCTATGCAGGATCCCTAATTATGCATTTTTTTCCTAATCTGAGCATGGCAGGCAGAGTGAAACTTGGTCATTCAATTAGGGGAACTTACTAGTATGTTAGCCCCAAGAGGCAAGGGAAAACATTTCAACAGCACAAGATTATCCTGGCAAAACATTTTTTCACCTGTTAAATCATAAACACAGTTTCATCGAGACTTAGGAAATGGATCACCAGCATTTTTTTTTCACTTTTTTCACTTGCCTCTCTGGGCTTTCCTACATTACCATTTTATAACTCTAACAGTACAACACAACAAAAGTTGTTGCTAAAACAAAGTGCTTGCTTTTGGCCCATGGTCCACCATTATCTTTTTGGCACTTCCAAGAGAAAAAGTTTGGCCACCCCTGGTCTAGAGAATCTTATTGGTCTCAAGGGGCTGGCATATTATGTCATCCTGCTCTAAGGTCAGATTCTGTGTTCCACAGGGTTCAGTACTCTCTTATTCTGTGTGTTTGCTGCCCTTGGATCACATTTTCAACAAACATAACATAATGTACCTTTGCTTTGGGGATGACACACAAATGTATCTTCCTGTAACTGCCAATGATTCCTCCCAGCTGGTTGAACTAGAGACTTGTTTATCAGAGGTCCATCACTGGATGTGTAAGAATGCCCTGCATCTGTATGCCCATAGGGGCACTGAAAGGCTGCTTGTTGGTTCAGATAGATCCACCTCACTCTTCACTAATTTCTCCATTAACTTTGACAGCTGCACAATTTCTGAGACCCATACAGTTAAAACCTGGGAATAGTATTCGATCAGTCGCAATCATAAGTTTGAACATATATCATCTCCAGTTCACACAAGCTGATTTTAAACTCTTCCTCCTAACCTATAAAGCCTTAAATGGACTTTCATATATCATCAGCCTTCAGTTGTGAGTGTGTGAGACATATCATCAACTGCCTGTAGATCTATTACTGCGACTACGACTTTCATCTAAAATCTATTTTTAAAGATTTTTAATTACTTATTTTTTCACATAACATTGATTAACAAATAAATCCTGGTGATATCACAAGACAAGACAAGAATATATCACTCATTTCATTTCCTGCTCTCTTTTATTCATCCAAACAGACACTCCCAGCATTACAGCCAAGCTGATCAATGAGCAGAAGGAGGACAAGGAAAAGAAGAATCATGAGGAGAAGGAAAAGATGAAATCAGACAGTGGCTTCCAGGACAACTACAGTGTTGTTGTGGCCTCAGGTACTTGAATCCATTCAGTCCAATCATATTGAAAAGAGAATTGTGTAGATTGGTTACTCAAAAATAGGAAAAATAGGAAGCCCTAAAATTGTAGTCAGTGCTATTTGGAAGTGAGTGCAAGTGGTGCTTTTCAAAGAAAAGTAAGTATTTCAAAACAAGCTGTTATTTTTTTCTTTTTCTTTTTTTCTGCACTTTCAAAAGTTAAGAACAGTGTAGATGGATGATATACTCAAGTCCTACACAATCACGTGTCAGGCATGCTATTTCTTCTATTTTTCTCGTGATAACTAGTCAATTTTTTTTTTTCAAGATCATAAGTTATTTATGTCATTATCATGGATAGGGTTGGGCCGACAACCGACAGCCATCGACTACTAATCTCTGTCCATCATAACAACACGATTTAAAAGGCTCCCCACCAGAGAGCGTAATTAAGTTGCATATGTCCTCAGAGTTGTTGTAGGGATAGAGTTGTTGTTTGTGATATGTGACAAAGTTAAGTTACGGACATGTGGTGCAGAGACGAGGATACTTTCAAACCTGGCACAGGGATGTATATCCGTGGTAGCGGGAGATGGTTTCCTCTGCAGGGTGAGACAGTTGGAGATTCATGTCAGAGCAACGGTTGGAAACAACGGCGCCTACAGTGGTGAGCTAATACCCAACTGCTGCCTTAGGACAACACTGAGGGGACACGCTGCCCCAAATTCATAAACAACGATGTCATCGTCCATCACAATGTTTCACTGTAGACATCGTCATATGGAGATTCATGAGTGTTCAGCTCATGGTTTAACCAAAAGACGCCACTGGTATGAAATGAAAGTTTAATACTGATCAGTGTTACTGATCAGTAATCATGTGTAGCAGCATATCATATCGGTTTGGCTTGGTTCATTTATGGCCGTTATAAATATACAGTCGTGGTCAAAAGTCTACATTCTTGTAAAGAGCATGTACTGTATAACATAGCAGTTTTGAGTTCCAATGATTTCTACAACTCATTTATCTGTGATGGAATGAGTGGAACCCATACTACAGGTCAGGATGGTCAAGAGTCAACCAAAAACCTCTGTCTGAAAAAGTCTGCAATGAATTAGAAGCTGCTGGAAGACAGGTGTCAGTGTCAACAGTCAAGTGTACAAGAAAGAAGTACAGTTGTGCAGTACAAGAAAGAAGCCCTTGCTCCCGTCACGGCACCTTAAACCTTGACTGAAGTTTGCTGCTGATCACGTGGACAAAGAAAAAACCTTCTGGAGGAAAACTCTGTGGTCACATGAAACAAAAATGGAGTTGTTTGGCCACAATGAGCAGCAATATGTTGTGGTGGTAGTATTATGCTGTGGGGCTGTTTTGCTGCCAGTGGAACTGGTGCTCTAAAGAAATCTCTAAATTCTTCAGGAAAACCTAAAATCATCAGTCAGAAGATTGGGTCTTGGGTGCAGTTGGGTGTTCCAACAGGACAATGATCCACACATCAAAAGTGGTAAAGGAATGCATCGATCAGGCTAGAATTGAGGTTTTGGAATGGCCTTCACAAAGTCCAGTCTTGAACCCCATTGAGAACATGTGGACTGTGCTGAAGAAACAAGTCTTTGCCAGGAAGCCAACAAATTTAGTCTTCTTCACAGAATCCACCGATTCTGTCAAGAGGAGTGGTTAAAAATTCAGCCAGAGGACTACCAGAAGCTTGTGGATGGTTATCAAAAGCATCTAATTGAGTTAAAAATGGCCAAGAGACATTTAACCAAATATTAGAATTACTGTATGTATAATTTTGAGCAAGCAGATTTGGTCACATTTTCAGAAGACCTAGAATGAATTAATTACTGAACCAGACTTCATGAATGTTTTTTGTGACAAAGTAGTATGTGTTCCACTCATTCCATCACAGAAAAATGAGAGCTGTAGAAATTAGTGGAACTGAAGACTGCCATGATATACATGTTCTTTAGTGTATCTACACTTTGGACCACGACTGTAAATATTATAAGCTCTGTGACTGTTAGGAGTGCTCATATTGTTGCGTCATACACCATGATTGTTATGAGTTATATTTATGTTATTGTTTAAGCATAATGCAGCAAACCGTTAGATAGTTCCATAAAATTTTCTTCCTATATTGATTAAGCATAATTACAGACATGCTGTAATTATTCATATCCAAAGAAATGACACTGTATTGACATGTAAACTTGTAACAGTTTTTTCTTTGGTTCTCTTTAAAGGTTATCAAAATAAGGTTATCAATATAACTAACTCTACTAATTCTAATCCTCTCAATTAAAAACAAAACTGGACTATAAAGAAGAAATCGAAAAAGTGGATGGATTGAAACTGAAAGCGGAATCAGATAAATAAAAGGGCAGTGAGTTGTCCTTTAAGGTTAACCTGACTGTTTTCAAGTTTGGGCAGGAGCTGAGCAAAACCATGTATAACTTAACAGTTGATAACCACATGTGACATGAAGACAAAAGGATTAAAGGCCTGATAAAAGGTCAGAAGAAAGCTGTCAACGTAGAGGGGAATCTTCTGGGGAATGATAGGGGAAGCTTTTGGGAAAAAAGTAAGCAACTCAAGCAGGAAAGGACCTTGGCTACAAATTGTGTAGCCAACTTGTGTATCTGAAATACACAAATATACTTTTCATTGGCTGCAGCTTCAGTTTAGAGAAGGGAACGTTAACTTGCTGTGCTACAACATGCTGTGTGTATGTTTTTTTCCCTCTTTGCACATCTGCCAGACATGATGCTGGTGGCATGAATCTTTGATTCCACCTTTGGTTTCAAAGATTGAGATCATGATGTAATTTCGATCGATATCCGACTCGCAATCGAGCTCATTACACCCCTACTGTTACATACAACACTACTGGAGACTGGTTCAGATTGCTAGAAAACAGATATGGAAATAAGTCTATAATAGCATTGGAGATAAAGAACAGAAGAAAATACCTGTCTTGAGGGCAAATCAGACAAGAAAAGTTTTTGACTTAATACAGATGGTGGAGAAAGCTGTGCTGGATGTCACAGAATTTGGGACCACCAAGGTCCCATCAAGAACCCACTGATAATTAAGTACATAGAGGGCAAGCTACCTGACACTGTAAAGGACTTCATTGTCTTCATGGTTAACCCCAGCCATGATGTTACACCAGACAACCATTTTGATTGTCTCCGTAAGTTCTTGAAAACACAAGAAGAAATCCTGGAAATACTAGAGCAGCTGAGAAAGAAACGAGAGACACAGAAAGATGGGGAATGTGTATGTCTGTGGAGATAAAAAGCGTATTGAGAAAATTTTCATTCGCAAGCAATCCAAGGAACTGAAGCTGCTTGAAAAGTTGAATGCTGTAAAGAAGCTGGGAGCATGTAAAAGGTGCTTAGGATGCCACGAAGAAGATGACGGATGTAGAGACACCTGCAGGAACAGAGTTGTTCGCTATGGTTTAAATGATATAGCCAAAATTCACAGGGTCGTTGAACCCGAGCAATCGCAGAAATTCTAACCAGAAAATTTGCTGCAAGATTTAAAAAGACCAGAGAGAGCATTGAGCTACTTGTCCGTGAAACAGAAGGTAGACTCATCCAAGAAAGAGTGAAGATCGTTGGGGACCTTGTCTTGTGGCATAGCCTGCTGGGAAAAACTGATCTCTTTGAGGAAGTGGACATGGCAGCACAGAAGTCTGAAACACACTTTGTTCACTCCAAGAGAACGGCCACAGTGAAGTATGAGGAAATCGTTGACGATCCGAATCTGTCTGATACCTATTGAGCCTGTTTTTCATTGGGTTGTGGAAATTTGCAAGTTGAAGCTTGAAATGGCTTGGTTTGTTGCATATACAGGGCCTATAAAAAGTATGCATCCCCTTGGATGTTTTCCCCTTTTATAAATGCAATCATGGTCTTTTTTGACCAAAAATGTACAAAAACAGATTTCTACAAAGCAATGTCAATTAATTAAAATATATAATGTAAAGTAAGTGATTGCATACGTATTCCCCCCCTTTAAAATGACTGACATAATTCAACAGAAGACCAGCCAATTGGTGCAAGTAGTCTCACAATTAGTGAAATAGAGATCACTTGAGTGCAGTGAATGTGTCTCAAGTGATTGTAGTATAAAGACACTTGTGTCTGGAAGTTCCAGTCACTGTTAATCAGTATTCCTGGCTACAATTACACCATGGAGACAAAAGATTGCTCCAAGCAACTCCACGAAAAGGTTATTGAAAAGTATAAGTCAGGGGATGGATACAAAAACATTTCCAAGTCACTAAACATCCCCCAGATTTCAGTTAAATCCATTATTAAGAAATGGATGGAATATGGCACATGTGTAAATCTGCCTAGAGCAGGCCATCCTCACATAGTGAGTGACCGTGCAGGAAGGAGCCTAGTGAGGGAGGCCACCAAGACACCTATGAATACTCTGAAGGAGTTAAAAGCTTCAGCAGCTGAGATTGGAGAGACTCTGCATACAACAACTTTTGCCTGGGTTCTTCACCAGCCAAAGCTTTATGGGAGAGAGTCAAAGAGAAAGCCACTGTTGAAGAAAGCGCATTAAATCTCAACTAGAGTTCACCTAAAGGCATGTGGGAGACTCCAAGGTCAACTGGAAGAAGGTTCTTTGGTCTGATGAGACCAAAATGGAGTTTCTTGGCCATCAGACTAGACGGCATGTTTGGCAGACACCAAACACTGCACATCACTACAAACTCACCATCCCCACCGTGAAGCATGGTGGTGGCAGCATCATGGTGTGGGGATGCTTCTCAGCAGCAGGCCCTGGAAGGCTTGTAAAGGTGGAGGGTAAAATGAATGCAGAAAAATACAGAGAAATCCTGGAGGACAACCTGATTCAGTCTGCAAGAGACTCTTAAAACCATGATCATTTATGTTGCATTTGTCATTGTGTAATAATGACATTAATAACTTGTGATCTCAAGAAAACAAATAAAATGCAATTTATCACAGACAAAAGGAGGAAATATATGTGTGAAATATGTGTGTGTATGTATATGTATATATGTATGTATATATATATATATACACACACACATACACAGTTTAAGCCACTAATTCAATTTTATTTGGTGGTATATACAGCCATGAACAGCAAATGAATGAAGACTTAAATAGACGATTTATAGTGAATATGAACACCATTATTATTGATTAGCCTTGCTTGCTTAATTTAGTCAGTAATTATGCTATATCCACTGGAAACAACCATAATTGTTTCACCAGTAGACTCCTGGGAAAACAGGCCTGTGATGTTAACATTTAGTTTTCTCTCTGCCATCAGGTTTGAAGTCCCAGTCCAAGAGAGCTCTTTCAACCCCTCCCCGGCCTCCCTCAAGGAGGGGTCGCGTGTTGAGTGACAAGTTAACTGCTTCATCTGGTGTGGATCCTTCAGCTAAAACAATCAGTGTGCCTGTCTTCCACCTATACCACAAGCTGCTTCCAGGTACTGCATATACAAGTACAGGGTTAACATTCCCACTCAAACCGACTGTAGGGCATCAAGGTGTTTGAGTCCAACGCTCAAACCAAGTATCCACAGTTCATGCATTAGTCACATGAAGTTTTGCATTTGCACTGTCCTTTCCTCCAGGTCAACCCCTCCCACCTGAGATGACTTTGGCCCAGTTACTGACACTCCTGTACGACCGCAAGCTGCCACAGGGCTACCAGTCAATTAACCTGACAGTCAAACTTGGATCCAAGGTCATCTCTGACCCCGGCCTTTCCAAGACGGACTCCTTCAAGAGGCTACGCACTGAGAAAGGTACCAAAAACATGCAGCTCTACAGTAATTGAGAAGGAATCTTGAAATAATATTCCAGTTAGCAAATGTAATGCACATAATACTTTAGTTCTAGTCTGTTTCTCATTCACACTGACTTATTATAAGTGGAACAAGAAGAGTCAGGCATATGACAGGCATCAACTGAATGTGCCGTAAAATAAAAATAAAACCTGTACACAACAAAATCGTATAAAATAAAAACATACAAATGGAAGATATGTCATATATTAAAAAACATATAAGATAAAAACATAAAGTAAAACATATACAATGAGAAGGTGACACAATGAAAAGGAATCTGATAAAAACAGTTGTTATTATTGTTGTTATAAGAGGTGATGATGATGATGATGGTGACGATAAAAAAGATCTTTAGAATATGTCACAGACATGAAGAGAATACACACAACAGATGAGGGGCAGTTTTCTTCCTGTGCACTCTTTTCTTTTTATCCCTCCCTCCCACTTTGACATCATCCCTGTTTGTCCCTCGCTTACCTGATCTCTGCCCTGCTGGTCATTTCTGCTAGAAGCTACATTAAGCTACCATAAATATCTGACATAACCGTAACCGCTGGAGAATGTGTGGAATAAAATTAATGACATCTCTGGTTCTTCTGTATAGAATTTGATCCTTTTTAACTGTCCATTGTCAGTTTGACAAGAAGTTTAGTACTAAATCCATGGAGTAATCTATTAAAGGGCCACCCACACTGCCAGTTAGTGTTTATTAAGACAAGTAGCTTGAATATCAATATCATTGGAATAGCAACTCCATATCCTGTCATACTTAACAGATTTCATTTTTAAATGAATGCACTGCAGAATATAAGGCTTTTCCTTCCTTTTTCATTTTGTTTTGCCTCTGAAAAAACTGACTGTTGTCTGCTCAAATGGACTCACTTCGTGTCTGGAATACACTAGTTTTGACAACACTACCTTTCCCTGAGAAATTATCCCAAAAACCGTTCAAAGTGACACATTTCCTTTAAATTCACTGCTGAGGCTTTCAACCAGCTTAAAAGTATGAATTCCATTTTTGTCAGCTCCCTGTGTACACACACAGGCCCACATACTAATATGTATCTATTAGCAGCTCTGGCTCAAGAGGTAGAGCTGTTGTCCACCAGTTGCAAGGTCAGTGGTTCAACCCCGGCCCCTACAGTCAACATATTGAAGTGTCCTTGGGCAAGACACTGAACCCCAATATGCTCCCAGTGGCTCTTCCATCTGTGTGCAAGTGCCTATGAATGGTGATCGCTCCTGATGAGCAGGTGGTGCCTTGCATTGTAGTCTCCGCCCAAGTGTATGATTGTATGTGTGATAGGGCCGATTTGTTGACGCGTCGGCGTCAGTGGCGCAAGTCGACGGCCCCTGAGAGTGGTCGACAAGTCGTGGTTTTTTTTTGTTTTGTTTTTTTGGGCAGTGAACAGTGACAACGAATTTGTCTTCAAAAAAAGAGCTTTACATTGCATCCCATTGGATTTTAGAACTGGGTTCTTAGCGGGGGGCTTTTAATTTGAAAGTAGCGACCGTTCGTAGCTTGCCGCTACACAACAAGCTGACAGCAGCTACTAGCTGTTTGGTTGTGTCCGCTAGCTGTCAGCTACAGAGACCGAGGAGACAATAGCATCTCCCGGATCTCAGCGGCTTTCCAGTTGCTCATCTTGACGTCCGCAGATGAAGTGATGGACTGATTGCTGTGATCAGCTGTTTCCTGGTTGTAAAACTCTCCGGCTGTGGGCCAGACACACATCCCATGTATGGAGGTGTTCCTCCACTGTGTCAATGTGATGACGTCATCAAACGACGTGTCAACTCGACTTCGACTTTATTGACGGATAAGTCGACTTGAAAAAATCTGATGTCACTAATGCCCTAATGTGTGAATGAGTGAATGCTGACCTATGTTGTAAAGCACTTGGGAAATTTGTAAGACTAGAAAAGCACTATATAAATACAATCCATTTACCTTTCAAAGAACCAGTGGCATCAGTATGCCTTGCTTAAAACAAGTGCTTGTCTGTGCCTGAAATGCCATGCCCCCATGGGACTTGTGGAAATGTCTCGATTATAAGATGCATCTCGTATGTCATCTCATGCCGTCTCATGCGGACATGGAAGATTCTGCATTGATGCAGAGACAGAGCATAATCGAGAGTCTGCAGCTTATACTGATTGTTTACTGTCCGACTTAAGCTGGACAATTAAGTTACGTCGCAATGTTGCTCCCATGCTTTGAATTGTGGGCGGACATTAGGCTAATGTTACTTATGTAGGAGGTATGTCAGAGGGAGGCAGAGATCATCTGCGAGTGATTTTAAAAAAAATAAAAAAAATTAGATAGTATTTTTTAATGGACACATTGGACCTTATGAACTTGCTGGGAAGCACGAACTGGACGAGACCTACGCTGAGTGTGACTTCTGCCCCACAGCAATTACTAATGATGTTAACCATTTTCACCTGAAGCTAATGTCTGTAACCATAAATGATAACTGTTACAGCAAGCCCAGCTAATCAGCCAAGATCTGAGGAGGCGCTGTAAACTTTGCCATCCAACTATGAGAGAGACGTGTGCAGCAGAGTCAAAAAATGCCTTATCTTTAAAGCTACCATGTGAAAAAAATATTATTGTAGAGCAATGTCTACTGGAGAAGATAAATTCAAAATGGATGACTTCCTGTTGGGTTTAGGTCATTGCACCAAGACACAAATTTTTTAGATCAAGATACAATGCCAATTCCCAGTGAATTTTGTACATGTAGTTCAAACTTCGTGCAAGGGCTGCTCTTGAGGGTGCGATATTGAGCCATATTTGCCAGACCCACGCCATAATAACTAGTGCAAAGACAATAGGATTCTTGCAGCGGTTGGTGCTGGGGCCCTTAAAATATTCTCTACGAATACAATCGGTAGCTTGAACCTTCAACACCTAGGATCGTTCTGGCCCTGTCACCCTTGGTCTACAAAACAGAAGGTTGTTGCACCTTCAGTGCAACCTTTGGGCCCTGGCGCCTAGGTGCTTGGGTCATACATATTAAACACTTAATTCAGACAGTATCACCAACAGTGAAAAATGGGTTAAGGGTGAGGTAAACTACTTATATTAAGGCTTGGAATAATCACTTCATCTGTATTTCAAAATAAATAGGTATTATCAACCCCATGAACTGATTGACTTAATTTGGTTTTATAATGGAGCCCCACTGAAACACACAAACACAAAACACATACTGCTGTAATCAGCCCAGTTTATGCTTATGCTTTCCATTGAAGCCAATAAACACCCACTAGAGCATATATCACATAAGCAACTTGCTCCTTATAGCTTAAATTGCACCTCGTGATGACCAAATTTAGACCAAAAAAAAATAACAAACCAAACAAACAGTGAAAGAAAAATGTTGAATTCTCATTTAATTTATTGATTCTCCTCACAGTTGACTTCTGGTAAGATACAGTGCTAACAAGTGTCCCAGATGCCAGACAATGCATGAACATACAACAGGTCCTCTCTTTGCTCTCCTTGCAGTGGATCACTGTGACATGCTGAACAGTTGTCCTGAAGACGAACCAATGACACCAAGTGAAGAATGTCTGGACGTCACCACTGATGAGTCCCTGCTGGAGACCAACCACATCCAATCACCGCTGCAGGTCTTTGCAGGCATGGGCGGCCTGGCCCTCATTGCAGAGAGGCTGCCCCTGCTCTACCCTGATGTCATTCAGCAGGTGAAACTTAAAGCCTGCTACAGACACAGGCATATGCACAGATAAACAAAGTACCAACAAAGTAGGGAAGTTGGGCTAAAATCTTCACCTAGCATGTTAATTAGAATTTTTAAAACAGAAATTTAATTTGAAAACAAAACAATGACAATGAATAGCACTGCCATTTATTGTGCATTGAAAATGTATGTAACATTTTTGCATTAAAATGTCCAAAATGACTGGACCTTTGTCATATATTTTGTTGAGTTCTGTACTTGAATTATCCCAAATGTTACCAACAATGTTTAAAACCCAGAGAAATCCACATTTTTTTTAACGGGCATTTTCATTTGGTCTCCTGTTGCTATAACTTTGCGGAGAGAATCTGATGTTACTGCAAGTGTCACATCAGGTCCAAAGGCAACTTTGCACTCAACTCTCCTCCAAAACAGGCCAGCTCTCAGCAGCTGAGCAGCAGAGCTACTGCTCTGCATCCCCGTTCTATCTGCCTTTCCCCACACAACACTCGGCAAACATATTTTGTTTTGATTGAGAGATTGTGCGTCTGCCAGAAGTCTATCTCCTTGATTAAATGAGGATGAAACTGGTGCCTTTACTTTGAATACAAAATGTTTTTCAGGGCCAGTCTTAGATGAAGGTAAATAGTTTTGTATATTTCATTCAGTGTATGTAGAGAAATCAACAATCTCTCTTTTCCCTCAGGCTTGAATTTGCCACATCGTGACCCCACAGTGTCCTGCTCTCCTAAATTCACCCATCAGTATTGTCTGACATTCACCACTCATCTTTGCTGAAGTTCCCTCTTTTGTCCCACTGGTTGTTTACAGGTCAGTGCCCCAGTGGTGCCCTCTGCTACACAGGAAAAGCCCAAAGATAGTGACCAGTTCGAGTGGGTGACAATAGAGCAGTCAGGTGAGCTGGTATACGAGGCGCCAGAGTCCATCGCCGCCGAGCCACCACCCATCAACAAACAGCAGTCCCAGTCGTCCTCCTCATCATCGGCCTCAGTGCAGACCATGTCACCCATTCCTGCCCATTCACTGGCAGCTTTCGGCCTGTTCCTACGACTGCCAGGGTACGCGGAGGTGCTGCTAAAGGAGAGGAAGCATGCCCAGTGTCTACTGCGCTTGGTGCTGGGTGTCACAGACGATGGAGAAGGCAGTAAGTATGAAAGCATCACACAGCTGCCAACACTGACTCTAGCCCCTTTCACACTGCCTTTTCAAGGCGGGAATCTTGCACCGATATTCCACCTCGCTGTCTATATGAAAGTTACAGAGGCAGAATGGGGGGACAGTTTCGTTAAGCCTCTGATCTGTCCCCGGCAGCGAGAGCCTGGCTGCTCCTGCAGCTGAATTGTGGTCATTATGTGACGCGTTTATGAGAAAAAACTTAAACTCACAATGTCTTTGTCGACTTCCACTATTGTGTTGTTGTAGTTACTGTCTCTTGAAACTTATATAGAAAAGAATCACCAAATTTAAAGAGGAAAAGTCACAGCGATTGTCAGCCCTCTTGACCGAGTCTTCAGTGAACTTTTCCCAGGAAAACAGCATCCCTCTCCAGGAGTGAGAGCCAGACAGGGTCGGCTATTTACTGATGGAAATTATGGGATGTAATTTAGAGCAAAAAAACTTCCACGATGTATGATGGGTCAGGATCTCAATCAAAACACATTATAGCAGCATCCATATGATTATAAACAATCGGTGGTGAATACATTTTTAGATTAACAGGTGGAAACTGGGGGAAACATGTTTAAAAAAACACACGGATCTCAATGTTATGAGGTGTACTGCAACGCCTCTTATGGTTTTGCAGCGCCACCATGCTGTATGAAATGACACACTGGAGCAGCTTCATGCTGCTGCTGCTTGGTTCAGTGTGAACAAACAAGCCTTCGTGGAGATAATGCAGAGTCTCTGTGTGAAAAGGGCTATTCACTGTGGTCACACTGTGTGTGTGCATGTAGCAAAAAATAGGGGTTTCAACATTGAGAGTTCTCTGTATCCTCTGTTGTGTTTCTTGTGTCTGACTCTGTTATCACAAATTAATCATGTCTTTCTACTTTGAGAACTACTTGTCGGATATGTATCTTATATGAACATTTCTTTCTGATACCAAGTTTGTTAGTGACTGATATCAGAGTCTTTGCCCATCTTGTTTAGTGAAAATGGGTCAATTAGCACATCAGCCCACTGCTGGAGAGGTACATGTGGAATAGAAATAGTGTCATTATTTACCCAATGGGTATTTCCTTTAACTATAACAGTTTTTCCTTTAAATTATGTGTGAATGTTAGTGTAAAATCAGTACTGCTTTTTAACAAGGTGACATTTGTAAATGCTAATTATTACATGTGTAATAAGGAAACTATGTGTCTGTTCAATGGTCCCTGGGAGCTGTACGTTGGCTGCCCACTGTTCCTTCAAATGCAGAGATCCAGTTTCATTATGTTCGGATTGTATGATATGTAATGAAAATAGAGATTCTTCTTCTTCTAAAGCATATAAATTCCTCTGAAACCTGAACCTAAACAAAATGCTCTCAGTCCCTCTGATTCAGTTGTCTGATTTGTAATCCTCTAAGGTCATATCCTGCAGTCGCCATCAGCCAATGTGCTACCCACACTGCCATTCCACGTCCTGCGAGCATTGTTCAGCAGCACCCCTCTGACCACTGATGACGGTGTGCTGCTACGCCGCATGGCTCTGGAGATTGGTGCCATCCACCTCATCCTTGCCTGCCTGTCAGCTCTCAGCCACCATGCCCCCCGCAACCCGCACGCCAGCACCAGTGTGTCTGAGGTATGGCCCATAACACACACTTACACAGTTATAATGATATTCATAAGAGTTTTAGTACACCACCGTTGTACCCTAACATTTGACTCGGTCTGAAATGAGACTTGCCAGACTGACCTTAGACGAATAGCGTAATTGTTAAGCCTGAATGATAAATGCCAAGTGGGGCCTTGGAGAGGAACAGACGAGTGTCAGAAACATGTCATTTGTAATACTGACTGGAAAATGAACTGAAACGGACCAAGAAGACTTCTATTGAACCATCTGCAGGTCCTCAACAGCACTTGGCTGAAGAAATCGCAAAGTATATTGAACTCTTAAAAAAACAAAGAAGTTAAACTATAGGTGACTGTGGCAGGACGAGGTGCCAATTATTGCTACCAATATCTAGTCGAATATTATTGCAAAGAGCAGGGTTTAGGTATGAAAGATGCCAAAAAAGAAAGATAGAAATAAAGACCATCTTGTGATGCGATCGCACCAGCTGCATCGCGCATCATCATGACATTCTGACCTGGGAATACTCTGTAGTTATTTCTACAATATTACATGAGTACTCAGCAGAGGTCGATAGATCATTTTATAAAATATCGTGGTCAGCAGGACTTTGCTCCGATAGTGGCTGATGGTTGTGCAGCATTTAGGAGTCGGGCAGGGATTTATGCTTTGCATGAAGGTTCCATACACACTGGCAAGGTAATGTCATCGTGTGACTAAGATAATTAGTATTTAAATAAAACTAATAATATGACTTCATATAAGTGAGCCTTATTGGTAATTTATTTAAGAGAGAGCTTTATTGGTAATTTATTTAAGGGTGTTGGTTATAGTATGGTTATTAATGCATTACACTGAAGATAAGTGCTGCTCCACCTAAAATATGCCATCTCTGTTTCACTAGTGTAATGCTGGTTACTCATAGCAAAAACTACAAACTTGATGGTTAAGTGAAACCCCTTTATACTGGCAGTGGCATGACTGCATTGCATGTTCAGAATCGGCATGAACAATTTAATAGTCTTAGCTTTGGTGAGCGGGGCAAGTCCAGTAACCAGATAAACATGTCGAACACTTTACCATGGGACCATCCAATGCAAAGTTCACCAGCAACACTCCGATGTGAAGTAGCATGAAAATTCAAAAAAAGAGAGCAGAAGAACAGTAACTTCCATTGTGCCAGTCTCTGGTACTCACATATCTTGTCCTTTATTATTTATTTTATTATCTTGATTGTTAAATGTCAAACGGAGTCCGTTTTACTAGGACACAGACAGAGTCACTAGTTTAACGTTAGCTTGCAACAGTCCACAGTGAGTTAATCTGAAGAAATCTAAACAAAAATAAATCTTTGAAGAATGGGTGTTCAATTACTTCTCTTACTTACTACAGTTATGCCGTTCTATCATTTCTGACAGTGTTGAATACATTTTTGCGTGTGTATGTGTGTTTAACCTTCAAAAAGTCTGTTTTGCAAAAATCCCCATCCCTCTGACCTTATTGCTAATCTCATGCTTATGTCTGCATTGACAGCCGCAGATATCCAGTTGTCATGTTGGGGGGACCAGTGAGGAGCAGCAGCTGTACTGGGCTAAAGGAACTGGTTTTGGGACTGGATCAACAGCCTCAGGCTGGGATGTAGAGCAGGCACTCACCAAACAACGGCTAGAAGAGGAACATGTCACCTGTCTACTTCAGGTAAGCACCAATCAGTGTCACCTCATTTTAAAACTGAGATTTTACAAATATAGTGTTTTCAAAAAAGTTATTGTGCACCTTTATCTTCAACACATTGTGTTGCATGTATTATGTTAGTGTTAATATGTCTATCCTTCCCTGTTTATCTTACTCAGCAGCTGTTCTGCGTTGTGGGGCTTTGTGGCTATTACAATACATATTTACAAAAGACCGGAATGCCTTGAACATTGCCTCCCATCCTTTTGCTTACTCCTTATGCTTAATTTCCAAAGAGTTTGTGTAGCTCTGGCATGCCATAACATATGAAGAGAGTCCTTGATATAGGCACAATAAGAGTGATGTTGTGTTGGAAGTTTGAGGTTCACTTGAACTTCTGTATTTGCCTTTGATTACACATCTCTTACCATTTTAAAGAGATCAAGATTTCCTTTCTCACAATATTAAAAGCTGATTCCCCTGAAAACTACATAAAATGTTTTAATTAAGTGTGCGTTACATAGCATGGTCAAGGACAGAATTGTTCCAGTTTGAAGAGTTTGTACCAGTCAATATTCTCAATTTGTCCTACAGTATGCCTAAATTGTTTTGTTTACTAGGTATTGGCCAGCTACATCAACCCAGCAAGCTCCAACAGTTGCCTCAGTGCTGATGCCTCTTCAGCGGATAGCAGAGCCCACAATAGTTCAGCACTGCCAGCAGTGCTACAGGAGCTGCTGAGTCAGTCCTGTCTCATCCCTGCCATGTCCTCCTACCTACGCAACGACTCAGGTATGCTAACTGTTTTTTAAACATGAAGGGTATGACACACAATACAAACGAGGTAGCATTGTGGCATCTACTAAGGCTGAGAACACTAGTAACCACTACCAAGTTTTTACCCTACAATTATACATTGGATGCCACTGGTTGGCTAAGGAGAAATGCTTGACTCCATGTATATCAATGGGTTGGGTCAATGGGCAACAAGGAAAAGATTTAAAAATGTAAGGGTGTGAGGAGGATCACCTGTTAAACTGCAGTGGATAACCAAAGAGTAGCCAGATGTCCATTGAAATGAAATTGTATTTCTGCAAGCCATCCGTTTCCTTCCCGACCATGTATCGATATTGCGCAGGCCGGATGGGAAGCTTTTGCAGGCCGGATGCTGACAATCACTGCTTTACATATTTGATTAGAATCCTGAAGAGATCCTTAAGCCTTGTGCAACATTGATTATTTGATTTACATGAAGTTTCCATGGTGTGGGTAACATTTAACTGGGTGGTCTCTCACGCCACATAGTGAACACAGGAAGTGACATTTAACCCCTTTGTGCGGTGTCCAAAACACATGAGAATTCAGTGCTGTGTAGGCCAGGCTTGTTGTCTGTGCTACTGAGAGCAGTTTACAAATATTTTTTCAGGTCTCTGAAAACTCCTGCGCTACACTATAGTGGTATGTGTCCGGAAACAAGACCATGGCTGCAGCACACCCTGACTCCGTCCTGCTTGCAGCTTTGATTTTTTTTGTTCTCTTATGACACGAGCTTTATGACTATTATACGTAGTGAAGCAATGATGCTGCTGAATAAAATAAATAATAAAATAAAATCACTGAAATGTGATGTGCATTGTTTTAGGCGATAGGAATAACAAACTAACGGATGGTCTTGTTAGTGACCTATAAGCTGGGGCAGAAACACCAACAGGCAGGTGCAAAAAAACATGATTGTGCAGGAAAAGTTCACCCCATTTAGGTCAATACAGCCATGTAAAATCAAAGTTGGCATTGGCTGTCTTCCTTGCTCATTGATTACAATAATGTACAACAGCAGTTTGCTCAGTGCTGCCAGTGGTGACCTTCATAAAACTTCCTGTCACCAGTGGCAGCCTGAGGGCACAAAAAGACCTTGCTCAGAGTATCTGTCTCTCTTTTATTCCACTGCCCCTTGAGCATGACTTTGTATCCTTCATGTTTCTCTGCAGTTCTGGATATGGCACGCCATGTGCCCCTTTATCGGGCATTACTGGAGCTGCTGAGAGCTATTTCAACCTGCACAGCGCTGGTTCCTCTGCTGCTGCCCCTCTCCGGAGACTCAGGTCAGGACGAGGAGGAGGAGGATGAAGAACATTCTGAGGGACAGACCTCTGTTGGGATGCTGCTGGCCAAGATGAAGACATGTGTGGACACATACACCAATCGCCTTAGGTGAGATAGAGTGAATCCATAGCACAACTTAAAGGATAACTACCGTTTTTTACAACCTGGACCTTATTTCTGGCAAAATATATGGTCATTTACTCACCCAGATAACTTTGGTGTCATTCGGCGTCGTTCGGACGAAATTAGATCCAGTGTAGCGGCGATATATCCATATAATGGGAGAGACGGGGCAGCGACACACAGCCTCTATATAGCGCATTATCTGCCACGAAACTAGTTAATTTCATCAATATTTTGTTATGAAATGCTAGCGCTATTAGCCTCTGAGTCCGGGCTCGTCTATTGTCAACATCCGGGGTCTGTAGGTTGATCTACTACCTCTGACCTGGAAGATGTCGTCTCTGAGCTGCGCGCGCACCCGCGACAGCGCGGCTTGTTTACCTGTAGCTGCTACTGCTAGTTTGACCCCGGATGTTGATAACGGACGAGCCCGGACTCAGAGGGGAATAGCGCTAGCATTTCATAACAAAATATTGATGAAATTAACTAGTTTCGTGGCAGATAATGCGTTATATAGAGGCTGTGTGTCGCTGCCCCGTCTCTCCCATTATATGGATATATCGCCGCTACACTGGATCTAATTTCGTCCGAACGACGCCGAATGACACCAAAGTTATCTGGGTGAGTAAATGATCATATATTTTGCCAGAAATAAGGTCCAGGTTGTAAAAAACGGTAGTTATCCTTTAATTTGTTTTAAGTGACTACGAGGAAGTGTTTATGAAACAGTCCTGTGATTCCTCTATTAGAGTATTATAATCTTGACACCTTTAGCCCACCATTAGAATGCAACTGGAGTGATGTGCATGTATCCCAAGAGATAGTGTGGATGTATCGAGGTTGTCAGGGACACATGTCAGAAAATGTGTGTTTCATTATGGCAGGTAAAGGCTTCGCCACACTGGAACAAAAGAATTGCCTTTGCTTCGTACATGCACATGCACCCATGCACACACACACATACATATATGACTTTAGCGATGTGACCACATAATCTCAAGGTGAGTGAGCTCATATCCCTCATTAAATCAAACTTGCACACAAGATGATCAGTGTAATGTGAGACATGGCAGATGTGTCTTTCTACTTCTACTTTTGGGTAAGTTGCTGGCCCCACCTTATGTTGAGCCTTGATGTAAACTTTTTATTTTCCTACATGATACAGCTGTAAAGGGTACACATAGCCTAATGTAGACCTAAATTAAAATCACTGTAGACAGTTCAAGTTAGATGTGTTTATGTCTTAAAGTACAATGCTCTATTAGTTATAGTATTTCCTATAATGTCTTTAGAATTAGGAATGTCCTTGTTGACCTGCCATGGCAAGAAGGTTTTGACAGGATTTTCGTCAGCCTGTCGTCATTCCTAGAAATTGCTGGTTGCTGTTTATTGAGCAAAAATTATGTTTAATTCAAAATTGCCTTTAATAATCCTATTGCAGACTAGCTCAGGACAACACTTGTCAGTACATCTACTTAATCCAAATTGTAATGTGTTAATGAATTCTCAGATGTGTTTTGATGACATCACCTGTGTTCATAGCATCATATACTCACAGGTACCATATCCCAGGTTTATAACACACACACATACACACAGGAACACCAGGTTTAGAAAACCTTGAACACACACACTTGATCGCACACCCACACTTATTTCACTGAGCCTGTAACCATTTTGACTCTCACCCTTGCACTTGTTGCTTTGTGTCACGAGAATGCGTGTGAATCAACAACAGAGGTGAAATACTAGTTAATTTTATGTTCGGTTGGCGCTGCAAGGTAGTGTGCCAGAAGGATGTTAAATAAATAAGTGCCCCTGCTAAAAGGCTGCTCTATCCCATCAATGAACAAGCAAAATGAATGTCATTTGAGATGTACCCATTCAATGAGAGCTGTGACTTCTGACATCTTGGAGTTACCAGAATGTATGGAGCCCTCTTTAAATACAACTTTAAACCCGCCCTCGATAGAGCTAAATTAGACCTTCAGCGATGGAGATTAAACTCGATAAAAATGTCAGTTGTGCCTGGCTTTCTATTCTTATTCCAAACGTTACTTATGTTCATATACAAAGCATTTTTTAAGTAGTTGGATAAAAATGTAAACACTTTCTGTGAAACAAAACTACCCCCAGAGTGAAAAGGATCGTTCTTCATCGCGCTTGGAGGAAGGGAGATTTGGCCCCTTAAATATTATCTCTCACTGTTGGGCAGCAAATGATCATGAAGTAGCTTACTGAATTTCTGTGCCAGAGGATCAGAGCGGTCGGGAGTGGGCAAACATGGAAAGGATCATTAACAGCCCAGCAAACTTAGGATCCTTAACCTCAGCTGCCTATTACTTTGAATTGTGCAGGAAACCCTGTTATTAAAAGTTCATCAAAGATCTGGTCACAGTGTAGGACCCACTTTGGGCTAGTGCAAGCCTTTTCCTGCATGCCACTTAATAACAATCCACTGTTTGCACCCTCATTGTTAGATACACTATTCCAGCAGTGGGTGAGGTTGGTCCTGAGTAAAGTGACAGACCTGTTCAGAGATAATACTTTTATGTCGAAGGATGAGAGTTTTTGGACAAGATCTTTGAAACATAATCATGCATATGTAATAAGGCCAAATGCCCAGAGCTGAATTAAACAGTATTTGGTGTAGCTCAAAGAGATTGTAGCCTCTCCCAAGCCTAGTTTTAGTCTTGCTCAAAGTGACAAAAAGGGTTAGGGTTAGCTCGGGCACTGCTGGGTTGATGAGGCAATTGCTCACTTGAAGCTAGAAAAGCTTAGCTTTGTAAAACTATATATATATATAATATATATATATATATATATATATATATATATATATATATATATATATATATATATATATATATATATATATATATACACATATATGGCGAGACCTCAAAAGGAAAATAGTTATATTACCTTTATAAACAATTCACACAAAGATGGATCTCTGAAAACCAATCATACAGCACCCAATATCACATAGTGGTTGATGTATTTTTTTTGTTGTTCCAGGTCAAAGAAAGACAAGAGTAAAGGTGTAATGAAGACGGATAGCTCGGATCCAGAGCCTGAGGGTTTGACTCTGCTGGTGCCTGACATCCAGAGGACAGCTGAGATAGTCTACGCGGCTACTACCAGCTTGCGGCAGGCCAACCAGGGTATGTTTACAACACACATTTTATTACCAGACACTGTAGCAGCAGATTTAAATCCCAGCCAGAGACTCTGGGTAACAGTTATACATATTAGTACATTTGAACTTTCCCAACACAAACACAGTTTCAAGTAGAAGGGTTAATGGGTTTAGGATTTTGAGAAGATGAGAAGTTTAACATTCAAACAAAAACAACTCCTGGCCACGTTTTGTCTCTAAAACCTTTCTTGGCTGGTATTCAGTACTTTTCATCTTCCTATCTCTCTCTTTCCATTTTCTCTCACACCCTCATCTGTGTTCTGTGTCCTGCCCTCTTGGTGCAAGGACAAGAAAATGGGTCTCTAATTGTAGCTTCTAAAAAAAATCTAAATTCCCTCAGCTGTGATTGACTGCAGCCCAACAATTTGATCCTAATCAAGGACATTGGTCTGTTTTTAAGCCTCTGCACCAGTGACAGTCATGGCTGGAGGCATTATGTTTTTCAAGTTATCGGTCCATCCCACCCTTGTGAACAAAGGACAAGGTCACTGTGACCTTATGGCATCCCATTCTTGTAAACGCAATATCTCTGAAACGCTTTGATGGAATTTCTTTAAATTTGGCACAAACATCCACTTGGACTCAAGGATGAGCTGATTAGATTTTGGTGTGTCACTGAGACTTCACAAAACATATTTTTGGCAATTTCTCAACAATTTACATGATAATTTCAACAAAATTTTACACAAATGTGTATTAGGTTAAAATTATGAAGTGATGACAGTTTATATCCAAAAGGTCAAAGGTAAACCTCATGATGACATCATTATGTTCTGCAAAAGAAAAGAGAAGAAGTACCTTTATTGATCTCGGTAGGGGAAATCCAATTCAAGGTTTGGCCATTGTTTAATGCCGTATTCTGGAATAGCAACTCGACTGGTGCGTGGAGGCAGACAATCGCGAGGCGGTAATTCTAGTTGAAAGTTGAACTTGACCAAATAGTCTCAAGCTACAGGTTAGACTCACCCCGCATTATTATTATTTAATGATGAGGTCATCAGCATTATGCTTCAGCTTTTCGTTTTTCAACAGTAGTGCATGAAGGTGAAAGTAACATGGCCGGGGAATTAATGATTTAACAGGAAGGAAAAAACTGCGTGTGCAGCACTCGTCTAAACAGCTGACTTTATCTTCTGTGGTACCTGGACAAACTATAGTCTAAGAGCCATTTTCTTGTACGTTATTGCAGTTATAAAGATGTAATTTCTCATGCTGTTAGATTACTGTTGGACCACGCAATCAGGTGCATGCGGAAATCCGAGAGCAACATTTTATTTTTTTATTATTTTTTTTTTGCCACAGTGAAATGTTATTTTTGAAAGGCTTAGTAACTTCATAGTGTTAGAAATACAAAAGCTGAAATGTATGAAAAAAATATCGATGTATATCGATCCACAACATGTTTTTACCTAATGAAATATTCTGCTTCAGTATGTGTTTAATCACAAGAACAACTCTTTTTTTGTCTCGTCTTCATGATTTTTGCTCCCACCCCAAACCCCACCTCCTTACCAGAGAGGAAGCTGGTGGAGTCTTCAAGGAAGGTGTCAAGTCGGCCAAAGCCCCTCTCCATCCTACGCTCTCTAGAGGAAAAATACGTTGCTGCCATGAAGAAGCTGCAGTTTGGTGAGTTTAAAGTTTTTCTTTTGGGTGTGTGTAAACATCTAGGTACATTTTGTTTTACATTTGTTTTTATCTCTTTACACATAACACAAGGGTGCTGTTGGGGCAACTTCTGCTGAACCTTGACTAAGATGGTGGCTTAATTCAATTGCTTTGCACAACCTGGCAGAATGTGTTATAAATCCCTAATGTATAAGTACAAGTCCAATATCAACCTTGCAGAAAAAACTATGTCCAACAGAGAGGATAATACATTTGAAACATTAAAGAACAATCCACAACTCAATCTACCAACCACAGTGGGTGTTTAATAAAAGTAGAGTCATTTGTGATTGACAACAACATAGCTTGAATCTGCGTTGTTGAATCCTCAGCTCTTAAGTGTCTGAGCGGAACAAGCAGAGTTAGATGGCCCTATCTGCTCACTAACCAAAGGGCACCGCCTCCCTCTTACATCAAAGTGGGTGTCAATGTTAAAACTTTATCTAGAAATAAACTTGTGTTGTTCCTCTCCAAGTTTGATATCAGCAAAAAACAATGATATTAAAGGTGTTTTTGTTAACAGTCAGCCACTAAGGCTACATTTACACAGCAGGCAAATCTCAAATGTCTCTCAAACAAGATCTGAAAAAATCAGTGTCCGTTCTATTATTTGCAAGTGACCAGATCAGATTTTTGGCCTTGGACGTCTCAAAACTTTTCAATTGGCCATATTTTGCAGCAAAAGTTAGAGCAATTGAATGCTGATACAACCCATCATCTAATGCTCAATGGAAACACATTGATGAGAAAACATACCCCATTCCCATACAGGCAATTTTAGCTGATAATGTCCTACAGAATTACATTAATATTTTGATAATCTATAGCTAAAATGCACTCTCAAATGTGGAAAACCATGATATAAGAGAATAAAATGGAAGATTATGTTGTAATTCTTAAATGGTGTGCATACGACTCAGATTTCACACCAAATGAATTGGACACTAGATTCAAAGAATGGACAGCAAAAGGATTAACAGCTCTGTGCAAGGTAATAAAAGAAGGAACAATGCACAGTTTTGAAACACTTCAAGGGAAATATCTAAAGTTTTATAAAACTTTTAATAAATAAAGTTTTTATCGGTACCTGCAGATATGACATTATACTAATATAAAGGTAAAAAAGGTAACTGAGGCATGCACAAAATTATATTATTCAGCTATTAACAGTGGAATCATCTCATTTATATGTTAGAGCCTGTCAAATCTTAAAACACACTCGACTACATACATTAAGACAAAGTGAGAGAAGGAATGGGCGATAATTATACCTGAGAATAAATGGACAATAATGTGGAGATATCAGTGAAAATGTACCAGTTCGCAGAAATGAGGAGTTCAGTTGGATAAGCATGATTAGATATTTTACTACACTTTGTCAGAAATCCCATTATGATGGAAACCCCCCTGTGTGTTGGAGGGAACTGTGGTAACAAACATGCAGATCACTACCATGTTTTGTGGGACTGCCCCTTTATCATGGACTATTGGAGAGGGGTACACAATGCCCTCCAAGATATTTTTAAAGGTATTATTATGCCCCTAGAGATTAGGATAATATTTTTTGGGTGTATACCTCAAGAATAGTTGAAAAAGGACAAATATTTAATGAATGCTTTGCTGGTCGCTGCTAAAAAAAGGCTCTTACCAGGAAATGGTTATCACAGGAGAGCCCAACTTTAAATTCATGGATGGACATCATAATGGGCATTTACAGCATAGAAAAGAGAACAGCATTTGTCAATAAAGAATTTGAATAATTTACATCACAGTATACACTATAATACAAAACTATTACTACTACTACTATTACTATTGCTACTTGACTATGTAACGCCCCATAGACCTGATTTCATTTTCACAGATCATTGATTAAGCTGTAAAGAAATGACTACTCCCTAGTTGTACATAGTTTTATTTTACTTAATTATTATTATTGTTATTACTGCTGTGGGAACCTTTGAGGATGACTGAACATGAGTGGGCAATGTGCAGACACAATGTCTGAAATGTATGATGAAGATGTTTGACACTAAACGTCAATAAAAGGAGAGAAAAAAAGACATAGTGTCATAATCTCTTGATTAATGCACTTGAAGTTGTTTTTTGAGGGTCTATATTCAGTAATGACAAGTGTTAGGGTGTAGTTGCATATGAGAATGGGTACATTCCTTTACAGGAAAGTGATATACTCCCTCAGACAACTTCCTCACTATGGTATTTTCTCTTTCCAGACACCTTTGAAATGGTCTCAGAGGACGAAGATGGAAAAGTGATGTTCAAGGTCAACTACCACTACATGTCTCAGGTGAAAAACGCCAGTGATACGAACAGTGCAGCCCGATCCCGCCGTCTCGCCCAGGAGGCTGTCACCCTGTCCACGTCTTTGCCCCTGTCATCCTCTTCCAGTGTCTTCGTTCGCTGTGACGAGGAGAGACTGGACATCATGAAGGTAAAGTGCTACTTCAACTTTACCTTCCACAAGATTGTGGTACAATGTGTCAATGTTATGACATTATGAAAATGTCAAAGTACTGTTTGGTTTGCATGGGATACTACCCTGTGACAAATAGAGACCACTAGTTTGAGAATCGAGTAAGACTGATGAAACACTGGTGTCTTCCATAAGAATTTTTGTACTGTGTTTCTGCCTCTGGTGTTTCTACCAGGCTACATGGCTGCTGCATCACATGATCTAAAGATTCAGAGTCTTGCCTATTTCTATTGTGACACGCACACAGCTGCCACACATTACTTTATTTTTTTTTCCCTCAGACGCATGCACACACAGCTGTTGCATGTTTTGAGAAACTAAACTGGAGTCCTGCATTTTTTCTTAAATATATAATATATTATGAATTAAATTTTTTATTTTTTTTCTTGTTTACATTATATATTTCATGATGACTATTGAAGTGTATTTCCAGGAATAGCCCAGGAATCAAACCCTCATATGCATTGATTTGTCAACCTTTTTGTCTTTATGAATTCTTATTTCTACAATTAAATGGGTTTTGCTTAACAGGTTCCTGGGGACAAATAAAGTTTTTTGAATTGAATTGAATTGAAGGTTCTGTTTCATTCTTGGTTGCTGTATTCTTAACGATATACCACCTCAGACTTGTTGGGGTAAAAAAAAACAAAAAAACAGCTCATCTTTGCTGTGTATCACTGCCGAGCCAGTAGCCTCGACTTTGCTGACCAAAAAGTAATTGGATGACAAAATACTCATTGAGTGGTCATCTTCCCTCTTGGCCCTGCTGGTCTTTAGTCTTTTCAAGTTTATCTTTGAAATTCTGAAGGTCTCTAGCACACCTCTAGGCAAGCCAGGAGTGAAACTTTCATGCAACGCATATGGGCAGCTTCAGGCTGGTTGTTGGCGACAGTATCTAACAAAAACTACCCATGCTAAAAGTCTTTGCAGCAGAAATAATTCTGTTTCTGTTGGTGTCAGAGGGCAATATGAGCAAAAGCAACACCAGTTGATGTTTGCTGTTGGCAGCTCTGAATAGTCGCTGCCGACCATATCCTCTAATGCTACCTCAGCTGCCGCTCGGCCTCTCTCCCCTGGATTTCTTCAGCTGTTTACTGACTCAAATAGATGTCCTATCTTAATAAAAATCTTCCCCTCCATAATTTGCATATAAGCAAGACAAGAGAGAAGTTTCGTTTGACCACCATCTTACACGCCTCCCATTAATGTATTTTTTCTATCTATAACGACCCCTGGATGCCCAGAGTTGGAGATTAGAAATCCAAGCTGAAATAGCCCGAAGTTCTCCCAAGTACCAGTGACATCACTCATTCACAGAAGAACAGCAGATTTTAAAGCGGTCCCCAAGAAACACAGAACATTAAGAAAACTGTCCCTCAGTAAGCCCCAAATTCAAATAAATAGAGATAAAGTTGAAAATTGCCAAAGTTATCCTTTAAGTCTTTCAGTGTATGTAATAATTACTGTTTCTCGGGCTGTTTGTATTAAAGCCTCTCCCTTCTTTGTGTTTTCAGGTTCTCATCACAGGCCCAGCCGACACCCCATACGCCAATGGCTGCTTTGAGTTTGATGTGTATTTTCCCCAAGACTATCCCAATTCACCTCCTCTGGTCAACCTGGAGACCACCGGTGGACACAGTGTGCGCTTTAACCCTAACCTCTACAATGATGGCAAAGTAAGTTAAACAAAGCCTTTACTTCCGAGTACTTCCTTGCTCCTACAGAGTTAGAAGGGTATTGTGTAATGGTTTATGTAAACAGATGCACCCGGACATTCACTATACAGTATATGTGATGGCGATAGAAAAGCATGACTGTTTAACACAGCTCCATTTACACCAAATCAACACCTCTCCCAAACATTAGAACCTTCATGTTGGGAGGACCGTTTTATTACACTGACGTAGTTTTAGATAAGTGGACCTAATGAACTGGTATACGTCAGAGGGTTAAACAAATTGAACTTAAATGTAACTATATATTTTATGTTTCACTTTGGTAACATAGTTGGGTTTATTGATTTAAGAAGCTGATTATAGACGCCACACCTGAAGATCTGAAGATTGCTGTGATATATGTTTTACCCTATATGTCCTTGACCTGGGTATTACACCAATGTGTATTGGCTGTGCTAGGCTTAAATGTGTCTGTGTGGAGGCATATCTGATTTTGCTGAATTTGATTGCTTTCTTTATGTTTGGTGTGTGTCTGTTCCTCAGGTATGTTTAAGTATCCTCAACACATGGCATGGGAGACCAGAGGAGAAATGGAACCCACATACATCAAGTTTTTTACAGGTGAGGGTCAAGATCCATCATGATAGAGTTACGTGTCTGAATGGATCAGAAGGGCTGCTGTCTGAGTCTTTGTGTAATCGGACTATAGTTTATCCTTTCCCTGTCATTAGACCACCCAGGGCTCTGTTTTAATAGCCCTTGTGCTTTGACAGCTGACATAAATGATCCTTATTAAAGTGAAGTAATTACTTTGCCTTGGTGACAGTGTGTGGCTATTAATCAAAGGAAACACAAACCACTATCATTAGACGGTCCAGGTTATGGCTGCCCACACACAGCACTCATCTTGACGTCATCTTGAAATCAGTTGTCTTCATTCATGGGTTTAGCCCTGATGCCTTCTGTTTTTAGCCTTGTTGTGTGGACTGTTATCACTTTGACGCTCTGACATCAAGTCTTCTTGAGAATTTAAAGTTAAAACCACTTTCAGGTGAAGTGAGAACATTTGATCATCTCGTTACAATCCAATATTTTGCTGGGAAACCTTGTGTCATCACACGCGCAATCCACCCAAGCATTGTTGCAGACTAAGTACACCGTATCATGGAAATGGCGATCCCCATTCCTCGGGCCATTCCAGAGCAGTTTTTCAAAGCTGTGGCACGGCACACTTTCCTGCTAGAGGGTCCCTGCCATTGGGAAATGCCTCTGCTATGTAGCGGTTTGCTTGGTCTTCCACAATGTTTGGGTAAGTAGTATGTGTCATGTAGCATTCACATGAATGCCAGATCTCAAGGTTCCACAGCAAAATTGGATTGGATATTGGCTCTGAAATGTGGCAACCCAGTTTAAGACGTACAGATTGCATAAGTTGAAGGACATTGGTATCCACTCGATGGAGCATTTTCAGTCACACTTTATCTAGCTCCACTGTGGCTGGGGCCAACAAGCAAGCCTACAAGATTATTTGTTGGTAATGTAGTGGCTTAGAATGGACAGAGCAATGCAGGAGGATGTCCTTAGTTTCCTTGAGACAGGCCGAAGCATTAATCTTGCTGTTAATGAAAATATATCAGAGGATATATTTGGATCACAGTGAGTATTTGGAATGTTTTCATTACATATATCTTGATTTCTCACTGCCTCTTTTTTAATCTGTCAATCTGCTGTAGGTGCTAGTGTCAGTGCAGTCTCTCATTCTGGTAGCGGAGCCCTACTTCAATGAACCAGGGTATGAGCGCTCCCGTGGGACCCCCAGTGGCACCCAGAGCTCACGAGAATATGATGGCAACATCCGGCAGGCTTCCGTCAAATGGGCCATGCTGGAGCAGATGCGCAACCCCTCACCATGCTTCAAAGAGGTAGGAATCACCTGTAACACAAAGTGTTTTCTTGTATTTAAAAGGATATTCTAATTCCCATTTAGACCTTCAGATCCCATGAGTGCCTATATAAGTGTTGCACTGGCATCAGAAACGTTTTCAGCCAGATTCACTGAAGCACAAGCAAAGCACAGGCCCAGTAAGTAACAAAACGTGTGGGCTATAACCAGTCTTTTCCAAAGCTTAATAAAAGCACACTGGCTCAGCACTTCTCCTTGCTGTGATGAGAATATTTAGACATTAAAAAGTTAACAAATTCTTTCTAAATCTACACGAACTGGCTCTAATGTGTCCTCAAAGAATAGAAGCTCTAGAACCTGATGATTGTACCTCGTATATTTATTTGTATGGGGTTCATACAATGAGGTACATCATAGAGTAGTTCTCCAGTCAGTGCTGCCTGTATTGTAGGGATATGATGGTATATTTGACCTTTGCTAAGCAAGTGATACTAGCAAAACTGGGTCCACGATGCCATCAACCTGACGATGAAATGGACCATTGTACCAAAAAAAATATTGAAGGGACATGGTAGGACTTGATAATGCCATCCAACTGAACAATCTTGCACACACGGTTGCAAATATACAATGAAGCTTGGTGAGATACTCCCATGTGCTTCTCTCAACACTGGCCTTTTAGAGCTTTTTAACTCTAACTCTAACTTTTAACCAGCCATAGGCAAAATGGATTTCTGGAATCATACAGTTGTGATCAAAAGTTAACATACACTTGTAAAGAACATGTACAGGTGCATCTAAAAAAAAATGCTGATGTCAAGAGTGAGACCCCACAACCTAGCGAGAGCAACCCATTGTCATGATGGGATATGGTACTTAGACTTTGATGTCCTCTAAGTACAGATGTCTCTCCTTTCAGAGGACGCCATTGCCGCAGAGTTAAAGGTGCTGCAATGCGTCAGAAAAGGAGGGGGGGGGGTTATTTTATCCAGCTGATTTTGCATTAGCTGCAGTGTGCACCAACAACCACCAGGTTGCACATGTGAGCATGAATACAGTGAGCATGTCAGGGCCCTGAGCTTCTCTCTTGTCCCACTGGAATGCAGACACGCTGTTTTATTTTCTAGTTGACTCAGTCTGTATCAAAGCGCATGTTGAAGCACATTAATTAGCAGTTGACTGTGTGTCAGAATCAAAATCCTGGTTGGATATTAGTTTGTTACTCTAAAGTTAGGGTTAGTTTATTGCACATAATGTTTAATCATGCATTGGCTCCACGCCAAGCTACCGCTGGAGAAACCTATATTTTGTTAGCCTACAAACTAGATCTTGGTGTTGTAAATAGTATAGGCTATAAACAGTAAGCAACATCTAAAATTATCCTCACTAATAGTAATGTATTTTCCACTAAAAGTGCTTGTTTTTGTCATTGAAACTTTGTCATTGTTAATCTAAGTGTCTGAACAGTGATTTCCTTTGTGACCATATTAAGTCTTATCTTTTTGTATATACAGAATAGAATGATCCTTTGTTCTCTTGCCCTGTGGTTGAACACTGTTGTGTCATGTGTTTGCAGGTGATCCACAAACACTTCTACCTGAAGCGAACAGAGATCATGTGTCAGTGTGAGGAGTGGATCACTGACATTCAGCAGTACAGCAGTGACAAGAGGGTTGGCCGCACCATGTCCCATCATGCTGCTGCACTCAAGGTGATGCCATTAAACCACTCAATGTCATGAAAATGCACACAAGCTAGGGCATTCACAACTACTGAATTGAAGTAGTCATCGACTAATCCCAGGAAGTAGTCGAATAGTCAGTTAATCATTAGAGATAACAATGATCAATTCTCATCAAAAAGGGCTCAATAGGACCAGTAAAGGGTTAATCGAGAGCGAAAAGAGAGAAATTAAAAGAGCACACATTCAAATACACTACAATTTTACCACATGGCGATACGAGATGAAAGGTCAGGGAGCCACTTAAGGCAGTAGATCATATCATGTAGGACCATGAATATTTACCTAGCTTCCACCTGATGCAGGTGGACAGGACGATGGAGAATGGTAAGAGGAAAGGAGGATGGCTGGCAGTATTTATAAATGATAGATGGTGGAACTCTGGACACATCCCTACTAAGGACAACTCCTCTGTGAGGACATCGAGTTGTTAGCCATTAGCATGGAATGAGTTCTCACGTTATCGCTATAACAGCGTATATTCCCTCCTCAGCTAACGCCGATGCAGCCTGTGTGGTTTATATTTTATCAGCACTGACAAGTTTAGACAGTTTGATCGGAGAGCGCTGTGACTGTCGCTCGCAAGATCTGTCCGTGCTTTTTGTGTTCATGGATGCACGTGACAAAATGCATGACAAAGTTCTCTAGTTGATTCAACAGCCTGCAGTGGCCATATGAACATGGGGGGCTGGGAGACCTGTTGGGATGTCCATTGAATAAGAACAAAGAGATGCATTGAAATGCTAATGATGTGTTTGGCCTCAGTCACCTCCCAAGATAAGCAGAGGATGTTTGTGAACACACTTTTATAAACTGATTGCATCTCTTTTATCATCCGCCACTGCATGAGGAATTTCTGATAAAAATATCAGGAACATTTTACAGCTTAACGACAATCATTTCTGCTGAAAATGTGTCACCTGAGCGTAATAGTTCATGCATCTTGTAACCACCCACACCCAGTGAAATATTCAAACCAAATACTTCACATACAAATATGATCACAGACAGAGCATAGTAAAAGATTATCTACGATATCATGTTTTTCAAGAGTACTGCATGGAAGTGAAAGTAATATGGCCAGGAATGATTTAAGAGGGGAAAAAAGTGCGTGATACTGTGGTACTCGTCTGAGCAGCTGACTTTATCTGCAGTGGTACAGGGACAAACGATTATAGTATAAGAGCCGAAAAAAGGTTTTATTTTTGTTGTTTGTTATTGTAGTTATATAAATGTAATTTCTCATGCTGTTAGATTACTGTTAGACCACGCCATCAGTACAGGATATGCCTGTATAAGGATAAGAGGAGAAGGTATTAAGACTGAAGTTGAAGGAGTTTTTAAGCTAGCTGTGTGCTTCAGTATGTTTTAAAGAGACTGTATTGATATACTGTATTGTCCCGGCCATAACAATAAAATCGAGGGCTGACCTCAAGGGTTTTCAGTGTTTTTACTGACAACACAAAATCAGCGAACACCGTACTACAGAAAGCAAGACTGTGTGTGTGTGTGTGTGTGAGAGAATGTGAGAATGTGAATGTACTCTACTGCACCTCCAATATTATGTCCTTGTCATGGTTTCCTCTATGGGCACATAAACAAATTATTAATGTGTGCGTGTGTGTGTGTTCTCCCTGCAGAGACACACAGCTCAGCTCAGAGAGGAGCTTCTGAAGCTTCCCTGTCCTGATGGTCTGGAGCCCAACAGTGATGAATTCTCAGAAAGGAGTGCCGCCCTCATCCTCAAAGAGCTGCCCAGCCAGGACACAGAGAAGCCAGGCAGCAGTCAGGACAACAACTGCAGCGAGGGCCAGCTATGAGCCCACCATACCCCTCACCCTTCCCAGCATCTCCAACCCTCCCCCTCCCCTTTATGATTATTATTCTCAAGAAGACTTGATGGCTTTGGAGCAAAAGCCTCCATTTTGTCAATATTTGTATGTAAAGATCTAATAGCAGAATAGCAGAGAATGAGGGCACATGGGGAACCAGATTGCGATGACATGAACTATGCTACGCCCTTATTGAAAATAGTTGATAAAACTTTTATTTACCTGTAAAAGAGTGTAAACATTTTGTGCTTTTTTCCAATTGTGAAATAACCACTGATTGGTATGTTATTAAACTTGTTTATGTAATGGCAGAGGAAAATTACAGATTATATAAGGGAAACTACCTTTCAAGAAGAATGTTTACTGAATGTTAATTTCCTTTTTGTTTTTTCTTTCTGACTGTTAGTGAGAGAACAGTTGTAACCAAGGATATACCGGTCATTCATTTAGGATACTATTTAAAAACTGAGAGAAAAAGAAAACGCACACACAACAGAATCTGACATAGAAAGCCCCTCTGTTCATCCGTTGCTTCATTTGACCTCTCTAGGATTATATTCTCTTGAATAAAGGCTGAGATGGACATTCTAAAATGCTATGTTATCCCTTTTACAGGCTCCGAATTAAAAAAGCCCCATGCACTGGATATACATTTGTTGCCTCTCAGAACTTCTCCATGACCGTTTTCCATTGACATGACTGTAGATCATAAGACTGTGCGTCAGCCACATGGGAAATGTATTTTGAAGGCTTGTGCATGTGTATGTGTGTTTTCTGTGTGTGTGCAACAATCCCCAGTGAGATACAAAGCTGTGATGTGCCTTTGATCTGCATCATACCACCAAATACTCCAACAGAGTACCTTTACTGATAACTTTGCTATTTCTACAAAATTAATAATTCTGCTCCGCCTGACATAAAAACTGCTTTAATCTTCTTTTTTTTATCATGTTGAACTCCAGTGAACAAAACATGCACTTTCTATTTTACTCACTCCTTAGAACAGTCACATACTCTTTTTGCTAGGACATTAAATGGAGGCTGAAAGTGTGGATTGACTGTGTGAATGCTTTTTTATGAACATTACCCTTGTCATCTCAACAAGAACAAGAGACCGTGATCGCCCGAGCAAGGATTTCAGTTTGAAAACTAGCTAGTTAAATACTGATGACTTGTCAGTGTCATGTGTCAAACAGAAGTGCGACAGTGAATATTGTGATTATTGGTCGAGGTTGAAAGAAAAAACACATGTATACAATATCCATCTGTCATTTTCAGTGCATTCTACTTTTTTTATGAAAGTATTAGGATTGATTTTTTGTGGGGTGTATTCATCAGTTTTTTCCTGCGATTACATATAAGTTTATTTTATTTTTAGAATGTCCTCTGAGACCGCAGAAATGCCGGAATTTTTTTAATTTAGTTAGTTGTAAAGGCCCTAAATACTTTACTCCCAATCGGTATTTCGCCACATCAAATATTCATGACCTAACTAGTATCTTTAGATATTATTTATAAGGCTGTGTTCAGACTGCAGGCAAATCACGTTTGTTTCTTTAATCAGATCTGAAAGATGGAGTGCCGTACTGTTATTTGTAAGTGATCAGATCAGATTTTTGTGTCCAGAGTGGTAATGATGTAGGCATCAGTAACTGTGTACGCTGGTGAAACAGCTCTCCATCATGGAAGTGATAATAATAATAATAATAATAATAATAAACTTAACTTCTCTTAACTAAGTTACAAAGTATTTTACATAGGACAATAATACAATAAGACGGATACAATAAGAAAAAAGGATTAAAACATTAAGGAGAAAAAAAACAAAAGTGAAATAAGATCAAATACAAAAAACTAAAATGGTATAAATAAGAACCGAACATGTATCAATCATTTCCAAAAGCTTGGACAAAATGAATGTTTTCAAGAAATTTCAAAGCAGTTAGAGACTCAATATGCCTAAGTTCAGGATTTCCATATTGTTCTATAATATGGGGGCTCTGATGGCTAAAGTCAGATCAGGAGTAACCAGCAGGGATCCGTCTGCAGAGCTCAATGGATGTGAGGGTAAGCACCAGGTTAGTAGATCTGAAATGCACTCCGGTGCAAGTCTGTTCAAGGCTTTAAAAGTGTGTAATACAATTTGAAAATCCATTTAAAACTTACATGGTGCTCCATATAGGGATGTGAGCACAGGAGTAATGTGACCATGCCTTTTTGTACCAGTAATGAGATGAGCAGAGACAGTGGAGGAAATCTTGGCCGATACCGGAGTAGAGTGTAATACAATAATCAAGTCAAGAATAGAGAAAAGCATGAACCCACTTTATGAAGATCAGTAACTGATTGAAATTCCCTGATTTTGAAGATTATTTTGAGATGAAAAAACAAGACTGAACAACTTTCTTGACTGTCAAAGAACAGGTTGGCACCTGACACCTAGATTCCAGCAGCCTGCGTAATGTTATTTGACAGACTTCCAAGATATCCACCAAGGCAGCTGGTGGAATTAGGCCAACCAAAGAGATAATCTTAGATTTATAATGATTACATTTAAGAAAGTTGTGGAACATCTAGAATTTTATATCAGAGACAGGTTGTAAGTTTTGGTAGGCTGCTTAGGTCTGAGAGTTTTAGCAGCATATATAGCTGAGGGCCATCAGTATAAAAATGGTAGGACATATTGTGATTTTAAGTAATCTGGCCCAGAGGCAGCATATAAATGGAAAACATTAATAACAGAAGCAATTACCTTAAAGAGAACTTGAGGATTGTGGCTTTTATTGGTTGTCAGTTCTGAAAAATAGACTCACAATAATCTTGCATCCCAAACTGCTTTCTGGTAGCTTAACATCTGTATTTTAAAGTTGTTGTATGCTATTTCAGATTTTTTTGATCTTCCACTGCCGTTCATATTCTACAGAATTGTTCTGGGGATCAGGTGTCATCATTTAGCAAGAGGAGGTTATCTGACTTCAGTTTTCATGTTTTAAGTGGTGCAATTTGGTCAAGGATGGAAAGGCACTGATCATTAAATGAGTCTATAGTAATACTGTGCAGGTTCCCCTCGTGCAGCTAAAAAGCTCTGACCTGTCGAGGCATGGTCACAAGATTTTGGGGGGGTATCCTGTGGTGTCTGGCAACGGGACATTTGTAGTTGATCCTTTGGATCCTATGGGTTGAGATGGATTCTCCATGGATTGGACTGGGATCTGGGGAATTTGGAGGCCCAGTCAACACCTTAAGCGTTTTTTCACATTCCTTGGGTCATTCCTGAGCAGTTTTTGTGGTGTGGCAGGGCGTAGTGACCTGTAGGAGGGGCCACTGCTATTGGGGGGTTGTACTTGTTCCACAAGAGTGTTTGGATGGGTGGTGCATGTCAGGACCCAAGGTTTCCCAGCAGAACATTGCATTGTAATGAGATGATCAATGCCACTTGTATCACTTCAGTGGTTTTAATATTGTGACTGTTTGTTATATATCTGGATTTGGCAGGGGGTACAGTGGAATGAAGGGATGATGAATTAAAGGCATCAGAAAATTTGACTGCAAAGCTGGCATTTAGAATGTGAGAGTGTGTTGTAGAGCAGGAGCTATGAATGGGGAGGTTTAGTGGAACTTTAAAAACAACAGCTTTATGGTCAGTTACAACAAGTGAATTCAGACACTCAAGAGAGAAAACAGAAGAACTTACCAGGGCTAGTGTGTGACCTTTAGAATAAATCTCTGACAGATTGAATGAGATTTAATAAGTCTAAAAGTTCTAAAAATGAAGGGTGATGGGATGAGAGAGAATAGATTTTGAATATGACTTCATAGTGAAGAGGGTGCCTATTCAGTCTAATGAGAATTGCTCACCTGGAGCCTACACCAACAATGTTTTCTAGCTTCCAGGTTTAGTTCCTGGTTATACGGCCCACTGAATATGTGCAGAATTGAATCCCCCACTGGCCCCTCTCTGCCCATTGACTTAATATTGTGATAACATCACAGATTTTACATTACTTTTCTGGGCTCAAGGAAAGTTAGCTGTTGGTTATATAACCTCCATGGATCAAAAGTATATACAAAGAGTCATAAATGAGCTTGTTTGCAGTTGGAGGTCCTGTCAACTGTTTCTTGTTGTTCTCTGTGCTTTTTTCCCATACTGCTCTGCTAGAAGCAGCATGGTTTGCCTAAGCCACTCTGTTGCACTTCGCTGAACCTAGACTTGACATCATTGTCGGGCCAGAGAGTCTGGACTAGAAATATGAATTGAATTGAATTACCAACCACTACCAAATGTGTTTGGATCCAATTTGCAATAATCGTAATTCATATTTTCAAAATCAGCTCGCCATCTTAATTTCACACGTTAGCATTTCTTTGCATTTGTCTTACAATTAGCAGTAAACACAAAGTACAGATCAATCAGATGTCAATAATTTAGCAGGGTTTTGTTCTTAAACCAAAGTACATTAAATAATACTGTAACATGATGGCTCGATATGTGGTGGTTGAAATCACTCTGGATAAAAAGTGACAGCAGGCCGGAGACAGATAACTTCTTAAACAGTGCTTTTACTGTTCTCCATGATTGAGCAGCATCATAACAACAACGTCGTATGACTTCTGATGAAGAAATGCTTCCAGAAAATGAATGCCTCCATGCAGAGGAAGGACTTGAGCTGGGTCCTTGTTTGTGGGAGTGGGTAGGATTGGATGGCTGGAACCTTCTAGATCTGTGGCTTAAAGGAATAGTTCACTCTAGAACAAAATTCAGTCATTATCGACTCACCCTCATGCTGATGAGAAGTCTGGTGTAGTTTCTTATTCCTCAAAGTGCAGCTGGAGACCCGCGGGGGTACCCTCCTGCAGCAAAAATCCATATAATGGGCGTCAGTGGCGCCCGAGACGAAAAGGCCCATAAAACTACACAAAAACTTTGTAATATTCCTCCATGCTGCTCGTCCTCTGCAATCCAAGTGGCCTGAAGTGGCGACATCCAGAGTTTACTCGAAACAACGTCATTTAGTACATTTTTCTAGCCTAAACAGTTACTATACTATATTTGCCTGGAGGCACGCTCCCGTGTGCACGCAAGTCTCCCTCACACCCGCTTGCACTACGGAAGCCGCGCCAGACAAGATCAACGAGAACTCGCGAAAGACACACACCAGTATTTACATCCTGCTGCGAGTGACCGAGCGACACACAAACACAAGAGGGATCTGCCTGCACAAGTGATTTGAAACTTTGAAAGGAAAAAGAAAAATGTCTGAGGACTTCGGCTTCGGACTACGGCTTCCGTATGTACTAAATGACGTCGTTTCGAGTAAACTCTGGATGTCGCCACTTCAGGACACTTGATTGCAGCGGACGAGCAGCATGGAGGAATATTACAAAGTTTTTGTGTAGTTTTATGGACCTTTTCGTCTCGGGCACCATTGACGCCCATTATATGGATTATTGCTGCAGGACGGTACCCCCGCAGGTCTCCAGAGGCACTTTGAGGAATAAAAAACTACACCGGATTTCTCATCAGCATGAGGGTGAGTTGATAATGACTGAATTTCCTTTTAGAGTGAACTATTCCTTTAATGACCCCCATTTCAATAACGTAGCCGAGATACTCTGTCTCAGCTTTGGCAAAGGATCACTTGGCAGTGTTGACGGTAGGTCCTGCAGAGTGGAGACACTCAAAGACAATTTTAAGGTGCTTTAGGTGTTCTTCCCTGGTGTTACTGTAGATAACAATATCATGTAGATAAGCCAAGGCAAAAATCAGACAGTCCACACAAGTCTTTATTCACAAGTCTCTGGAATGTGGCAAGGCGCTCCATGTAAACCAAAAGGCATCACTGTCAGCTGCTTACACAAATCTATAGTAATGAAGTATTTGGCCTTCCTAATGGGGTAAGGAAGGCCAATGACCTAATGGACCACTCACTTTTGGAAGACTGAGTGATGCCCAGAGACAGCATAAGATCAATTTCCTTTTTGAGTGGGCCAAGAAGGTGCTCAGAATCTGATAACTCATCCGACTAACAGAGGCATCATTCTTCAAAACAATGTAATGCTCTACCACTGACGTATGACCAGGATTTTAATAAAAGACATCTGGCGTACAGAGACCTCACCTCTGACTGCTGAGCCTCTGAGAGGTGATCCATGTTTGGCTTCGAAGCCGAAGGAACTGGCATATATTGCTCTTCCACCTCCTCATCCCCCACATTCTGGATGAGCAGCACACTGGGCCTTGGGTCTTTGCCACTTAGCCAACAGATTGCTTTCCTCTGTAGGTAGCATCACCAGCACCTTCTGGCCAGACTCGCAACCCCTCTCTCTTGCCGAGTGGTCATACTTCTGTTTGACTTGAGCAGCTGCCATGTTTTCCTATTCTATTTATTCTATCTGTCCCTTTTTAATCTTGCAGTATGATAGTTGCATGTATGTATATATTTGTAAATATTGTGTTATTTTTTACCATTCTTGAATGTTTTATATTGTGTGTTATTGTGAGTTTCTGTGATTTTATGTGAATTGCTACTGTCACAGTGACATTTCCCTTGTGGATTAATAAAGTATTCTATCTATCTTTCTGTCTATGCAAACTCAATCATTTTCTCCAGTTTCTCTCTCATCTGAAAAACATAAGAAAGAACGTTCACAGGATCTCTGCCACCCTGGCTTCCTTCCCACATCTCTTTAAGGCTGTGTCCCAATCTGAGCCTGTGTCATCAACAAACTTAACAAATATTTGCTTGAGTGTTTGGTTGAACCTCTCAGTCAGTCCATCAGTTTGTGGATGATATGAAGTAATACTCAGATCTCTGATTCCTAATACCTAGTAAGCATCCTTGAGAATCTTGGACATGAAGTTGGTACCTTGTTCAGTGAGTATCTATTTGGGAAAACCAAACCTAGCAATTCACTGGACAAGGCAAAATGCTACAGACTTTTCTATGACTGACTTCTGAGGAAATGCCTCTGGGTACTTTGTACCATAGTCAGTAATGACAAGAATGAATCTTTTTCCTGACTTGCTTCTCTCCACAGGGCCAACAATGTCCATATCAAGTCATTCAAATGGGGTACAGACCAATGGTAGAGGCTGAAAGGGGACTCTGGTTGGGAGTCTTGCTGATGTTTGCTGACACTGGGGAAAGCTCTTATTAAACTGGGCTACATCCTTGCACAAACCAGGCCAGTGAAAATGACACTGAATGCGAGCTGCTGTTTTATGTTTCCCTAGGTGGCCAGCCCAAGGAATGGAATGGCCCAAAGCTAGCACCGATTCTCTGGTTCTTTTAAGAACCATCAGCTGTTTACCTTTCCTGTGTTGGCAGTAAAGGATACAACTCTGTAGGACATAGCCTTCTTCAAAACCTTGCTCAAAATTAGCTCTCCCTCCACTCTCCTTTGCTCTTTGTAAGCAGTCAACTAGTATCTCCTTGCTGCAGTTGAGATATGTTCATGGGTATCTGAAAGCCTGATGGTAGCTCCAGGGTTAATGTCCCAGCTGGGGAAACTAAAGTACGATGGAATTTCTCCTGCTGTTGTTGCCTGCAAGACTTGTGAGAATTCCCTGACTTTGTCAATTGTTGGTTTGAAAAGCTATATGGGGACACTGCTGTGGTAGAATAACAGAGCACCAGCAGACCTGGGACCAGCTGACCAACTGCCTCTTAACGTAAACGTGCATAACTTTTTTAAATAATAGTTCAATTAAAGTAGTGCTGCCACACAGACCTAGATTCCACCAGATACATGTCCGGTCCGGCTCCACTCCATCACGGCTCCACCACGGCAACAGAGCTGATAGGTTTCACTCTAGTCTACGTGTTTACTTCCACTGGTTCCGCTGCGTTGCCTATCTGCTCTGTCCCAGCTCTGGCAGTCCAGAGCCTTCCGGAGCAGATATGCAGGACTTCTATTTCTGCTGGATGCCGGACCACAACACAGCAATTCAACCGAACTCAGCACAGAGCAGACAGGAAGTCACTGAAACAATAACATAACATTGGGTTCATTTTCAAAATAAAACATTCCGTGTTGACGCCAGCACAAAAATCTCAAAATAGAGACAAATACAAGCACTTCTTCTAATCCTTGGGTTGGAACACTTTGTGTTGTTGTGTTTATAACACATAGCTATAACTGCAGTCGCGCATGATTATGTAATCATTGCGGGATCTCCTCGGTCTCGCAACTCCAGCTGTCCGGCGGTGCTGCGCCATGCTGGACTCAAAAAGCAGGTCCTGTTTTCGGGTTTCTTTGTTTAGGGTTTACTTTCCAGGGTTTATTGATTTTATTTTTTTTTTTTTCCTCTCCCGGTGTTAATTGAAACGTATTTTGACAAAGGGGGAAGGTCACTTTGATACTTGGTATTGTCTGCTGTTACCTCTACTTTTGGGTGTGTTTTTCTTTTGTGCACACGTTTGTGGATGCCATTGTTTTTGTGCTGCTGCTGCTCATTCAGTTAGTGTGTGTCCTGTGCCATATTTTCGGGCGGTGTGTTTTTTTTGTGTTTTTTTGCGGTGTGGCCCGTTCTTCCTCCTGGCCTGGCAGGGAGGCAACCGCCATTCCGACAAAAGGCCCTAATTGTCAGAATGGCAACCCTTAAACCTTAAATGAAACATCCCATCATTCCGACATTTTTTGACACATCTTTTAAAAGGGTTAGGGTTAGGGTTATGGGTTGCGGATTATGGTGAAACTTTGTCGGAATGCCGGGACCTTCGCATGTCGGAATAGTGGTATGTCGGAATGGTGACATGTCGGAGTGGCGGTATGTCGGACTTTTGGGATGTCAGAATGCCAGCATGTAACCAGCTTGGCAGGGGATTCCTTTCTTTTAGTAATCTGTTGGTCGGGTGTGTTGCGCTTTTGCTCTTAAAAATCGAGTTTAAAGCAGTTAATTTGTTAATAAGAGGCTTTTCCAAAACGGCCGTCCTGGCCTGAACAGTCCATGTCTGTTGGTCCTGATCTTGACGCGTATGCTCCATTCATAATGAAAGGTTTTGTGTCCATGTTGGAGGAGGCCCCGAAAATCCCTGTTACCATCCTGAGGGATAGTGCAGCCTCACAATCAGTCATTCTGGGCGGAGTGCTGCCGTTTTCGGCTACGTCCTCTGTTAACTCTAAAGCTTGGGTTCGAGGTTTTGGTATGCAGTTTGTTGGCGTGCCGTTACATGCTATTCACCTCGACTCTGAGCTGGTAAAGGGGCGTGTAGTGGTGGGTGTAAGTCCGCAGTTTCCCATTGACGGGGTATCTTTCATTTTGGGCAACGATTTGGCTGGGGGTAAGGTGTTATTAACTCCCGAAGTAACCGCGGTTCCTCTTTCTGAGCACTCAGATGACCTGAAGTTGAGGTTTCCGGGGATCTTTTCAGTGTGCGCTGTCACTCGTGCAATGTCTGCGAGGCAGAAGCAGGATTTGCCTGGTGAGGAGGGCGAGGTGGAATTGGCTGTTAGTTTCATGGCTGACTCTGACGGTCTGGCTTCCTCGCCAGTAGTCTCTCCTCCCGCTCCGTCTGTCACTCCTGTAAGCTCCAAAGTGTGCATGTCACGGGGACAGCTTATTGTTGAGCATGAACATGATTTGTCGCTAGTTCCTTGTTTTGATGCTGTTGTTCCAGCGGATGAGGTTGAGAAAATGTCCACCTGTTACTTTCTACAGGACGGTGTGCTTGTGTGTAAGGGGACGCCACGGCACGTATCCGCACAGGATGATTGGGGTGTTTTTGCTGCCCGGGAGGTGGCTCAAGACTCCTTGGGCTTCCCTCAGCCCCCTGTCAATGCAGAGGGCAAGGCGGTTGCGGCGCCGACTAGTGCTGAATCCTTTTGTTCCTTTTTGCCGGGACCTTCAGCCCCTTTTGTTTGTTTTTCTGTTACCCGACTCAATAAAGAACGTTTTGATTGAAACCTGAATCCTCTGTGTGGTGTCCATTATATGTTGCGCCTCCACACCCCTCGTTTGAGCTTTAATTTAATCATTACAGGTGTAGGCCGTAACACAATACAGAAACTTAGTGATGCTGCCAGGGAGGACTGAGAGTGTGATTACACATCGGAGGAGATAATCTCTACTAGTAAGTCCAGTACCACTGGCAAGGCCCCTGGGCCAGACAAATTCAGCTGTGAATTCCCCCCCCCCATTTTCCAACTTATTAGTATCTACGCCGACCCTAAGAAAGTAAGTGGTGCAGGGATTTTATCCCTTGACACACAGAAGGCCTGTGACCAAGTTGAGTGGTCCTGCATGTTTGAGTCATTAAACAGATTTGGGTGAAAGGTACAGAAATTAGCCTTTAATGCTGATGATGTGAATTTATACTTGAAAAACTCAGGGAAAAAAAATGCTATCCGGATACACAATAAATTGGACAACAAGGAATTTCATGCATCTCCCCGCAGCATACACACCGGGCTTCCTGGAAAATGTCCCGCTCAAAATAGTCTACAATCATCTTATCATATCTTGGCCTGAAAATACCCAAAGACCCAAAATTTATATTTAAAGTAAACTTTACAGAGTTTGTCTCAAAATTTAAACAAAACATAGAAAGTTGGAAAGTTCTACCGCTTTCCATGATTGGCCACATAAACTCAACTAAAATGGTTTCCCTCCCCAGGTTTCTTTACCTCTGTCAAACCTCCCGATTTTCCTTAGATCAGCCTTGTTTTAAAGAATTAGATTCCATAATTATTATTAGGGCCCGAGCAGGGAACCTGCAAGGACCCTGTTGTTTTTGTAGTGATTATTATTTTTCCTCCCAAATGATCGCATTTTTCACTGCCTGAACATACCCCAAAACTCACCAAACTTGGAATATACATCACACCTGCTGAAAAATGTTATAATCTGTTTGTTGTGAATTTTCACCTTTAGGTGGCGCTATAATCAAGGAAAGTGCGTTTTGGCTTATAACTCCCATATAGTTTGTCGCACATTCAAAAACCTGATATCCACGCGTTCAGTGAATTGTGCTGAATCTCCTGACATAAGCCATGCCCATTTCCGCCTACCGTTTGTTTGTTTTTTTTGCAAATTCGCCAAATGTCGCAAACCTACTTTTTCGAACTCCTCCCAGGAAATTTCATCAATTTGCACGAAACTTTGCACACAGCTTCTGTGGACCCTTCTGACAAAAAGTTATTGAAAGAATTTTGATATTACAAAGAATACTCAACTTATTAAATAACAACTTCCTGCAGATTTGGTTCCAAACAGGAAGTGTTGCATATCTCCACATCGCTTTGTCCAAATGACATTGAAATCAGGTTACTACTTCCCCATGAGCCCCTAAGGCTCCGTGCAAAATTTTGGCAAATGACCACTAGGTGGCGCTGTTTAAATTGAAGTATTTTATATCTCCACATCGGTTGCTTGGATTAACACGAAACTTAGTATAAGTATTGTCAATGCCCTCCTGAGGATATCTGTTGAAGGTTTTACCGATCCGCCACTAGGTGGCAATAATTGGGCAATGGGGTCGGGTAAGCAGCACGCCCTGACAGCAGCATGCCCCGACGTTCGTGGACTGCGAGGGCCCGTTCATCACTGCTTGCAGTTTTAATTTAACATGAATCTTTATCCCTCGACCAAATGAATGGAGCTGTTCAACCACCATCCATCATTTATTATCATGATTTTTCTTTGTTCAGGCGACTTTATTTATGTCTCACTCCAGTTTTAATATTAGTATGTTTGACATGGTGATAAACATCTTCACCAACCAACCGCCTGTGAAAAATTAGAGCAGAAACAGAAGAAGTGTATATGTTGTTTTTGTTGACATGACTCACAGAGCAGCCACAATCAATCCTGACACCTTGATTTATTTGATCAATTATATAAATCTGTGATTCCTAATTTAGGAGTCAGTTCAGAGATATATTTTTTTAAATACCTCAACATGAATTTTTCAACAACTAAAAATAAACAACATGAGACAGAGACATCGTTCTCTGTTTATAAAGTGTAAAGTGTCAAACAGTCAAATAAAACCAGTTTTTCATTTGGCTATAAGAAGATTTACACAGTAACTCTAATTGTTTAATATTATTGTTAAAAATCTTTCAAATTCACATTGTGATGTTGAACATATTGTTGTAACTCTTTTTCTTACAGCTCTTCTTCCCTTCACTTCACTCAGAGAAGCAGCTCTTCATCCATTTTGGCTCTTTTCTCTCTTTCTGCTGCTGATGTGGTTCTTGTGTGCAGTGACACTGACCTCTGGTGGTTTGGACAGGAACTGCAGGAGGTGTGCAGCTCAATATTGTTGGTTCATTCATTCAGGTGTACACTCACTGGCCACTTTATTAGGTACACCTTGCTAGTGCCGGGTTGGACCCCATTTTGCCTTCAGGACTGCCTTAATTCTTCGTGGCATACTTTCAATAAGGTGCTGGAAACATTCCTCAGAGACTTTGGTCCATGTTGACATGATAGCATCACGCAGTTGCTGCAGATTTGTCGGCTGCACATCCATGATGGGAATCTCCCGTTCCACCACATCCCAAAGGTGCTCTATTGGGTTGAGATCTGGTGACTGTGGAGGCCATTGGAGTACAGTGAACTCATTGCCATGTTCAGGAAACCAGTTTGATTATCCTGCTGGAAATAGCCATCAGAAGATGGGTACACTGTGGTCATAAAGGGATGGACACGGTCAGCAATAATACAGTAGGCTGTGGCGTTTAAATGATGCTCAATTGGTACTAAGGGGCCAAAAGTGTGCCAAGAAAATATCTCCCACACCATTACACCACCAGCACCAGCCTGGGTTCGACGTGTTGTGCGTTCAGAGATGGTATTCTCAGGGGCGGTTCCTCATATGGACAATATATAGATATAGATATAGATATGGATAGATAGATAGATAGATAGATAGATAGATAGATAGATAGATAGATAGATAGATAACTGTATGACAACATTGACACCTGCTGGCCAGAGGAAGCAACTGACAATAGAAAATGGCTTTGATCTGTGTGCTTTAAATATGTACTTTGAATTCTTACAAAGACAAATTATATTTAAATACCAAATTAAAATGTCTAATGATTTTTCCTATTTAAATTTCTTCGTAATGACCATCAATCGCACTTTATATCAGTTCGACATGAATTGTTCAATGTGAAATATGAGAAACATATAAATGTACATATGATCAAATATACCAAAATACAGAACTGGCTCAGCAGCTCTGCACCTCGTCTTTCAGTCTTAACTGTCAAAGAGAGACAAACACTCGATGTGTTACAGAGGTAACAATGGCTCCAGCTATCACCTGACTCATCAGAACAAACAAGGAAAGATTTGTTTTTCCACAGAGAGACACACAAACAGACGGGAAGATTTCACAGCAAACCTCCACGGAGAGAGAACATCGTCAACCTGCTACAACTCCAAACACTGAATGTGAGTTAATTCAATTTATAAAATAATTAATTTTGTGATTTATTTGTGACCATAACATCTTCTTTCAGGCTAGTGGTGAAACAACTTCCAAAATACACATTTATGTGTTAATTTTAGTTCAAAATCTGATCTTGACATTCATGTAAATCAGTCAATATATAATTAGATTTGCATATTTCCATACAAAGATTATTGTCCTAATGTAAGTAACTGAGGACGTCATGTGATCTCTATTGGTTATTTATTTAACCCTATTCCTTAATTTGTTTGTCTATAAAAGATACACAGGCCGTTTTTCTCAGACAGTCATAAATCTCCTCTTCAGCAGCACTTACATACACCACACTTTCTAGTTTTATCTATATTCTGAAGGTTTTTATAGAGAGGGTTGTTCATATGTCATTCTAACATTAACCTGATAACATTTTATTCTTGAAAAAATAACGGAAAGTAGTATAAAATAAGTATTTTCTGATTAACAGAGTGATAAAAACAGAAATCCAAGAGTCCCTCTGTTTGAGTCTGATATGTCTACACACTTTTATTGAACTTTATACAGGAAAGAGTGAAGCTATAACTGATTAACTTTCATGTTTCAATCTGCTGTGTTTTCAGCTTTATTCGAAGAAAAAATGGCATCCCGATCAGATGCTGATCTCTCCTGTCCTGTGTGCCATGACATCTTTAGAGATCCTGTTGTCCTGACATGCAGCCACAGCTTTTGTAAAGACTGTGTGCAGAGCTGGTGAAGAAGTAAACCTATACAGGAGTGTCCCATATGTAAGAGAAGGTTTGAACCACCTGTTGGTTTGGTGATAAAGAACCTGTGTGAGAGCTTCAACAGAGTCTGAGTCTCTCTGCAGTCTGCCCGGTGAGAAACTCAAACTCTTCTGTCTGGACCATCAGCAGCCGGTGTGTCTCGTCTGCAGAGACTCAAAGACACACAACAGCCACAGATTCAGACCAATCAATGAAGCTGCACAGGATCTTAAAGAAGAGGTCCAGAAGTCCCTGAAGCCCTTACAGGAGAAACTGAAGGTCTTTGAACAAGTTAAAGGAAACTGTGATCAAACAGCAGAACACATCAAGGTCCAGGCCCGACACACAGAGTCAGATCAAAGAGCAGTTTAAGGAGCTTCATCAGTTTCTACAAGAGGAAGAGGAGGCCAAGATCTCTGCTCTGAGGGACGATGAGGAGCAGAAGAGTCAGATGATGAAGAAGAAGACTAAGGCTCTGGGTAAAGACATAGCAGTGCTTCAGACACAATCAGAGCCACAGAGGAGGAGCTGAGAGCTGAAGACGTCTCATTCCTGCAGAACTACAAGGCTGCAGTGAAGAGAGTCCAGAGTCTCTGAGGGCTTTGACTCAGGAACTCACAACTGGGATGTCAAGGACGGAGACAGTACATACTGGGTTGTTGGCAGTAGGTGATTTGATAATTTTTACCAGGGGGGATGGCCCAATGGGAGCACCACCCTGCCCCGACACACCTATGTACACCTCCCAAAGGACAATGTTGCAGGACGCCTTAACCATAACTGTGACATTTCTAATGCTACAATTCCATTTGATCCAGTTATCTTCCTTCTCTCCCTACTACAACTGTATTTTTATAACTGTATTAAAGTAATGAGTAAATACACCTTTGAATTGTATGCAGTGGACTGAGTTTATTCAGGCAGGATTTTCTCATGTTTCTCAAAATACACTACAAGCAGGGTCATTTTAAGTTACATGACCTCTTGGAATTTTTTACCATCTAAATTCCTTGAAGGACACACAATGATCTATCGGTAGGCCGATTTTATCGGCCGATATTAGCCTATCACAGATATATATCGGTATCGGCGTAATATTGTCCGATATGCACCGATATGAAAACCTTATATTTAAAAACTATAATGCAGAAGAACATGCTTGGGTTAATTTAAAATTGGTGTAATGACATAGTTTGTCCAGCAGAGCGCGCTTCAACGGGGGATAAAACAGCTGGTGTCAGGAAATGTAACAGCTACCTCACTAATGGTTAAACTATAAACCAGCACAAAAATGACAATTACCAACATAACATAAGCCACCGTGTTCTGAACAGACACTGAAAACACTTACAAAAAGTCACATTTTAGTTTTAGAACATAAATAGCAAACCTACTATTGATATTAAACTGTCAGAAAAAACTCATCTCTGAAAAAACTTAAAAAACAAACAAACATTAGGCTACTGAAAATAAACATGAAATATTTGCACCCCTGATATAACCAGCAAAGGGACAACTGTGAAAACCATTTGAGAGAACCCAGCGGGGACGTTTCAGAACCGAGCCTTTTGTCTGCCCGATTTTGTTGACTTGCTCAGATTTTGTTGATCTGGTCATTTTTCATTTTTATACAATCGGGAGTCTGCACAGGGTGTTTTATTTTGAAAATTGACCGGATGCTCTATGCCGTTCCTGTGTCTCTGACTTCCTGCAAGCGTGAAACGCAAAGCAGCCGTGCACGGCTCGACTCACTGCGTGCCGGAGCTGATCGCGGCCACCTGTTGTGTAACACACTATCTGCTACCAGAGGATGGAGAGTGATGGCAGGTTAACAAGGGGGGTGCTTTTTGGTAATTTTGCTAACAAGGGGGACAATATCTTAACTTAATAAACAATATCTTAACTTAATAAACAATATCTAAACTTAATAAACAATATCTTAACTTAATAAACAATATCTAAACTAAATAAACAATATCTTAACTTAATAAACAATATCTTAACTTAATAAACAATACCTTAACTTTTATTAAAGTATGACCTGTGGGTACAAGCACTGGTGAGGTCAACAAACTCCACATTCTTTACTTACATTCCTTATTCTTTACAAGAAATATACAAGTTTAAGTTTCTTTGAGGTCGTCTCTCTCTAAGAACTGTAAGTACAAATCTAACGAGAGTACAGCGTAGTCCTGATCAAAATCCTAATGAGAGGTCTAATTAGAGATAAGATGAAACACTTGTGAGGTGGACCATAGGTGTTTAAGGATGCCTTGACAGGTGGAAATAGATGCTCCTGATGTGATATTATTATTTTATTAGTTGCAAAAAGTTATATTAGTTTATAGTTTTCAGTGATACCTGTGGAGCTCCTATAAAATGTTTGTATGTTCTAATATGACACGGTGTCAAGTGTTTCTGTTTTTCCACAACAGAGGACCAAGATAAGCCTCAAAACACCAAACGAGTCAAACAATTGCAGTGCAGGCAGAAAAGTATATAAATAGAGCATATTTACAGTAATTAACTACTTCAATACTACTACTACTACTACTATCAAATGATTAAAAATCCCACAGCTCAAAGTTATAACAGTAAAATCTTTGAGTTAAAGGAACATCAGAACACACTTAAATCATCATTTGCACAATATTTATTTGATTGAAGATGTCAAACATTGTCAGATTTGTGAATTAAACATGAAGGATGAGAATATTGTTGGATCATATGCAGACATTTTTAGATAGTAGTCTTCTTTTTAACTGTACAGACAGAACACAGCAACAGACTGTACTGAATGTGAGATAGTTATACTTAAAACTGTTTATAATTTATTTTAATAATTTTATTTGCTTTTATTGCATGCTATTTTTTGTTATGCCGACTTAATGATGGTATTTGTGTTGCTGATGGTGTTCCAGTAGGCCTTGCAGACCAGGATCAGGAACAGGTACCCAGCCCAAGCTCTCTAAGAAGACGAGGAACAACTCCCTGTGAACCTCAGAACAACCTTGAAAGGACACGGGAAGATACCTCGGGAAAGGCAATTCAAAGAGAGATCCCCTCTCCACAGATGGCTGGGTGTGTATGCACATTTGTGTGTGTATATTTGTGCGGACCAGGGTCAGTTTTACACTCGAGAAGTTGTCCTTCATATGGCCTGCTAGTGGCTCAGATCTGGCAAACAGGAGTGGACTGTCCAAGTGCCATCATTCCAGGTGGTATGTGGGCTGGATGAACACAGATTGTGTAGGCCAGATCTGGGCTGCAACAATTTTGCTATCTGAGTTGTGCTGATGTTCTCATTTTTATGCAGCCTGAACTAATTTAACTTTTTTTAATTCATTGAAGAATTTCTTCTTCACTGAAAATAGGTTAACCGGAGCACCCGGAGAAAACCCATAGAAGCTCAGGGAAACCCAGATAGCAAAAATGGAACGGGAACTTCGGCCAGTTCCAGTTTTTTGACTGTGTTGCTATCTCGGTAGGATGGAGGGAGTTGGGGGTAACAAGATAGTTGCAAGATGACTTGGTTGTGTATGATGTAGGCTGGCAAATTGTCCTCAGGATCTCTTAAATAACCCTTTGACTCTTTTCCACACAGAAGGTTTTTTCGGCTTCTTCATTTGCTCTACTAGGATGCGGACCCTCTCTGCCATATCATTCAATTTTGTCTCCCAAGTTTTCTCCTCAACCTCCAGCGTGTGTTGGATGTCACTGAAGGATCAGGAACAGGTACCCAGCCCAAGCTCTCTAAGAAGACGAGGAACAACTCCCTGTGAACCTCAGAACAACCTTGAAAGGACACGGGAAGAAACCTCGGGAAAGGCAATTCAAAGAGAAATCCCCTCTCCACAGATGGCTGGGTGTGTATGCGCATTTGTGTGTGTATATTTGTGCAGACCAGGGTCAGTTTTACACTAAAGAAGTAGTCCTTCATATGGCCTGCTAGTGGCTCAGATCTGGCAAACAGGAGTGGACTGTCCAAGTGGCATCATTCCAGGTTGTATGTGGGTTGGATGAACACAGATGGTGTAGGCCAGATCTGGGATGCAACAATTTTGCTATCTGAGTCGTGCTGATGTTCTCATTTTTATGCAGCCTGAACTAATTTAACTTTTTTTAATTCATTGAAGAATTTCTTCTTCACTGAAAATAGGTTAACCAGAGCACCCGGAGAAAACCCATAGAAGCTCAGGGAAACCCTGATAGCAAAAATGGAGCGGAAACTTGGGCCAGTTCCAGTTTTTTGACTGTGTTGCTATCTCGGTAGGATGGAGGGAGTTGGGGGTAACAAGATAGTTGCAAGATGACTTGGTTGTGTATGATGTAGGCTGGCAAATTGTCCTCAGGATCTCTTAAATAACCCTTTGACTCTTTTCCACACAAAAGGTTTTTTCGGCTTCTTCGTTTGCTCCACTAGGATGCGGACCCTCTCTGCCATATCATTCAATTTTGTCTCCTGAGTTTTCTCCTCAACCTCCAGGGTGTGTTGGATGTCACTGAGGGACTGGATGAGATTGGCCTTCTCCTCCTGCCTCTCCAGCTGACAACGCTCCAATTTACTCTCTGTCTGGTTGAGTGCAGCCTTCAGTACGTTGCTTTCCTCTTTCATCTGGGCCATGCACTTGTCAAGGTCATTCTGGCTCTCTTTTTGCTGCTGAAGAGCCTCCTCAAGCTGCTGTACTTTAGAGAGCGCTTCAGCTTCAGTTGCCTTCTTCTCTGACAGTTCAAACTCCAGGTCCTTGATGGTATTCTTCCTCTCCATCTCAGCCTCGTCATGGACAGCCTTGTTTCTTGTGAGTGTTTGCTTTAACACCTGCATCTGAGTTTCTAAAGCCTCATTCTCACTCTGAAACTTGGCGATGCACTCTGCCTCCCTCTCCTGCCACTGCAGCTGACGACTCTCCAACTCAGTCTGTGTCTGGGCGAGTGCAGCATTCAATACGTTGTTCTCCTCTTTCATCTGGGCCACACACTTTTCGAGGTCATTCTGGCTCTCTTTTTGCTGCTGAAGAGCCTCCTCAAGCTGCTGTACTTTAGAGAGCTCTTCAGCTTTGGTCACCTTCTTCTCTGATAGTTCAAACTCCAGGTCCTTGATGGTATTCTTCCTCTCCATCTCAACCTCATCATGGACAGCCTTGTTTCTCGTGAGTGTTTCCTTTAACACCTGCATCTGAGTTTCTAAGGCTTCATTCTCACTCTGAAGCTTGTCAATGAACTCTGCCTTTCTGTTTGTGAGCTGCTGAAAATCTAGCTCAGAGATGCAGAGCCCAGGCAAGGGAATTGTGGCCTGTTGTGTCTCAGGGTTGTGCCACTGTGGGTAGGGTGTCCAAAGCGTTCCGTCTTGGACAGTCCAAAGCGTTCCGTCTTGGACTGGGCCCCTTATAAAATCAGTGTCCTCAACTGCACCTGAATGTTGTGTCTCAGGGTTGTGCCACTGTGGGCATGGTGTCCAAAGCGTTCCGTATTGGACAGTCCAAAGCGTTCCGTCTTGGACTGGGCCCCTTATAAAATCAGTGTCCTCAACTGCACCTGAATGTTGTGTCTCAGGGTTGTGCCACTGTGGGTAGGGTGTCCAAAGCGTTCCGTCTTGGATTGGGCCCCTAATAAAATCATTGTCCTCAACTGCACCTGAATGTTGTGTCTCAGGGTTGTGCCACTGTGGGTAAGGTTCCCCCCTTGACATAGCAGCCTCGTGCTGCTTGTGGAGTACATGAATCCTTAAGTCGTCCATCTCTCTGTTCATTTGTTGGTAGTTCGTAGTGGAAACTTGACTATTTATGTAGGCTCTGTCGATCTCTCTCTGTTCTCTGTTCGATCTCTGTTCTCTGTTCGATCTCTCTCTGTTCTCTGTTCACTTGAATAGCCTGACTGAGATTGTGGGAAGTTTATAAGACAAGCTCCTATAACGTGTTCTTTGCTGGAGCAAAGGAAATATTCTAGATGCGTGCTTTAATGGATCACAGGCAATATTCTAGAAAGCATCTGAATGGAAATAACAGAAATACAATGGAATGTTTTTTTTTTTAAAAGTATCCATTCTTATTACCATGGAAACCATGTGGAAACACTCTTGCTTCAAGATGGCCGCTTGAGTCGACATATCCGGATAGAAAACTGGCTGCTGATTTGCATTGTGCAGATATGTGAAACCGGCAAACTTGTTTAATTGTGTTGTCATTTTCAGCCATAATTGTAACATTTAAAGATATATAGTAAAACACTTTGGCCCAACCTTTCTGACATTTCGTTGGCTGACCTTTCTGTGCTCATTTAATTAACTTTAGTGACTAGTTATTTTCAGATTATTTTTCATACCCTTCTGTGCAGTGAAAACCATTGTATGTCCCGATGTGTTGATTTTAAATGTTTTTATGATAAAATGTATGAAGTGTTCCTTTATGTGCTCTTCCTTAAGATAATTAACTCTTTATAAAATCCTCAGGGATTAGCTGGAAACTGCCCAGTGAGGAGGTTGTCTTGACCAATGTTGGCATGACTAGGCACATGTTTAGCCTCGTGCGGGGAAATACCCGAGTCAGCGAAATTTGATACATAGACAAAAGAAAGAGCAAGGATTGGATAAACCGTGGTGCCCAACCCCTATCTTAGTGAATATAAGCAGGATATTTTGTATTGAGAATTTGGGTCTTATCTGATGAGCTTTTGTCTGTGAGATCTCATGTTTTAATTGTCGACAATTAAACATTACTGCACTCAGCTTTGGAGGACTCCTGGAGATTATTTCCTTTTTATTGGTGACTTTTTGAAACTCTGAAAAACCTTTTTGAACAAACGAATAAGAAGTCGAGACACGACAGTGGCATCGTTGTTTTTCTGCAAGAAGACACTGTATTCCTGCTCATAGTAATGTGGTCACAAAAAGAAGAGAAAAAGGGCCGAACATGAACTGCTGGATTAAATATGTTGATCAAGGTTTCAGCCTAGAAGAGTTAACTTCTTCTTCGTCATATATATTAGTTCACTGTAAATATATACACTTTTTCAAATATGAACAACATCATTAGGAATGCAAGCGATTATATTTATTAGTGGTTAACCTGTTGATTATTTTCTCAATTAACTGATTAGTTTTTTGGTCTTGTTTGTGAAAAAGAAACCAGAAAATATTCACATTTAAGAAGCTGGAATCAGAGATTTTGGACTTTCTTTTTTCTTTACACAGACTGATTAATCGATTATCCAAATAATATCAGATGAATATCCAAATACCTGACAACCAGCATTGAGGTGACTGTTTATTATTTAAGTTCTCTTTAGCTGCTAAAAGCTACATTGTGTTCACCAGCTGGTCTCTGGTTGTGTCTGTCTGCTGCTTTTGGGCTGCAGCTGGACAACAGAAAGTGTCTTCCTGCTTCAGTAATGATTCAAAACAAACAAACAAACAAACAAGGTGTTCTGTAATCAGTTTATTGGCAAAATGAAATATAATGAATGTTGTGAGTACACACGTACTAATCCAGCTAGCTACCAGAAGTCTGTCTAGTTTTATTTTTTTTTCTTTGTCCCAAATGATTGCATTTTTCACTGGCTGAACATACCCCAAAACTCGCCAAACTATTATAATCTGTTGTTGTTGTGAAATTCCACAACTAGGCGGCGCTATAATCAAGAAAAGTGAGTTTTGGCTAATAACTCCCATATACTTTGTCGCACATTCAAAAACCTTATATCCACGCGTTCAGTGAGTTAGCTGAATCTCTTGATATAGGCCACGCCCACTTCCGCTTACGGTTTTTTTCCGTAATTTTCGCAAAATGTCGCAAACCTACTTTTTCGAATTCCTCCCAGGCAATTTCACCCATTTGCATGAAACTTTGCACACAGCATCTGTGGACCATTCTGACTAAAAGTTATTAAAACAATTTTGATATTCCAATACTCAAGTTACTAAATAACAACTTCCTGCAGATTTCATTTCAAACAGGAAGTGTTGCATATCTCCACATTGGTTTGTCCGAATGACATGAAACTCAGGATGCTATGAGCCCCAAGGCTCTGTGCAAAATTTTGCCCAATGCCCACTAGGTGGCGCTCTTTAAATTGAAGTATTTTATATCTCTCTCTCTAGAGTTATTGTCAATGCCCCTCTGAGGATATCTGTTGAAGGTTTTACCAATCCATTGGAAGGCTCCAATTGCCTACTACCTGACCAAGTCCCTGTCGCCAGAAATACAGGAGGTTCTACTTGTTGCATGCTTCCAATGCACGCATGTGCAACCAACTTGGGTGCCAGCTAAAGGGAAACCCTGTTGAGCCTTTAAAAACATTCTTGCCACATCCGGTGACTGGTGAGAGGGTGTTTGTGATGATGGATGCTTGCCACATGTTGAAATTGGCACAGAATATGCTGCAGGCTTACAGTCCAATAACCAGCACCACTGGCCAGATCAACTGGAGATACATCGTTCATCTGAATACTGTCCAAACATAAGATGGATTGCACGCTGCCAACAAGGTATCACACAAACATGTGAATTTTGACTCACAGAAGATGAAGGTGTCCCTGGCTGCACAGACACTGAGTCGCTCTGTGACAGTGACTCTGCGCACACTGAGGGACTTTGGCTATTCACAGTTTCAGCACTGTGAAGCAACAGTTGAATTCATTGAGTTAATACTAACATAATACTAATAGTAACATACACACAAACCAGGGCTGCAAGATTGTTGCTAAAATGTGTATCACAATTTTTCTCCCTAAGAATTTAGCTCATGATTCTTGTTGAGTTGAGCTGCAGGCCGCGTCCATCTCTGCCTGAGTGCATCAGGTGTGGGCGTGTCTCCAAGCCTGAAGCCAGCTGATTTAGGGCACCAGGTGAAGACAATCTGGAAATCAGGGGGTTTGGAGGCACTCACTCACAGGACAGTGAGGTGTGAGCAGTGTGTGAGAGAGTCTGGATTGGGGAAAAGGAGACTGCAGGACTAAAAGCTTGGTTCAAAGAAGGAGTCAGTGAGCAGTTCCACATTTTTTCAGTTGTGTGTCTGTGCTGCTTTAGAAATTAGGCTAATGACTCATGGGAACATGTTATTGTTTATGGTGATGATTCAGATGCTTTCTGTTAATGCAGACATTTGCTTTTAGATAATTGATAGGCTCTTCGACATCATGAACAGCCGCAATCCCCATGCCAAAGGGTTCAAAGCTCCCCTGGGTTCTTTGAATTGGGCAGAGAGCGTAGAGTTCTTGTTGAGAGGCAGGGACTACTTGATGAGTTTGGTGATGAAAGATGGCACACCCCTTCACAGATCAAAGAGGTTTTAGGAAATAGTGAAGCTTTTGTTTGCATGAAGAGTTCATAAGTTTATGACATCAAGTTCATATAATGTTCTGTTCTAGGCTGGGCAACATGGATAAAACCAAATGTGATTTTGATCAAATACCTCTGTTGATATAGAGAGAATATTGTAGGGATGACTATTGGTGCTTTTACATGATATTGATATATTATGGATATATTGCCCAGTCCTATTATGTTCCCTTGTTCTGTATGCCGCAGCATAAGTTCATATGATGCTTCGTTCTCTGGTTCCAATGTTTTTGCAGTCCTGTTTTGTTTCTGTTGTTGGACTTCTATCTTCAGTGTTTTTCATTCCTTAGAGGTGTCATAATGGTATGTATGGCAGTGTTGATGTTTTCAAGCTTTCCCATTTCTGTTATAATATTGTTCCACCGTCTGTGGTGCGTCTCCAAGCTCATTGGGAAATGTGGCAGCACAGGATGACCCTGTCTGCTTTTGAGATGTCCTCTTTTCCAGCCGCAGAAGACAATGCCCTTGTTTACATCTCAGGGTTTGTCATTCGCCAAGTTTTGCAAAAGCTGTCTTGTGATGTGTGCCGTGGTAGTTTGGTGACTGATGCCATACCCGCATCATTTGATCAGAGCTACCACTTGCTCACACTGAAAAACAAAGGAGGGCTGATGTTTCCTTCTGAGGGCACAGGGCAAACTGTCAAAGAGGCCTTGATCAGTCAGTTTGTCCGGGCTGAGATTGGTTCGGTGTTTTTTCTTGGGGGGCACATTCGGGAAACACAGTTTGGATTGACAACCACCATTTTGTGCTGATGTCACTGGTTGTGTCTGTCTTCCACAAACTGAGGCTGCACCACATTGCCAAACTGAACACTCTTCAGTTACAGAGTGGCAACACACGGAAAAAGCTGTGCAAAACAATTCTTTTCAAAGGGTTTTAACTTCGCTTTGGAATTCTAAACCCGGTTAGAAGCATTCTGGGTCTGCCAGATAACTGTTGATTATTATTGTTATCATTTGTTGCCTTATGGAAAGCCTTAAAATCAAACCAATAAGTTAAAAAATAGGGAATTAAAAAATGGGCCACAGGCCGAATTTGGTTTTGATATTTAAAGCAACACTAGGTAGTTTGGACTCATTACTACCCCCGGCTGGTTGAGAAGTGCAATTATCTGTTACTAGTGTCGTAAATACTGTCGCTGTATGAGCATCCCTGGGGAAAATAAATACACGTGAATTTGTTGACGGAGCCGGCGAATCACGAAGCCACGTTTGGAAACATCAAAAACATGAAACCTCAATCGAGTGCCAACAACAAGCTAGATTGCTAGAGATAGCAGTTGGTAGTTTGTTAGCATATAGGCTGCACAGCACATTAGCATGCTAGAATTATTCTCATACCGAGTTGGTTGTAGTGATTGCACCGACTAAGTTACTTCCAAAACACGACGCTTGGGCGTGAATGTGTTTAGTAACGTCTGAAAATATAACTACGTTTTCGGGAGTTACTAAATACAATCGCAAGTTGTGACGTTGTGTTTGGCGTAATACCTACAACCAACTCGGTATGACAACAGTAGCCTAAGTAGCATGCTAACGTTACCTCCCGATCACACTGTTCAACAATTACGTTGATTATCTGCATGAACTAAGGAATCTGCAACTTTTCAAGACGTTCATAGTGTTTTAGTAAGTTAGTCAGTAGTTAGCGACCCCCCTCAGGCTGCAGAGGCGTCACCGTTCATCCTATTAACTGTTCTACCACTTAACTGAGTTTAGAAACATTATTTTAAGGTCGAAAAACTACCTAGTGTTGCTTTAATTTCTGCAAATAATGTGCCCCAGAAGTTATTTATTATGGCTTTATTGACTTACACAATAGGTCTGGCTCATAAACTGCTCTTTTTACGGTGGTTTATGAACTTTGCTCACTTTGCAGACAACCATGCTGACCTTTTAGGCCCTTCTCCTGGTCTTCTGCTGGTCCTCTCAGGGGCAATCACATCTTACTTTTACCGCAAGTCATCCAGAGCCTCTTTCTCGCTGCAACTGCAGTGTCTAGAGGCTCGTTGGATAGAGCGGACAGGCCGGATGGCAGAGCAGCGGTAGGGCAGCCCACCTCTGCCGTCCAGCCTGTTCACTGTGGTGGCAGGGCAACTGGCTCATAATCCCCTGCATCAGCTCTGCCGCTGGCTGGTTGTTTTTACGAACACACCATGAGAAAAAACCCAAGCACAATTCAAACACCAGACAAACATTGAAAACAACAGTCAGGAAAGGATAATAATAATAACAGATATTCATGGCCCTGGTCACTAGCATAAGGACTGATGAATCAGGTAGGCAGATATTAAACAAGTTTATTACAGAAGGTTTAAAAACTTATGCTCACGTACTTTAACCTCCTCACTGTTGGCTGCCGAGTGTGTTCACAACACACCAGTACCCACTGCAATTAATTAATTATTAAGTCTTACACGCAAATCTATTCAAAACACTGCAAAAGGTTACACACGTGATTCACTGCAAACCATAAACATCACGACACACCTTTAGCCTGCCCTGACCAACTAACTGGGATCCAAACATTAAAATACTCTGAATAATGTTAAATAAACAAAACATAAACTAACTTTAAAATACCTGGCAAAGACTGCCAGCTGCCTTCCACCCAGCAGGGAAGCATGTCTGAAATACATGAAAACAACAAATGCCACACACATTAAAACCTGACAGCACACAACAATACACACATTAAACAGTCTTAAGCCAGTTGTTTCTGGCCTTGGTGTCTTCCCTGTGCGACAGCATGGAATAAGGTGTGCACCTGCACTGGCCTGAACCAAACGTCGCAACCTGTGTTACAGGTAGAACTATATCCTGTAGACCCCAGTAAGTGGTGCACCTCCCCTCTTCTCCCTCAGTGCCACCTGCCACATATCAACCCCTCAAAATGCATCAGTGCCTCAATGAAACACTGACTCAAGAAAAAAAATAAAGCAACTGAAGAAACTTTAACCCCTGAGAGTACTTAATTCATTATATTAATGCATCATACTTTGGTTCTACAGATCGTGGCAGATGGGAGTTAGACTCTTTCCCCATTTTTTCCATTATCCACCTGCTCTTCTACTTAATCCTGGCCTATATTTATCCTTAATCCAGCTGCGGGCACGCCTCTCAACTCATTGCGATGCACTTTCCATACTGGCCCATCCTGAACTGCAGGGGTGATGGAGTAGACGGCGCTGCGTTCTGGGGGGAACTGTACCACTCTGTAAGGGGTTGGGGCCCAAACATCCTGGGTCTTATTCTGGCCCTCCACTCCATGGTTCCAGCCATACACAATGTCTCCCTGATTTAAAGATGGATGCCTCACTTGATCCTCTTGCTTCTGGTCTCTGTAATTATATGCATAGGTTACCTGAGGAAGGTGTTGTGGCCAGTATCTCTTCTGGTCACGGGGCAGTGTGCTCAACAAATCATGTAGTGTACAATAAAATCACTCACACTAACCATTACCCTGAGGATGGTATGTGTAGTAGGATCTTATAGACCTTGCATAACTGAGTAACTCTCAAAATGTCTCCCCTGGGCCGAATGAATGTGGTCAGGAGGGGCAAACAAATGGAAGTAGTGCTTCACCAGGACATCTGCTACTGTACTGGCTCACTCATCTTTGGTGGGAATGGCCTGAGTATATTTGGAAAACACAGTTAATACAACCACATTTTCTCAGCCCCCCCATCAGCAGGTGTCTCTCGATGATCAGTGGTCTACTGAGGGCCATTTTAACGTCTTCAGATCCCACAGTAAATCCGCTGATTCAGTCCTTTGTCAGTAGATTTCTGTGTTCTCAGAGATGTTGAATCATCACAGTTTTGGTTTGCAACAGGGCAACTCTGCCAAAAGCCAAGTGAAAGGGAGAGATCTGACAAATCTGCAGCTTTTTATATGCGACCTATCATTCTGTTTCCATGACATTAAATGATGTGTGTGCGTGTGAATGAGTTTTTATTATTATTAAGAAAACATTCTCATTTTTAGCTTTAGTTTTTTAATTAAGATAATTAATTCAATATGATTATAATAATCCATTATTACAAAAGCTAAACCATTTGAATATATTCATGTGGATGGTAACAAATATTAAAATCTTAAATTAGTTGAAGAAGGCTTTAGTTACTATTTTAATTGACACCTGTGGAGGTCCTATTGAATATTTGTAAGTTCTGGGGATTTGACTTTAGATGCCACCCCTGAGAAATGTGAAGAATTTCCTTCCCTGTTCACTCCAGAGATCATCATATCAGATGCTGCATCTCTCCTTCAGACTCCTCAGTGATAGCGGAGCAGCCATGTTCAGTCTCCCTCTGGTCTGTTCACTTCATCCTGTTTCTTTAGTGAGACAGACAGACAGACAGACAGACAGACAGAAGAGGAGTGAGTGATGTCAGTGATGTCAGTGGGATGTGATGGGGACACTGAGCAGGAGGAGAGAGAGAGGATCACAGTCAGCAGGAGAGCACTGTGTCTCAGACTACAGGCTGGGGGAGAATCTAAACCGAGGGTAAAATGACATGCTGGTACAGTGTTGGACAGTGGGTGGCGACATGCACCTGAAAGTTGTTTGCGATCTGCCAGTAATTCGACAGAAGAAGAAGAAGCTTGTTGGTAAGTTTTCCCACAATGCAATGCGCATCTCTCATGGCTGCTTACTGATGCATCTTACAACACATGGGTGGAAGAAAACGTGTGACATGAGATTCTAATACACCGACTTGGTTTCTAACTGAAGCGATCGCTCGGCGGGTTGATCAGGAGCGTCCTGACCGACGGCAGCAGCTCATTCTGCGGGTTGACAGGCAGCACAGGCGGGATGCCGCTGGACGTTGAGATCTCCATCCTCCGAGGCTTTTTAACAGCAAGCGAGGCAACGGAATGGAAACAGAACAGTTTCAGTACCGCAGGTGGGACACTAGCATCCGTTTTTATCATTTCACAACATAGATATTAACACCATCAAGCAAGCTATGTTGTCTGCTGAGTGCCTTAGAGAATGATGGTTGTGCTGAGGGCCGGCGCCAGCAGTGTAGTGTAAATCTATTCATTTTAATGTGAGTCACACTCTTCTGACATAATGTCAGTGCCAACAAAAGGAGGAACATTAACTAGAATTCTACAGCAGATAAGTGACAACTATGGACACTTGGACAGCCTATTTAATTAAAAATGTAGTGCTTGTACCGGGAAGGAAGAGCAAAATGTTCCATAGATTCAATGTTGAACAGATACAAAGGCTTAATATTTCTTTAAGTTAAGTATACACGCCCTTTAGAATAAAACGATAGTGTAAGTGTGATTCTTCTGTGCAGCACCGTATAAAGAAGAGCTGTCTCATTAGTGATCAGTGGAACGAGGTCACTGTAACATCTTGGTGATAATCACTGTGGACAAACATCTCTATCTGCCTCATTTCCTGCACAGAGGGCAGAAGGAGTTAGAACATGTTGTCATTACAGACTCTTTAGCAGCACAATGACCCAGAAGAGACTGATTTGTGTCTCATGTCTATGTGAACATAGTTATTGCCCTGATGTGATCCTCCATGAATCTCTCACTAAGCTTGGTGCAGGCCACTTTGGTAGTAGTTGGTAAAAGACAGTGTGACTGCAGCAGGCAGGCTGGTTGTTTGTTCAAAGCTGCGGCTGTAACTGTTGTTTTAATGTGTTTCCTACCCTGAGTTTTTGTGTAACTGAAAATGTCTTTGCATTAGACTTTTAGCCAAATTACTTGTTTTGGACAACCAGGGCACCCAGTGGGCTCTGGCACAGGAGGACAGCTGAGAAGACGCACCCGGCTGCTTGTCCCGCTGATCTCCCTCCATCTTGTTGTCCAGCAGACTACCTGTTCCACAGAAATCTCACTCGGAGGAGAGAACTGTCACACGATTATTTCCTTACTGTATGTTCAGTGGTTGTCTGGTGTTAAGGGGTTGACGTTGTGTTTTTCTCACAGTTGGTTTGTCGAAACAAACATCCAGCAGTAGAGTTAAAACAGTGGACTGTGAGCCGAAGTTACCCTGCCGGTAAACACACCGCCACTATGGCTGTGGCCGCTGCAGTGTCTCTGGGCTCGTTAGATTGAGAGAGTAATGAATAATGATAGGGACTTTTTCTCTCTATGTCCCTATCATTATTTTAGCTTTCTTGTACTTCAGGTCACAACATAGCTCGTTCAAAATTCAATATACAGCATCTGTAACTACAAACAGAAATTTAAGCTGTATGTTGGGGATGTAACCATATACCGAATTTTGCCATAAAAAATGCTGCGATACTGTCGTGCAACTGTGACGATATTACCAACATATCATGTGGCTATTTTGCTTGTTAAATTCATGGATCTAACAAGGGAAATCAGTACGAACACACTCAGAGTAACACTCTGTCCTCTTCACTCATTCTCTGGAGCCGCTTTTCACTGCAAGAGTGACTCTAGGCTTGTTAGGTCTAGCAAGCAGACCGGGTGTCTGCAGGGCTTGTTGCCTTGCCGCTGCGCCGCCACCTGTCCTGTCAGCTCACAGCTCACAATCTGCTGCATCAGCTCCACCGCTGGCTGTTTGTGTACATAAAATATCCATGAAAAAACACAATGCCATTATCACCTGACAGCCACTGAACAATCAGTACAGTCAGAAATGATAATGTGTCAGTTACACTGACAGAGATATTGGTGGGCCTGATACTCCTGCTGTTCAACCAGAGGGTGGGAGGGATTGCTGTATTGTTTTGCAGTTGTACATAGTCTACTATAGGCTACTTGTTACACATGCGTAGGTCATGCCCAGATACTTTTATTTTACTAAAGAACGAAACAGAAGGACCTTTCTACCTGGAGTAAAAAGTAAAGTAAAAACAAACTGTATACAAATAATAAATGCTGTACACATCATATTTATTATCAAAGGACATTGTTCAAGTCATTTTTTCTTTTCTTTTTTTTAATATAGTGATAAATATTGTACTGTGGACCATATATATCGTACTGTGAGTTTTGGATGCGGTCACATTTCCAAAACAAGTACCTGAGTTTTGTCCTGTGTTTATCCAGAGGTGAGCTCTCTGTTGGAGTCCTTGATGGCGGGAAACTTTGAGGCGGTTCTGCAGAGCCACCTGGTGGTAGATCTGCTCACTGGAGATGGCAGCTGCAGTGAGGGGGAAGACATTGATGCCTACCTGGAAAGACGGGTCCTGCTGTACCTGACTTCTGGCGCCAACAATGACCAGACCAACAGGTAAAATGGCAAGGAAGGACACTAGATATCAAATCAACTAGAGTTTGGCCCTAAACTCACATTTAGCTATGTCTACTGGCATTAAGATTTAAGCTCAGAATATTAGTATTAATATGGTTTTAATAAAAGCTATTGTTAATCCCTCTTGCTGACCAGGCAAGAGTGGGTATGTTATCACAAAAAATTCAGGGGAAATAAATTGAAAAATTAACTGTAATTCAAGTAAAGCAAAATTGGAATGCATTTAGTGACTGAACTGTAAAATGTACAGAAACCACAAACTACTTTATAGTAAAACGTTTGTTATTACGCTACAGATAAAGACCAGACAATTGACAAACCACAAGAAACTAAACTACAATGACGAGACGATGAACAAAAAGGTGTGGGTTTTGGACTAGGTAGATGTAGATAGAAGTGGAGCTGTGTTCATGAACACAGAAACAACAACATGGAAATCTGCGTAGAAGAAGACCTAAAAGCATCATTCAATCAGAGTGTTAGCCTATGGAGAACATTTGAATTTACTCATGACACCAAAAAGGTAATCCTAGGTTGAGTCTAGTACTTTCTATTAGACGACACTTTCTTAAACCTGTAAACATTAACCATATTCAACCTGAGAAAGCATGTTGTACCTGACCAAGTCTGATGATGTCAGCATGTTGCTCCAGGTGTGGCAGGCCCTGCTGGACCTGCGTCTGTCACTATGATAAGGTTCAAATTTACAGAATGCATTGATACATTGGCATATTTGAATCAGTGGTACAGCAAAATGAAGCTGGAATTAAGGTTGAACTGTTTTGTTTCAAGACTTGTCTTTTCCTCTTTTCTTGGAGGATGAGAGAGGCTGCAGTGTGAGCTAGCATGCAGGGGATGGTCACACAAATTCCTTTTGCACAGGCCACAGCACCCTGGGGGCCCGAGGTCCTGCAGTCCTGTTCTTTTGTTAGAACAATTCACACTTCCCTGTGAACTGTTGTGTCAGAGGAGTCCAGAAAATGTGCCAGAAGAACCTGGATCCTGCTCCAACACTTGACCAAAAATTGCCTATTCAGAGTTTATCAGAGTCAGAGAAAATGCTTAAAAGAAGCTGGAGTTGTGCAGCGCCTATTGCAAAAGAGTTGTGTTCTTCTTATGATGGCAACCTCAATGAACCATGAATGGTCAGTTTGGCCTTGTGCACCAGTTTAAAACCCATTTTGTTTCAACTCTGGACGCCAACTATTTAGCATGGCTAAATGCTACAGAGGGAACACAATCACACCACAAATTGGTCTTTGTGCCCCAGTTTAAAACCCACTGTAACAATATGATTCGTGTCCTGGTTGTTTACTGTTATTTTAACCCGTCGATGTGGTTAAACAATCACTACTAAGACCTACATGCTAATAGCATAACAACATAGCAGCTTCTCCTTTCGGCAAACTGATCGGTGGGGGTTAAAGTTCACAACACCTCACACAAATGGGCCATGGAGTGACACTCCCACACTGCACCACCTACGGCTAATTACCGCAACGCCGGATTTGGTGTGGATCCGGCCTCAGCCTAATAGAAAGGCAGCAAAGCATGTTGCTGGTTAGTGCCCAATTTAAAAAAAAATACATAGATAAAATAAAATAACCCTCTAACTGCTCACAGATTGAAGTAGGAGGTGGTCCCTGTGCCTTTTTGGAAATTTGTGTGGGCATCTTTGTTTTAGAATCGAATGTTTTTCTGAATTCTTTATCAGCCTCTCTCTGGGGTGTCTCTGCCGCTAAGTCCAGTGTGTGTCGTCTCTCTTGCTGCAGGGAGCTTGTAGTATTGGCCCTCGCTGTCTCTTGCCTCCACATGTTTGCCCAGAGTAACTGGACTGGTCCTCCGGTCTCCATTCATGTCTCGGACCTGCTGCCCCCAGCCCTGCTCTCCTCTCAGGTATGATACCATCTCATCACTCTCTCCTGCCTGTGTTTTATGTATCATCATAGGTTAGTTAAACATTGGCATGGTCCATTGTAGCATAATTTCAGATTAATAAAACAATGACTTTGACTTTATTTCAGTTTGCTGAAAAGGAAGAAGCATTGTTGTTCAGGTCACTGCTGTATGCAGGCAGATCCATGGTTACAGTCTTATCCACCAGACTCTTTGAACTGCAGGTCCATGAGGAAGGTGTTTCAACAGGGTTCCCTGTGTATATTTGAGTGTGTGATGAGTACATGGTGTGAAAGAGAATTCACTTGCCAGACGGGTTGCTGGCCAATCAATCACAGAAATACCATGGTCAGCAAACCAGTTACTAGTCGTGCTGGAAAAGGAAATCGGCATCTCCATACAGTATGGACATGCTGATTTCCTTTGCGAGGAGGACTTGGCACCTGTCCCCACTGCCAAAACTACAAGTAACTGGTTTGCTGACCATGGTATTACTGTGCTTGACCGGCTAGCCAGCTAGCCATACCTGAACCCCACACAGAGAGACTATGGGGTATTGTCAAGAGGAAGCTCAGAGACACCAGACCCATCAACACAGATGAGCTGAGGGCTGCTATCAAAGCAACCTGGGCTTCCATAACACTCAGCAGTGCCACAGACTGATGGCCTCAGTGCCACGCTGCATTTATGCAGTAATTCATTCTAATATTTTGAGGTACTGGAGTTTTGATTTTGATGAGCTGTAAGCTGTAATAGTCAAAATTTAAACAAAAAAAAGGCTTGAAATATTTCACTTTACGTAAATAAATCTAGAATATATGAAAGTTTCACCTTTTTGAATTAAATTATAGAAAAAAAAGGGCTTGTCCATGATACTTGGACATGAACATGTTCTTTACAAGTAGACGTAAGTGTAGTGGTTTTGACCACAACTCTATGTATATATAGACACTGTGTATGCACGTGTGTGTGTGTATGTATGATATTTTTTTTATGACTCGAGGTCTTACACTGTAACACCTAAGGTATGTTCAAGGTTAAGTCAGCGCCACTGAAACCTTTTCATTTCAGTTGCAATGACTTAACTAAAATGTGCATATCTTTCGCTTGCAGCAGCAGACCCTGGTTGAGGCTTTACACTCCAGCCTGCTCCTGGATGGTGAGTCAGTGTACAGCCTGGTTGCCAACCCCTTCCTCCTCCTCCTGGCCAGGGTTATTCTTACCAAGTGCTCCTTCGAGATGGAAAGCCTCCAGGTAAGACTTTCTGCTTTTTTTAAAGTTTTCTCGGCTTCATTCATTTTGATTTCTTTTATAAACTGTAAAGTTTTGTAATTTATTCTTACATTCTGTGTTTGTTTCTTCTGTTTTTTTGTTTTGTATTTTCAGCTGCTGCCCTGGTGGATCCTGCGCTACATTAACCTGCACCAGCAAATCCTGGAGGCCTGTTCTCAGCAGCTCCTAGACCTGGCCCACAGCAGCATGGACAAAGGTTTGTGAGCACTATAATGTTGATGTCCTTGTACACATACATTTGTGTTTGTGTATATTTGGTGTGGGTTTGTTTTTTCATGGTGAGTGTCAGGTCCAAAAGCCTCATTATTGTATAATTAATGTTAATAATTGCTAGGCAAGAAATTACTTTATGCACAAATGTTTTTTTCTGTGTTGCACTTTCAGCATTGAAATTCAACAAACTGTTGTCAACACAAAATACACAGAATCTGCTTGGGTTTATTAGAGGTGTGAATCTTCACTGGCCTCACAATTCAATTTGACTGCATTTCTGTCATAAACGATTTGAACGCAAAACGATTCTCGGTGCGTCTTGATGCATCTCAATGTATGGCATCCTCAGTGATCTATATATGCTGCACATGCATCATTTAATTTCCCCTTGTATTTAGAAAGTCAGACTAAAACAGTCTACAATATTAATGCTGCATGTTTCAACACCAGTATCTGTGTGACCCACCTCAGTACAGACACATTACAAAAACAAAATGTAAATATGTCATATATCTCTGGTCAACTCTGCTCCACTGCTCTTTTCTAATCACACATAGAGCTGATCTCTATAATAACCTAACGAATTTCGTACGTGTAGCCTTTTTATGTGTTCCTGAATAAGCAGGATGTTGCTTCTTCTGCCACAATGAAGTTAAAAGGACTGTAGAGATGTGAATTTGATTCATACCAACCTTAAACAAACTTCTCCTACAGGGTTAATCAAATCCATCTTAAACCTGGTCAGTACAATATGAAGACGTTCTTGCGCTGTGGCAGTGATGTTAATTTTCATATTTTGCCATGAAACAAGAATTTTTTACTCAAGTATGAATTGTCCACTGTGCCCCAAACTTCCCGTTTGATAAGACTCCTGGCCTCCAAATAGTAATAATTCAAAGTCAAATAGTTCAACTTAGATTTTATGCTTTCTGTATATACAAACATGTTGAGGAAAACCTTGAAAATTAGTTTGATCGGTTTAAACTTAAGCCAAACCACCTGACGCTGTAGTGGCAAATATGAAACTGGGTCATGATCATGCATGTGATTAGATTTTGGAATATCCCTTGCAGTCCCAACTGTGCTCTAATTGAGCTTGAGGCTGATAAAAGACCAATGTTTGATGCACCATTTAAATGAGCAACAGGTGCTGCCACAGCTCACCCAAGGCCACAGAAGAGGCCTGAGTAAGACGTGTAGGTCCTTAAGAGCACATCCAAGAATGAGAATAATACAGTAAGTGACAAACCCATGATTATAATAAAGGTAAAAGGATGGTCCATAGGGGCGTGGGGACCCTGGACCACGGGTATAAAATGGGGAGAATCGGGGAGATATCTCAGTTGCCCCGGGGTAGCTCACGTATGTATGTTTTCTGTTTTGGAAATAAACACCTTTTGGACTGAGGACCTGCTGCTATGTCTTTGATTTTTTGGACTTCAACCTTGAGCGGATTTTCAGAGTCAGATAGTGCATTAATTGGAAAGATAAGAAAAGTAGTTTCCCCAGTCTGCCCCTTGTTCCCAATTTACCCCTGGAAGAGAATATCTCCCTAAAACGTAGTATCCATACATTTAAACAATTTTGAATTGAAAAATTCAATGTTTTACTTTCTGCTTCTCCTCCTGTGGTGCGACCAAGAATAGAGCAAGTTTTTTACATGGCAAAAAAAAAGTCATATTATTCCCTGATTTGCCATATGACCACACTGTGTGTATAATAATCCTATGTATTGAGGCCCAGAAGCTGTGGGTTTCACCTGTTGCTTCTGTATGGAAACTAAGCACAGGACCCCAACAGTGTGACTTGACACACACTGTTTAAGTCCTTAATGCTCACAAAAAATAAAGGTAGAGGATTCATGAAAGATTTATTTATGTCTTTACTTTGCAAAGATGGAAGTAGAGAATTACCAATGAAGGAACTTTGAATTAGGCCCATTATACCAGTTGGAATATATTGTGGCACACTATGGAATACATTTGGGAGCATGCTTGTGTATCAAGTCCTGTCAGACACACACAGGTATTTGTGGCCCTTTCAGAAACAGACAGTTAAAATCATATTACATACACAACAATTAATAGAGCTGTAGAGCAGGTTTATTATGGCTGTGTTTCATGTTGATAATAATGAAAAACCTAAGCATAGTTAACTGGGTTAATAAGCTTGCTGATCATCCACATGTATTTCTTTGTTTTCTTATCTCTTTCAAACAAAAACAACAAAACAAACGTCCAGCTACTAGATGTGGGGAGTGATGTAAATAAGAGTCCTTTTCTTTTCTCTTTCACAGTGCTGAAATGCCAGTCTCTGTTTTTGGAGCAGAGAAACCTGGCGATACAGTTGCACCTGGAGTGTGTCTACACTAATCTGACGTACTATGAGTACCAGCCAGCCAAGGAACATATTCAGAGGGCCCAGGAGCTCTCAGGGCTGACTATCAATGTGACGGGTATGTAAAGTACAGCAGCATGTTTTTGTAGAGAATTAATGGTTAACACTTCAGTTGATAAGTTGTGCATAAGACTGACATGGTACCCTCATAACCATGATGTGACACCCGCCAACAACATAAAGGAGTCTTATGAATGGATTGGTAGTAACAAACACGGTGGCCACGACAGTAGGACCAAACACTGCCTCCGACAGAGGCCAGCTTGACAACAAGGATTAAAAGTATGATGGTAGTTTTTTTGCCTGGTTTGTCTCCTGACACCCCAGAGATCTGTCTAATAGAAGCACTAGCTCCAAGAACGACAGAGCTAACTAACTAAAAACAGTTGGCTATAGTTAGCAGCAGTTAACAGCTAGTTAAAGTAAAACTCCCTTAATCACCTTGGTAGTTATTCCTTGCCCTAAGTGGAGTGGTGAAGAAGAAGGAGAAAGTGCTTTAAAACAATGTCATTTTTGATGACTTTGAGGCTGCAAATCCTCATAATCATTAAAACCAACAATTGATAACAAAGTTGTGTTAAACTGTGTTTAATTAGTGTTAAAAACTGTTGTGTTCCCCTTTCCTACTGGAAAACAGGCTATGAAGAGGATTTATTTTGTTTATCTGTTTATTTTCATATTTATTAGCCATTAACTATATTCCTTGTGATGCGGACTGTATCACACAGACATCAGGGTGCTATAGACCCAAAGCGTGAGGGGGAGAGAGAGACGTGTACATGCATTCAGTTTCCAAAGTATGGAACATAAACTAAAAATGCATGCCTCATCCACACAAGATAAGATGATGTAGTGGTTAGAATATCAAATCTTATTCCAATAAACTTAAATAAACTTGACTTAACAGTCAAAAACTTTGATAAAGAATCCTTCATGTTCATGACAGGTGTCATGTGAGTCTTATGTACACCCTTCCAATCAAGGGTTAGCATATAATTTAGTGCCTTGTTGAAAATGCAGACAGACATAAAATGTGGCTGTCATATCTGATAGTGCTTTTCATAAGCCCATATTGATCGAGCCTTGGTGATACGTCGATTGAACATAACTGATGGTATCTCGTCAATCAAGGTGCTCTTGGCAAACGGACCCGTTTCCAGCACAAGTACTTGGCTCAGCTCATTCTCGAGGTCAAGAAAAAGCAGGACCAGCCTGGTCAGACAGATGATCAGGCCAGTCTCACCCCCACACCTCTGGCCAGCCTGCCCAAGGTATGAGCTTCTGTTCTTTCTTGTTGTTGTTGTTGTTGTTGTTGTTCTTTTTTTTCTTTTTCTTTTTAAATCGCGTTAAATCTTTTATGGTTCAGTTGACTGAACTGTTTGGGGGAGGGAGAGAGAGGGAGAAAGAGAGGGGGAGGTTGGGGGGGCAGCTGTGGAAAGACTATAGTCTAAAAATAATAATAATAATATAAAAAAAAATTGTGATGATGGTAATGATGGTAGGAGTGAAGCAGGACCACAGCCACAAGCCAAGTTACTAACATGCACTATTGAAACATGAATGTGTACAGATAGAGAGGAAGAGAGAGGAGCTCAGTGCATCGTGGGAAATCCCCTGGCAGTCTAAACCTATGGCAGTATATCTAATAGCCTGTGCAGGCCCTGGCTATGAGCTGTATCAAAAAGTTTTTAAGTCTACTTTTAAACGTAGAGAGGGTGTCTGCCTCCCGAACAGACACTGGAAGATGGTCCCACAGGAGAGGAGCTTGATGGCTAAAGGCTCTGCCTCCCATTCTACTTTTGGAGACCCTAGGAACCACAAGTAACCCTGCATCCTGAGAGTGCAGCGTTCAAGTGGGGTAATTAGTTAACTATTAGGTATTTTTGATATGCCAGTTCCTGGTCGTTAAGGGCTTTGTATGTGAGGAGGAGGATTTTAAATTCTATCCTGGGTTTTACAGAAACCAGTGCAGAGAGGCTAAAACAGGAGTAACATGATCTCTAATGTTAGTTCGTGCAGGTGCACAGTGCAGCAGCATTCTGGATCAGCTGGAGAGGCTTTAAAGACTTGTTGGGGCAGCCTGATAAAAGTCAGTTACATAATCCAGCCTGGAGGTAACCAAAGCGTGGACTAATTTCTCTGCGTCTTTATGAGACAGGATGTTTCGGATTTTTGCAATGTTCCAAAGGTGGATGAAGTCAGTCCTTGAAATGTGTTTTATGTGGGACTTAAAGGACAAATCCTGATCAAAGATAACTTGCAGGTTCTTTACTGTGGTGCTGGAGGCCGGAGTAATGCTGTCCAGAGTAGAGGTTGACCAATTAATCGGTGCCAATAGGACCTTTTACAAACTGTTGTTATCGGCTGAATGTGGCTCGATAGTTGCCGATGGCTGCGCAGCTTCCACCGACCACGCGGGGAGTGCATATCCATTTTGCCTAGAGGATACGCTGAGTCAGTCATCATCATTTGAGGGCCACTTCTGCTGAAAATATCTAAATCCTCTTAATGTCCCTCTCCCTCTTAATCTCAAGTCAACAAATTGACACAGACGGGTAACTGCTGTACGTTAACGTTAGATGTACAGCAGCCTTACCTGCGTTACATACTTTAATGAATGTCACCTTTTTCAGTGTAGACGAAGAGACTAACGTTACATCAGAGATATTTTTTTCATAAAGTAATTCTCCACCTTCCATGCATTACTCTGGTGATAGAGTTTGAAAAAATGGGCTTACGTTAAATCTTTGTGGTCCCAGGGTGACGTTAAACGTTGGAACAGCTGATTTTACCTGAGGCTGACAAGTGTGGCATAGCCAGACCTCTCTCATCTGACCCGTTTTCAGTTTATCTCGTCTTGGATATGTAATGCAACACCATCACCTTGTCCATGATAGGGACAGGGCACTGAAGACAGCCAGGCAGGCAGGAACAGAAACCATTCTGTTAATGTTATGTTACGTTACTGTACTTAGCAATGTGACGTTCTCTCTTTCAAATAATCCAGTAACGTAACTGTCCATCCATTCATGGAAATGAAATCGCACACTTTAGGATCCTCCTTTCCCTGGGAATATGCACAAACATTAGTGGCATTTAACAATGTTATGGGATGTGCAACAGAAGTAATCCTGGCCAGTTCAGCCACAGAACAGCGCGTCGTCCATTGTAAACAGAACAGATTCCAACGATGTAATCCACTAAATCACACGATTCCAGATCTTGTGTCTTGATGTCAAACAGACAGCTACTGCCAGCTTTTCAACTCAAATTAAAGTTAAAAATTCAAGATAAATTAATCGGCAATCTGCTTTTGTTACTGCTTTTGCTTTTGTAAACTAAGAAGTTTAGGGCCCAGCACCATAACTTCTGTTTTGTCTGAGTTCAGTAGCAGGAAATTGCAGGTCATCCAGGTTTTTATGTCCGTAGGACAAGGTAGGTAGGTTGGCTAATTTGATAGTCATTATATGCATAACACTGACCAAAGTTAAACAGTCCTGTGCTTAGCCATGCCATGCTATGCTGAATGCTAATCGGGTCCATTTCAACATTACCAGTCTTTGAAGAGAAAGACGCTGAGTATTCCTTAGCTGATGAGCCAGGCTGGGAAAGTGTGTGATCCCAATGCTGCACAGTCCTTGTTGTGCAGTGTCTGATGAGAAGTTGGAGGAAACCCGTCACTCCTGTTGTTCTTTGCTAGTAGCTCTGTACTAACTTCCTTCGTGTTCCTCTTGCTTGCAGAGTTAGCTGGCAGGCTTGGTGTCCCGTCCGCTGGTGCTAACTTAACTTTGGTATTAGCAGGACCTTGCATGAGGGTTTCAGTATTGTATGTCTTACAGTTGTAGTTTTCCTTTTTAAAGGTTTTGGCTGCAAAGAATTTTTCAAAAAAGTATAATACTGAATCCATAAAAATATGCAGTCTTACTTGGCAGCTCTAAGTAGTATCATATGCCATGGTTTATGGTTGCAGTATGTCTGAAAAATTCTGATGCCATGTTTTATTCCATGCAGGACTGCAGTTTGGGTGATGACACTGTGCTGGATAAGATCAATTTAGCGGAGCCAGATCAATATGAGCTGCCTGACCTCAGTGCCGAGGAGCAGGCCGTCATCCTGGGCATCTGGTGAGTCTTCTTCCTCAGAGTTCATTTCTGTTTCAGTAGGATCTGGGACCCTTAATCCAAAGTCAGAGTTAATGGCTCATTGATTAGAAATGTTCAGCCCCAAAGAGGGGGAAGGCAGGAAACACACCTCCAATTCTTTTTATGCTCTGCCCCAGGCGGAAGCTATCTGGCGGAATTCACAGATACATGCCAAACTGGGTAAGGAGGGATTAAGCCTTTTATATTATTATATATTTGCAGATGACATACTACTATTTATACAAAACTCTGGTTTTTTTTTAAGTCCCTGCACTTTTTTGTTGTCTGCATACGTACTGTATTGCCCATTCTAAGGGTACAACGCTAAATAAAAGTAGATCAAGGCATCGATCGTATCTAGAACCTGGCTGGGTCAACTAAATGATATACAGTCATTTCAGCGTTCTCGGTAGGGGTTTAGATATCTTGAAATCTCATTTACACCCAGCTCTACACAGCTTTTTAAATCAAATTGTAATAAGATGGTCAACAACAAATCAAAGAAGGCTTAACAAGATGGGATGTCCCTCCCATTTGTCTATGTGGTAGAGTGGAAACCCAGCCGTCTCCTATATAGCCACCTAATTGTGCTGTAGTTTTTTCATTAAGATCCATGAGAGCAGCTACTACTACTACTACTGAACAAACGAATAGGGAATAAATACAGTATGAAAAATTATGACTGTACAATAAATAGGCCTACACACACAACAATTACAGATACAAATAAATAATGAATAGATGTGGTCATCAACTAGATTAATACAGCCATGGATGAATATTAATAAATGCAATAAATAAAGCAAAGAATGGTTTAATACATTTGTGAATGAAGCGACTATGAAATCTTCCACTGACAAAGGTGAAAAGAGAGAGAGAGAGAAATATTTGAAGCAATTAGATATAACTATGTTGATGGAATATTGTATGTGTGGTTGTGGCCCTAACACTTCTTAATTGCTATCAATAATCTAGAGAAGAGTTCACTAATTGCAGGACCACAAGTCTGGACCCACTCCATCCTAGCCGGAACCAGACCTTTAACTGATAAATTATTGAGAATTATTCCATTTTGACAGTGTTTCTATTTTAACTGGTGCAGTTTTTTTACGCCACTGGGTTAGCAGCCAAGGGAGAGCTCACACACCACTTGCATTATAAGTCATTTCACATAATGCTACTTAGCCAATCAAATCTGTGCATTCGGACAAGCGGGGCGACTGTGACTTGAGTGCGAGTGAGATACACAGACTAGAGATAACTGTCTGATAAATGAGTTCTCTAAAAAGAGGAAAGTGAACTACAAAAACAGAGCTTTAATCAAAAACAGACAGACTCTTGCATGTTCATTCTTCCCACGAGCAGTTCAATAGCAGTATATAATAATAAATATGATCATTATTTTAGAAAATAGAAAAATAACTCCGACAATTGTTTCCTTGTCTGTGTCTTTGTTTGATAAAGAAAAAACAGACAAAATTCTCACTCGATAAACTTTGATACCCTGATCTAACACCACCAGTTTGAATTGGTTGAATCCACTGATTTTTGAATAAATACCTGCTAAAACATTTCCAACTACAGTAAGAACTGTAGTTTGTGTTTAGTGGCAATAAGCAAAAGTTGGCAATACACTAAACTAATGCTGAACATGGTAAACATTATGCCTGCTAAACACGAACAGCCTTACAACCTTACAGAGCCGCTAGTTTAGCTTTAGACTGTTTCATAATGTATATATTGTTTACCACAAATGTTGTCTTGCAGTGTTGACTTCCAGAGGAATAACCCTATCCACAAACTGACGGAAGAGGAACTCCTGGCATTCACATCTGTAAGTCAGCGTTTATAGTTATTCATTAATATTGCAGTTACAAATGCTCAGGTTGTTTTCTTTATTATACCCAGCATTCATATATTTAGTTGTCTGAATATATGTCTATTGTTGTGTTGTGTCTATTGGTGTGTATGTAGGTGACCTGTGTGTCTTATTTCACTACAATTAATGAAGCATTCATGTGGGATTTTCTAAATGTGTTGCCTCGGACTCATGGTCATAATTGGGGAATTTAGGGTGGCCGCATTGAGTGATAGCTAGCCATGAACAAAGCCCAAAGCCCCTCTTGTTTTCGGCAGTGTTTGTGGTGTTGGTGCTTTCTGGATAAATGTAATGCAGTTATAGGACAAATAATATGGCCGTACAGTTGATTGTACTAAAAGACAGGAGCTGAGAGACAGACGCTGGTGTTTGTATTAACACAACATTGTTAGTGTTAAGCGGCAGACAGCTGCTGGAGCTGGCGAGCTCTGGAGAAGACAGCCGTGGACAGAACCCTGAGCTTCTGGAGGAAACTTTTGTGATCAAAAAGTGGATATATCTTCATTCTTGCTTCTTCACCTCTGCAGCGGTCAGTGTGGAGCTGTCACTGTAATTAACTGTAATTCTGTATTTGACTGTAGAATGGAGGAAAAATGTACTTTACTTTATGAATGTACAGTGGTGGATTTAATAGTGTATTAACCACCAGCAAAGTTTGACTGCAGGGATGATTTGTGTTTATTCGCCTCACTCATGCAATATTTTTTCACAGACATTACTTAAGCCATGAGCTTACATTAGCCAACAGAAGAATAAGAATAAGAATCTTTATTTGATCACATATCATACCATGTGCAATATAATGAAACAGGTATTCTGCATTTAACCCATCCCGAGGAAACAGTGGCCGTGGGTTAACCCTCGTACAGGGGGACCAAAACTAGATCTTAGCAATTGCCTTTGGTCAAGGGCACTGACTGGAGAATCAGCAGGTGTGTGCATGTTTTTGTGGTGGGGGTGCTTGTTTGTTTCGTTAAACAAGAGTGAAGATAAGTCCACTGTTTAATCCCAAAAGTTAAAAAGTAATCTCCAACTCTCCTAGTGTCAATTAACAGCTCCAGATTAAAGCAGAATCAGATGTGACTGAGTCCTCGAGCCACCTCTGAGCAGCTGAGCAGCTGAGCAGCAGCTCCTTCAACAAAACACTGTGCAGATGTCTTATGTTTTGTTTTGATAGGGAGACCTCTAACGGCGGAAATTACATATTGTAAGTTTAAGGTTTACGGTGGCAAACTAGACATTCCTTAACTCGGCAACAGTGAGCCAACTTGCTTCTCGAAATTGTCCTGGTGGAGTGGTCTGTGCTCCGGATGCACAGGGCCATCCTTAAAACTCTCCATGTGTGGGATGTGGCTCATTATGTAGTTTAAGATGAGGTGCAGTGTGATAGACTTAAATCTTCTGTGTAAGTTGTTTTCAGAGGGAGAGATCCGGGGTGTGGGGAATGCATGGGGTGGGTGTGAGATACAGGGCTTTTACAATTAGAAGTTCTGGACCACTGTACAAGCTTACTTTGTATGTTTGTTTGATCCATAGGGGGGTGAGGATGAAAAAGGGAGAAACGGAATGTTTTTTTCCTACTTTTTTCAATAAAATTATAAGTCCAACGTACCTGTCTAATCAAAAAGTTGGATTGCAGCTATCATCCATCTATCCAGCAGTGAGCTGAGTTTTGAACAATGAGCTGGAAAGTCATTATGTTATATTTTTACTGAACTGAATGGGAAAGCTGCATGCAGCTGCTGGCTTTGTGAGCAGGCATCTTCCCAGCCTACATGTAGATCCAGGAATCTGCAGGCTGGTTAGATGGTTGTCACATGTCTGGTTGTCTTCATCGATCTGTGACTTCTGTCGCCTTCCTGGAGGACCATCTGGAGGTAGTGCTAATGCGTGTGCCCACATATAGCGGCAGCACATAGATAGAGAATAAACGCTTGTATTGTATTGTAAAGCCTAGTTACGAATAAAAGTAATGGTCAGCTATGGGCTGGGAGCAACAGCATTTCATTTTTTTATGTATGCAAGTACAGAAAGAAATGACAATTAAGTGAATCTTGAAGCAAATTCAAGTTGGTTGCTAATATTAACCAAAATGCTGTTTATCTACTAATTATTTCCTTTTGGTTTTGCAAATGCTTCAAGTAAGTTGAAGTTAATATTTTCAGCATAAATATAATATTAAAAGCAAACAAGTAAAGTGAGGAATTATGCTATTTGATGATCTGAATATGCTCCATAACGTACAAGTAGATCAGAAATGTACTTAGGCCAAAGACCATTTAGTGCTTTATAGGCAAGTGATAAGGTCTTAAAATCTATCCTTGAACACACAGGAAGCCAGTGCAGTGATTTAAAGACTGGTGTAATGTGCTTCACCTTGTTAGTGTTGGTGAGGACGCGGCAGGAGCATTCTGGACAAGCTGCAGCTGTCTTATGGATTTTTTACTCAGACCTGTAAACACACCATTACAAAAGTTTAGCCAAATAAATGCATGAACATGTTTTTCTGTGTCTTGTTTGGACAGTAATCCTTTTTCAGAAATTCTTACTTATGTTGAAGCTGATAGTAGGCTGATTTTGTAATTGACTTCATATGGTCTGAGTCCATAACTACACAAAAGTTTCTAGCTTGATTTGTAGATTTTACTGCCATGGATTCAACGGGAGAAATTACTTTTAATCTTTCTAGTTTGTGGTTGTAGAAAATTCTGGCTCATCCACTCACTGTTATGTAGAGTTGTATATCATCCGCGTGTGGTAGGAGATGTTATAACATCCCATAATCAGAGTAAAGGAGAGGCCAGAGAATAGACCCTTGAGGAACGCCACGTGTGATCTTTGTTTGTCTAGATTGATGGTTAGCAGTTGACACAATGAAGTCCTTACTATGATTTGAACCAATTCAGTACAGTGCCAGAAAGTCCCCCCCACCTTTCTAGTCTGTCGATGAGTATGTTATAGTCAACTGTGTCGAACGCAGCAGGGAGATCCAGTAATACCAAAACTGACATTTTTGATGAATCACTGCTCAGCCATTTTTCCTGATATGGAGTTACAGACTGGTTTATCTTAAGTATTCTATCTGTGAAAAAAGAAGCACATTGACTTGTCTGTTGTGATGCAGACTTGTTTGTCTTCACTCAGTCCCCAGGATGCAAGTGCTTCTGTCAGTCCTAAAGCGATGACTTCGCCTGTATGGTCTTCAGAAAAGTAGGCGGTTTGGAAACATTTGCTTTTCAAATTCTAATCTTGATCAATGAAGTGGGCAGTGAGGCTCATATATGGTTCACATGTGCGACTTGACCACATATCCTTTTCACCTGTCTCTCTACACACCATGTATACCTGGAGAAGTGCCGTCTGAAAGAAATGTTTACAGCCAGGGAGTTGGTGACGAGGGTCAATTATTTTAATCAGCCGCTGAAATCCTACATTTTCAGCCGTGCTTACAGGCATCATGTCTTTTGCAATAAAGCAGGCTATTGCATTTGTGATATCACTGTGTCTCCATTTTTTTGTCATAAGGCATGGCGCTGGAGTAAGAATACTATATGGTCTGTTGTTGTTGCGCAGGTATCTGGTTGTTTTAGGGGGACCACCAGCACTTTTTTGGGTTTGGGACTGTAAAGTCTTGCATTGTGCGTGCTCTAGAGGATGGCACTGCTTTAGATGGTAAAAAGGTTCTTGGTATTACCTGACTTTGTGAAAACATGCTTTCGACACAATTTGCAGTGCACGCTGCTCTGCTTCTTGTCGGACTTTAAATGGCAAAAATATCTCCACACTACCAAAATCCTCGGACCCGTCTTTTCCACAATAACCTCATCTTTTGAGCTTTGGGCTATGTCCGCTGGGTCGTCTTCTTCCGTAACGCTGTCTCTCAAGTTCACATTTTCTGTCATTTTCTATTTTATCTTGCTCCCACTCCTGACGTACTGATGTTTACAAACGTTGACGTGTGCTGCTGCCGGCCGCTTCCCATATGCTCTGTGCTGTGTGCGTCAACTGAACTTGTAACTCTATTCCAGCCACATGATTGGTTAGGCACGGTGCTATTCTCATTATCATTGGCTGTTCATGTTGTCTGTCAAAACATGGATAGAATGAGTTCCATCAATGTTATCCACCATGTCTTATGTTTCTATGGAGGAAAAGTTATTTTGTGATAATTATCTTCATCCTTTTATCGACCAGCCCTACCCACAAACTTTTCCATCATTTAATATTTGCTCCCAGCGCAACTACCAAACCACGTACACTGCTCATAAAACACAAAAGAGATGAACGAACTAATTTACAACTAATAACCGGTCCTTACATAACATGGTCCTTGTACAACAGAGGTTTCACCAAAATATTTTGCTAGCTATGACAACGTCAACATCAACGTAGCTTATGCCATTCCATACCATAACCCGACCTCCACCATGGGTCACTGCAGTCAGGTCAAGACCCTGCTGAGGACATCCAGCACACAGATGAGCTTCCCTGAGACTCTTTCTGACAGTTTGTTCAGAAATTCCCTGGTTTTGAAGACCAACTGCTGCATCAGCTGTCCAAGTGGCTGGTCTCAGACCGTCTTGCAGGTAAGAAGGTCAGATGTGGAGGTCTTGGGCTGGCGTGGCTACGCATGTCTGTGATTGTGATGCCGGTAAGATGTACAGCAAAATTCTCGGAAAGGATATGGTAGCGAAATAGACATTCAGTTTGAGGGCAACAGCTTTGGTGGACATTCCTGAATTCAGCCAATTGCATGCTCCACTGAAACTGGCCACATCTGTGAGATAGTCTTATGTGATAAAACCTCACATTTTAAAGTGGCCCTTTGTCGTGACCAGCCCTAAGCACACCTGTTTTTAAGCAGCATCTTGGTATGACATGCCTGCCTGGTGGATGGATTATCTTGTGCATACTTTTGTTGAGTGTACAAAGAAAAGGACAGCGTTCGTGTAAGGCTTTGTATGAAGGTACCTCTGAAAATTTGGAGAGCCATCATGCAGCCCTAACACTTTGACCTACCCCTCTATCCCTACACCTAGGCGTGAATGTTGAATGAGGGGTATGGCTAAGTGGTAGGGGCAAGGGGTGTAATGGGATTGAGCCTTTGTTACTGTGGATGTGGGCGGGCAAAAATGTGGAAGAAAAATCTCTAGTTTATACAACAGCCCTAAAATCCACCAGACAATGTGTTTTGTGTCGTCTGAAGGGTTTGGGGAAAGAGTGGGGGGCTCTGGGTTCAGGCAAGATTCAGAGATTCATTTTTAATTATGCAACAGAGCTCCGTTTAATTTAAAAACTGGATTTACTCATTTAGAATCTTGTTTTTCTAAACTCTCACATTAAAATTAATTGACCTTTTGCAGGTGCAAACCAGTCGGCACATATCAAGGGGATTTTAAATGAAGCGCACTCACTTCTGGAATAAAACCCGGAAGTTCCGGTTTCACTTCGGCTCTCTGCAGTATTTCGATCAGTGTTAAGCTACTGTCTGTCTCAGCACTTCTTGCAAAGATATTTCATATTAAGTCTTCCAGCAGCTCAAAATACATTATTCCCCTCTTTCCTTATAATGTGAAACATCTGCAGGAAGTGGTTTATTTAATTTACAGCAGCTTAACACTGTTGAAAGTAAAACCTATGTAATAATTGTATGTAGTAACATGTTGTACTGGTGAACTGCACAGTATACGTAATTTATTATTTGAACCATTATATTTCAGTCTGTCTGTAGATTTGTCTGATTTACATCTTTGAAGGTTTAGGCCTGACCAAAGCAGATCATTGCTAACAAGAATGGCACTCAGTAGAGTGCATACCTCTGCCAAGGCCCAACAGTCTCCTTTAATTCCATCAAGCCTAATCCAGTATCAAAGTCGATAGCCCTGTATTACTCTAGATTTTAAACAATCCATAACCTTAATTGAAGTTGCCAGATCTGTCAGCCAGCTATTAGGACAACAAAACAATGCAGATGGAATCATAATATCCTTTGTGTTGTTAAAGAGTAATATATCTTTTATGGGGATCCACATGGAATTGTACTTACTAATACAGAACATCCACCTAGATATGCTTGAGAAATTAATGAAAATATCAAACGCCCTATTTGTCAATGATAAAGAAAGTGAGAATACATTCCTGGATCTGTCCCTTTGTTTGGATCCACACCAAAAGTTAATGGAGTCTGTTCTGGGCTGAGAGCCATCCTCCATCCAAGTTTCAAACAAGTTTGACAAACCAACCAGCCAACAAACAAACGGACATGGGTCAAAAAAGATTATCTTCTCGTTTGTCTCTCCCGTGTCTTTCTGCAGTGTATTCTGTCTCAGCCTAAGTTCTGGGGTGTACAAGTCACAGCACTTTGCCTCAGGACCAAACTGGAAAGAGGCAGCTCACGATGTATTGAGAGAGCCATGACGCAAACTCAGGTAAGGAGTTATTCTGAGTAAACTGTATGTATGTGTTATTTAACAGATAGACACGGTCAAAAGATTGTTCTGCAGCCCGCAGTTCATTTTGTGTACTCCTGAGAAAAAAACAGCTGCATCTCCTATTTTTCCTTTTCCAGGTGATAGTTGACCACTTTGAAGACAAAAACTGCCCCGTGACCGAACGACTCAAACTCTTCTACTGCTGCCAAGCGCCGCCCAGATGGGCTGTCCAGGTAACAAGGTCTTTATTTTCAAGAACATGTGTTGTTTTAAACATTTCCATGCACACAGTAATTTCACTGTATCAAATACTGTGGCACATTCACATACTGTTTGTTTTGTACATTTCAGATCTGTAACTACACATAACTTAAAGTATATTTTACATTTCTGCTGACCATTTTCTTTAAATTACTATAGCATGCTTTACATTTTACACTTGATTCCTACCGTTTAGGCTTGGTTTATATTTTTTTCACAGTGTTATAAAAATCAACTTTCTAAACATCCAGCACTTCATCACAATAAAGACTTTAAGAGATTATTTAAAGACACTTCAGTGATATGACTCCAGAGTTGTTGGCCATTTGGTCCAGACCGAAATATCTAAAAAAATAATGGATGGATTGCCATGAAAGTTTGTATAAACGCTCATGGTCCCCAGAGAATGAATTGAAGTGTCTGTTCTTGCTCTTTCATCTTCTACAGAAACAGCTGGCCAGCCTGCTGATAGACCTCGGCTGCATCAGTTCAGCTTTGCTCATTTATGAAATGCTTGAGCTCTGGGAGGATGCTGTTATCTGCTATGAGAGGCTTGGTCAACACGGCAAGGTACACAAACAAACACACACAAAAAACAAACCAATACAGCAGGAGGGTACTACATACTGAAACACACATCATCGGTCAGAAAATGATTAGTATTTTACTATTAATATTTTAATGTTTGAACTCAATTTCAAAGATTATGTGGGAGAGGAAGACCAGGGCTAAAATCCTGTAGTATAGTAGCAAGCCATCATAACCAGGATCCTCAAAGATGACATTGTTTGAGATTTCTTTTTTATCACAACCTGACATTGAAAGTACTACAAGAACTTTTAACTGGTTATGGTCAATTTAATACTGATCCCTCTATCTGACCTGAATAATGGTGGCGTACAGAGGATGAGTTGCGGGGTCTCACAGCCTAAAGAAAGAAGCTACTCTGTTTTGGTGATGCACTGTATTTTACCACCAGACTACAAAGTTCACTTTGTTTTAATGCTATCATATTAGTTATTTATCTAACATAGCCACATGTGGATACATTACCTCACACCATGCAGCCTGCAAGCAGCTATGTTTAAATAAGAATAGTATTAAAAACCAGCTGCATCTTGTTTCACTTGCTTGCAAAAAAATGCACATACTAGCCATGTCAAGACAAAAGGCGGAGGTGCTCATACCGTTTTTGTACATAGTTTTGCCGCCAGTAACAACAAATAATGAAACTTCCTTGTAGCTGCTTACATTTTTCTCAGTGTTATCTGTCCAACTTTGTTACCAAATCCAACCGTTGTGCTTTTACACATCATTGTCTTTTCATACATAAACACTGCCCTTCAAAACGAGTCCCTTATTTAAAACTTATTTCCTTGCTGTTCTCTCTTCTGTTTCCTCTAACATTGTCCATCTCCTCCTCCACCCTGACATCTCTCTCCTTTCCCGTCCATTTGCTTAGGCCGAGGAGATCGTTCGTCAGGAGTTGGAGAAGAAAGAGACGCCCAGTCTGTACTGCCTCCTGGGAGATATATTGAGGGACCATCAGTATTACGACCGGGCGTGGGAGCTGTCAGGTCGACGCAGTGCCAGAGCCATGCGCTCCAAAGCCCTGCTTCACCTCAGCAACAAGGAGTTCCAGCAGTGCGTTGACTGCTTTGAACAGTCGCTTAAATTAAACACCATGCAGGTATGGGCAAACTGATGTTCCTGGGCTTAAGTTAAATGGTAATGAAACACCAGGATAGGGGTGTTCATACTTTTTTGGTACATTTTATCTTGGATGTTCAAGACAAATTTCAACCAAAACCAGTGGAAAATAAGGAGTTAGATAATGCCATCAATTGTGTAGATCAAAGCTGAGCCGAGGTGATAAAAACCTGTGTCTACTGCAGAGTCAATTGAACCGGATGTAAATGCTGAGTGTACACATTCCCATTGCACACAAAAGCCTGATTTTATCAGGTTTAAGTGGGATTTTTGACCAGTGGAAAAGGGCTGTAAGACGCAGAGGTCAGCATACAAGGCAGGAGAAATTGCACTAGAAATGACCCAAATATGTTTAAAAAACATAAACATAATTTGTCAATATCATACAATGTAGATATTATATAAAAAAGTCAAGTCCTCAGATTTGTGTGTGTGTGTGTGTGTGTCCCTGTGTTTGTCTAGCTTGGTGTGTGGTTTTCCCTCGGTTGTGCCTACTTTGCCCTGGAGGGCTATGAGGGAGCTGCCAAGGCATTCCAGAGGTGCGTGGGACTAGAGCCAGATGTAAGTGTCGCCATCTACACCAACTGCATAATAAGGTGGAAAAGTACAAGCAGTCAATTCATGAGGAAAATTAAAGAAACTTGACATTACTTTTCCTTGTCTGCAACACACATACACACACACGATGGTCCAAATAACCTATCTGTAGTAAAATGAAACACACACCAGGCAGCACAACCAACTTGTTTGATGAACTCTTTAATGGTGACTCTTCATACCAACCCTGAATCCACTGATACATCTGTGGATAATTGTGTGGATACTTTAAAATTGAATATTCGATACCATCGTTCTATATGTTCTATTACTATTTGAGGTGTTCCGATACAATTTTCTTGTTTCCAGTACTGATTCTGATACCTGATCTTTGTGTATCAGATGATACTGCGTACTGATCCAATACCAGTATCTTAAAAAAATATGTACATATATTGTTTTTTTTCACAGCAGTGAACTACTAACCAGTTATGGATGTTATGTTGTGGACGTACTTTAATTTATATCCGTGGCTTGCTGTTCATGAATACTGGCTACTTGTGCAGTAACAAATCTGTTACGTTTCATAGAGGTATATGTGACACTGCTGGGAAGAAATTATTTTAATGAATAATTTATGTGGTTGTTGGATCACGCATAGTCTCGTGCATAGTACACCAATTCTGATTCTAGCTTTTTAGGCACTATCTGAGGCATTTCTGATATTGGTATTGGATTGACCTACCGATTATTGTTATTATGGACAGGTCATCCTTAATAACTCTTTTCGCATCTTTCCCACTTTTCGCTCCTTTTCCCCTCCTCCTTTCAGAATGCAGAAGCGTGGAGCAACCTCTCTACCGCCTACATTCGCCTCCAGAAGAAGTGAGTATGGGTGCGGCATGTGTTTGAAAAGTTCTTATAGCTGCATGTGTTTACTTGTTTGCGCTGGTAGTACAGAGTGTCGGGCAATAGAATGGATTGACTTTTGTTTAATGGGTTTTTTTGCGATCAACAGCACAGCATGGGGAGCCATCAATACCCTTCATAGGAATTGTTCCAGTATTTTCATCATAAGTTGTCCATGATCATAGTGTTAATGCTGATGGCAGTGATAAAGGAAAGGTCAGGAAGTCACCAGCAGTATTAGAACTTATCCTCAAGAGACCATAAGTGTCAAAAGTAGAATTTATGGCATTTCAAGCAGTTGTTAAACTTACTGACATTTAGTTTCACAAAAATGTTGCCATTGACAGCTCTTGTACTGGATCAACACTCAGTGGTCACCTACCTTAGATACACCAACTTACCCAGAGAACAGCCTACATTTTTGAGGTATTGATTCAAAAGGGTGCTGAATACAGTCTGTAGAGGAGTTTGTAAATATGATGTCTGCGTGTGGCTGCAGATTTGTCAGCTACACATTCAGGCCGTGAGTCTTCTGTTCCACCACATCTCAGAGATTGAGCTCTGATGACTGTGGAGGCCATTTGATTGTCCTGATAGCCCCTGAAAACTTTATTTCAATTTTTCAATTTTTTTGTATTTCTTTATAACAGTAAATTTATACGAACATATAAATAAGCAACAGTTTAAATTAAAGTTTGGAATACACATCCTAAGTTATTATTTGTCAGTTTCATAGTAAAACAACTTCTTTAGCAGTGTGAGTGTAGTCTGATCAGATTGAACAGTACGTTTCCATGCACACTCTAGTCAAACTATGGTCATAGCTCAATTAGGCCATTTAATTGGACTACTACCATTCTCCCAGTATACAAGTACCAGGGCAGAATCGATGTATTGGAAGAAGTATGTCCGACTCCACCATGGTAGGTGGCGATATGCACCATTTCAGCTAGTTGCTACTTGACCTTCATCCAGTTGACCTATTACGTCACATACCAAACAAGTTAAGAAGCAGCAAATTGACTGCACTGCAAACTGGCACAGGGACTGAGGTGCATGCGCAGAATGCCGGGGCCAGTTCAGGTCCGACTAAGGCTTATACATATAAAAATAAATAGACTTCAAACTGCATTATCCGGGTATGTAAGTCTGACTTTGAGAAATTTGATTTAGGACGATTTCAGTTGGACTAATATTTTTACATGGACTTTAAAAGTCTGGTTTGAGTCGGACTTACACCTAAAAACTGTCATCACTTTGATACAGTGTTGCTAAATGTTGAGTCAGTGTTGCTTACCTCCGATTGCTGAATAGAAATATGACATCAATTTTTTTTATCTGAGCTCTCCCAGACTTGAAACCAGAAAAAACATAGTTAAAACTAAAGCTATAGAAATATGTTGTGTAAAGTTACAAACCCTTTTAATTTTGGATGAAAATGTGTTCATATAGGACTGTCTCATCATTGTAAGAAACTGAAATCCTTTTTCAACTTTAACTCACCGTCATGCTGGTGGAACTAGCTTTTCTTGACTTTTATGCTTTGTGTCATGGCGCGTGATCGTGCTGAAAGTAGCCATCAGAAGATGGGTAGACTGTCTATAAATGGATGCAAAGTTCAGCAAACTTTAACATTCATATTTCTTTTCCTGTCTGTCTCTTCCTGTCAACCTTATTGGCAGAAACAAAGCCTTTCGTACCCTGCAGGAGGCCCTGAAGTGTAACTATGAACACTGGCAGATCTGGGAGAACTTTATTGTTGTGAGCACTGACATCGGTGAATTTGCTGAAGCCATCAAGGCATACCATCGTCTGATGGACCTCAGGGAAAACTACAAGGATATCCAGGTAATGAACTCTTGTCATCTTAGTGACGTTATGCCCCACTATCTGACAGTATGTAGTGTAAAAAGTTCATGTATCCTTCAGCTGTGACTCTCAAATATAATCCCTGGAGCGCTCCACACAGGTGTGGAGGTCTTGATAAAAGTGATAAGACACAAAAGTAATAAACACTAATTTGCATATAAGTGAGACAAGAAAGAAGTTTTGTGTTTGACCACCATCTGTCCCTCTAGAGGACATCGGGCCCTCATAGCACCCTCATGGAGTCTGTTTCTGATGGTTTGGTCAGAAACATGCACACCAGTAGCCTGCCGGAGGTCATTTTGTAGAGCTCTGGCAGTGCTCCTCAGGTGCCTCCTTGCACAAAGGAGCAGATACTGGTCCTGCTGCTGGGTTGATGCCCTGTCCAGCTCTCCTCCTGTAACAGCTGGTGTTTTTGGTATCTCCTCCATGCTCTTGAGACTGTGCTTGGAAACACAGCAAACCTTCTTGCAACCACATGTATGGATGTGCCATCCTGGAGGAGCTGGACTACCTGTGTGACCTGATGGGGCCTCATGCTACCAGTAGTGACAAGGACACTGGCAGAACACAAAACTAGAGAAGAGTCAGTCAGGAGAGAGAGAGCAATTGTCTGAGGCCATCACAGGCAAATCCATTACCTTTCCGGGGGGTTGTCTTGGTTTTGCCTCTCCATTGCACCTGTTGTCACTTTCATTTACACCAAAGCAGGTGAAATTGATTCACAGTCACTTGTGCTTCCTAAATGGACGGATTGATATCCCTGAACCTATAACTGACTTGGTGTTGTACTGTTATGATTAAGTGTTCCCTTCATTTTTTTGAGCAGTGTGTATATATATGTATGTATATGTATGGGCACAGTTAATAACCCACTGCAGAGAGACGAGCTCTGCAGCTGTTGTACCATGCCGAGATGCAAAATGTGTGGATGCTTTTAATTATTTCATACTTTCATATTATACTAGCTTACCTTTTCTTTTTTTTCCTTTTTGATGTATTTCTTTGGCCTTTTCATGGCTTTATTTATAGTACTGCTAACAGAGATGACAGGAAATGGGGATGAGAGAGAGGTGGGATGACGTGCAACAAAGGGCCGCAGAACCCTGGCCCACTGCAGCAAGGACAGAGTGCATGTACATGGGGTGCATGCTCTACCATCTGAGCTACTGGAGCACCCCTAGCTTACCTTTTTATAAATATTTGCCTGCTGCCTGCATATTTTCGTAGTTAGTCGCAGCTTTTTTACTTGCTGCCACACTCTCCAGCGACAGTTCAATCTGGAAAGTTGGAAAACAAATGAGTTCATCTGTACAATTGTCCTTTTGTCTCAGTGCTGTTTATTTAGTGACATTTTGTCATTGTTTTTGTTATTCAGTGGTTACCTTTTTTTTTTAGTTTATCTTGTTTTCGCCATGAAAAAAGGTCTGGTTTCTTTGGAAGTGCTGAGCATTATTAGACCTTAATTACAGGATTTCATGTTGCAAAGAGTTTAAACCAATAACACCAGATATAATGATGAGGCTTTGTAAATTGTGATTTATGTTTGAAAACAAATCTGCTTTTGTAATCTGCATAGTTTATTTCCCCCATTGCAGATCCTACAGATCCTGGTAAGAGCAGTTGTTGAAAACCTGACGGACAGCCATGGAGAGCAGGCAGTAAAACTCCAGTCCAAACTGAGAGAGCTTCTGGGGCGGGCCAGTTCCCGTCACAGCAGTGACCCTGACATATGGCGGCAATACGCTCTGGTGTATGGTGACGGCCAAAGCTCCAACCCAGAAGACAATGAAAAGGTCAGTACGACGAGCACGTACTGACCAGCATGACACGACTCTTGTGTCCCAAATAGTGTTTGGACCTCACCAAATGTTGAAACAATAGAGAGGCCTACATGTAAACTCATAAGAAGTTGGCATGCTATTTGGTTTTGAGATCTCTAAAACATTTCCACATATCTTACTCCCCAGAGATATGAAAGTCACCTCATTGACATCCACAATAGGCCAGATCTGGCCTGCAGGAGCAGATGTCTTGCCTGCACTGACCTAGTGACACTATGCACCTGTCATAACGTGACTGTCGGCTAAAGGCAACTAGAAGAGTAGAGGTTTTATGAACGCTATCAAGGGCCAGGACAGAAACACTCTCCAGCGCATGTCAGCTTAAGTCCATTACATTCATCTGTAGAGTGCAGTTGAATTAACGACCAAGCATCTGCCACCCTCAGCATGTTAACTATCTATGCAAAAAGCAAAAATCTCTGAAACAATATTAGAGGCACCAAAGAGCCGCATACTTTGAAGGACGCAATGCAATAGGGCCGGAGAAGGAACATGCCTTCAAGTCCTTGTTCCTCCATGAGAGTGTGGGAAACAATGTCACTTTTCACTGCAGAACTAGTATCCTCACTATGCAAAAGATTAGGAAGTACACACAGCTAGCGGGAGAAACACGCAAGGCCACTAAGGTTGATACTTTTAAACAACCTCAAATGATCTCAAGAATGTTGAAATAATTATTTGGTGTTTAGTTCCTCTGTAGTAAATCTAGTTTTTGACATATTGTCACACTGCACCACAAACTTTGATCTTAATTGGAAACAACATACGAACATCTATAGTACGATTGTCCCACACATGCACAAAGGGGTGGAGAAAAGCATACAGACTGATGAAAAAACTGCAAAAAATTGCTAAATTATTTATATATCACCAGGAGCTCTGGGAAAACATGTCAACCACCACAGTAGTAGAGAGTGAGACGAGGTGTATTCAGCTGGTTACAATCTGCAACCTCACCCCAGATACCACTAAATCCTATACACTGGACTCTGAAGATACTTTTACCTGCAAAGATTGAATGAACTTGAGAACATGTCGTTTTATGATGGTGCTTGGATCATGTAGCTGAAATAACCAATGAGTAAACAATTAATTAATGGGGGAAGTTAAATAAGGAAAGTTGTGGAAAAGGGGAAAAAGATCAAAAGCCATTACTGAAATTCACTTCTGTTATGCCATCTGAAACAATGGTTGTGTCATCGTGTTGCTTTTCAGTCACTGCAGTTCTTGTCCAAGGCTCAACACTGCAAAGTTCAGGCTGGTGGCTGGGAGAATGAACCTGGTCTCTTCAAGGAGGTGATCAAAGAGGCAATCCATATGGGTGAAGGTGAGAGCACCATCCAGCTGTACACACCACTACCATCCACAAAGCAGAAAAGAAACCTTGGTGTTGTTTTTTGCAGGGAACCTGTACCCATGACCCTTTGAAACCCTGCAACTGAGTCTGACTTTTGCTTTGACTTAACCATTAAAGAATATTCCCCTTTTTGACTGGGCAGTAATAACATCTTTATAATATAAAGGGAGGAGGTGAGGATCACAGTAATTCTGTTAACAGGAAGTCTTGCTTACTACCTCGTATTACTGACAATAATGTTATAATGATGCATGAAAGCAGTAATGTCTTTCCTAACCACAGTATTTTTTTGAATATTCAACAAAGGATTCTTATCCATCATAATCAACATTAAATTACAGTTATTGTACATACACACATGCAGTGTTTTTTAGAAATCTCTGCAATGTATTTTTACGAAATAACTGGTCCCAGTCCATGTGTCCTGGAAGATTATATTGTCCTGGACAAATGGGAGAAATATTGTAAACATGTTTTCTTTGTTTAGAAAGCTTAAAAACTGTTCACAGAGACTGCTGATGCCGTGCATCACCAACCCAAAGTGTCTGTAATTGAAAGAGTAGTTGAGTTTCAGTGCTTACATAGTAAGCATACATAGGTCCAGTAACCCAGGGACCTTTTTGTGAATACAAGCACGTTACCCGTTTCTACCAGAGGACCCAAGGACTAAATCTAGTAACTTTGCCAAAGGTGTGACTCGATAGCCAAAATTGTGTTTTAAACACGCCGTCATTTTTCAACACGATATCTGACTAATTTGCCTAATCTTCACAATTGTAATGATAAAGTGGAAATTAAGAGAATTTTTTCCCCAAAACATTTTAGTTTTGGGGATCACTACGTTCTGGGACTATTTGGCAAAAAAGAGGAAACATTGTAGTGCAGATCTCAGACCCCTTGAAATCTCCCACAGAAAGATAGTGGAATAACTAAAGCTCACCAGGCCTGCTGTGAATACTGCCGTGACCTGCTGTGACTATATCAAGTTGCTCCACAGTACCTGAACAGCAGTTGAGTTCAGTCCAAGTTTCTCAGGGTTAACCCTAATCCAGAGGAGGTGGAAGAAAGGAGAGATGAGCAGAAGTGGGAGGAAAAATGGAACAGATTGTTGTGGAGTCAAAGGACGTATCCTAATTAAAGATAATTCCCACTTCTGTATGGCAGTGCTGGAGGCCACAGTAATGCCATCCAGATTAGCTGTATCATTAGATAATGTGTCTCTTATACAGTATGTTTAGTCCCAGCACAATAACCTCTGTTTTGACAGACCTGAGGTTTGGTTAGCTGGCTTAATGCTATTTCTGTGCTATGATGGAAATCCTGATATAAACTGTTATATAGACAGTCCCATAACTGAATGGCAACTGTTTTCTCTTAAGTTCTTAAGAGAAAAACCGAGGGTTAGACACGGGTCTGTAGTTGTTTAAAACCATGTGATCAAAAGTAAGCTTTTTATGAAGCAGTTTATTCTGAGCTACTTGAAAGGACTTTGGTATGTGGCCTTTTAAACGCGAAAAATTTCAACTTGGTTCAAATCCAGGGAACACAACAAAGACACACGAGAGATCAGACAGGTGGGATCCATTCTCTGAATCTCTTTCTTGGTATTGCAGTGGCCATCAGTTGCAGTAAGAAGAAGAGTAATCCAGCAGAAGCTCTTCAGATGCTGTCCTCGAGCCGTCTCAGCCTCAGAAGTCTGGCCACTAAGGCAAAGGTAAAGCCCACATGTATTATTATTATTATTATTATTATTATTATTATTATTATTATTATTATCAAATAACAGTCCACTGCTGACTATGACATTACCTTTGCCATGACTCATGGCTAAAGGTAGAGCGGATGGCATTAAGACAAGGGAGCAAGAAAGGCTCTTTTGATAGTAACGGTTGCTAACCCCTGGCCCAGCATCATTGGTACCCAATTGATATCAGTGAAGTGGGATGTCTGCAGCGTCCGCAAATGATACTAAAAGACATCACACACCTCAGCCGTAGTCTGTTCACCCTGCTGCCATCTGGCAGAAGATACAGAAGTATCTGCTGCTGTACCACCAGACTACAGAGCAGCGTCATTCATCAGGCTGTGAGAGTCCTCAGTTCATCCTCCACACTCCACTATATAGAATAATGTTTTGTTTTTCTGTGATGTAGCACAAAGGTACTCAAACTAAATTGTGTTTTGCAACACTGGTGTTTTGAAATGATAAATAAATTAGTCTTGAACAAATTTGAATTGTTATAATTATTATTACAAGATGTCGTAGATAAGCGTCAAACCTCATGGTGAAATGCAAAAAAGCTACAAGACTGTCAAATACTAGGGCTTTCTCCAGAATGAATGATCTTTCTACAGAAAATGACAGTGTTGCTTGAAGTTAATACTTAAGTTCACAACACTTGATAAATAGCTGATCTTGTCTTTTTTTATAGAATTACAGCAGATTTCTCACTACACTATTCAACCCACTGGTACATATTCTATGATACACTGACCAGTCAAGGCAGCCCAGTATGGCCTCTTTCACTTGGACCACATAACGTCAAAATCATCCACTGGTAATGAGTAAAATGATAATGATGTTAACAATGTGATCCTTCAGTGCATTGCATCAATATAGCATCTTTTTTTCTGTTCCAGCAAAAGCACACAGATGTGGCCACGGGTCAGATCCACGCTGAGCTGCAGGAACGTGTCGCTGCTCTGGAGCAGCTCATTACAGAGATACAGGAGCTGAGTGGAGGGCTGCGTGATCAATTACAACGACCGTCCACCTAAGAAAGACCCGAAGCTGTGGGTCTGAAGCCCCTCATCTGTAAAGACTAATCAGAGACAGACAAACTCTAAAGCCAGTCAGAAGCCTTGAATATTATTGAATGCCTTTAAATCAAGCGTTTAAAGGTACACTATGCAACTTTTTACAGGCCTATACACGAAAAAGAGATGGAGCTCTTGGTACATGGAATAGCAGTTTGCAAGAGCTAACATGAGCTTTACATGTAGTTTAAAGCTATGTTTACATTTAGTGAAAAACAGGCTTGTATTTTGAGATGTGGGGTGAGAAGAAAAACAGCTTTGCCCATCTAGAACTCCTACTGTGCAACAATATGTGGCGACCTCCATGGTCATTTTTCTGAATAGGACAGGCTGGAAAAGTTACATAGTGTACCTTTAACATGTGACAACTCAGAATAACAGTACATCAGACTAGACATTCAAGGACTCACTTTGTAATTATGTTTTTATATCTCTGCAACCAGGCTAGAATGTACACCATGTCTGTGAGGCATCCAATATTAAAATATATAAAACTCTGAACGCTTGCTTTTTTTCTGTTGTGTAAGAACTGAAAAATATTGTAATCATAACTCAACCTTAATTCATCGCTGGAAGAGCTTTGAGGATGTATTACTTATTATATGTAGGTACTGTGTCTGGTTCAGTCCAGGTGAAGATGTGCAAAATTTGAGGTGAATCATTCACTTTTTCATAAAAGCATGAAACTTGGTAGTTGTACAGCTTGAGGCCCTGAACATTTTCAGATATGGAGCCATCGTACAAACGCCATGCCATGCCAAACGGCCATTTTACTTTCTGCAATAACTGATTTGTTGATATAAAAATGAAGGCAGACTTTGATGGGTGTGGTCTGACCCAGGGTTACTCAGTACTCATGTAATAATGTAGTAACTCACTTATAATAAGTGAGCAACCAAAAACGAATTAAAGAACTGAAACCATGTTTGCCATAATATTTATCCAACTTCAAACATTCCTGGGTAGGAAACTTACTTGAAAAACCTTTTTTCACTGAAATACAGCTTAATCTACTTCACAGTGCAAAAAGACGCTTATTTCGCTGAGAGACGCTGAAAATTGCCATAGGTGAGTTTTGACCATTCTGTTCATTTGGAAACTCGTGATGAATTAAAGTGTGAGTTTTCATGGAACATCTTCACTGGATTATTTAGACTGTAGCCTAAATCAATCTTTAGGGGCCAGTTGTTCAAAACATTTAATCTGGATAAAAATGATCCGGATTTGGAAATCCCATTTTTTGCTATTCAGGATCAGGTTATGGGTAGGTTATAATGATCTTACTCTTATACCGGTTTTTCAAAGCAACATTTGACTGGATCACCCTGATCCAGATACAGTTTTCAAGATTACCAAATCCGAATCACTAGTGCTCTGAATGGGACAACATATCACAATGTGGGCTACCAGCTATGTAAAGAACAACAGGTAGAAGAGCCAACATGAACATCGCTACCAGGCGCAATGTCCCTCTCTGTGATGATGTTTATGATGCATCTGAGCCTGTTGAAGAACCAGACCAACCTCTGGCGTTCTGCCAGAATGAGGGACTGACTGGACGTGTAGTAAGGGATGCAATTGTTAGAAATTATTTTTGATCATCTCTGATGATTGTGTCTTTGAAATTAATATACAGTGATGAATGACAGATAAATGTAATATATTATTTTTGTTTGTTATTGAAATCTGTTGGGGGGTTGTTTCATGGGGACAAGATCATTTTTATTTTATTTTTACTTTACTATACTGAGGCTTAATTGGTAGCTTATGTCTACTTATCTACTTTATCACTGTAATGGTTAAACAAGTCAAGTGCAAAATATAAATAAAAGTGTATTTACATGGAATGATACAAATGTATTATTTGACCAATTTTGAACTTTTACTACATTTTCTTCCTGAAATCCACCTTGAAATCCACCTTGAAATCCTACCCCCTGTTGGGATCAGGATGATCCTGTGTTTTGGGATCAAAGTTATCCAAATCCTACTGAAATGTTTTGAACAACACAAACTGAAGGTTTGATCCAGATCACAACTAGGATTGGATTCTGTGATCTAATCTGATTTCAGAATCCTTCTTTCCCTTTTGAACAACCCATTTTCAAGATTTGATCCAATCCGATAACCAGAATCCGAACAGATTACCTTTGACAACCTGCCCTAGGGTTTCAGCAGCAACAGCGCCCTGCAGCCCAGAGGGGGCGCTAATGCGCCTTAAGTCTGAGTGAACACTGAAGGGCCAGAAGGAAGAGGAAGAAAAAGACCGAGGAAGAGATCGACAGACAGACAGGCAGACAGACAGGTCAGTGGTCAGGTGATATCAGTTAATATGGCAACAGACACGGAATCAAAACTCCAGCTGGTTCAGAGACACGTCCGAGCTTTTCCAGACTTCCCGAAGAAAGGCATCCTCTTCAGGTGAGACCCGCCGCTGCTGCTGACTGACAGCAGTCCCATGTGTTCCGTGGGAGCAGGGGAGCTCGCCATGTGTTTGAAACGCTCATACAGCAAAAGTAAAGTCTGCAGCTGATACAAGTCTTATCACACGTAGAGGCCAAAGTCTACACTGCAGGGTGGGCATTGTAAAGTTCTATCACAGCAGCTTTACTTCTCTGTCCCGGCCAAATGTCCGCGTTTGTCCGAGCCAAATAGTGGCCAGTGTTTGTACAGTGATTTAACAGGTAGTTTATCGTCTTTACTAACGAATGATTACCTGCACAGAACAGAGTTATGGACACGGTTTAGAGATAAAAACATTTGGTGAACAGCAGGTCTGGTCTTGGTGAAATCCCCCTGCTCTGCTGACTGTATTGTCTCACCACACTTTTAATCAGTGTTATAAACAGTCAGAAGAAAAGGTAAGTTCAAACCTCTGTCAGTTTGGCTGCACATTGGAGAGAGATGATTATTTTGCAGGTCAGTATTGCTAAAGAAAGTAAAATACTTTCTGAGACTTTCCTTAGTGGGGAGCATTGTTGTAACCACATATTTAAACATGGGAACCCCAAGGAAAGGGTTTCCTTAGAACAATACTCTAAATCCAAAGCATGTCAGTGTTGATACTCTGTAAAAGATAAAGTATCTTCAGTAACTTTTGCCAGACGGTGCCAGACAGTAGCCCTCTACACACAGAGACTCTGCATCGTCTCTGCAGTGAAGGTTCGCCATTTCTCCGCCTTTGTTTGTTCACACAGAACCAAAAAGCTCCAGTGTGTCAGTTCATACAGCACGCCGGAGCTGCGGATCCAAAAGAGGTGTGACAGTACACATCATGACGTTGACGTCCATGTGGTTTCTTCAACGTGTTTCCCTCGCTGTCCTCCTGTTTATCTAAACATGTATCCACGACTGTCACTTTCCACTGTCCACCCATCGGTGGGTCAGGATGTCAATCACAACGCTATATAGCTGCATCCATATGATTATAAAACAAAGTCAAGTTTTTTGCTCTACATTACATATTCACCATCGGTACACAGAGGACCCTGTCTGACTCAGGGATGCTGTTTTCTGGGGGAAAATTCCCTGAAGTCTCGGTCGGGAGGACTCACAGTCACAGTGATTTTTTTCTATATAAGTTTCCAGAGACAGTAACTACAACAACACAATAGTGGAAGGAGACAAAGACATGGTCAAGTTTTTTGCTCTGAATCACGTCAGACCACCATTGAACTGTCTGCGCGTCTGTCCCCTTGGCTCTGCTGTCGGGGACAGAAGCTGTTTTTCAGGCAGAAATGTGACAAAGAGTCACATTGTTGTCTGGTCCTGTAACGTTGCTTTGTGGGTTGAAAGTGTGGGTCATTTCTCTTTTATTTGATGAGTGAAGGATCTGTTTATCTGTCAGACTTTGAACACCATCAGACCAACACACCCCTGCTCCGTGCCTCTGGCTTTTCCATTCACACAGACGCCGGCTCACCTCTGCTGCTCTGATACTACCTCCGGAGGCAGATCAGTCTCCCTCTCTGCATCTGTAACTTTCACACAGAGGACGATGCGTAGAATCGGTGCATAATTCCTGCACTAAAGGGGCAGTGTGAACGGGGCTAGTGATATCGGTGAGGTGAGATGTCAGCACAGAGCCCAAAGGATGCGTGAAGACAACACCCACCCTAGTGAGTAATTTTCAGTTGATTAGACGTCTGAAAGATGTCTAAATGGTCCATAGATGTCTGGGCTAATATTGGGTTGAATTGGTTAAAAACTGAAAGTTGAGTGGATGTCTAGTTTTAGCCTAGACACCGTTTCAAAATCTAATAAAAATAAAATAGTCCGTGTGTGCTGTGCACTGACAAATTTGGCTCCTTCGATTGTTCCTCTGGGTTCAACATTAGACATTAGTTCACTAATCAAAGTGAGTGCCTCTAAGTTTATTTCCATCAGTGTGTGTGTATAAATGACAAGGATGATGAATTGTCTATTCCATTTCATCATACTTTAAATCATACATATATCTGGCCTGTTTTTAATAAAACTGTTCAGTTACACTTTGTCCAGATGCTTTTTGTAATGCCTCTATTGTTAAGATATGTCCTGCATACAGTCACTGCATTTCCAACATGAAAGTTTTTAAATGAGTGGTGTCAGGCTTTACACAACTTTTATGTATGTATTGTCTTTTACAGGTTCCTCATTTACACTCAAGTCTGTCTTGATTATGAAGGACGGGCGCGCCACAGTAACAGCCCCTGCCTTCAGATGGTTGGGTGGTATCAGTGAGGTGGCGCTCCATCATCTTGGTGTACTCCTCAACTACCTTTCCCTCATGTTCAGTACCCCATCCTAAAACAGAAAAATGTTCTACACCTCAAGTATCAAATTATAGTGATGAATGATAACCACAACAATATACACTGCTCATATCACAGTAACATTAATACTGTGAATCATCATTCCAGATGATTGGTACATGTGTTATTTATCTCAATCATTTGTATTTTACTAGCAACTTGCTTACTCTTCACTCCCTATGGGACATGAGGCTTGCTGTCGCTGGTTGTGGTGTCTATAACAGTATGTTGCATAGCAATGTGTTTCAAGTTTCACTCTAACAGGCAGAAAGATTGCTGCCTGAGAAAGAGTGCAACCAGAAATGTTGCTGTGCAAGTGGTCTGCATGTAGGTTGAAGGCTTTGTGTTTTTGTTAAATCCTACACCACTATTTTAAGACTATTAAAACATATTCAGCACATTGCTGTGATTTCCCTCCCCATCTATAGGTGCATCTAAAAAAATTAGAATATCATAGAAAGGTTATTTTTTTTCTCCAGAATGTAATTCAAAAAGTGAAACTTTCATATATTTTAGATTCATTACACATGAAGTCAAATATTTCAAGCTTTTTTTTGTTTTAATCTTGATTATTACGGCTTACAGCTCATGAAAAATAAAAAATCCAGTATCTCAGAATATTAGAATATTACATAAGATCAATCAATACTTGGTCGGGGCTCCTTTTGCATGAATTGCTGCATCAATGTGGTGTGGCATGGAGGCGATCAGCCTGTGGCACTGCTCTGGTGTTATGGAAGCCCAGGTTGCTTTGATAACTGCCTTGAGCTCGTCTGTATTGTTGGATCTGGTGTCTCATCTTCCTCTTGATAATACCTCATAGGTTCTCTGTGGGGTTCAGGTCAGGCCAGTTGGCTGGCTGAACAAGCACAAGGAGACATTTTCTCCTACTGCTAACTGACGAATGTCAGAGTGTTAAAGCAGAAAGCAGCACAGGAAAACCTGAGTTTGCATCAGATTGATGTCAAAACTGCTTACCTACAGGCCCCAATAGACTGTGAGATTTAGATGGAACAACCAGAGGGATGTGACGTGGAATCTAGCACAGATGGAAAGTGTATATGCTAAAGTCACGTTACGGGTTGAACAGTCCGGCAGAAATTGGAACAAGACACTACATGATTATCTAAGTGATAACCATTTGAACAAAACCCTGCTGATCATTGTGTTATTGTCAAGGGAAACAGAACATGAGATGGTTATCATAATAATATGGATTGATGATTTAATCATTGCTTACCAGTGATGAAAATGCACTAAAAGTTGTGAAGGAGACGCTCACAGCAGGATTCAAAATGAAAGATTTAGAAAAACTGTGACATTTTCTTGGCACTGACTTTGAGCAAAGTGATGGATGTGTAAATGTATCACAAAAGAAATATGTGGAACAAGTACTTGAAAGGTTTGACATGCAAAACTGTAAACCTAGAGCGACACCTTGTGAACAAAAACTGAACTACACTGATGATGCAGAAAAGATGAGTGATGCCAGAAAATACAGAGAGGCAGCCTAATCTATCTATCTACCTACCTATCTAACTACATGCACAAGACCTGACCTGAGTTTTGTTGTAAGCAAACTGTCATAGTATTTTTTTCTGAGCCAATGGAAGAGCACTGGACTGCTGTAAAACATGTACTAGGATACTTGTAAGGCACACTTGAGAAAGAATTGTGTTACAGGAAATGTGATGATGAGATGACTGGTTATTGTGTAGCCTGAATGAGGATGGTCCTTTGATATCATGGAAAACCAAAAAGCAGCCAACTGTTGCCCTCTCAACTTGCGAGGCAGAGTATATAGCTTTAGCCGAAGCCACACGAGTGTATGTATCTAGTACAACTGCTAGAAGGCATTGGCGGATGTCAGTACCCACCGCCTAAGGTTCATGAGGATAACCAGGGTACAACAGCATTGGCAAAGAATCTTGTAAGTGGACAGAGGTGCAATCATGTTGACAAAAATATCATTTTGTAAGGTCAACTGTGAATGATGGAAAGATAAGTTTAGAAGTTAAGTTAAAGAAGATAAGTTTGGAATATTGTCCAGCAGATCAGGTGGTAGCAGATGTGATGACAAAAACTGCAACAAGTTGAGTTGTTCCAGTTGGTAAAGTTTATGTTTGGAGGTCAGTCGTGTATGCAACATGTGCATGATGCAAGGCAGAGAGCCTTATGATGTTTTTTGTGTGTGTGTTTTTAAGAAGATAACAATGTGAGAGCAAGTTGTTGACCTGTATGTAAAATGTGCTCTCAATTGTGAAAATGAGCCTTAGTTTGTGTTGCGAGGCAAACTTTCAGTTCAAGCAGCTAATGTGTGATGGACAGAAATTGACAGCCAACAAGAGACGATGCAAGTGGCACGTGATGAGTGTCAATCAAGTTTTTCAGTCACGAGCAAGACTGATGTCCCGCAGAGTTTATTCCTCTTTAATTATTTTTCAGGTCTAGCATAGGATGTGCATGCAGAACTGCTGAGCTATCTAACTCTGCTAACATAGATTTTCCAAATTTTATTGGACCGAATGGCTCAAATTATGATAGTTAACAAGTCATTTTGGGGGGTTGTGACGCTCAAAAAAACAAAAAACATGCTTCAAAGCCTGGCGTTCCTCCTGGGGGCTTGGAAGTACCCTTGAACATAACTGTAGCATGTGTGTGTGCTGTAAATTGCCTGGGTGCTGCACTATCCTCTCAGTTTAGTTCCACCTTTTTCATTCGTCAACATCACACTAGTAATTAACACTTTTGGCAATTGTGAATAGATTCTGGATTGTGGGAGAGAAGAAACACGTTTCTGATGTGAATCAATTTTTTTTAAAGCTGAAGTTCATACAGTACTTAATTGATAAAGGAATGCATTTCACATTTCAACTGCCTGGATACTAATGTAATGCGTTGTGTCCCCCTGCAGAGATATCAGTCCCATTCTGAAGGAACCAGCCGCTCTGACAGCACTAATCGACCTTTTTGAAGAACATGTGAGGAAGAATCACTCGCAGGTTGAGCTGATCGCAGGTAAGAAAACAAAGCAAAGAATTCTGGATCCATCCCATTATCCAGACCCACACCAAAAGTTACTGGTGTCTGTTCTGGCTGAGACCCATCCTCTGTCGTAGTTTCATGGGAATCTGATTAGTAGTTTTTGTGACATCCTGCTGACACACCGCCCAACCAACCAACCGCAGTTTCCATCCGTTCACCGGATGGTTTTGTTTGTTTGCAGGTTTAGATGCTCGTGGTTTCCTGTTTGGGCCTCTGCTTGCCCAGCGGCTAGGTGTTGGCTTTGTCCTGGTCAGGAAGAGAGGCAAGCTACCTGGAAACACTATGTCTGTGGCATATGATTTGGAGTATGGAAAGGTAAAGAACACATGCACACACATACACGTTTGTGCAGCTTTCCTTGTTACAACTTTACTTTGACTTCCATTCATTTGTACAGTCAAACCCTAACCTTAACCTAACCTTAACCTAACCTAAATTCACACCTTACCCAAAACCTAACCAGGACCTCAGAAATCAGGTTTTGCCACGATAGGACTGGTCTTTGGTCCTCATGAGGTCTTTTGGTACTGAAATGGTCCGTGTTTATGCCAGAAACGGTCCCCAACGGGTAGCAAACACACACACACACACACACACACACACACACACACACACACACACACACACACACACACACACACACACACACACTATTCATTCTAAGGGATCTTTGTTTGTTTCCTTTCATTGTTATTTGCTGAGAAGCATTCCATCACACGCTGCTGCTTCACCACAGTCTATCTGATGAACAGTTTTTTGTTAGAGTGTTATTTCTGTCCCTCCAGGCGGAGGTGGAGATCCAGGAGGATGCAGTGACTCCAGGACAGAAGATTCTGCTTATTGATGACCTTTTGGCAACTGGAGGTTAGAAATCTCCTGGTTAGACCCACTTTGTAACCATCATCTTCATTGAATTCAGTCTGGGGAACATTTGTTATATACAGTAGAACAACAAAATAACATTTTCATATTATATTGTAAAGGTTTATAAACATCAGTTAGTACTTTGCGATGGCCATCCAAATAATGTTTATAGATGAACTACAGAGTATTTATTAACCATTTACAAAGTATTATAAACATCAGTTGCAACTTTAATTTAAACAATTACTTAATAAATGGTTTATAAAGCATTCCTTTGTTTGACAGTCAAATAACTATTAACTGAAGCTTGATTCACTATAAATTTAGCATTTTTTAATGATCGTTATTATTAAGTTTTACCTCTGCCTTTCTATTCCATCTGCCACTTCAGTTGTCTCCTGCTTGAACATTGTATAAACAAAATACGCACTCTTCATGCTGTCCTCACTAAAACTTGTTGCAGGCAACGTATTATTCAGTTATACAGCTAGCTTAACATTATATTCTCCAACATTGCATCCTCCAAGGAACAGGCAGCTTGTTGTGTTTGGCAGGGTTTAATGAGGAAAATATGTCATTTGTAAAACTACAAAAGAGAACACAAAATGCAAACAGATGAGTACATTTGTAAGCGCTGCTTAATATCTCCAGTACATCAATACATCGACAGATTTATTCACTCTTTGCATTTACAACAATTTCAAACAATATTGGAAACTTGATGCTTCAATGAAATGGAAAGGAGGCAGGCAGTCCAACTTGCCTCTCTCACTATGGAAACCTTGAGTTTCCAGAGCACAAATCCCCTCTACACTGTGGTAGTTATGTACTGAATGGAATCAATTTAAAAAAAAAACAAAACAGTAAGAACGTCATGCTATAAGTTATCCACATGGAGGTCATACAGGCGCAATACACGCTTCTCAAGAAGTGGACGTATTTAAACGCTAATCCACACGTATATTTACCACATGCAAAGTCACAGAGCTCCACCGTTTGCTACGTCTATGTGTACAGTGAGTGCACGTCTGGTACGTCACAGTGACGTATGACGTCGCCATGACCACGCTTGTACTCCATCATCACCATGGAATTTGTTGGCGAACGTATTGACGTTAGTTCTCCGCTCAGTTAGCTCTGTAATCCACCTATCTGTCACATAGCACACCCTATACAGTTATCACACCCCATAGCCAACATATTGGAGGTGTTGCCACTAGCATAAGCAGCACGTGTTGCACAGTGCTTGCACACACTCGTAGTTTTATCCACCACTTTCTTACCGCCGTCATCATCGGTAATACTAAATCCATAATGCTCCCACACAGCAGACTGGAAACGATGCTGCTGGCGCATGCATCCTCTAACTCTGGGCCTCCTTTGTCTTTGCCGCTTGCTATTTCCACAACTGACCAGCTGCACTCAACGCTCCACCCCTCCGCCTCCGTGCCAAATGAAAAAAAGAAAAACTTCACTGGGTTACTGGCTCAAGGCTCATGTATTGTCCTGAACCGAACCATACACACATGCCCCGAACTGTGTCGAGCAAACCAAATGCGACAGACTTTCTTCATGAACCGTTCCATCCCTCATAACTTTTCAACATCTGGCTATTAACAGTCAGAAGTGGCAAGTGCTCTACTGAATATATGTCTTACCCCTCGTCGGTTTTGACCTGCCTTGAGTAGCAAGTACTTGTTTTCTTTTATTTTACTGCCTTCTCCAAATGCCTGAGTAGTGTGTTTAATTTGCAATATATGCACTAATTATAGATGATGATAATCAGGCCTAACATTGAAGTATTACTTTTGATTACAAAAGAAAAACAATAAACATTCCTATATTTTACATATATATTTTTTTATCATTCATTTGTGATTGTTTAAAATATGTCATTTAAATTTAAATGGACTGTTAAAAATGTCTGGCCAATCTACAATTTCTGGTTTGTAAGTCTGGCCACATTGAATTTGTAAATGAAAAGCTCTGGTATATACACCGATCAGCCACAACATTAAAACCACTGACAGGTGACGTGAATAACATTGATCATCTCAACACAATGTGATGTTCTGCTGGGAAACCTTGGGTGCTGGCATTCATGTGAATGCCACTTGACACGCACCACCCATCCAAACACTGTTGTGGACCAAGTACACCCTCTTATCACAACAACACTACCTGATGGCATCTGTAAGACGAGCAGGTCTGATCCATGGAGGCCCCACCCCCCAACATACAGGACCCAGAGGACCCACTATAAAACGCCCTGATGCCAGACACCACAGGACACCCTCAGAGGTCTTAAGTCCATGTCTTGACAGGTCAGAGCTGTTTTGGCTGCACAAGGGGAACCTTCACAATATTAGGCAGGTGGTCATAATGTTATGCCTGATCGGTGTATGTTGGATATACAATATGTAGTCTCTATGGATGTACATTTTCAGACAATATTACTGCATGTATAGGCCTGTGGGAATGTGGAGTGGTGGAAAGTAATTAGTGGGTGGGCAGGAGAGTTAGCTATACTGGGTAAACAGGAAGTATGGGTGGCACTGAAGCATAACACAGACAGGCTGCATTTAACAGGAAAAGCAAATGAACCAAAGGGTCAGTTAGGGTTCTTTCCTACGCCATGACCTGAAGAAGAATGGATGTAAATTGTGGATTGTATTTTGAAAACATTGGTACTGAATAACTGTAACAAAAGTGTGTGTGTGTGTGTGTGTGTGTGTGTGTGTGTGTGTGTGTGTGTGTGTGTGTGTGTGTGTGTGTGTGTGTTTCAGGGACATTGCATGCAGCCTGTGAGTTGATGAAGAAGCAGCAGGCTGACATTCTGGGCTGCATGGTGATCATCGAGCTCAAAGAACTGAACGGCATTGACAAACTGAAACCACACAGTGTGTTCTCTCTGCTTCAGTATTGAGGACAACTGACTTTTAAACAAATGTTTGACTTGTTTCCAGCCAGGTGCTTCTCAACGTCAACAACACGAAACAAGGAAGCTCTTCACATTGCTCACGTTTTTACAACCTTTGCCAAAAAAAATCATAGGAATGTATTTCTTCAAAATAACTTTGATTATGTTTACATAAGTTTTTATGTTGGAACATGTTAATGTAATTCAACTGTGCAGAATATAACCTTGTACTGATATTGTTGCAGTTATACTTTACAAAGGGGTTACACATGCTCTCTTACAAATGAAACGTTGATTTTATAAGCCTTAAAACACACCTTTGCTTAATTAAATCGAAATCCATTCAGTAGTTATATGATTTAACATGTAACATAATATATGACATTTTTGCATTAAATTGTTTTAAAACAACAAGGCCTTTGTTATGTTCTTTGTTGAGTTGTGTACTGTGCATTTCATTTGGTCGTCTGTAACTGAACCTTCTGGAATGGACTTGGAGAGTGAGAAAGGAAGTTGGCAAATGAGACTAAACATGAGAATAAAACTTTAAAACATCACCTCATCTGTGAACATTTCTGCTTGAGTCATGAAGATATTTCCATCAGCAATGGTTGTTTAACAATGAGCACAACAACAACAACTATAATCCCAATTACTTCCATCTTTTGATTTGATTTAGAGACTCCTAGTGGCAGAAATGACATCCTGTGCAACAATTTAGTATTGCCCTACCATATGGTTAAAGAACTTGAGGGAGACTGATAAAAAAAAAAAAGTATCACAATTACCCACAATGCAATTCAAAAGTATCTAGTCATTAGACCCTCCCTGCCTGCTAAATTACATCCTTCAAACTCCACAGCTCTAGTTTGCGATACAGCTTGAAGGTGTATGTTTTGTAGTCTCTAAGGTCAACCTGAGATAATCCTGATGACTTCACTATGACAGAGTCTAGGGTCTTGTCTCAGATTTTGACTAGCTCCTCCGGCACCACTTCTTTTCAGGCTGTGTAAATCTGGTGTTTGGTCTGTCAAATGTCAGAAAATGGTGAAAATGCTCATCAGTGTTTCCCCCAAAACTCTAGATAATATAGAACTTTATTAATCCTGAAGGAAATTGTTTAAGATGACGCCCGTTAATGTCTTGTTCTGTCCTCAACACAAAGACTTTCAGTTTCCTGTCATAGAGGAAAGAAACCAGGAAATCCTCACATTTAAGAAGCTGCAAAAAGAATTGTCACCTTTTCTCTACCAATAATTGATAATTACATGGTGATTAATTTAATAGTTCACAACAAAGTGATTTTTCTAAAGATAACATTTGAGCTTCATTGAGATTGAACAGCCCAGAGTGATGATAGGAAACGAGGGAGAAAGAGGGAAAGACATGCAGCAAAGGGCAACAGGTTGGAATTGAATGGCTGCTACTAATGACCTTATCTTTATACATGGGGTGAACACTACTAATTGCCAACTTAAATTTTCAATTTTAGGGGCACAGAATTTGCACTCATCCAAGAGAGACGTTTTATGCATCTTAAAGAACAAACATATGATGGCTGCACTCCATCAAGCCCTGCTGGATGTCTCTAGTGAATTGGCACGGGGATATCCCTCCACCGGATCTACGCAGGATAGAGGTAGTAATCCTGAAACACACAACTAGGTCTGAGTATCAGGACTATTTTTATACCCAAGGCAGTAACAACCTTCAAATTTATTGTGTAAAGGATTGAAATTAACAAGGTTTCCTCTTTTGAACTTTGGTTACTTGGCCGTTTTTAATACCCAATTGCTACAAACACATTGCAGTCAGTTCTCAATAAGTACTGCAGTTGGAAAGCCTGAACAGAACACCTGACCCATGTGCACGTTTGTTCATCTTGAAAATGGGACTGGTTATTTTTTTACATGTTGAGAGTAGTCACCTCCATTGTATTAAAGGCGATGCAGAAACATCAAAATCTGGGAAAACCAACCAAAACATTTCATCATGACAAGATGCCCGTGGTGAGAAACGTTTTTTCCCCCCTTACGAACACATTATCTTCCTTTATTTTGTGATCTTCACAGAAGTCACTTCCCCCAACTCTCAGATAAATACGTCTTTCCATTTGTTATGTTTAATAATTGTACTCGTAGAAAAAAAAAGGAGGCAACAAGGCTCTGACAAATGATTGTATTTCTTAAACATCAAACTTTTTAAAAATGTAAACATTTATCAGTTCTACACTGTAGAAAGCTGACCCCTAAAAGACTGGAGGCAGACCTGTACACACAAATGGTACATTATCAAGGAGGAAAAAAAACCCAACACACTAACAGGAGTGTTATTAAAAACCCATGTGGCCCCAGGATTTTGGGACTGACCATGGTCCTGTGCCTGGATCAGTCTGTGATTATCTTCACAGACACAGGACACACCACAAACCACAGGCCCATGCATCTGCTGCCAAAAAACCAGTGAAACGGTCTAAAAACATGGCACTTATAAGCAGCTGGCGTCTGAGCTTTAGCAGCAGTGTGCTGGCAGTTCAGCCAGCGACAGCTGGAGAAAGTCCACATCACTCAGTCATGACGTCTCTCAGATTCTCTCCTCTTCTTTTAATCTCCTGTTCAGTTTGTCCACAACAATGCTGAGCTCTGTGTTCTTGTTCAACTTCAGGTAGAAGTCCTTCCTGATCGGATGAATACTCAGCCAATCAGCAGCCACTTCTGCCAGTAGATGAATATGTTTCTCCATTTCCCCTGTTCATTAGTGAGGAAGAACAACAAATCAGATACATTATTTTCTGAACATTATCAGTAAGACAGCAACAAATTTCCAAGCAAAATAAAATGATATGTTTCTACCAGTTAAAATAATATAGAAACGTTGTGTGGCTCCTGTGTACCAACCTGTGCAGAGAGCAGATCTGTAGCTGGCCACCATCCTGTTACAGGCTACCTCCATGATTAAAGCCGGTTTCTTCTCTGCAACAAAAACATTGCGGAGAATCCTGGCCAGCTCTGGGAGCCGTGACATCATCACCAGGCGGTCCTCCTGGATGGGGTTTCGGATCATGGCTGCCTGGAGCTTCTGGGCCTCCTTTGCCCTGATCTGAAACACCAACAAACCAGCCAAAACAACATGATTGATTACAACATGGTTTTCTTACATGATCGATTACAACATGGTTTTCTGATGGCTAATTCAGCAAGACCAATACACCCATTAAGAACAGTCAAGTCCACCCCCACCTACTCCCTGTGTACATACCCGATCCAGCAGGGACTGGGACACTCCTTTCAGGGCAGTTGGTACCGGAGTAGCTGATGTTTGGGGGACTGTGGAGTCCTGTGGAGAAGTTGGCTCTTTACTCTCTGCAACTTTATCTTCAGTCTTCAGAGCCAGGGAAACCAGAGCCTTCTCCATCTGAGAACACAGGACGACAGAACAATACCATCAGACGTAGAACAGTGCTCAGTATACTGGATTGATATACTGAAAAAAATGCACTTTGTGAATTAACCGTAGATACTATCAATTCAAGCATGGCGTTATTAAACACTGACTGTACATTATTAATCCAAAATACATAAACTGATACCAGCCAAGTGTGACTCTCCAGCTCTTATTACTGAAGCCAATGCACAAGTACCAACAACTGCAGTTCCTTGAATGGCCACTTGAGGCTGACCCCAGAAGAGAGTCAATCCACAGAGCCCATAGTAAAAATGGCCAACTTTACAGCAGAAATTAAACATGTTTACAGCCTGGTACAAAGAGTGGTTTTGGCCTCTATACTAAATGTATCCCTAACTGACCACTGTGCAGTGGGTGAATCTTATTTAACTCGCCTGTTTAAATTTCATTAGGGCTAAATCTTACTTAGGGGCGTGGTCACTTTGACTGACAGGTAGACAGGAGCCGTCTGCTCAGCGTCATCTCGGCAGTCATTGCTAGCTAGCTAACTTTACTATTATCAGATTCAGATGTGAGTTGGACTACATTTACCTTAACTTACTTGCAGTTATTCCATTCCCTAATAAGCAAGTTGTGGATCACCTTGCATGTAGATTGTTTAGGGAGCTCTTTAAGCGTGGTCAAGAAGTGTTTTTAGCTGTCTTTACAGTAATATAGTCAGGGGATTATTTTAATGCGCTTTTTCAAAAGCAATACTACATTGTAGAAATACTTATACAAAATATACTAACAGTAATAGAAGTAAGTCAGGACAAAATGTACGTTTTTGATCAGAGTGTTGCAACTCTGAAATTCAGATGCCTCCAAGATGGCAACAGCTGGTACCACCCACTTTAAGCTTCATTTTGGCTCTTCTGAAACCATGGTGGCTCTGCCCACTATTTATACAGTCAATGATACCAACACAGAGAGAGAAGTTTGACAAATTCAGAGCAGCTGACAAGTAACCACTTTAACTCTAATACACTACCTTGGGTGTGATGAGTGAACGGGCCTTGTCCAGTACCTCCTGAGCTGTGGACAGTTTCTCAGTGTGAGGAGGCTGAGGCAGAGAGCTGGTCTGAACAGCTGGCACAGTATCCACATTAAAGCGAGGGTGCCAGCGGGTCAGTTTTTCTTCTGGAACAGACATGGGAGGATCCAACGAGGACAGGAAGACCTGCAGACAGAGAGCTGGTTGAGAAACTAGCTGAACAGAACCCTTCTATTAGTCACCAAAATGAAATCTCAATGTGTTGATGGAGACAGTCCTCTCAGCACATACCAAACCCGGTTTACTTTAAAGAGGTCATCGTGCTCATTTCCAGGTTCATACTTTTATTTGGGGGTCCTAGTAGACCAGGTTTACATACTTTAATTTTCAGAAAACATTTTTTCTCATATGGTGCATTGCTGCAGTATCCCTTTTCACACTGTGTCCCAAACACTCTGTTTTAGCTTTTATTTGAACATCTTGCCTCTGTTCAATGTTTGATGCGAGTTGCACATGCACATTACTTAACACGCATGATGTAGCCAGTCAGAGGCAGAGTAGGGCAGGTCATGCTGAGCAAGGTAGTGCGATATAAAATAACACTGCTTCAGCAGTAGCAACTGTATGCCTGCTGACTGACTGGAGTGTATATATTTTATAATAAATATATATTTACATAGCGCCTGTTGATGCACACAAGTTACGGAAGTAAAGCCTCAACTCCAAACCAGGCGTTTCAGGCAGTACAGGAGCAGTGTTTTCAGTGGTAGACAGTCACTCCCTTTGGCGTGGACTTAGGGTTTTTTATCCTTGTCAGAACTTTTACATGCACAAAAATGCTTCATAACACAATAAAGGAAAGGCAAAAACCCGAAAAGCATAACATGACCTCTTTAAAACCTGGGACAGTGCTATGTTTAAAGTTGCTCCCCATCTGACGCCTAAGGCTTCAGGGGGAGTTGTGGCTACTTGTGACAAAACCAAATGGAGACTACACTGAAGCAGCCACTAACCTTGTGGTGCTGTTTGACAATGTAGACCAGGTTCAGGTGGAAGATGCGTCTTCTCTCCAGGAGATGAGAGGCTGACAGGACGAGGCGGGCTTCATTCTGGTCTGAGGAGGACAACCACACACATTCACAAAATTAATTAAAGAACACATGAAGGCATGACTATGACGTCATGTCTGCAATTAAGTTTTGTTCCATCCTCCACTTTTAGAATGAAAGAATGACGGCTTGATTTTGTTGAATTTCTCAGATGTTCGTAAATTTTTCTTTTACTATAACCAATTAGGCTACACAGTAAAATGGTGTCTCTATGCCATTTCTGTGTCCGACTCCCTACTGGTCTCAGTGTTCTCTGTGCAGCTTAAAGTGGATTCCATCAAAACTAAAGTAGGCGCATATTCAGTGGGAGTAGAGCAAAATCAGGTCTTGGATGAGCTACTGAGAGCTCTGGTGACCGTGTAATAGCTATGTCCGGTAGAATCAAACAGACATAGTTTTCTTAGAAATATTTTTAACTAACCAGAGTGAATGACGGGCTCCACGGTAAGCTGGTAGCTGCTCCTCTTAATGCTGCTGTTGAAGGTTGGGATGTTCTTCTCTTGTCTGAATGTGTAGGCCTCAGGAAACACTGTCTTTATCTGACCCACATGGCTCTCCTCAAACCTCCTGCAAAGTGGATAAAGAAGAGATGCAATCATTAGCTTCTGCAGCCTGACAGTCAGTTCCAAGCCTCCAGGATGTCCTTCAATCTTCTGAAAAATGAAAAGTTTAGTTAAAATGTAGACAGTTTGTTCCAGTCCTAACATGTCGGCAGAATTTTAAAAAGTCACATGAAATGCTTTAACAGTGTGGATTTTATTCATAGCCAGACTTACAAACTTCTCTCAAAATGTTTCCCCAAATAATGGGTAAGTGAATTCAACAAATTTCTGAATACACTTCTGTGCAACTGTGCCAGGAATCAAAATGCCACTGAACGCTGACTTCTTGTGACTCACACAGGGACTTCACTGATTGTGACCTAACATGCCCAACGTGTAATCCGTCATTCTCATTTAAATCTGAACAGTACAGCCACATCATCTCTCCATCCTTCCACCTACTTGTGCATCATGTCCTGAACTCCCTGTTTGATCTTGGCAAAGGTTGGCGTCTCACAGCGGTTATACAGCATGGCTACCACCGTGTCCATACTCCTGAACATCTCAGCCAGCAACTTGTACTGGTATGGCAGGGAGAGGCCAGGAGGGGCTGCCTGGGCAAGGGTGTGGTACCGCTGGTATGCTGGCTGCTCAGTACTGAGGGACAACAGAAGGGGAGAAACTGTTTGGCCTCTGATTTTAGCAGGACTTAGTCAATACAGTGCAGGTGGTACACTATGTTTTCAGTACCACTGATACAAACACTCACCTGTCCTGAGTCGGTGTCTCACTCCTCTTGCTGTCCTCTGCCTCCCTCTCCTCGTTCCTCCTCTGAGCTTTAGCAGCAAGCGCTTTGGCTCGTGCCACAGTCAGCTTGAGGGCCTCAGCATCAGAGGTGGTGGCTGCAGCAGTTTTGGGGACATGACGGGAAGTATTGTGGGGTGTTGCAGGAGAGGATGATGTGGAAACTAAAGTCGAGGCATCAGTGCTGACTAGTTCCTCTTCACGTTTCTTGATCCTCTGAAGGCGTGACTTGAGGGCTGCAATGTCCACTTTAGACGGGGCCTGAAAGAAAGGGGGGTTATCATGCTGATGGATTCAGGACTCAAGTAAGAATAAGTGTCACAATATTCGTATTTGTATTGTTGTCAACTAATCCCATGTACAGAGCCAAACCAACAAACATATCCAACAAGAAAGAATTGAGAGTTAGGGGTGGCTTAATTATAACAAAAAAAAGAAATAAATAATAAAAAAAAGATTCACATAAGAATCAAGATTCTCCCACGATTCAAAAATCAGTTCTCAAATGGAAAAAACAAACAAGGAAAAACGATGTCCTAAGTGTTTAGAAGTGGCATGATGTTGATGAAACAAACAAAAAAAAAAAAGGCAGAACTAAACTGCAAGAATAGTGCAGCACCCGGACAATTTACAGCACACACATGCTACAGTTAGGGCGCTTTCACACCAACAGCAGTTGGTGCGCACTAATCAGTCCATTCGTACCAAAAGCTCTTAGTTCGGTCCGTTTTCGTCGGTGTGAAAGCATCAATTGCACTCGGGTGCGCACTAAATCAAGCAGACCGAGACCTCCAAAAAGGGGTGGTCTCGGTCCACTTGATTCCCTCTGGTGAGAACGCAAACCTGGACCAACTCAGGTATAAACGTGACCCACACATCTGACCCAGATGTTGAGGATGGTGAGTCATTTTTCCCACTTTTGCTTATTATTATTATTAAGGCAAAATAACACAATTTATGTCCATCAATGAATAGGTTATAGGCTAAAGCTTAATAAGCGTGCCGCGTGGATATCGTTATTATGCAGCTGCTACTAACATAATTAGGCTATGTATGTTTTTTCTGACTGTGATCCTCATAAAAGTGATATGTTACAAATCTTCATGAAATAAACTAACAAAATTTGTTAAAGTCATTTGGTGATTCCTAAGCCACTCAGTTAAACCAAGTTTGTGCTGCACTGCTCCGCTTGTGAGGCTGCGAGTGTGACTGCACAGCCCTTAATCACATCACGATTAAAAACTGATCTGTAGTAGTTTACTTTTGCCCCCTCTGCATACCACATAGGCAATACACTGGATTGTAAGGTCAGAATCAGAAGAACATGCTTGCGCTTTTTTTAAAATCATAGTGTGCTGTGTTGATCAGCTGTGTTGTGTTTTACCGGCGCACAGCTGATCAAACCACCAGCGCTAGTAACAGTGTACGAACATATCGCTCCGTTGTGAAAGTCCAAATTGGCGCTTATTTCTACCAGAAGATGACGAAGCGTCATTCAGACCAATTTTGGTCCGTTTGCATGTGTGAACGCGGACCACACCGCAGCCTGTATGCTACAATGTAACAATTTTACTGCCTGGTGCGGACCAAATAATCGAACTAGCGGTGTGAAAGCGCCCGTAGTAGTCCATCTTCAAACAAGGCAGCGGTTGCAAGTGTTTCTTTTATTTAATTACTTTGAGACAAACGTGAAGTGGGCCACATGTTGGTGATTACGTTTGATGCCTTCTTGAATTCCTTAAAAAAAAAAAAAAAAAAAAAAAAAAATAAATAAATCACAAGACTTTATATCCCCTTCATCAGAAGGTTTGGTTCTTGTAGGATTTCACAGTCATATTGTTTGTATTTCTATTGGATCTTGTTTTTTTCATAGGAAGAAGTTACAGGACTCTTATTTCCTACTCTAAATCTTACTCGACTATGATCGATTCTTAGAAAATCATTTTAAGGCAGTGCACTACAAACTGCTTGTTGAAAATGCCTTATAAAATGTTATCCATGGGTCAATGATATTTTCTGTGTGTGCCATCAACATGGTTTCTGTTAATCAGAAATCACCACCTTAGAGGGATATTCACTGTGTCCCGGGGCAATAACAACAACTTTTATATCATATACAACCTTATATGGTCATTCCCAGAATCATATTGCGTTGCTATCAGATGTCACAAGCACGTCCAACAGCAACAGTGAGTGACAGCTACAGAGGAACATGATTGTGGGTATATTTTTCTGAATGTAATGGTCTTTTGTTTAAGATTGCTCTGTTTGTATCGGCCTAACTCTGTGTTCTGTTTGAATGCAAACTTTTCAACTTTCCTTCATCTGATATCTCATAGTAAAAGCTAATGCTAGCTAGCAAACATTGTTATGGTAACTGTACGTCTTTACAAATATAGCTTGCTGGTTTCCTTGCATTTTACTTTTCTGCATTTTTAACTTTTACTCTCGCCATTAGCCTCCTTCAAATTACAGCTAGCCAAGGGCTTTCTGTCCTCTGCGTGTTCCTCTCAATTTAAAGTCAAATCGATGCAGGACTTGGTTCTGTAGGCTGCAGAGCACAGGAAATGTGTCCGGCTGATCTGCAAATGTCTGTCATAGTTTCCGAATATTTGGGATGCAAGCACATTGAAAATACACAGAGGGCCTTCTGTCTCTGTTGCTTGTGTACAGACACCGAGAATTTAACTTGCAAGAGTGATTAACCTAACACTGTCAACCTCTCTTAGCCACATAATATATAACCACAGTATATTATGCTTATCATATATGTCTCTGATTATGGTTTGTGCATGGACATCAATTCCAGTGCTGGTTAGGCTATAATGTACATATAATTTAATAATAAAAAAATAAATTTCATGTGAATTGGACCAGTCATTGATTTTAAAAAATACACAATATTATACATGCATATACCTAGGTTAAGTAAGTCATATTTTAGATTTAGGCTAGATGATGATGTTTGATAGACCATATTTGAAGCATCTCTGCAAAAAGCGTGTGTATAAAGTGATACTGGAACTTTTTTTACGCCCCAGTATATTAGCATCTGCTCCAAAAGTCGAGTGTTGGTTGGACTCCAACTTCCAGAGGAGCCTACAGACTGTACACAAGTGAAGCCTTAACCAAACCCACTACAGTTACCTTGCAGACCTGTCCTCCAGGGATCTTGCTGATGACCTGACCCCTCAGTGGAGAGCTGCTGGTCTTGTGTTCAGACACAGGAGAGGTTGGAGCAGCGGCCTGCTGGGTCACCTCGCTGGGCAGTGCCTGGACTTCAGCCTGGATAAAACAGTTCCACAGCAAGCACACAGATTTAGCCCAGTCTTCATTGAAAGGAGTGTCGCACACGTAAACTGTGGCAGTATATGAAATCATTGTATTCAAGTTTTGCAGGCTGGCAACCAAAAGTGAGCAACTGTTTTCTGGCTGCCATCTTTGTTTAGGTAATGAATGTTCAGACATTTGATATCAGGCAACGATAAATGAAGACAAGCCTTTAAAAAACAAATACTGTATTTGGGTGAGGTACTGCCTGATGTCAGGACCTGGATTCACCATTAACAACACTAAACTTACATGCGGTGTGTCTTGAGGGAGGACCAGTTTCTTCCTGGCCTTCCTCCTCGGTGCTTTCTCCGGGACATTAGCTTTAGCCCTGACGGCCTCCACTTGCCGTCTCTTCTTGGCCGTGCTGTGGTCGGCGGTGGCTGAAAACACGCCTGCTCCGAGGTCAAACTCTTTATCGGAGGTCCGCTTTGGAGTCCGGGGACAGGAGGGGACATCTTTCACAGACTCTTCCTCGTGTAGCCCCACTGCCTCGTCGATAACCTGGACAAACTCTTCATGGACGGAGGACGAACAGAGGAAATCGTCTCTGTTTTTAGAGGATCTCGAGCGTGTGCTGGCGGCGGTAATCCTAGATGAACCATGGCCGACCACAACGCTGCTTCGCTGCTTGGCTGGTTTCACAGGACCGCCAATGCCCTTCTTTCTTTGCGCGAAGAAATCAGTAACTCGAGCCTGAGACATGCTGCTGCTGCGTGAGGTGGACACAAGAACCTCTCCGTCAAAACCTCCACGGATCTACCACACACCGAAGTCGGTGAAGCTAGATATCAACAGGAAGAAGAAAAGAACTTTCGCGCGCATCCATAAAGCCACGCCCCTCGTGGGGTACGTCATAGGATAATTAACGCAGGAGGGCCATTCTGATGAGATTTAAAGTCACACGTGTGAAACAAAGAGCATGTTCTTTGTTGTGCATTGTGATGGATTGGAGAACATACCAGTTAACTATCTGCCCTGTTGTTGGTTTGATGATCACTTTTATTTAATTGATCATTTTTCTAACACACGTTTGTGTGACACTGACTCATCCTTATATTAAGATATACAAAGACAAAATTAAGACAAAATAATACACATCAGCCAGATTAAACAGTCACAAATTCACAAACATAAAAGCTCAATTCCTTTTATTTATGGAGGTGATCAAACAATAGCTCTGTTAAGGATTTCTTTATCACAAAACAAAAAAAGCTATCAAAGTAATTGTTTGCAATATCTTTAAGGTTGAATAAATGTATTGTCATGACTGTGTCTATTTTTATTTCTACTTTCCTCTGTCATCATTGCTCTTCATTAAGATTTTCAATGCTCAATCTGTAGCCTATGGGCATTTCTGTTGTCTTCCTCTGTTTCTGTATACGCTCTGTTGACAGTTTTAAAATACAGTTGAGAAAAAAATAATTTACATTAGACTTTAGAATTCTTCTTATGTCCTCTAAAATGCTGTGTCACCCTAGTGTAATATTGTCTGTAAACATAAGATGCCATCATGTGATTTGATGGCATCAGCCCTTAAAATCTTAGGTGCCACGATTTAATCTGGGGACATAAGAGGGAGAGTTGACTCTTTCCAGCTAAATGCTGCAGTCATCCACAGATGAGGAGCTGAAAACATGGATTACCTTCTGACATTAAAAAGTTTCTGTGTCTATACTAGGCTCCATCAGCCCCTATAGAATGTGTAATCAAATATAGTATCTAATACTGACTCCATACATATCTATTTTGTTAAAGAAATGAATTATGTCCTGGTGTAATTACTCCAGGTTGAAACTGAAAGACTCAAAAGAACATTTTTAATCATTTTTGACAGTCTTCATCTGCTCTCACATTCACAATTTCACAGACACAAAGCAGCTACAGGTATTTGCATTGCAAACAAGCGGTCAAAAAGGTATTATCTTTACTATTTGCCTTTTGTTGTGTTCATTACCTCAAACCACTGTGAATTTTCTACTGTGTGTGCTTGGTAACACGTGTGTACACATGTCAAAAGTCCCTTAATCTTAAAAAAAATGTTGAGTTATTTTACATTGTAGATTTTACCTTCGAAATCAAATGACAAAAGAATGAAAGATAGTAATACCCCAACCATAACTTTCAGTTGTTTGATCTGCAGCCAGATTAACCTCACTTGATCACCCCCAACAATCATTAACAAAACAATATCCCCATTCTAATGACTACTTTATTTTTTGAGTATTCTGTTTTAATCATCTCTTAATCTATGCACACACCTCTTTCACCAAAACCCAAGGTCCTTAAATCACACATTTTGCTCTTTAAGTAGTTTCCTCTTGGGAACAAAAATATGGGATAACAGCATTAAAGTCAGTGTCTTTACTACTCACAGGTACTAACCTACTCCATACATATTGATCGTTAATATAAAAGGCTAAGGGGGCATTTAAAGAATAAATTTACCCCTAAATGAAAATTTTAAAATGTAAAGAAAAACAAAACCAACAACAATCTGAAAAAAACAAACATAAAATGGCTTGTTTGGCATAATGCAAGTCTCCAGAAGATTTCAGATCCCAAACTGATTTGATAAAACGTCATTTACACCCTTTAAAAAAGCTGTAATTTTTACTTCGCTGCTAAGCTAAAAGCATTAGCACACACCCCGTCTGAAGGGTACACCAGCTTGACCGCACTTTCAGGATGTGAATAACATCTTTTTAAATCAATCTGGGAACTCTGGGCTTCTGGAGACTTGGATTAAGTTGGACAAACTGTTGATTTGTTTTATTTCAGTTGTTTTTTATGTTTTAAAACAAGTCCCAAGCTACTTCAGTTGTTTAGCAAAATGCTTCAATGATGTTCTACTGTCTAGCTCCAGAAATGTTTTGTGGAATACGAATATAGGTGGACTCTGATAACCACTTGTTGACAAGATAAGGCAAAAATGAGTAAGAAAAAGTATGAAAAAATATATGTGTAACAAAGTGGGGTCTGTGGACCACCAAGGGTCCTTGAGATGGCTCCAGGGGGTCCAAAGCTAAAAGGGGAAATTTTTCCACTATAATTAAATCCATAAGTAACACAATGACAGAATGTATGACTGTTTTGGTCTTGTGTTTCATACACTTTCTATAATGAACATCTAAAAGCCATATTCTTATTAGATGGGGGACTCTTGTGAAAATCTTGTGAAATGGGAGTCTGTGGTTTAGTATTTCAGTTTAGGGGCCCGTGATGTAAAAAGGTTGAGAACACTGGTAACCAGTTGGTAACCATGCAAAGCTCCTGTGCTCCTGAGCACCAACAATCCCATGGTGCTCCAAGATCCCAGCTCAGACTGCTAGATGAATGGCTAACTGAGTTAACTAGCTAACGACTATTAGAACTACACGAGGTGCGACAAAAAAAGATTGCATAATCCCGTTAAGGAAAACCACTTTCAGCCAGGCTGTATTCTCATTCAAAGCATCACATCAATGGAACACACTGCCACAATCGATCAGAGAATCTCCATCATATCACTCATTCCAAGCAAATGTTAAGAACTGGCTTCTAGACACCCAAAGATGTGAGCACTGATGTTGATATTGATATTGTTGTCCCATGTGAATTGTTGTCCAAATGTGTATTATTAACGTGGACACACATCACCTTGTTGTAGAACAAATGTGTATTTATTATGTATGTATTTATGGACAGTAGTATGTGTTTGTGTCTACCCTATGTGGTACAATATTTTATTCCATTGTTGTTCTTTTTAAAGGTTGCCTTGTACAAACTGGCAAAGGGACAATCGATGAAAACTAGCTTTTTAAGCTAATTCGAGTGCATTTTCATGTATGGTTTTTTTTATACAATGTTTATTAATGTGCATTGTCCCTTTCAAATTAACTAAACTGAAACTGAAACGACAGCTACAGTTAGCAGCAGTTACCTTGGTGATGTACTGCCCCCTGTTTGTCTGAGTATGAATTGGACAGTTGGCCAATTCTTATACAGTATATTGCATCTTTAATCCACTAGATCCGCATCAAATTGTACTCACTCATTGATAACAGACACATAAATATGGCTGACTTTTTGTCATCAAGATCCATGCATTATTCCCTGAGAAAATAAAAAAAATATGGAAAAACGGTTTATCTCACAATATTAATGAAAGAGAGAAAAAAACATGGATCGGTCCCTTTATCCAGATCTGCACCAAGAGTTAATGGGGTCTATTCTGGTCCGAGACCATCCTCCAGCCAAGTTTCATGAAAATCTATTCAGTAGTTTTTGTGTAGTCCTGCTGACAAACCAACCACGCAACCACTTCTACAGTGTTGCCGTCACTGTCCCATGTTTTCGCAGTGTTTATCTGTACGCTAGGGGACGCCACTGACACAACAATGTCATTTAATTTGGGTAGAACATGCGAGACCTATTTCTAGAGCCAGGATTGATTGACGTCGTCATGTCAGAAATGCCCATCTATAAACACGCTAAACACTTTGTAACAGATGCCAACACAGTTCCAAGAATAGGCCCGTGTAATAAGTTTTCCTTGGATTTCCCTCCTGACGGTTCCTCTCGCTGAACAGCAGCAGTGAAGCAGCGCAGCGGAGCCGGGCTGCGGGGCTGACTGTCTGGAAGTTGAATGTATTTGCAGCAGGGAGGTGAACAGCAGCAGCAGCGGCGGCAGCTCACTGGTGAATAGCTCCTCTATGAACGCCCTTCAGACTGACTTGCCTGTGAATCACATTTTCCACCTACAACACTGTACTAAAGACTGGGCCCCTCCGAAGGAACACATGCAACACAACCCTTCTTCACTGGAGCGAGTGGACCTGCTGCTGAGCTGTAACACAACAGGAGATCACTACAGAAACTTTTGTCTCAACTTGGAAACTTTCTTTAAGAGTTTCTTTTGTCTTTTTGATGGAAGATCATGAGCGAGTATCGGAATAATCGTCTGTTTATTCCTTTGTCACACTTAATCAGTCAACCCGGATGGAGCCGTTTGACTTGGCGAAGCAGCGTGTCTGCCTGGATCAATCCTAGTTATTGATATCCCTGTTGATTATCTGGAGTACGCATTGATCCGCACTGACATGGATCTTCAGGTGGTTGTCTGGCTCTTCTACTGCTTCCTGCTGCCCACTGTGCTGTTAACAGGTAACTAAGTAACACTTTCTCTTAACTATGTGTAATTACAACGATGAACAAGTAGCACAGAGTTTCACAGAAGCACCGATCTGCTTCATGTCGCTCGCGGTGACTCGAGCCCCGGAGCTGGAACGTGCTGGGTGGTGAACCGCTGAAGCAGCTGGAGGGAAAACTGTGAAAACGTCGCAAAGATTTTAAGAGTTTTCCAGCTGTTTTTTCCTGCTTACTGCTCTGAGACGAGTCGAGACAACTGCAGATGGTACTCGGGATGTATGTCCGCACTGCTGGCAAATGCACATGGTGAACTTAAAGCGAAGTTTTCAGCAGAAACCTCAGTCCTGGTCAGAATGGGTGCCGCCTCCTGTGGTGTAACGCTGTTGTGAAAAAGTGAAATGGATTCTTTCACAGGTCACTGCTTTGTTGTTGGAATATGAGCCGAGTTAAGGGTGACTCCAAACTCACTTAGCTTATAGTTTATAAGTGTGTGTTAGCTGATATGAACAGGGATCCTGAACTGGCTGATACAGGTTATAGGATATATAGGATAGGTTCAGTTAGGGACAACTCGTGCCAGTTTAGACAGTTGAGCCGCGGTGCATGTGAAACTTGCACTGCTTTATCTGACTGTTGATATAAACAGAGATTAGAAGAAAAAAATGAAGATGGTGTACAGAAAGTTTTGTGTAAATCCTGTCATTCAGATACTCAGACCACATGACTCAGAGGTGCAGTCACACTGACAGACATTTCATTTGAGAAGAGGAAGGTCATAATTTAACTCCTCTTCTGTTTCAGTTATCTTTTAAGTATTAGGGGGTGACCAATACTTTTTTTTCAGGGCAGATACTGATTATTAGAAATCCAGGAGACCAATAACTGGAACCAACATACATTTACAAGAAAAATACAAATCTTAGTGTCAAAGTTGAGAATAAACTGTGATGGAATGTAACCAACTAAAATGAACTTTAATGTTGTACTTATGTACAATTTTGAGGTGCTTTGCTTCGGTATTCCCATTTTCTGCTACGTAATACCTTCACACCACTCCGTTTATTTGATAAATTTAACAACTAGTCACTTTGCAAATTCAGATTTTTCAGTGCTGATCAACTATTATTTATGGCATCAGATAGTGTTGGGGACACAGAGACCACAGAGTGGTGACAACTAACAGAGAAACAATGCTGATTCTGGACCAAGTACTGAATTTTTAAATGTATTTATTTTATCAGCATTCAGACACAAAAGTCACCGATACCGATAATTGGAAAAATGCTGAATATTGGCCCTGATATTCGGCCAGAACAATAATCGTTAAACCCCTAATAAGTATAGTGGTCAATCATGCAAACATTTTCTAAGATGCAGGAGTCAGGCTGACCTCATGTAGGACGACTGTGAAAGCAGGTTTTTATGACCCATATTTACATACATAAGGCTGCGACTTCTAGTGGAGGTAAGGTCCTACAAAGTTCCACATAACTTTGTAGTTGGTTGCACTCACGATAAAGTGAAAAACAATTCTCTCCAATTTATTTCCCTGCCATGTCTGAAAAAGACCTCACTAGAATGGCTTTATGGCTCCAAGCTATACCCTGCATCTTCCACACACACAAAACTTGTAAGTATCATAAAGTTGTGTTTGCCACAGACCTTATTTTCTGCAATAGTCCAAAATCCAACTGAAAAGTCCCATTGACTTTTTGTTTAGGGAACTAGGGCGATGCTTACTTCTGGATTAGTTTACAAAAAATCGTCATCCCTGTAGCACTCTATTGGCAGCAAAGAAACACTGGACGATTATCGTTGCCGAAAGAATTCATGGTAATGGTATTATCGTCATATATATACACTGTAAAGATGTATATTATTGCAGTCTCGAGTTCCAATGATGTCTACAGCTCTCATGTTTCTGTGATGGAATGAGTGAACACAAACTACTTTGTCACAAAAAAACATTCATGAAGTTTAGTTCAGTAATGAATTTATTCTAGGTCTTCTGAAATTGTGACCAAATCTGCTGGATCAAATATAGACATACAGTAATTGTAATATTTGGTTAAATGTCTCTCGGTCATTTTCACCTCAGTTAGGTGCTTTTGATATCCATCCACAAGCTTCTGATTGTCCTCTGGCTTTATTTTTAACCACTCCTCTTGACAGAATCAGTGAAGTTCAACTAAATTTGTTGGCTTCCTGACACAGACTTGTTTCTTCAGCACAGTCCACATGTTCTCGATGGGGTTCAAGTCAGGACTTTGTGAAGGCCATTCCAAAACCTCAGTTCTAGCCTGATTGATCCATTCCTTTACCACTTTTGATGTGTGTTTGGGATCATTGTCCTGTTGGAACACCCAACTGCACCCAAGAGCCAATCTTCTGCTGATGATTTTAGGTTTTCCTGAAGAATTTGGAGATAATCCTCCTTCTTCATTATTCCATTTACTTTCTTCTTCTTACGGTATTTTTTCATTGTTAATGTGATCAGCAGCAAACTTCAGTCAAGCTTTAAGGTGCCTCGTCTGAAGCGAGGGCTTCTTTATTGCACGGCAGCCTCTCAGCCCATGTTGATGTAACTTGACTGTGGACACTGACACCTGTCTTCCAGCAGCTTCTAATCCATTGCAGACTTGCTTTTTGGTGGTTTTTGGTTGATTTTTGACCATCCTGACCAGTTTTCTCTCAGCAGCAGGTGATAGTTTGTGTTTTCTTCCTGACGGTGGCAGTGACACAACTGTGCCATGCACTTTATACTTACAAACAGTTGTTTGCACAGTTGATCTTGGGACCTGTAACTTCTTTGAAATGGCTCCAAGTGACTTTCCTGACTTGTTCAAATCAATAATGTGATTTTTCAGATCAATGCTAATCCCCTTAGACTTTTCCACTGTAGTGTTTGTGGCTGAGTCTAATGGGTGTATCAGACAAGCCCTGTTAAAATGGGCTCAGAAAAGTCACCAGCTGTCATCAATCAGAATCACTCAGAAGTGATTAAGTGAAGTTAAGAGGCCATGCTACAAAGATAATTTTATTCACCCAACTTTCGATAATCACCAAAATTGATGGTTCAAGTGGTTGTATGCATATTTTTGAGCCAGCAGATTTTTCAGAAGACCCAAAATAAATTCATACCGAACCACATAACTTCACTGTTGTTGAAGTTTCACTCATTGTGCTCACTCATTCCATCGATTAGTTTCCCCACCTGAAACACACCACCTGGCTGTCACAGCTGCAGTGTCTTTGGGCTTACTATGTGAAGGAGACAGGCCAGGTGGTGGAGTGGCAGCAGGACAGCCCGGCAGCAGCAAACAGCCGGCCTGCCTGCTCCACCTAACCAGCTTAGAGACACTCATTTGGCGAAAAGCAGCTCCGGAGAATGAGTAAAGAGGTCGGAGTGTTACTACAACTTAATAATTTGAGTGAGGCATAGAGAACGCAACCAACGAAGCTAACCAATCAGAGGCGGAGTAGGGCAGGTCTTATGAGAACGAGTCTGTCACTAAGCAGTGAAATATTTATATCTGAAACATTTTGCTAATAATCATTGGACACGACTCTCTATCTGTACTTCATTTCCTATCTGCAAAGATTCTGACACACAAGGGTGGAGGATTAAAAAGAAAATCTTAAGCAGCACAATGACCCATAAGAGAGTGACTTCTGTCTCACACATACAGTATGTGAACCTATTTATTGCCCTGGTGTGGTCTTTCATCATGATGAACGTTGCAGAAAGCCTGGCACGGGACTGCCGCATGCGACTGCTGTGGTGCACTGTAACTATAAGATAATGTATCCTGATTCCTACTGTGAATAGTTTTACACTGAAAATATCCGAGCAGAAACTCTTTATACATTCTGTACGCAAAAGTATGGCTGTATCACATTTTGAAAGCTAACAGATGAATGAGTGAGCTCAGATCTTGAACACAGTTGCTGCTTCTGATCCTGCGGTGAAACTTGTAATTACTTGTTTTGAGTGTGTCAGATGGAATACAGCCCTCTTGCACATTGAGTGAATGACAGGACCTTACCGTATGTGCATAACTCGTTACATATGTCACACAGTGCAATGTGTCCTGCATGCAGCTGTTCAGCTCTCTCGATGAGATGTGCCAACCTTTGGTCAAAGCACGTCATACAACAAGTAGTTTTAGCAATTCATCACTTTCACATTTCAGGGAATTTTTGTAGGCTATTTAAAATTCAAAAAGACTCATGGACATGACCTTGGTGTCCTCAATGGTAGCCAAGGTCCTGGAACCAGTGCGGGATATCCAACTCTGTCTTCTATGAGTGAAAAAAGTAACTACTTCATTAAAAACAACAAAAAAAACTACAAAACAAAACAAAAATCCCCCAAAACAAAATGAAGTGGTGGGGCTGGTTATTTACAGGATTCTCGCTAAAAAGTGCTTGGAAATGCTTGCTTTGGTTGTACTGACACAGCCACCTGTGATATTTCTTTCAGGAAACCTGTTAGATACAAAAATAATTCAGCACCATTATCTAATATGTAACTGTTCATATCATTTATCATAAGTACGGTTGACTTCTTCCAGATGTTAGAGACATGTTTGAAGTAAACAAATTGTTCTGCTTCAGAATTGTCTTATATCTGATGTACACACACACAGACACACACGCACATATATTTGGGTGATCAAGAGGGAGAGAGAAAGCATAGAGACAGAGAGTGTGTGTGTGTGTGTGTGTGTGTGTGTGTGTGTGTCTCAGGCAGGATGTCACTGGCTAGAACTTGCAGTAGGTCTGTCAACGGTTCACACGGGTTTCGACGGAAGTGAATCATGCCAATAAAGTTGCCAAGACAATGCTCACATAAACACACACACACACACACACACACACACACACACACACACACACACACACACACACACACACACACCCACGCCCACGCCATCTGCAACAACAATCTGCAGTTGGTGGTCCAATAGATAGTCCAGTAATAAAAATAGTGGTCCAATAAGTAGTCCTACAGTGAACTGGAGAGTGATAATCCATCATCATCCATCAATCCATCCATTTGTCATACCTGCTCATCCTGTTAAGGATTTTTAGGGCTAGAGCCTATCCCAGCATGTTTATGTCACTCCATAAACAGCTGTGTGCATCAGTGTTTGTGGTACCGCACCTGCTTTGCCTGTAACCAGTTAACTGTGAACCAGCTGAAAGTGTGATCTAGCAGACTCTTAAAGGTATGATGATAGATGCCCAGTGGACAGGCTGAGCATTACTAAGACTGAAGAGTTGTGGCTTCTTCAAAATGGTAAAATGAAATGTGAACAGTGAATGGATCAGAACAAAAGATAGCTCATCCAAATGTTTGCACTAGGGGAAGTGACATGGTGAAGTTGTTCAGACTTCAGGCAAATCAGATCTGTTATTTGCAAGAGATTAGATTGTATCTGTGTGTCCAGACAGCACCAGCCTATCTGCATGGGTTGTATGTATGTTATTTATTTATTTATTTTTGATTCACTGAGAGCAATGCTCTCTTTTCTAGGAATGCCCTGATCACACTCACAGCTACACATGGCTTCTCTAACCTACTCGTAGGAAGTGCCAGCAGATCATTTATTTCAGCGTCAGTCATCCATCCTGCTCAGCTATAGTAGAAACAGGGATTCTGCTCAGCTGCTCATAGGCACTTCTGTCACTCTGGAATCAACCCTGTCTTTTAGAAATTAGTTTCTATATTGCTGTTGTTGTTATATATTATTATGTTGTGGTGAAACGTAATCACTGCCTGGATTTTGATTATAGACGTTCCTTTGAGTGAATGAACGGGTTGGGTTTAGACAACAAGAGCGCTCTGGTTAAGCTTAGGGAAAGCTTGTAATAAACCAAAATGTCACTGGTGACCTTTTATGTATTAAAACAGTCCATGATCTTTTCCTAACCTTAAAGGCAGACTATTCAGGATTTCTCGATTCCTATTTGTTGAATCTTATTTCCAGGTCCTTAAATACTGACGCTTTGGGTTGGTAGCTCGCCAAATGAGAAGCAACAATCTTTCTTGAGAATTGCTGATGCCTAGAAATGTCCCGAATACAGTAGAACAGTAACAAATAACAGGCAGAGAGCAGGAACCCTGCAGACACAGACACCACCTCAAACGTTTTTTGTGGGGACTACTTTTATATGAATCTAAAAATTGTTTTAGGAAAATCCTGCATGGCATACCTTTAACCAAGTTCTGCCAGTGCCTAAACAAAAAAGTTGAATAATGCTACTGTCACAGGTTAGTGGATTGCAAGATTGCCTATTTTAAACAAATAAAACACACTGATCATTTTTGCGACTTGCCATGCACGTTAATTAACAACATTTCCTCAATATGTTAATAGAAAATGTAATTCGGTTAGCATTATGTTACCTAGAAAAGTATTTCAAATCACATTTCAAGTCACCTCTTAATGTGGCTTGGATCTAATTTGCAAAAATCACATTTCATTGTTTCAGGTTTTTTGCAGTCCAGACTTTCCAAGACCGATCTGGATACATTCTGGATATGCCAAAAACACTGATAGGGGCCAGCAGTCTGAACAAGGCCAAATGTAGCTAGGGCCCAAAGGCATTGATTTGGTTTCAGAAATGAGAGGCACACAATAAACTCATGGTATCTTCACCCAAAAAAGAAAGCAGAAAGACATTGTGCTTTCAGTAGTCAAACAAGGAATCAGAAATGCTTTGTTCATTGCTGTGCCATTATTACAGTAATGTGTAATAATAATGGTAAATTTGATACTTATTATACTAATACTAATCATTGTTGTTTATCCATTTACTGCAAAGAACACTCATTTACTGTCTTACTGTTACTGACTCCCTGTCATACATAATTACAAATGTATCACCTCTAAATCAAATTAAAGATTGAATGTTTTTTCCCAAAACACACAGAGGAGGTTGCAGTATCTTTCCCCAGCCTGCATCTTTTAAGATGGTTGATAAGATGGTTTGGGCTCTCTGTATAGTAGGCAATATAGCCCAGCAGAAAACTACTTACTATTGCAACAGCAGGGGAGAATGGGGTAAGTCTAGTCAGTAGGTAAAATGAGCCACCCGCTGTGTCTAGGTAACCATAAACAAAAGTAGTTATTTGACCACAAATTAAGGAAGTATACTTAACATTACTCAATTCATGTTGGACTGAAGTACATGGGCAGGGTGGTTAGCAGACCAGAGCAAAAAAACAGGATCATAAACTTCGCATAACTGATGATCTGAGCCAATGTGTGAAACAATAAATGTGCCAGTGATGTTAGGGCAAGTTCATCCAGTGGCTCACACACACACAGGCACATGCACGCGCGTGCACCAAACACACACACACACACACACACACACACACACACACACACACACACACACACACACACACACACACACACACACACACACACTTTCTGTGTGTCACAAGTTCCTGTTAATGTTTGATGACTGCCACACACAAATATGTTGTACAAAAAAAGCACAATTGGACAGACTGTACATTCATTCTTTCATACACACACAGATGAGATTTTAATCTTTACTGGAAATGTCAGAATGTTTATTAAGCATTCACAAACATGTGGTTTTACCCCATGCTCATTTTACTCTCACCTTGGGGCAAGTTTTGCCATAGGACTACTTTTTTCCAGTAGTCATTGTTCTGAAGCCATCATAATTAGAGCTTGTTTTAATGTCCATGGGTACACAACAACCTGAGGTATTTATAGTAACTATATTTGAAACAAATAAACTTTTATTTTACAATAAAATCATCAAATGTTAGAAGTGGCTCATCTTACCTCGCTCTCCCCTAAGCTTGGAGAAAGCTTCTACCTAAAAAATGTCTCAAGTCACTGCTGACCTTTTCTGTATTGACACTGTGGCGGGAGAGGAAAACCCAAAGTCTCCTTTGTGTTGTAGCTACCACGAGTCCCTTATGTATAAGTTCGTAATGGGTCTTATATCTATGATGGATACTTTTTTGCTTTCAGTGTCACTTCCGAATAAATGGTCAAGAATGGTTGTGGACATGTTTAACAGGTCCAGTTTTGTGATCACTTGTGTTGCTTACCATAAGAGATTCTCACAGAGATTTTCACTTTCACTATGTATATATAGACCAATCTCCTGGTTGATTTACATGCTCATGCACATTACTGCAGTGGCAGAGTGTAACTGAAACACATTTTAACTGACAGTGAAGCAGAGCTGTTGATTGGTTTGGTTGCTGCTTTGTGATTGATTGTGATTTTAGAACCTGGGTATTTAATGGAGATAAATCAAAAGTAAAATTGATTTTCATGAAGCAAAGGCTTGAAGAGTTTGATTTCAGTTTTTTTTTTCCCGAAAGTTGAAATTTATTGTTGCATAGAAAAGACATCTAGACGTCCGATACAGTCATTTAGACTGTGACCCTAATTTAATAAAATTTTGATGGCTGTATGTTCTACTACTATCTACTGGACACATTTCTTGGCCAAAGGAGTTAAAAAGTAAATTCCCTCACCTTACATACATTAGGGTAACACTTACTGTGTGTGTTTATCAGTGAGATGCTGCCACAGTAGCCCTTTTCACACAGAGACTCTGCATTATCATTGCAGTGTGAACCAAGCAGGTCCGGCGTTAAGCTGACCCAGTGTGTCAATTCATACAGCACTCAGGCGCTGCGGATCCAAAAGAGGCGTGGCGGTACACGTCATGATGTTGACATCTGTGTGTTTTTTTTCAACGAAAAAATCCACCTGTTAATCCACCTGTTAATGTAAACATGTAAACATGACCCACTGTTTATAATCATATGGATGCTGGTATAATGTGTTGTGATTGAGATCCTGACCCACCATGCATTCTGGAAAGTGTCATCACATTTTTCGCTCTAAATGAAATAATTATATAATCACCATCACCATCAAAATCTTTCTTTCATGTGAATAACTCCTTGCACTAGGCTTGCCTTGTTAGTCTGTGTTCCTGGTGTTACAAGGTGGTCGGGCTTACACCAATTACATTACTTGCCCACCACCCCCACCATCATTTTGGTTTTGAAAATTCTATAGTCCAATGACGGGAGCTCCGATTACAAACTGGAGGATTTGTTGTCAAAGTGGAAAGCAAAAGCCCCAATTTGGTGATATTTTGGATTTCAACTCAGTGATAATAGAGGACCTGATAACCCTAATGAGAGAAAAGGAGTTGTTACCTCACTGAGAAGTTGGAGGTGTGCAGCCTGTCGCCTGCAGCTCTTCAGCTAACAGTTCCTTCTTGTTCATTACTCACCTAGACTGAATAAAATGATTACTCCCAAACATATTTAAAATGGATCCTCTGTCTACAAATGCCCAAAGTTGTGTATTATAGATGTACAACAGCGATTTCACTTCCTGTGACTAGCCTACTGATATGATATACTGGATTGGTGTTGGTGCCGATGTTGACAACAACAATTAAACTTATCAGGTGTCAGTCAAAGATAACCAGTCTACATTACAACACTACAGAGATGAGTGAGCTCACTAATTATCTGTATCTGTACTCTGAATGGGTGGGGATTAAGCAGGAAGTGGGTTTGACTAACTGGAAATTGTTCATTTAAGCCTGAAATTGATATTGATAAGAAGTTGCTATATTTATTATCTATTGGAAAACAGCCTCAGAATTGAGCACATATGTACAGAACACATTTTTTTATAAACTTAAATTAAAAAAACTACTAATTTGTTCGTTCTAAACAGCCTAAAGTGAAAAAGACAAAACAAGCAGTTGTATTTGCATATAGTCTGAGTTTGTTTATCAGAAGGGAGAGAATTGGATCTGTATCCTTTGTATTATGAATATAATAAGAACAAAAACTAACTTGTTTGAGAGTGTTGGTGTGTGTGTGTGTGTGTGTGTGTGTGTGTGTGTGTGTGTGTGTTGTATTCCAGTGTTGCTAAGCCAGTGAGTCAGAGCCATTCCACACGAGAGCAGTTTAAAAAGACTTCATGGCTCGGTGAGAAATACTGTGTGAGAGCTGTGGGGTTTCTGGGTGTGAGCCAGAGCAAGGAGGAGGGAGTGCAGATGGTTTAGGAGTTTTTTCTGTTCAGACAGAGGGATCTGATCGTCAGTGGCAGAGTTAGGGCTTCGATCAGGAAAGAGGTGCAGCTCTCCTGAACTCTTAATGATGTTAGACTCCACAACCTTTTCTTGATTCTGCACAGCGAAGTCAGATTTTCCTACTTGCTGGCCCCTTTTCCCTCCTCACTTTTAATGGTGAAGACATGCTGTTGCATGCTGAGCCAACGTGCTGAGAGCGTGGCACGTTTGGAGGGTTCAGAGCCAGGACAGTGTCTACTCCAAGCCTCTGACGGGCCTTTCTGTAATGGAGCATTAACTCATGGAATATCTGTCCACAACAGTCACTTTCTGGGAAATGTGGATGTCATGTGATCATGTGTAAACCAGGACAAAAGACATGTGGTTGCTTCCACCTTTTCACCTCAGAACTAAACTAAATTCTGGGCCTTTATATGCAAAGCAGTCAATTGGGAGTGTTTCAAAGCTATTTATAGTAAGTTGTGGGGATTTCATTATGATTGAGATGTATGAGGTAAATGCGTGGGGACAGACGTATGTGGGGTTTTATGAATCTGACAAAAAGACTACATATGCATGTTTACTGTTGTGTGTCAACTCAAGGCTCACATACGTTCTTGTTCTTGAGCATTCAGCCATAACATGATCCTCAGCATCAGTGGATTGAATTTGCTCAGTTGCAAATGAATTGTAGATGTTCATGACAACCGTGTAATACGGTTGAAAGCACCTGAACCCGCAGGTGGGAACACCTTGAGCAATTTTGTTTCTTTAGGGCTTTATTTATTGAAATTATATCATTATTGTAATATGAGATTATAAATCATCTTAGATTTTGGACTGTACCTGATTTTAAAGGCTGCATTACAGTAAAGTGATGTAATCTTCTGCACCTACCAGACTGTTCTACTTGTTCTAGTACTTGTCTTTACCAACCTAGTCATTATAGTGCCTATAAACATTATTCACCCCCATAATTGTTTTCCTCTTTTATTGATCTTATAAATGGAATCATTGTCAACATGATATATTATATTGTACAGAGTAATGTCAATTAATTAAAAATATATAATGTAAAATAAGTGACTGCATTAGTTTTCAACTTCAAGTCAGTATTTAGTAGATGCACCTTTGGCCTCAATCAAAGCACAGAGTCTGTGTGCATAGGTCTCAATCAGGCTTGCACATCTAGACACTGTGATTTTACTCCATTCTTCTTTGCAAAACTGCTCACGCTCTGTCAGGTTGTACGGGGATCGGACATAATCAGCCCTTTTCAAGTCCAGCCACAAATTCTCTATTGGATTGAGGTCTGAGCTTTGACTCGGCCACTCCACCACCAGAACATTCACCTTATTGTCTTTAAACCATTTCTATGTGGCTTTCGCTGTACGCCTCGGGCCATTGTCTTGCTGGAAAATAAATCTTCTCCGAAGTCCTTGTTCTCTTGCAGACTTAATCAGGTTGTCCTCCAGGATTTCCCTACATTATGCTGCATTCATTTTGCCCTCTACCTTTACAAGCCTTCCAGGGCCTGCTGCTGAGAAGCATCCCCACACCATGATGCTGCCACCACCGTGCTTCATGGTGGGGATGGTGTGTTTGTGGTGATTGAGTGTTTGACGAATTGGGAATGAGACTCAAGTATCTTACAAATTGTACCTTTAACCTTTATTCCAAGTTGAACCATCATCCCTCCATCAAATGTTGCCACCTCCTCCAAAACTCCTTCAAAACACATTGCATTTCATCCCTCAAAAGAATCTCGCATGGTAAACCTACCCAGCCCTGACAAAGACAAATAATCGATCTGAATAGGACCTGAGCTCAGTCAGAATGGGTCAGCCAGCCCTTTTTGCTCTTTGTGCTGCTCCATATACATGGACAAAAATAGCAGGTGGAAACGGCCACGAAGCGAGACCTCCCACTTTGTGCTGGTTTTTATGCCCATTCCATTAAAGGGCAACTGCAATTCTGAATCACAGGAGCTGTCATTTTTTGATCAAGGTAAAATGTGTCACAACATACCATTTTAAATGAAGCATTGTGGTGAAACAGATGCCGTGGCCTACAAATCAAATTCTTGATTTTAGGGAACATGCAGGAGGTTATGTTTTCACCTTGTCTGTTGGTTGGTTGGTTTGTCAGCAGAATTAGAGAAAAAGCTGCTGGGATTTCCCCGAAACTTCGATAGAGGATGGATGTCTATCCAGAATAGACTCCATTAACTGTTTTTTGGTCCTGTAACAGCGCTCAGTGGGTTGAAGTGTGGGACATTTCTCTTTTATTTTGAGCGATATCCAGTGAAGGATCTTTTTTGCAGTTAGATTGTGAACGCCATCAGAACGTCACAGACCTGTCCCAGGGATTGATTCGCCTCAGTTATTACCACTGCTGGCAGATCCTAGGTGGAACGAAACTGTCCTCCCATTCTGCCTCTGTAACTTTTATTCATACGGTGAGGCGAAATAATGCTGCAATATTCTTGCCTTGAAAAGAGAAAAGTATGTAATATTGTTCTGGTATTAACAAACTAATTAGAGTTTTTGGTCACCTCTGTTTTTGTGCCTTCACAAAGTCGAATGTAAACTTTGACAGTGGAACTGTTTAGATCCAACAGGCAGTTTTCCATGAACATGTGTACATTTGGTCCTTAGGTGACAGTTAAGTTTAGACATTTACCATTCAGAATTCAACTCCTGCAATCATCATGTGCACGTGTGGTGTGTTTGTATTTTTATTTCATTTCATTATTAATGAAATGGCAAATGTGGGAACCCTGCAGCTAGCTCAGTGTTGACTTGTACACACAGGACCAATGATTTTAACATTAGCGACTCATAAATTACCTTCAGCACCACTGTAGCAACAGACTGTGTAATTAGAATGTGTGTCTGTGTGTCTGTGTGTCTGTATGTGTGAGAGACATGGAGAATGGGTGAAATTCATAAATGTCTGTTTGGCCATTTTCTTTCCACAAAAACAGGAAATCTGGTCAGCATGGTCTCAAATACATGCGCCTGCGCACACACACACACACACACACACACACACACACACACACACACACACACACACACACACACACACACACACACACACACGCACACAGACACTTTTCCATTCCCACAAAGCTGAGTTGGACAGCACCTTCATCACATGTAGCTTCACTGTTCTCATTTTTGATGAGTTTCACAGCAGACCTGTTTTTCCTCTCTATGTGAGGTGTGGATGAAAACACATAAATAGAACTAACAGCATCATAAGTGGATATAAAAATGCTGCCTTTAGTGGTTGGATATGATAGAATCTCTGATAACTTATACGGTTGCTGCCATCATGCAGTAAATTGGTTCAGAGTACATTTCAACATGCCTGGGCACTGCCTTTGTTTCCCTCTTCATGAAAGAGAGGGAGGGAGCCAAATTTAAGAGTTTTTCAGAGTTGTATTTAAGAGCCCACTGGGAAGCCTTCTGTAGCTTGACAACACATAAACACAACATCATCAGGCATTCCTAAACCTCAGGCAGATATTTACAGACAGCCCAAAAGTTTACACTGTAAAGAACATGTATATCATGGCAGTCTTCTGTTCCAATGATTTCTACAACTCTCATTTTTCTGTGATGGAGTGAGTGGAACACAAACTACTTTGTTACAAAGAAAACATTCATGAAGTTTGGCTCAGTAATGTATATATGTATATAAATCACTTGGAGCCATTTCAAAGCAGTTACAGGTCCCAAGAACAACTGTACAAACAACTGTTTGTAAGTATAAAGTGCATGGCACAGTTGTGTCACTGCCACCGTCAGGAAAAAAAAAACAACTATCACCTGCTGCTGAGAGAAAACTGGTCAGGATGGTCAAGAGTCAACCAAAAACCACCAAAAAGCAAGTCTGCAATGGATTAGAGAAGCTGCTGGAAGACAGGTGTCAGTGTCCACAGTCAAGTGTGTTTCGCATCACCATGGGCTGAGAGGCTGCCGTGCAATAAAGAAGCCCTCGCTCCAGACGAGGCACCTTAAAGCTCGACTGAAGTTTGAAAACTCTGTGGTCAGATGAAACAAAAATGTAGTCGTTTGGCCACAATGAGCAGCAATATGTTTGGAGTTGAGAAGGTGAGGTCTTTGAGGTGAGGCTTGTGGGGCTGTTTTGCTGCCAGTAGGTCTGCTGATCTAAAGAAAGTAAATGGAATAATGAAAATTCTCCAAAAGGCACAAACACCATAAATACAGTAGAGAGATCAAGTTCAGTAACTGGAATTAGCTGAGGTGAAGCTGAGCACACAGCTTGTAGGTACCTGTCATTTAAAATGCCCATGTCCCTAATTATGCGTACCTTAACGCCTTAATATAATTTAAACATGTAAGTTATATAAAAATTCAACCCTGTACAGTTGTCATGAAGAGATCAATTAAATATAAAAGCCACACATGTTTTTGTACCAGGCTGTAAAGGTGTTTATTTCTGCTGTAAAGTTGGGCATTTTAACATGGGCTCTTATGAGGATTGACTCAGTTTTGGAGCAAGCCTCAAATTCGTGGAACTGTTTTTGGTACTTCCGCATTGGCTTGAATTCTCGGAATGTGAGTTTGGCGCTTGGTGGGACCATGTCTTAACAGCTTACCCAAGAACAGACTCACAACCATCCCCTCCACCTCCTGATATAAAAGTCAGTTCATATGCATGCCATATGAAGGTGAATGACACCTGTAGAAATGCTGATATGATGTATGACATGAACAGATCTGAACATATCGTGGTTTGAAAAAGACAAAGTTTCACCCTGGCGACTGGGCTGTGTGCTGGTTGTGTGAAGAGTGTTTTAAAAGGGAACTGAGTTAGCAATTGTAAAAACCTGTAATAGTGACAATAGTGTGTGTGTGTGTGTGTGTGTGTGTGTGTGTGTGTGTTAGTTGTATTAAATGGAAATTTGGCTTCTTATTAATGTGTAACTAAATGTAAGCACACATACACAGTGATAACGTGTCCAATGCTGAGTGTGCACTTGCCATCTGTTACAGTTGTCTGTTCAGACTCCATGTCTGTATTCACATCAGTCCACCTAACACACATGCTGAGGTGAAACAAATGTAAATGATCAGTTAAAACTATACTTGTAAACTGAATAAGCTCCAAGTTTCAACTAAAAAAGTGATCATTGATGAAAAGGCATGTGAACTTGATTTATGTGGTTATGATTTAATTAAACCAAAACCAATTTCATCATCTGTCACCACTTAGATAATTGGTATTTATCATTTCATCAACAAAATCTCTGATCACTGAAAGTGAGACACACAGAAGACTGGGAGTAACAACACTTTGTAATTACAGTTGAAGTTAAAAACAATGAAAACAAATGGTAAAAAAACTAAAGATATATATTTATTAAAGTTAGGTTGGTAAGTTATTTTAGAAGCATTTTGTTCTATCTTTCTATCAACAATCAATTAATCAAATGCTCTGCCAAAAAAAAAAAATCCAGTATCTGTGGATGTCTCATGCCTCTAATAAGCCCATCCAATCATTTCATTGAGCTCATATGAAATGATTTGACAGGCTACCTGCCCGTGCACTTATAGTGCTGTAGTAATGAGGCCTAAAAGCCAGAAATCAGTTAGCATTTTTGCACATCCGGTTCCCTCGTCTTAGTCATTGGGTTTTTTAATGGGTTTTAGTTAAATGCCTGAAATAAATTACCACAGGCTTAAGATATTTATTTACACAAGAATGGCAGAGATAGTGCAGCCTGAATTTCTCAGTGCTAACAGGCTAGCAGCATGACAGCGTTGAGTACAATAACCATGCTTGTTGTTTATGTTCATAATGTTAATGTTTTCTTACAACTGAGTGAGACATGAGGTACTGTGGTATCGTTAGAAAAAAAGTCTTTTTTTGCAAGTCCAACTCAAATCTCCAGTCTCTTATGACTGTAATGAGCATTCTCTCATTTGCTGTATGCCATCAGGTCTACTTAGAACACTGCATAACTATATCGAGGGAAATCAAAACATGTACTGTGCTTTTATCACTCCTTTATCTATTACATACAGTATCAGCATTGATCTGTTTTGGGTATATGATCACTTTAAACAGGCTTATTGCATTTCAATATGAAAAAACACAATGAATGCCTTCCTTTAGAGTTCATAATTGTATTTTGCCTTGTAACAGGAACACACAGCTACAATACAGAGTGAGTATTGACTTTCTACTTACCTAATTTTCAATGGTGAATGGTACGATGGTGGCAGCAGAACGTGGACTATTAAATTATCTGACTATTTTTACAGTCATGGCAAAGCGAAAGGCGATGACAGCAGCCGTTGCCATGGTGTGCTCGCCGTGGTGTTGTTTTGAACTGTGTTGCTGCTGCAGCATATGTCATCATCAGTGGCTATGTGCTTGTGAAACAGGAAGGAGGGAGCGAGGAAATGACGGTTAGCGTCCCAAATCAGAGTCTGCGTCAAGTCTCAAGTCTTTTGAGTACGAGTCCAAGACAGTGTCAAGTCTCTGTGTGTGGCAACATAAGTGCGACTTGATCCAGTCCACATCTCTGGATATGGTTAGTGATGACAGCAAACTGCTGTGCACACAATATACAGTTGATGAACCAAAGAAGAAGAAGGTTGGCAGCAGCGACAGTCATCCAGCGGCTATTTTGCTTTTGTTGTATAATTGTGTCATTTAACTGACTTGTTTTCTTGTGTATTGATTGGATTAAAGCCTTAGAGATCTGTGGGGCAGTCTGTGTGTGTGTGGTCAAGGGTCGTGTGTGTTGGAGGAGTAGAGCTGGATGGCGGGGTGGGATTTTTCGGTTGGATACTTTTAACTTCAGCTTGCTCTTGCTGTTTCTCCAGCTTTAAATGTCTCAAGTTAAGTGACAAAGTACAAGACTGTCAAGTCTGAATTAATAAAATCATCAACACAGCTCTTAAATCACATGTGCTTGAAATATTTTGAAATACACAGTCAGTCTGTAAGTCATGCTGTCATAGCATGGAAGAGTGCTAGGTGCTAGTGACATTACTCCCCTGATGGCAAAAGAAGACAGATATTAATGGAGTTATAGTTACTTCAGGCCCAGCTGATGACTTTAGGCATTTCACTGCAGCATTTTTAACCAAAGTACTTTTAATTTCTTCCTGCTAACACTCCTTTGGCATTATTCTGTCATGACAACAAGACTTCTTCTTTAACTGTTTAATCTTCCTGGAAATTAGACAGAAGCCAACACACCACCAGACAGTGATTGCAAACATCACTGTGTGACTCAGCTGTCAGGGCTGGAGCAGAGGCACAGCCCACCAAGATGAAAACGCAGTAAAACAAATTGATGTCATGGAATTTGCAATCTGTGCAACATAAATTCATTGGTGTATGTGATACAAATGCTATTTCTGGATGATTTTGTTCTTGTTTTTGTTGGTCGCAGTATCTATTTATCATCTATTAGATGGTGTTCCTGGGAAATGTCGGGGCATCCCTCTAGTCCTGAAGTACTCCCACAACCTCTGGGAGCAATCTCCTCTTTAAGCCATTGGGTTGGTTGCTTGTCCATTCCCATACAGTCTGGTTGGTTTGATAACTGGCTGGATGTGAAATCAAACAAGTATCTTATCCTCACGCATCATATGGTGCAGGAGTTCAAGTTTAAGGTTATTCAGCTCAGGAAGTGAAACCTGTCATTTTCACCTAGATATGAAGTCTCCTTAAACAGTTTGCATGTTGGCAGCTATTTTATATTTAGTCTTGGTCTTTAATGTTTATCAGTTTTTCAGTTGACATAGTCATGCATTTTAGTCAAAATGTTTTCTCTCCTTTAACCGATTCAATGAGACTAATAAGCCTCTGCATCATCAGCAGCTACGTGTTTGTAGATTTCTTTTGCCAGACGGTTCGATCAGGCTGTCGTGTTAAATTCACACTACTACTAAAACAATTAGTTGCTGCATAACTGTGACATTGGAACAGGTCTGAAAAGCCAACACAAATTTCCCCATATGTATCACTTGATCAAGGATAAAGCAGTTAAAGGTGCAATAAGTAAGAATTTTAGTACCTACCTAGTATTTTAGGATGTATTGTTTATATTTTCACAGACAGATTAGATTCGCAGTCTTGTCTTGTTGAGGAAAACCACACATAATTTCATCATAGTTTTAATTATCAAAGATCTATTTTTCGCTTATCATCGCCCTGTCTCAGTCATAGAAAAAAGGTTGTTGACGAACATTTTTTACCATAGTTTTTGTTAACGAATTACACACTGCATGTATGGTCCCTCTGATGTGACAGACCTCTAATTGTACAACAGAGTGAGTTTGCTGAGAGAAAGAGGAACAGACGCAGACATCTGAGCACTGGAATGAAGTGTTGCAACATCTCCTACCACAGCCTGCCAATAAAAAAACAAACAAATCAAAGCATGACAGCTGTTGCATCAAACGCTGAACAAAAAGAACTACTCAGTGCATGAATATTAGTCATGCAGAGGTTAGAGTGCTGCACAGAGATAGGTACTGTGGTTGCTAAACACTGTTATCATGTCTGCACATAGACATCATTTTGGGTGTGTTTGATGATTAACTGGTCAGCAGGGTGGAGCTCCTCAACGCCCAGCTTGCAATGTATGTGAGGACTGATATCGTAGTTCTGGACAATAAAAAGCTGCTCTGAGAATAATATAGTCTCATTAAGGAATTCCATCTGCAGGACCAGGATCTGGGCTGATCCAGGCATTTTTCATGGCTCAGTATAAATGATATGAAACGTGATCTCATACAATAATAAATGGAGGATCACAGTTAATTATATGTCAGTGTGCATCAGTGTGTGATGTGAGAAAAGTAGCAGTTCCCAGACTCAGGGCTGAGATCCAACTAGGGTTCCAAGAAAGACAGAAAAGGGTTTTGTGTTGGATAAAATTATGCTTTTTTCCTGTAAAATGCTGGATTAAAAAAAAAAAAAAAAAATCTCTTCACACTTAAAAATTGTTCAACTGAAACACATGGCTGCATCCCAATGTCCGGTCTTCACTGCACTTGCAGACCAACAACGTTTAATTATATCTGGACACAGCCATGGAGACGGAGAATTGTTCATTCCTATGAAAGCTGCTCGGTGGCGTATGAAGCCAAAATGGCTGGATAAAAATACCTGGATCTTCAGTGTTACACATCATTATACAGAAACATTTAGAAGCATAGACTGTATTGTAGTCTTTAGGGTTGCCTGTCAGTGGCTTTTATTTGCCTTGCAGTCTGACGCACTGGCAGACGTGACTTGAAGGAGAAGCTCAGTATTAAAAGACATGAGTCAGTGGCAGAGTAACGTAGTCATCATAGATGACTGGTGGTAAATACACAAGGAAACAATCTCAGTTATACAATGTGTTAACAACTAACCTCAATATTTTCCTTCTTGTTTTGTTGTCTTCTCAACTAGTCCATAATAAAAAGCTTCTTTTGTTTTAATACTTTTAGACATTTCTTGAATACACTCAGAGCTAAGGGGTGACATTACTGTGCAGTGATATGTGATGGTCTTCGAAGATGTTCACATGGGAACGTTTTCAACATTTTTTTTTCAACAGTTTTCAACATTTTGCATGTGTATTACATTTTCCGTCAAATAGCCATGCTTGAGTAGGAGGACTATAATAAGAACAGTGCGCAATTGTCTTCTTGTTTGTTTGTACTCAGCGCTCTGTAGAAGAAAGCTTTTGTGTGCAGGCGCGTGGTGTTATTTCTAGTTTTTCATTAGAGTGAAGTTACACTGCTAACTACTGGCCTGGCATACATACAACGTTGTCAGTTGTTTTTGCAGATCTGTGTGCATGGGGATCGTCTTGACCTTAAAGTAATTCATTCCCCATCTGTTGGAGAACAATGGGCTGTGTGAGCTACTTGACTGTAACTTGCAGTGAACTAGGCTACGTATACACACACAGGGCAAGAACGGCCAGAGTGACCTGGCATTGTGTCCACCATGTCAGATGACCAACAACATGAGTCACATATGGGAAAGAGGAAATGCTTTCTCTAGCTCAAGGCCAACGCTGTTCACTGTGTCTAATAACTGCTGAAGCCTGAGAGTGAGAAAACAGTAAGCTTAAAAGGTTATTTTTATTAAGATATAAAAAAACACATTTTCTCACTTCCCCCGACTCCATGCAGATATTTTTGGTTTTCTTTGTTCAAAGATTTGTCTGGAGATTTCTGTCTCCACCCCAGCAGAGTTGAGGTGGACATAATTTTATCTGTGATTTTACATATCACGAATATGAAAATGTCATGAAGACTACAACCCGGCCTGTAAAACCAGTTAATGTCTTCTGTAGTGGTGGAAGAGCTTTGTCAAATGTTTAAATTTCAACTAAACTTTTCATTTGTCAGAATGTCAGAAAGTTGTTGGGGGTGTATTCTTATTTCAATGAATTACTGTAATGTTTAGAAATTGAAAACTTAATGGGAATAAGACTCAAATTATAATATGTAACATTTCTGCTTTGAAATGTCTGAAAACAACCAGACCTTTGTTTGATATTTTGAAGAGTTGTTTACTTTCATTATCCCAGAAAAACAAATGGGCAAGTTTACTCAAGGTAACACTTCAAACTACCATGATCCAAGGCTTCTTTTTTTTAAATTGTTTTGATTGAGAGACCCCTAGTGGCAGAAATAACATACTTTGCATACACTACATATAAGTTCAACATTTTAGTTGAAACATCATAACATTGAGATCTATGTCTTGTTTTTTTTTGCATGTTTCCACCTGGCTTCCACCTGTAAATCAAAAGTTATCTCTGCCGACTATTTATAATCATATGAGAGCTGTTATAATGTGTTGCAATTGAGATCCTGCCCCATGGAGATGGGTCATGCATCACTCTCTGGCTCTGACTCACGGGGAGGGATGCTGTTTTCTGGGGGAAGTTCACTGAAGACTCACCTTCGCGGTGACCTTTCCTCATTAAATTTGGTGATTTTTTTTCCATGTAAGTTGCCAGAGACAGTAACTACAACAACACAATAGTGGAAGGCGACAATGACATTGTGAGTTAAAGTTTTTTACTTGAAATACATCACAGAATCATATCCAGTAAACTGTGGGAGCCGCCTGTTTTTTGGGCAGAAGTGTGACGAAGAGAAGAACTGTTAACTAACCAACTAATCATCTAAAAATGTATACACACTGCTGTTTGCAGATTTTGTGTGTCATTATGTCAATAATGGAAATAAGATAAAATAATAAAACAAATAAATGAAAAAACAGAAATCTATTGCACTTTCTTGTAGTACTTGAATGCTGAAGCGGCCCTCCTACAAGATGACAACATCAGCAGAGGCCCAAAGTTAATTTGAGTTTGAGTCCCCCGTACTATGTACTCATATACCCAAGATATCATGGGAGCTGGTAGAATAAAGGAAATGTTTGTTTGAGGGTGAACGTTTAACAGAGCTTTGGATTAGTGGAGCCATACACAGGCTGAGAGAAAGCAATGCCTGAGGAGATCGATGGTTGGAAAGACAGTCCCTCAGCTGTGAATGGATTTATCAGGAAGTTGGTGTTTTGAAGTTGAGGTTTGGTTTGACTGCTTTTGAATAGCAGTAGCATGTTTGATGTATGTGATTGGTTGAGCTTGCATTAGATCTTGTGACAGTAAAGAACAGGAAACTCTTAAATGGGAAGACAAAGAGAAAGAGATGTGTCAGTGTCAGTGGGAGTAGTACGCATGAGTTTAACTGCAGCAGCTGTGGTGTCCGGGAGTTTTAATTGTGGTTTCTTGGGGCTGGGTTTGTTTGATCAGGGTTGTCCTACAGATTACACCAGAGCAGCCTTTGGGCTTCACAGATGACGTGATAAAAATATTATAGTTAGGAGAACACTTAACAATATCCTCTTTGTACCTATTGTGTTGAAAAGTTTCTGTTCTCCAGTGCTGCTTACTCTTACTCACAGTATCGTCGCAGGAAATGTAATTACATTTATGTGTAGACTCAGATCCCTGTTTTCAGTCTTCACCACTTCACAGTGTGTCAGTTTGTTTTTATGGATAGCTGAAAAGAGACAAAGGGTCTGAGATGAGAGAGGTTGACAGCCTCCCTGTGGTGTAGTCTTATTCCAGTAGACAACAAGAAAAGTCAACAGTTTAGCTCTGGCCTCTGAAGGCTGTGATATTCATTACAGCCAACAAAAAGTGCTCCCTGGAACAAATACTTTTCTTTGAGCTCTAGGTTTGTGGCAGACTTCTGTGCACATTTTGTGGAGGGTTTGATGGTCTTCCTCATAGAAAAGTTTACATTTTTCATTAAAGAAATAAGCAATTTCACATCATTTTGGACCATTATTTTTACTGTAAATAAGCCTAAAGTAAAGTAATTTAGCTAGTTTTACTGCTTTTCACATTGATTTTACATTCATTCAGCTTAGCTGGTGCCCAAAATGGCGTGGGTGCTGCACATTAAACCATATAATGGAAAGGAAAACCCTGGTAATAGAGCTAAAAATGTAACCTGTATCCTGAGGGTAGGTCATGAACTGTTCAATACCTACCCCTGTGTTTTGATGGTCGAGGATCTCATTGATGCCATATACAACTCAACAAGTTCATGTATATATTCAACACATCACAAGAGGGAATGGTGAATTCTGTTACACTGTGAGACGGAAACTAGTGACTAGTGACATGCGATGGGAACACACCAGCCATGATGCCCATTCACATGTTGACCCATGAGTACACAGTAACCATGGGTCAGACCACACCCATCTTCAACCTCCGCCTTCATTTTGATCTCAACTACACACCTGTAAAGCTTCATGACTGAATCTTGCACAGTTACGGTGCTATCACACTGACAACACGTGTTCACAGATGGACATATCAACAGCTTCTGTGGCTGGTTCCACTACAGTAGGTGTCACCAGGACACAACATTTTGCCATGACACACACACACACACACACACACACAAACACACACACACACACACACACACACACACACACACACACACACACACACACACACACACACAATTTTGTTTTAATTTATTGCTCCAATTTTAATTTTCAGAACATTAAATTCAAAGGAATGAGGCATAGTGACAATCATGAATGCTCTACTTGAGTCAGCTTTCTGTCAGAACCAAGATATCAGGATCAGTCTGTGATATGAGATTTTCTAATATTTAAATGTATCAAACCTAAGACCTTTCTGCATTTAAAAGCATGTGAGTTGAAAATATTTTGCTCCGAGTCACCATAGGGCTTTCTGGTCTTAGACATGTGATTGAGATCAAAACAGGAATATTAGATGTGGGAGCAGATACTGATATTGAAAGAGAGGGAGCGTTCTGGCTGTCATACCTTCATGCACTCAATGCCTTGGCGGAGCGTATTCACGTCACAGCAGGTCTGATCCCATTGCAAGATGGTATCCAGTTTTATCTGATCTACTTTTTATCTCAGCCGCAAACATGCCACACGCAAATAGCTAAGGTCATATTAGGAGCAGTGGTATCCTAATCCCCAGACTGGCAACGCTTACCCGTCCATCATTACCACCACTGAGGTGCACTTGAGCAAGGCCCTTAACCCTGACTACCCCAGTGACCAACAGATCAGACAGGTACTCTTTACAGTCACTGTGTTGACCGGTTTGATAAATAAAGGATCAAGCTTTTAAAACTCTTTACAACATGCATGCAACTGACATGATATTACAAAGTCTAACCTAGCTTTTCAGATACTGTCATTTCCTCATAATGTCACTGAATGGTCCTCCCCCGGTGGACAAGGCAGTGTTACACAGATAGTACTTAGTAAGCTATAGTTGTATCCTTCGTTTGAACATTAGGGACTTAAAGCAACAAAAGTTGAAGGGGCGACTTCAGCGTTGGAGAATAAAAAAGCTCCACGCCTCACATGCGTGACTCTATCTTGACGCTTCCTGACATTGTAGCCCAGCTGTCTACTGTGGGAGAACGCCTAGTTTGCCGTACCCAGCAATACCCCAAATAGTTGTAAAAGGTAGTTATAGAAGCAGCCGTTAAAAGAGTTAATGTTGCTGAGTGATGTTTGTTTTCCACTACCATAACAGCCTGTCGGAATGTTTGGCGGATGCCGTAGCTGTCCTTCTACCATCACTGCGTAAAGTCCCTATTTTAACTGCTTCCTGGCAGGTCAGCCTTTTGCCAGTTTATTGCTAAAATGTACAGTCTGTGTTTGTGTATTAAAGAGGCACTAAGCTAAGACTATTGTACATTGTTTCATTTCTCTTGTCAAATTCTGAGAACACTACGGTACTTTGTTCCTTGTTAGGGGTACTTTCTGCTGTACAGACGTAAAACACGCATTTCGAAAAGAGGAAAATATTTAAAAAAGATTCGAATTATGAACCATTTAAAGTTGTGTCCCACCCAAAAATGATTTGACGTGTCTCCTCCGTTTTGCAGCACCTCCTCCCTTCTCATAAATTGTGAACAGTCCCTCAGTAAATTGAAGAAAATAAATGTAGCAATATTCCTGCATACATAAAGAGCTCAACTCAATAACTATAGACTGGCAGTCAATGATTGGAATATTACATGTACACAATATATGCATTAGTGTTTAACCTAATTGCATTATATACTTCTAATATTGGTATTTGATATATTTAATTGTGCTGGGGGCGGCACTTGATGTGCTACAGAGCCAATGGGTGTTTAGCATTAATTTTGACATGTTAACTCTAATAATTGTGTGACACATTTTAAGTTTTAACCTGTAAGGTGCGCAGAGACTCTTTGGGTGATGTGCAATTTAAAAGAACTGTAGTTGAACCTTTGAATTGAAGTTTGTGTATTTGTGAAACACAATCTGGGAGAAAATATGTTTCCCACTAAACGTAACTTAGAATGTAGTTGAGTTGTGTGTGAATGACTGCTGATCTGTGGTAAACCTTTCACCTCCATGTTCACACTGTGATCTCAACAGGCTGAGATTAATCAAGACCTGAAACCTATAGTGAGCTAATAATTATCACTGCATGGGTTTAATTGGAGAAAATCAGCACATTTTCCAGTCGGTGTTGGCGTCTTAATTCCTTCGAGCCAGCAACACCTCATAAAAACCCTGTTCTCATTGTACTCTTTGTGCAAGGGAAGGACAATATTGAGCTTTCTCTCCCTGCAGGAGGAGTATGTCCTCTCTGTGCACTCCTTCTGATGTGAAATGATGACAGTGCCACAACACAAAAAATTCACAGTTTCAGCAACAGCCTCAGGGACATTTAAGTGGTTTTTCATAAAGTGATAAATTGCACCTCAGGTCATTATTATAAAGGCACGCTGAGCTGCCGAGCTTTGGTTAGACCTACAATTGGTAACTGATAAATTCATGGCCTGAGGCCGAAGGAGATGACTAATACAGCTATTGTTCTGTGAGTGATTATGAAGAAAATTTGATGTTCAGATCTTTTGTGGTATCTGTTTCGGGTAATTGAAAATTGCAAGTCAGCACCGGTCTGAGACAACACTCCAGCCCTCAAGTTGACTGTGGCGATGGCTCCAAGAATGCAAATTTGAATATCCCCTGCCTACCTCACCTGACTTGACACCCACAGACTACTGCTGTTTCCCCAAGATGAAGAAGGAGCTCAGTGACACTGATGATGATGATATTGTTGCTGTGGACTACTTTCTGGAGGTCCAAGACATCGACTTCTACAAAGAAAGGATCTGTTTGCTCTGTGGTCTCTAACTGTGTATTTAGGATGGGACTATGTTGAAAAATAAATGTGCTAGGTTTTCTGAAATTAACTCCGTCTGCCTCAGGCCATGAGCTTATCAATCAACCCATGTACAGATCTTTCAATTCCAGTGGTCCATACTCAATCATTCAACATTTTTATACATGTGGGATGTTTGTTATACCACAAATTAAATGTCTTTCTCTCGAAGGTTATGGACATGGACAGCCCTCAGCCAACACGTCCTACACGCGAGAATCTTTAAATGTATATCTACATTCATGCTGTTGTTTGACTGCAGTCTTTCTGTCTTTGCAGCATGTTTCTTTCGCTACAACCTGCTGTCGCTGGTTTACTTCCTGTACCTGCTGCTGCTGCCCTGGTTCCTGTCTCCCAACAAACACACCATCAGAGGTAAGACCGTTATCTTATGGCATTTCTTTCCTTAGACCTTAAATTAGTTAAATGTGATTCCAATCACTGTTACTTGAGGAAACAGTTTGCTTGTGCTTTGACTTGTAATGAACTGTCTCATGTGATCAGTCGCACCCACAATTTGAATGTGTATGTTATGTTTTACTGGAAGATGATAAGGAGACTGAGAGCAGCTGCCTGACAGATATTACCCAGGGCAATTCTTGCTCTTCTCGCAAGTTCTCCCTTCCTTCAATACAGCTGACAGGTGAAGGGGGTACTGAATAAAAGAAAATAGAAGTTGGTGGTTGATGGAGTCTATCAACCAACAGGAGTTCACATAAGTTCTCTTTGAAGATTTTCAATTTGTATGTTATTGTTTTTTAGTGTAAATGTTCTCAGGAAAGGCTGAACAAAGGTTAAAGAAGGATCACACCAGTGTTGACTGAGCAATTTATCTCATTATGGACCATTAAAAACCACATCATCAAAATCTTTTTATTGCAGACATTCTCCTTCCTTCCCAAAACCTGACACTGAGTGATCACAAAAGGTTTCATACTTCCTTTTTCACATATGCAGCAGTACTCCCTAAAACTTGTAAAAACACTTTAATGTGTAAAATTGTTGGGTCTACCCTTTAAGGGGGAATACAATGGGTAACTAATCAGGATTCAGTTTAAGAACTCAGCCATCTGACTTGTCTGGCCCAAACTTTTTCCCTTAGAGGGCCAAACTTGAAACTCAATGATGGACCATGGGCCAAAAGAAAACACTGTTGTATTGTATTGTTAAGGTGCCATGCTGAATGGTAGGCCTGTTATCATCCAAAATGTCCTTCATCCGGTTGGCCAAATTTGGCCTCACTTTGGGCAGGCCTGGTGTGTATTAGTGGTAAAAATGGTCTCCATTTTTTTTAAAAATTTTTAATCAAAGTTCCTACAAGAACCTCCAAAAGAGAACCTCATTTTCAGCTTTACATTGTACAGTACCTCCTTGATCCAACTCCTTGCTAATAAGACCAGGACAAGGAGTGTCTCCATTTTGAGAGGATCCAATGCCTGGCTAGTTGGGGGGTGAAGGCCATGGCATGGGGTGAAACAACTGAAAGTTCCTTGTTAGGTGGGGGATTTGAATCTATCACTACACTGTAATCTTCATGTAATGTGTCAAATCGAAATAGATATATGAAATAAGCATTTTTCGATTGAAGTCTACAGTAAGAACTGTGTCAGTGTTTTCAGAGGGCAGTTTGAAAAATGGGGGTGCTGTTTCTGAATAAAGTGTGAGGTAAGTTGGTATGATAGAGCAGAGATGAGTAATGTAGTAAAATGTAATAGAAGACTGAGTAACCACTGAACTAATTCTGATGGTAGAGGGACAATCATCAAGATATCCTGATGTTTGAAACGTTCATGTCTTCTTCATAGATAAGTCTGAAGTTAAAGAACTTACCAGTGTTACATGTGAATACGAAGCATGTGAATTCTGTTGAATTCCAAGTTCATTTCTCTGCTGTACATGTGTACACGCTGCCTCTTCTATTTTACTTTGGTTTGTTTAATCTACATAGTAAGTAAGATCAGAGCTCTGTGTGTGTGAGTAGTTTCCACTGATATTTTCTGCAGTGTTGAAATGAAAACTGCTCCATCACCAACTGACATCGTCGTGTTGCCAGTAGGGCAAAAGTCAGATTCTTAGCTTTCTTCTCCCGTCCGGCTTTCTGCCTCCATCTGACATTCTTCTGATCTGGTCATATAGAATGTGTAGAGAGGCTTTTATTTTGGTGGGAGAATAATTAAACAGAGAGAGTGAGAGGGGAACAGAGAGCAAGGGGGGAGTACCCATAATGGAAAACCCACTGGCCTGCCAAGACCCTGACACGTGCACGCACATGTTCATACGCACACACACACACACACACACACAGCTGTATAAGCTGAGCATGGAAAAAAAATGAAGTGACTAATGGGTAGCAGCACTCTTCTAAAAAGAGACAGTTTAAATCAAAGCTGGATTACTCAACAACTGGCCTGTGTTCAAATATTCAATTTGACTCATCATGTAAAGACTGCTCTGCTAAGTAATCCTTTGAGAAGGGGATTGAGATCTTTCTTCTGTCAGTCTGAGCTGCTGTCTCTTTAAAACTTTAGTTTAGAGCAACATTTCTCTGCAGCCACTTGTCTGTATGGTCCTCAGAGGAGAATTCTCCATAAACTCAGTGATGCCTTGATGTTGTTTTGCAGCACCATCACATCAGACTGTATTTTCAGGTTGAAAATATATTAGAAAAAAAATACTAAAGGCCTCGTCCCTAATGTTTTATTTCTGAGTGGACCCCTGCCCCCCCTTTCATCTGCCTTAAAAAAAAAAAGAAAAAAAAGAAAAGAAATAACTGGTACCAGTGTTGCGGTGAAACCTTACTCCCTTTTGTTCTACTTAATGGCAGTTTATTTACTTCTTCTGAAGACTTCCTGAGATTTACTTTTATAGCAACATATAGTAGAAACTTGTGTTTTGTGCAATCTGGCACCTCCTCCCCTTACATTGTCTTTACAAGTGTATGTAAACTTTCCACTACGACTGTATGTGACTAACGACCAGTATTTGCTAAAAACCTAGCTGCTGCATTTTGGACCAATTGAAGACGTGTTAATGAGGACTGTGTGATGCCTGTTAAAAGGGAGTTACAATAGTCCACATGAGAAAAGACTGAGGTGTGGACTAGAAGTTCTACGTGTTCGGCTGTTAGAATGATTTTGATTTTAGCGATGTTCTCAGCTGAAAGAAGCAGGACTGGACTGGACTCTTTAATAATGTGAGGTTCCGAAGTTCAGATGCCGGTCAAACAGTTGGCCCTATACCAAGATTCTTAGAGGTGTATAATGATTGACCTCAGCCAACCTCAACCTCAGACGTCAGCCTCCTCATGCCATACTCACTGCAAGTGCTTGCAGCAGACTTCAGTGCTGGATGTAATGAGCGTTACACAGAAATATGTGATCCAGAGAGGGTAAGGTGATATGACGTTACTGACTGAGCTAACCAGCTGTATTGTATACCCAATGTCATACTTGAGTAAAAGCAAATATATGGTGTTAAAATATTACTTTGGTAAAGGTCAATCATAGAAGTAGCCCTTGAGTAAAAATCTTAAAGTGTCTGATATTACAAGTACTTAAGTATCAAAAGTACAAGTAAAAGTAAATTATACATAAATTAACATGTGTATATATATATACTATATACTTTGGGTCGACTGATTACTGACCTGTGTTTTTCATTTGACTGTCGATAAAATAAATTCATTTCTAAAATGTGCTATTTTGGCTCTGATGCAGCATGTAATCTGCAAAGTAACTAGCAACTTAAGTTTTCAAATAAGTGTAGTGTACGTTTTAGGGTTGATTTTAAGATTTTATTGTTTGCCTATAAAGCACTAAACGGACTAGCTCCAGCCTACATTACTGACCTTTTAAAACCCTATGTCCCATCAAGGTCACTCAGGTCCGGCGACCAGCTGACCTTGATTGTCCCAAGGTCAAAGCTTAAGCACAGGGGTGATCGTGCTTTTGCATCTGTGGCCCCAAAACTCTGGAACGAGCTGCCTCCAGTGGTTCGGCAGGCCCCAACACTGCCTGTTTTTAAAACGCGCCTAAAAACTCATTTTTATTCTTTGGCTTTTAATTCAGTATGAGAGTGGCCCCTGTCTGTCCTTGTGTCTGTCTTAAGTGGTCTTTGTGTTTTGTTTTATTGTTCTTACTACGTTAGCCATTTTAGTTCTATTGTACAGCACTTTGGTCAACTGTTGTTGTTTTTAAATGTGCTTTATAAATAAATTTTGATTGATTGATTGATTGATAGTGTGTAAAATGTGCAATATTTGCCTTCAATATGTGGTGGAGTGAGCGTTTTGAGATCCGAGCTTTTGTTTGGCATGCATTTTTTAATTTCTCCTTGCTATTTGGGATTAGTATAAAGTATAAAAACTAAGCATCATCTCTGAACAGGAAGTAGTATTTGAAAAAAATGATGTCCTCATGATGATGGGTTTATTATACTGTAGTCGTTCCTCACCAGGATCATCAGCATCACCATAAGAAAAATCCTTGACCTCAGAGTTTTGTCCTACTGATGCATTCAACAATGGTTCTGCTCTAGAAATATGCCATGTAAATGTGTCACATGACAATAAAAAGATAAAATCAGTATAGACTAAATTGTACTACATGCAAAAAATATTTAAACTCTTATACTGTTGATTTCTTTCCAAATCTTCCCAAGCTATCTTTCTTTCACTTTGCGTGAAGAATAATAAAATCCCATTGTCTTCAAATTAAATAAACGAGGCCAAGATGTGTTGATATTTCAGACTTTATGCTTTTCCTGTTATTTCATGTCATATCAGACTGTAACGTTAGCCAGGAAGCAGCTGACTTGTGGTTGATCACGTTATTTGTTTTCTAACTGTAGCTAATATCAAACATATTGATTTAACTTGAACTATGGCCTGATGTTCTTCTGGATTTTGATTATCTATCATCTTTTCAGTTGCCGTCAGGAAGCAGTAAAATAACCATGATTTGTCAGATTCTGTATGTTTATACAACTTGTAACTGGAACACTGCAACATTTAAGCTTCCCACCCTCAGCCTGATGTCACATGGTCTACAGCGGGGTTCCCCAATTAGTTTTCCCCAAGGACCAAGCATAGCATTGATGTAGTCTGAGAAAATAAACAAAACTGATCAGTCCAGTCAGATTTAAAGTGACAGTTCTCTTGGTTGATCTCGTGCTTCTTCATGAAGGCCATGTTGTTTTTGGTTTATTGATTATCTGAGACCTACTGGTGATCATTGCAAGGGCAAGGGGTCAAGCGTACAGTGTGGGATGAGGTAAAAATAAAGCAGAGCTGCACACACTTTATTTCATGTAAAAACAGGTACTGTATATAGTGTCACTGGGTCCGCGCTGGCTGCTAGCTGGGGTTGGCTGGTCTATAGGCAACCTAGCTGTGATCTAGGTAGACTGGAGAAGCTGATATGGAAATGAGGGGCAGGGGTGTAGGCTGATGAAGAGCCGGTGAAGAACAGGTGACTTGGGGAATGGTGGGAAGAGCTGGACCTGCAGACAGTACAGCACTGAGATTAATAGCCGTTTGAGCCATGAGAAGACAGTGTATATACAGTGTGTAAATAGCAGATGACAGCTGTTTGTGTTGCATGTTTTAACAAGTCTAATTGAGATCAAGGCCAGCTGGAACACAACTACTAGTGTGTTCAGTGTTTCATGGCTCAGTCATTTTTAATACAAGATCACATTGCAGAGGAGGGGGAAGAGAAGGGTTGCTAACTCATTATCCTTTAACATTTTAAAAAGCAGATGCAGATGCAATAGCAGATCAAGACTCTATTTCCGTTTGATTTGGAGCTTTGGACTGTGTCAAATAGGCAGCTGAATTCTTTGTCATATCTAATAAAGGATGACATCGAGGATGTCAGAGGCTCTAGTTTGGTTGTGTCTTACTATAGAGCTGTATATGATCAGGAATACAGCAACATCACTCAACTGTTCACTTGCAGAGCCTTTTTATGGTACCAACTGTGGCTCTGTCTAACAGTCATGTCATGTTTTAATACAATCCACATGTAACCTTGACATATCATCATGGTCAAAAGTTTACATACATCTGATACACAAGCAAATGTTTATCATGGCAGTCTTGAGTATAGTATAGTATGATGAAGCTGATCACATATTCAAGAGTGCTTCCATCTGGATTATTACAGTAACAAACAATATCTTTAAGGTTAAGAGAGTAGACACGTAGGCTCAAAAAGCGAGACTCTAGGTCTCTCCATATGTATACTTCACAGTAAAACAAAAAGGTGATCAATGGTTTCTATTAGGTGTCTACAAAAAGTACGAGACATACCAACATCTGTAAAATTAGAAGACAGTTAACAGCATATATTTTATGTAGAATGTGGACACTTTTGAAATACACTATCTGTAAGGTAAAAACAAGCACTTTTCCAGTTTGTGTTCTCAAGCTTAGATCTCGAGAAAAACTTTCCTTTTGGAACAGTTTTATTATCCCTTTGAAAAATCTGGTGAATATGCTTATTGTTACATTTTATCTCTGATAACAAACATTCATTGTGTCCAGGAGGGACATCGGACACCATGTGGCTGGTGGTAAATAAACTTTGCACCTCCATGAGTAAAAGAATTCCTGAACTTTTTAGTAATTACAATGAAAAGTATTCCACATTGCTGCTTTGCTTGATAAAGTGAGCTCTGATGGAGAAATGTGAGTAAGCAATTGTGAAAAAAGATCACTGTAATAGAAAGATAACCCCGGCACTGGTACAGTGATCCAGATTCCATGTGTGAGGGGCCTTATCTGTCCTGGTTGTTTTTTCAGGACTTCAGGACAGGTTTTTTCAGTGTCTGGTTTGGTCACACTCCCACCAGGTCTTTATTCACTGCTGTGCATGTACCCATTAATGCCAACACAAGAGGATTGATGTGGTTCAGCAGTTAACATGAACAGTTAAGGAAGTTGGAATGAAAACAGCGTTAACGGTGTACTGGGTGCTCTGGCTATTTTCATACAGAGTGTTGCTGCATAGAATGGGTGTGATCAGCAGGTTGTTGGTTTCTGAAATTTTCAAAATGAAGCAACTTTCCTTTCACTGTCTCCAGACTGTCTGAATGTGTTTTGGAGTGTACTGGCAGTAAGTTCTTGATGATTCATGAGTTAATAAAGCAAAGTGAAAGTACTTCTCAAGTAGAGAGCCTTACATGTTCGCTCTGTTTGTGTGGGTTTCGCCTGGTGCGCCCCATTGACTGTATAAAATAGTGGACAGAGCCACTGTGACATCACCCATAGGTTTCTGAAGAGCCAGAATGAAGCTCAAAGTTGGTGGTACTGGCTGTCGCCATCTTGGCAGTGCCTAACACCGCCTAACTCCCAGCTAATCAAAGAGTTGCATAGAGGTGGAGCGTGGGTGGAGCTGAAGCGAACCTAGTTAGTTAAACAGGCCCCTCGAGCTGGAAGCTACCAAGCTAGCTAACACTAACAAGCTATCTGTGTTAACACAAAGAGAACCACAAACAACCAGAATACCTTGTACATAAGCTGCAAGATGGCGAGCAGCGACTGGCACCAAGGTTGTGTGTTTGTGTTTGATCTGAGCAAAGTTTACACACACCAGATATTCATTTCTCCTTGTTATCCTGCAGTTTCTTCTCTGTTCCCATCTCGTCTGTACGCCCATGATGTAAAGTAAAGTTACATTTCTCCTCCATTCAGCAGTCAAATAAGAGAGTTGGAGTACAATACAGTGGATTTCAGCACCTCTGTGGCTTGTTGTGGCAGGCGAGAGTGAAGATAAATCCAGTTTTTAATCCTAACAGTTTGAAAAACACACTCTGCACTCTCAACTGTCTTTTCCGAGCTCGCCGGCTCTAGCTGCTATCTGCCACTTATGTCATTAACAGAGTCGCTCGTCAATCCAAAACGCCAGCCTCTGTCCCTCCATTCTGGTATTAGTCCAATTAATCGCACAGAAAATCTTATTATGTGTCCGATATCTGAATAAACAACACCAAAAGACATCAACACCACAAGTATGGCAGAGATATCAGTGACTGGAATAAACTGAGGTGAAGCTGAGCAGACAGCTTGTGGGTACCAAAGTGGCCACGCCCCTAATTATGTGTAACTTTAAGCCTTAATGTCATTTAAATGAGTGAGTTATATAAAAATGCGGCCCCTTACAGTTGTCATGAAGAGATAAATTAAGTGAAGGGACCAGATTGATTGGCTGGTGACTGTCTACGTTGGATGAGTGGATGAACTGTAGATGAGTGTGAATAGTTCACTGATCAAGAAGTTAGAATGATTGTTCTTGTTCTAAATCTGAGCTGTGTTTGGTTTGAAGACTGTCTCAGCTGTGCTGGCTGCCACTTGCTCTTTGCAGCTCAGCTCCATGAGCCTCTAAATGACGATGTCCTGGGTCCACAATCTTACAAGAGAAGGACAAGCTGTGGTGTCACAAGCGCTCCATCCATGTTTTTCTACAGCCCGTGGTCGCACCTGAGCTGCCCTCTCCTTTCGCAAAGGAGAAAAAGATTGATATATGACCAGCTTGCAAAGACAAACACATGAATACAACAAAAACAGGACCACACACAGTTTAAAATCAGGAAAACCAACTATTAAAGCTGCTGTACAGTCTTGTCACACTGAGTTGCTCAATGTGAAAACCACCAAATGCACACATACACACACACACACACACCCATACAAGTTGCTGTGTGTGACGGTGATTTCCATCCAGAGAGGGTTGGGCTGGAAAGACAAACAGTGGCAGGGGAAGCTGAACCACTGTGGCCCCACACTCTGTCCTCAGGAAGCGTCAGCTCAGAGTCAGTTATAAAAATATTTGTATTGTTTGTTCTGAGTATGATTTGTCTCCTTCACCTGCAGTCACTGCTGTTTGATCTTAAACACACACACCGTTGGATGACATATCTCACGGGTGGGCAGACTTGGTCCGTTCAACTCCTGTTTTAGCTAAAACATCATAAATAAACCAAGATCTTTACCTTTTCTTAATACAGATCATCTACATGCACTCTAATTACTATTTTGGTTGTACCAGATATGATATATTGTGTGTCTATATCTTTTTGTGACCCTAATTAGAAACATACACCAAAAACCTAAAAATGAGTTATAACTCAGGACCGGAAGAAGCTGCATAGCTCAAGGGAATTGTAGTTTTATAGGTATTACTGTTTTTCCTAGAATTTTAAGGGGATGCTAAACACATTTGTGCAAATTTGAAATATGTAGTTGTTAAATGGGTGAAAATTAGGGATGCAACGGTACAGTTTTCCCACAGTTCGGTATGCATCACAGTTTTTGGGCCACGGTAACGGTACGGTTTCGATATATTTATATAAAACTACTCATACTAGCAAAGGCAATATTGCATGTAAAAATAATTAAAAGCAGATATAGTCAAACCACAAACCTTATTATACAAATTTAACACTTATCTTAATTGCCTTCCATAAAAAAACATATGCAGTATCAAATCAAGTTAAACAGCAAACATTATTGTAGTATTGTATTGTACTGTATTGTATTGTATTGTTTGCCTTTGTGTATTGAACCTAACAGGGCGTATTGAACAGTTCGATAAAATATTGAATATTGTTGCATCCCTAGTGAAAATCTATTTTAACCATAATTTATCAAGATTTGACAGTGAATAGCTGATAGCTGGGCTCAAGAGCTCTTTATAACAGTTGGTCTCATATCTGTAGCCCTTTTTGTTGCTGAATTATAAGCTGTTAAACATGCACCCAGGTCAAGGTTCAAAGGTCAGTATTTCAAAGCAGGAGACACGAAGAGCCGTCATACTAACATATGTTGCTCTCAAGCAGACCTCGAGACCTTTCCAAAGATGTATTTGGTTTAGACAATGTTTGAATTTACTCATGTCACGGACTAAAGCCATCGGAGGTAGAGTTTCAGAGAGGACTTTGAGGGCCCAGTATATAAAATGAAAAATGTTTGTTTGTCAACAGTTTCAGCTCTGATGTTTACTTATTTTGGTCACTATTTCCACTAAAAAAGAAAAACAAACAAACAAAAATGCTGCTACACGTTATCTTTTCTGTAATAACTTAAAGGAACTTGGGGCAGGATCAAGAAATAAGACTCAATATTGACACAACAGCCGTTAGGGTAACTGCAGCCATCAGCCAAGCCGGTGCAGGAGCGCGCATGAACTCTTCACAGCAGTGCAGCTGATGCCTTATCCCCTACACACACGAAGCAGCCGGGAAGCCGGCTCGCTGTGTGTAGCGACACACAAGCGCGGCGATTTACCATTACGGTTGATGCAGTCTGAAAGGCACAGGTGAAAGCAAAGACGCCTTATTGGGGGACAGAAATATCGTCTCTGATGTGGGATTGCTGTGTGTAAGCGGCTAATGTTACTACACAGACACAAACAAACCGTTAGCCTGTGGCTACATCCAGCTGCTAACGTCACCTCTCGGATAACAGGTTGGGCTTTCGGTCCCATATATAAAGGGACATATTTCTAACTATTCGGTTTCAGACTAAAGTTACATGTTTGCAGCTAATGCTACTTTGCACGTTAGGTCACTCCGAGTCCTCGGTGATCTCATATGATTTTCAAATCAAGCACTAAACATGACCTGTAATGTTTTCTCACCTGGTTACTAGGAAATGAGCCATGTCAGCACCTGTTTTCAGTCCCAATTCAAGTTGAAGCTGCCTCCATGAGTCGAAACGCGTATCCGATGTTTATCTGGGTGCCAGCCCGGCTTTGGTCATAATTTCGTTTTGACTCACAACATGCTGCTGACAAAACCTTTGTTTTCTTCTTAGTATGACTTTTTAGTGGACTTTGTGTGGTGGTGGGTCGTTTGCTGGCCGTAGCAGAATCCATTACTACCCAAACACTAGTTTGGGTCCACCGTGCTTGTCTTCTTCCCGTATCCAATGACGCGCATTCAGCGTCATCTGATGTCATGTCGGCAAGACTGCGCGGGTAATTCGGACACTGAATTGCAGTACATTATGCAGCACACAGCCTGTTCAAGGCAATGGAGAGATACGTGGGTGGGCTCATGCTTTTTGGTTTTTGAACGCTTCATCACCCATTAGCATTAAAAAACTTAAAATGCATGTTTATGTTTTCACAAATCCTGCCCCAAGTTCCTTTAAATCGAAATAGACGTTTTATTTTGACAGCACTAGTGTGTATTCTTAAAGTTGTTTCTAAGTGACAGTTAATTGTTAAGCCAAATGTGTTTATATGTGTACCACTGTTGCTACAGTGTGGCTGTCATTCACAAATGTTTGCTGTGTATGAAACTATTTATGAGGCTGCTGAAAGCCTCGTCACTGTGGATCTGCTGACAGACTGTAAAAGGTTTCATCACAACTCTATTTATGATCACACTACACAGACACACATCGCCCTGTTAAACATTGCACCACCAATGGGTGGAAGTTACAGACATTAAGATAAAAGGAAAATGTTTGGTGTGACATTTAGCATTCCCAGCTGACTTAATAATGTAGGATTCCTTAAATTAATAAGGACAGAGGAATGCAGCTCTGAAATACTGTAGATGATACAACAACAAGCTAAGGACTGACACCTGCAGTTCATGATCTGTATTAAAATGTCATTTCATCTGGCTGCTTCAGATGGTCAGGTTTGGGAGCTTGTTCAGAAACATTTCTCCATAGCTGCTGGCCAGGCTGCCATGAAGTTTGCTGTGGACCATCAGGTTATGACTACTTGGTCAATGATCAAGTACCTTCATAACTACATTTTCTACCAAATCTGCTGTGGATACCACTCCTTGGGATGGTGACATGATTTGAGTTTGGGCAAGACATCATTTAACTGTCGTGGTATCATGTCATTATGGAAATTACAGGGAAACACTGGATGGACAGAAATGCAATAGATATAGCCTGTACAGAACAGAACAACAAAATCATAGAGCATCCAGATTTCATTGACAGAATATCTGATACAAGTACATTTTATAAAATATATGTGTAGAATGTAGATCCAGGATGACGACTGAGCAGCCCTGGCATCACCAAGTGGTGCCTGAGCTGCACTCCACTGTGGTGACCTGGAAAACATTAGAATGTATAAAGATTTAAAAGAGTTGGTCATAAATATTCTCATCTTCATCAAATTGACCTTTCTCTTAATCAAATTGAGCGGTTTAGACAAACCAAGCTTTGGCTTGATTTGTCCATGGTTGTGAATGCTGAGTCACTGTACATGTTCTTTACAAGTGTATCCAAACATTTGACCACAACTAAAACTCCTTCCACATTTTTCAACTTTCGAACTTCAATATTCAGCTCAATTAGGAGATGATTGCTATGACTTTTCCCATTCTTATCTTTCATACTTACCGAAATATTCAATGTTTTTCGTAAAAGATTTCCCCATTTAAAATGAATGGCGGAATGTTCAAAAATCCCACATTTTCACACTTTTTCAAGCATTTTCAACTCTCAACTATTCACTCATGCATTCAGCTAGAAAACTTAATTCAGACACTTCACATCTTGTTAACATTAAGCAGTCATTCAACTTTTAAATCGGGTGGCTGTAGTTCAGGAGGTAGAGCGGGTCGTCCAGCCATCGGAAGGTCACTGGTTTGAAGTATCCTTGAGCAATATACTGAACCCCAAAGTGCTCCTGATGAGCAGTTGGCACCTTGCATGGCAGCCTCTGCCATCAGTGTATGAATTTGTGTGTGAATGGGTGAATGTGACAAGTGTTGTTAAGCGCTTTGAGTGGTCAGTAGACTGGAAAAGTGCTATAGGAATGCAAGTCCATTTACAAATCCTATTAAAACTTTGACAAATATTTAACTTTCTTTGACGCTTAGTTGTGGCTTAGTTATAATGGAAGTCAATTAGAAATAACTTCAAACCCACTCATTTTTAAACTCTTCCTAGTCCTTCATTCATTTATAAAGAAACTCCATTCTAACTTTGAAACGTTCGCAAAGATTAGGACTTTCACCTATCAATTCAACTTTTTCACATCATTCTTACTTTTTACAGAGAGTTAAATTTTTTTTTTTTTTTTTTGCCATTTTTAGATTTTTATATTGGTGTGTATGGGACAGGGAGTCGAGAGGAGCTCGAAGTCTGAAAACCTTATCTTCAACTCGCTCCCATTCCCACAGTTTGTTCACTCTACCAACATAATGTCAACTGCAGCTTGTAGAAAGATTTGTGCAGGTAGCAACTATGTGGCTATGGAAGCAATTGGACCAACAATTTTGGCTTGGTGTGCTTAGCAGAGTGCTTAGAGTGCCAACCAACCGTCGCACTGGCTCCCATTTAACCGAGAGGAAAAACATATGGAGGCATGCAAACACAGCCACTTTTCATAACTGCTCCACTAGTCCCATTTTTGTCAATCAGCTTTCTCAGCTAAAGTTACCACTACCAACTTAGCTACATCACAATGGTAACCAATAACAATTGGACAAAGACTGAGACAGATTTGCCAATGAGTGCAGTTTGACACAAACTTTCACACACCTACCAACACTGTTACCAACACCAACACATAACCACACCCACAGACCCACAACAACATGATTTGGTATGAAAGGGGCATCCTTGAAAGGCCCAGTCGTTCACAAGCAAGGATTGGCTGAGGTTCACCATTTGATTGTATAAGGAATATTACTACATGGGCTTGGGAACACTTAGTAAAACTGCACAGTATTGCAACTTTATAGGAATCTGTTGTATATTACTATTTGTGTGAAACTGAGTTCTATTCATCAAGGTGTATTTTACTGCACACTGACTTCTGTTTTCTTTGGGCTGATCTCCATTTTCTCTTCTTGTCTCTTGTTTTTCCAGGTCACACAGGACGGTTTATCAAAGTGGTATTCTGTACCAGTCTACTTTTTGTACTGGCTCATATCTGCTTCCAGACAGTACTATACACATATCCTCCTCTCAACATCATCATAGGTGATAATTGTTCACAATGGGACACCATAACAAGACATATAGGACTGTCCAGGTATGTAAAACTAGTGTCTGATTAAGTGTAGTATCATTGTCATTGATGTTTGCATGCTGATTGAAGGAAAAAGTGTTGATAAAAATAGTAGTTTGTCTATCCAGATGAGACAGGACTCACAGCATTGTTGTGTGCTACCTAACAGCTGAACCTGAGTGAAAAATATTTGTACAACATTTTGGAAATATTCTCAAATCTTATCAGTTGCATCTGCATGCACAGGAAATGTTTGACCTCCTTTGACCTTTCTTCACATATGCATGTGTGTCTCATAGGCTTCCCTTGGACAATATTTGGAGTGTGTTACGCCTTCTATGTCCTGACCTGGGCGTGTGTGTGGTTGCCTTGGTAACAGTCATCCTCTGCAGCAGATTGGTCAGGAACAGAGAAATGGTAGCTGCTGCCAACATTACATCGGTGAGTCATTTTGTCTGTGTGTGTTTGTAAAGGAGGGATGGCTGAACTTGTCACAGTGTTTGATAAATGAACAATCTATTTCTATATCTCTCTATTAGACACTTAATGAGCTTTCCTCAAGTGCCACCTTCAGGGACAGAAAGGCCTCAGGACAATAGGCAAATTGTCCTGTAATTTCCTGGGCACATCTATGTTCTCAACAGGATGAACTTTTTTATTTTTATTTTATTGCAGTACCAATGCAACTGGCTGACATAAAGTCAGCAGAAAAGCAGACACACTTACACATAAATTCTCCGCAATGACAAATGTAAGACGTGTAGATAATCTCTGTTAAGACAGGCACATTTGGGCAGATATTTCCAGTCCAGTATACTTACAACCAATGGCATTTAGGATTAAAAGTAGGAGAAGAAAATAACACTGATGCCTAGGTTTGTTAATTAAGTAAGAGGGTAACCTGTACCTCCTTAGGAAACATAGATGACAAAAAAGGCACATATATAACTTATCTGCATTGTGTCTACTATCAGCTGATAATTCAGAAAAAGAAAACGGAAAAAGGAGTGAAGATGAAATGGAGTAAAAAGTACAATATTTGCCTCCAAAATGGAGTATAGTGGAAGTATAAAGTATGAGAAAATGGAAATGCTCAGGTAAAGTACAAGTACCTCAAAAGTACAGTACTTGAGTAAATGTACTTTGTGGATTGAAGACTATTGACCCATGAAGTCGATCACATGCACAGGGCTTGGTACTAATGATTGCAGATGTAGTTTTTGGTTTGTTTGGATTTGTGTCTTGTGTTTAGGGGGCTGTGTTTGTGTTTGTATATCTATTCTTATTTCAGTGAGATCTGTACAGTTGGATGATGCTGCTGTTTAGATGTTGATGTATTATGCTACTAGATAATGGTGATTTCTGTTTCTGTAGTGAATATTTCTGAAAACTTTAATATGTAATGAGCATTATCTATTCTTAAATGCATTCGGATTCTCTTGAAGGTTGTGCCATATTTTATAATTCAGTGGGTTCCCCAAGCTAACTCCTCCCCTCTGTCTAACTGGATGTTTTACACAGAGCAGTAAAGTCATGTTTTGTAAGAGGTGGTTGAGTTTGTGTGATATTTCTGTCTCAGTAATAAGAAACATAAGATCTTTGCCACCTGTTACTGTATATCATGACTGAGTGTTTTCCTGGCACTTCTCGTTACTGTATGTTTACAGGGATATTCGATTACTTTGTGTGTATGTGTATGTGTATTTATACTTGTTGGTATAGGCACAATTAGGAGAAGGGATTTCTATCATTATTATTAGTCAGACAAGTGTCATAATTGTGTGATGGCACCTGACACTGAAGAGTAACAACATGCAGTAAATCAAAGTCATTAAATCTGTGTTAGGAATCGTTTAATCCTTGGCCCGCTGTCCTTCTCTATAACTAGAAAATACTGCATTATAAGCAGGTTGTTAAGGAGCATAATTAATACAATATTTCTTAGAATCAGACACAATAAACATTTCTCTAATGAAGAATCTTGAGTTGAAACCAAAAACTCAGATTCATATAACCACTCAATTATTATCATTTATTGTTTTATAGTGAACCCGCAATGTTGCCCATATACAGGAACAGGATTCAGGAATCCTGAAATGACGAAATGCTTTGACATCATTGTCAAAAAAAGCCTGCGGAACATCTGGCACTGTATTCAGTGGTCCCTCTGACCGAGTTGCTGTTGTAAAAGGGAGCAGACACACAATTGGGAATGGATTTATCTGCGAATTTGCATAATTTAGTGTTCTGGATGCAGCATTCCTTGTCCAGAACACCCCAGACATGTAACATACAATATGTAACTTCTGTGGCGAGGGGGTTCTCTATCAAAACAAAACAAAAGATGTGTGCAGAGTGGCCAGGCTGAGCGACGGGCAAAAGCTGCTGCTGAGCTGCTTCGAGCTGGCTAGAGAGTCTGGATTTGAGCCAGACCCTCTGGAGAATAGACACCTGGAGTTGCATCAGATTCTGTGTACCGACGGGAGGAGAGCTCAAAGATTACTTTTAAATGTACTTTACTTAATGAACGTAACATTACAGAGAGGAGAGAGGAAAAAAATAGAGGGAACCAGAGTCTCTGGTGAGTAGGCTACTGATTTCACTGAGAGTTTTCCTGAATTTAACCACACAGACACACACACACACACACGTGTGTGCTCTTGCTCGCTAATGTACAGTAAAGTAACCTGGCTGTTTGGGGAAGATAAACACTACGTAAATAACACAAATATACACTAAAGTTCCTGCTGTTAAACTCACTTCACTGTTGATGTACACACCATTAAACAACTACCACTGCTGATGAAAATCTATCTGCCAACCGCTGCGCAGGTGAAAGCTGATGCTTTCGGCTACACGTTACGATGGGACTGCCTTGAAATGTGTGCGTAGCTGTTTTTTAAGGCATCCAGCTGTTGCACGGAACTGACAATGCGTTCAGGTGTGCTTTCAGCCAATGGGAGAAGGTAGTTTCAACCTGGGGAACTGTAGCAACAAGGTGCCACCTCCTGGACACTTGAGTTTACACTCTTTCCTTTGTTTACCAAGCTTTGTTAGTGCAAGGAGGCCACATGTTAGGCTTTGGTCTACATGCAAGCCGCTCCATTGTTAGAACCATGTGGTTAGGTCCCAACAAATCTGACCTACATAGAAATACATCATTGTGCTGTCACTGCATCTGCCTGTCTGTAACTGAAGGAAACCTCCACCATTATAATTTCATGTGTGACTGTACTACGTAAGTAACTTTGTGTTGGTCTCTTTCCCAACTCAGCTACATGATGATCCAACAGACAAAACCACAGATGAGGAGGTGGAAGATGAGGAGGAAGAGGCATCAGTAGATGAAGATGAAGACGAAGATGAAGACGAAGACGAAGATGAAGAGGAGAGGTCGTTACCTCGTGACCCTAAAGAGGAGGTTTCCACAGCAACCAGAGCCAAGCTGCTGGCCGAGCGTCTGAAGGCCACAGCCCTGAAAGTTCTGAGGGACCTGGGAAGAATCTTGGCCATCGGCCTGCTGGCTTTGGCTGGTAGGATCTGTGTAATAATGTTATGTCTTCAGGTTTACACACAATGTCTCAAGACAGGAAGAATAGAAGTGTGAGCACAGTCCAGACACTGGTGTCTGGAGTCTACTCGGATTCATTTTGTAAGGCTGTTTAAATTAATCATTCAAAAACTGATTTATATCCAGAGATAGACTTGTTCACACAACACAATTCTGAAATGACGCATAAAGAATGTTGTCTGAGCTCTCAAACTGGAGGAGATGTGGGTTTGATTATCATTACTACAGCAGCCTGCTGCTGTGTAGCTCTCACAGTCACTTAAAATATTGCTATTGACATGTCACCTCTATCTATCGCATCTGTCATTTCAACGAGACACGCATTATATAATTATGACAGAAGCTTTATTATACCACTTTCAACGTGGGCCAAAAAACCCACATACACCCGCTAACATCTAGCTTTGTGGGCAATGTCAGTGTAAGTTATCAGGATTGACTCCTGTGGTCAATTAACCCAACAGTAGTTACAGGTATTTATTGTTAATATCTTTCATGTCTCTGTTAAGCAGTGCTTGAACATCGTTCAGACGGCGCTGAGTTTGAAAGAGAGACTGAAGTTAAAGATATTAAAAAAGGAACCACTGTCAGTGGTTTCCACGTTTTCCGGTCTGAGCCTAGTCAGCTGCCTGATCGGTACTACGCATGTACAGCTCTCAGAGAACAGACAGAAGTGAGATGTCTCACTCCACAGCAACTTCCGTTAAAACAAGTTCCTTGGGCAAGATTTTCCATTGGTGTATGCCTGCATATGAATGGTTATCGCGCCTGATGAGCAGGTGGCTCCAGCTAGCCTCTGTCACAAGTTTATGAATGACGTTTGTCTCTGACCTGTCTTCCTTTTTCCTCCCAGGCATCACACTACCCTCTGCCTTCTCAGCCATCTACTTCCTGCTTTTCATCGGTGTGTGCACGTGGTGGGCATGCCACCTTCCCATCAGTCCCCTTGGTTTCAATGCACTGTGTGTAATGGTGGGCTTCTTCACTTCTGGTCACATGGTGTGTTTGTACTTGTACCAGAGTCTGCTGGCCCAGGCCCTGTTCCCCCCACACAGTCTGTGGGCCAGGTAAGGCTATAGCCTACTGTACATAAAACTAGAAAAGGTTTCAATACAAGTGATTTCATAAACGTTTTAACAAGTCAGAGTTTGCCCATAATGCACATTTTGTAATTGTAAAGTAAGTTTAAGTAGCTCCTTAGAACAAGACTCGCACCTGATACAGGAAACATAACGGGGAAAGAGTCTGATGTCACCACTGTGTCTCGTCATCAACAGTCCCTCCAACCCCACATTCAACCGAAAGAGGAACTAAACCCCAAAACCACTTTTTTTGGGTGTTCATTAGTGTTGATTGTTTCTGGTCCATATCTTGACATTCAGTGCAATGTATTTGAATTCTCCATACTCCCTTGTATAAAACTAATGTCCCCTGACTTGGCAGACTGGGGAAGAGGGGTATCAGCCTAGAAGTGATTGAGTAAATTTGGTAACAGCCCAGTCACCAGGATAACATGTTGGCAGTTAATGTTTCTGCTAACCGCTGACATGTTGACACCATATTGATTTTCCTATCACGTTAACATTACATCTTTATGACCTGACTTTCATATCGAGAGGTGGAGGTGGTGGCAGTGGAGTGACAGGAGAGAAGGCTGCCAAGTCAGTGACTGCAGTTTGAGGCCGCGTTTGAACATTTGAGAGTGTGAAACCAGTGAATATTTCAAGGAGACCACGGCACAATTTCCAGCCTGTTTCGTGCAGCATCCCCAGCTGAGTTTTGTGGCGAGAAAAAACTTGCTAATATGCTAGTACAGTATGTTGGTGTGTATGTGTGTGTGTATACTGTGTGTATGAGTAGTGGTGGAGAGGGACAGCTACAGGAGGCAGCATGAAGGACTGAATAGGCACGTGTTACCATCCCCTGCCAGCCCTGCCCATGTTGAGGCATTTTTTTTACATTTCCAGGGTAGAGGCACTTTAGTCAAACTTCTGGAGTTTAGTGACACTTTAAATAACTGACTCAGAATAGCACTAGCATAATCTCCATGCTGGTCCTTGCTGTTTTTTCTCAGTGCTCTGCCTGTGTGTGTGTGTGTGTGTGTGTGTAGCTCAACCCCGCACTCGGTTAAACAGACACACAGACCTGCAGCTGTTTATACATCCATGATAGACCCAGAGCAAAGGAGAGAGATGGAGACAGCAAGTAATCCTCATACCTCACACCATGTGAAATGTTAGTGTCTGAGGGCTTCCCACCACTGCCCAAAGGTTGATGCTCATAAATGCCCTGAACACAGCAAACTGCTAAGAAAAAAGAAAATACAGGCAGGGTCTCTGCTGAAACAGACACCCCACACTCTGCTAGTGGCTCATAAGTGATAATTGAGAGGGATTATTTCAAGAAAATCTGCTGCACAAAGTATAATCTTTGATTCACAAAGTATATATTTAATTACTATTGTGTTGCTTATGTGGAAATGGATTGAAAGAAACAGAAGAATGAGTGTCAGAGAATGTTTGAGTTTAGAGAAAAAGAGAAGAAAACAGAAAGTGAGTGAGCAGAGGAATGTAAGTGAGATTTCTGGACTGGCATGTGTGGAATGACTAGCTGCTGATGCTTCGTCAAATGACCTGACCTTTTTGGCTAAACTGAAAGATGAGTAGACAGGATTCCACTGTTGCATGCGATCTTTCTCCCCTTTCATTTCTCTCTCATCTATCATCACTATAGTTATTGCCAGGGATCTGTGTCAGTGTCACTTAACCTGCTGATCATCAATCAGCCAAATCTGACCTTTACAAAAGGAGGATACCCAGCTGTCAGCACAGTGTGCGTGCACGTGCATGTTTGTGTGTGTGTGTGTGCCTGTTTCACAAACAACTTGTTATTTATGACTCACAGGAATAGGGCAGGCCTTACATGTGATCATGATGAGTGGCAATGTGTCTGCACAACTGAGCTGATCAAACCTTTAATTTTTACGCTTTTAGGTTTTTGAATATTAACATTGTGCCATAATATTTACTTGAAGGCTACATGTAGCTGATGACTTGTGAAGTGTTTCACAATGTGTTTTCTGTTACAATCAGTGGTGGAAAGAGTACAATTAGATTTTACTCAAAAACTACTGTTACTGAGAAATCTTACTCAAGTAAAATTTTAAGTTACCATGTAAAACCAGGCAGCAGCCTATCACAGCCCCACCCCCTAGTTGCTGACAGTCAGCTCCCGGGTGACACGGCTGGACTGGGACAGAACTACACAGCCTCCGAGAAGATGGAGGCCAATTTGACGAAGGGAACACAGTAGAGATGTGGTTTTCCCGACAGGTTTAGCGGGCTAGGACTGCTCATCGAGCTAACGGCAGCTAACATTACATTTAGCAGTAGATAGTGCTTAACTACTTGAGTGACAAAGCTACCGGTGTCTGTCTACCAGGAAACTCCATAAATCATACGGCCCCGGTCCGGAGGTGTTCATTGAGAAGCTGCTGGTTATGAGTACATTTGTTTGCATTAAGCATTTAAATCCACCTGTGTTTTTCCTGTTATGACAGGTCAAAACGTCTGCTATAAAAACACATTTCTTCCAAGATCACAACAGATACCAGAAGAAACCATATCACCTAAATATTGAATGCTTTCGTGTCATGTTCGACATACCCAGGTTATTGGCTGCATTGAGAATAGTTTCAAAACAGGATGGAAGTAGATGGACTGGACTGGCATCAAAAGCAACAGATGGAACCAGGAAGAAACAAATCAGGACTGTGTAAGAAGGAAGAATGTTTTACTTCTGTCATCAGGTTTATGTCAGATTTAAATGTAGTCATATTCTCCTCATATTGTAATGTAAGATATTATTTAGTTGAATGTATTCCAGTAATCAGGGGAGGAAGTATGTTTTTATCAAGCTGTTACTGTACATACCGCAGCTTAACTCAATGTTATCACATTATTTGCTGTAGTCCTTAATGAACCTTGAACTTATCCATTACCTCAGTTGCCTTGGACATACTGTATTTGAGCTTGTCTTTATACCACATCCTATTTTAGATACATCTAATTTATGCTGCTAATTTGTTCTGCCAGATGTGTCACTATCTTGTTACCGTGTTGAACGCAGGTCTTTCGGACTTTGAGTTTGGGCTCTGTGGTTTCTTATTAATGTGTAAAGTTAATTGTGGAATATTTGAAGCAGCACAGCAGTCAGTAGTTGGGTTTCCCTCCAGGTGTTGCACAAAAGATAAAGGAGAAGCTGAAGGCAACTGCCACACCTACAGTTTCTAGAATGTTGAAAGAGATTATCCTTCACATTTAAAATGTTTTAATGTGAAATGCGTGACTGAAAATAATGTATCAGTCCACTATGATTTGTTTTGTCACTCAACAAATGATATGTTATATTTATTATTTCTTAAATTTTGCATTATTTACTCAAATTCAAAGTTTTCCGAATGATTCCTTTGATTTTGCTTTGGTAAAAAATGTACATGTAGGGTTATGAAACTGATCTGCAGAGGTAACAGGTATTCCAAAAACTCAAGATATTATGCTGACTATCGTTTTTATTCACAGCACAGTTGAATACCTTACTTTTAACAAGTCCATTCTAGCTTAAACCTGCAGTGTAGGATTTTATATATATATCTGAACGTCCATTACATCCAAGGCCTACTGTATGCTAAACAAGCTCACACAATACTGATTAACCCTATCATCACCTGGTAAATCTCTCTGTATCTTGCAGTATACTGGAGTTTATGGAGTCAGTGATTGGTTTGTCAGAGCTAAAGGGGGAAGTGACCATAGCAAAGGAGTAGGCTACAGCATGAGCTTAGGCATACAGCTGATTTCAATTAAAAATGTTCAGTACAACTTCAGTTGAAGAAGCTCTATGTGACAACTTGTAGTCATTTACAAGTATTAATCACTTTTTTATTGGCTGTATGTGAGCGGATTGTAACATGATGTGAAAAATGACACCTTCCCCCTCTCTCTTTGTTGTCTATAATGGCCTGTGGATGATTTGTTAAAGTTGTTAAATCCTGCTGGACTGTGGATTTCTTTATAAAGGCTGTGTATGAGGATGTGACTTGATGCATGTTATCGGGTTCCTTGCCTCGGTGCCTCTCTCCGCTACACTAACAGAGAGCAACAGTAGCTCACGTTAGTTTAGAAACGGAGTCTGCTAACATAGAGAAACAGTTGCTAATGTCCCCTAACATTAACCAATGACAGCCTCCAGCACAACACAAGAAGTTCCCCCTTAAAACTCTATTTTTATCTTCCATTTTAATCTTGGTCCCAAATAGTAGAATAGAATATATCTATAGAATAGGACAATATGAAGTCAATATAAATCTAAAATCTATTAATTCCTATTATTATTGTTAGATGTAGTACTTTTGGCCAATGTTTTGGCCTGCATAGTATTCTGTTTTGACATGTTTGTTCTTGTTTAAGAACATTGTGACGCTCTGATGGCTGAAAAAGACAATATCTTCACTTGACTGCTTGTTAAAAAAACTGTCAGTATATTAGGCCGGCCATTTAAACATGTTTTGTGACTGGTCCATCCCAGACTCTTTCCCCAGATCATTGCTCTAGGATGTAGATTACGTTGGGCTGTCCATCACTGGTTCCACCTAATCCTTTATTTCTTAGAATTTGTTCAACATGTGATTAATTAACCACCTGCTGTTGTTTTTATCCCCAACGCCTCTCTCTCTCTCTCTGTTCCTGTCTAGACTCTTTGGTCTGAAGGACATTATCATACCAGGAAACTGCTCCTCGCCTTATGACCTCAACCTTAATACCAATCATGATTGGCCAGTTTATGTCAATCCAGGGATACTGTTTTTCCTCTACATTACCATAGCAACGGTTCTCAAGACAGGATGTCATGGAACGCCGTCCCAGGTATCTGCTCCTTCTTCTTTAAATGCACCAACTAATGTGTCTGTACCAACTTCTTTTCAATGCCAAAAAAGCTGGAGATGTATGGTGACATTCTGTGGGATACTCTTGTTGGGATGGCTGCTGATTTGAATCAAAAAGTGATTGAATCAATACTTTGTCATGTGACATCGACCTCCGAGCTGAAGTCCTGTAGATCTACTGTACAGAGAACATCTTCATGTCAAATTGAGTTTATTTACAATGAATATAAATGAAATGCAATGTATTTATTTTGATCTTTTGTGACTCTGCAACCAATCCAAACTTTTACACAATGATTGTAGCATTTATTATTTAAAAAACACTTTCAATTTGGATATGTTTTTATTGTTAGATGCTGTATTTGTGTTTCACAGGTTGAGGAGGAGCAGAAGCAGGAGAAAAGTGAGGACGTGGTGGAGTTAAGGTCATGGAATCAACAGAAAGAAAGCTTTGAAGATGACACACAGGTAAATACTCATATCTGTTTGTAAGCCACTCATCAGGGTTCAGTATGGACTTATACAGCCCAGTGCCCAAGGATGAAATCAACTTAAAACTTACCATTCTGCTCATTTTAGGGAGACACACTCTAACATAATTCTATCTTAATTATCCTTCCCTGTTCCGGATGGCTATTCTGCAAACTGAAATTAAATGGCTACAGACCCACTCGTTAATTTCATGTTCAGAACACAGAGAGTTGTTTATCTGTCTACATTCCTGTCCCATCAGAGTTTACCCACAGTAAGCAAGTCAATTCTTGCTGGTGAAATATAATATGGAGCTGCTTGATATGGTTTTCCCTGTCATTAAACTGGCTCGCTGCTGGTGCCCGTTCAGCCTTGCAGCTGTAAAGAGCGTGCCTTAATTCTCTTTGAAAGTGAAGCCTTTTCTAGTTTAGAAATGACCATTTGTCCACTTTAAGAAACTACAATGAATTTTAGTCAAATTGCCTCGTAGTCATCATATCAAGTACAATATTAAGTGGAATATAATGATGAGACCAAGTCCCATTCTTTAATAGAACTGCATTCACATATCCACCATATATATTCAGTTTAATGGCTGCTCTTGTTCTCATCTCATTCAGCTCATGCTCCTGTCTATGGGAGCAGAAGGCAGCAGAGGAGGAAGCATGGCCAGAGAGAGTCAGCCAGATCTGGGTATGAAATAACCTTTTTTTCACAGAACTCATTTATGTAACTTAAACAGTCTGTGTCTGTGTCATATCCAAAAAGATATTATTGAGACAAACATCACAACAGTATAAAATCTGATCAGGATTTGGGGCTGTGGAGACACGTTAACTCACCTATATCCCTTATGTTCTGTATATGGGTACCACTGAGTAGGTCTGTGGGAGTCACGGTTTGAGTCTTCATCTGCTGTCTTGGTTCATGTGTGCAGCATCACATCATGAAAAAGGGCTTGTTGAAGCGGAATAGAGATGACAGGGTGTGGTGACAATCATACATTCTCAGAAAGTCACATCATTGCTCTCATGACTCTTCAACAGTGAGCTTGATGACAAAAGCGCAATGAAGAGCTTCTTCAGGAAATCCTGTTGTTTTCTGGATGGTGCAGGGCAGCATGATGTGAACACAGTACCACAAATCAGCAAATCTGTGGGTTTTATTTATTTGTACAGTTATGATATAATAAATAATAAATGCTGATGAACAAACATACACATGGGAGTTTCTGGTGGTCGCCTGGACAAGACGGCAGTGTAGATTGATAAGCCTCAACGCAGAGTTGCTAAATTGTTTGATGATCTTGTGATGGCAATTCCAGTCTCAGTTAGACAAGTTATATTTTATAGCACTTTGACTGATTTGGGTGTTAAAACGAGATTAAAGACTGAAATGGAAGCCGTAGAAGATATTGTGCTGGAGAAGCTACATGAGCATTTTGAAACACGCTTTGACTGTCTGCAACAAATGGGAGAAGAAACTGAGAAGAGACGAGAGGAAACCGAGAGAGGGATGCAGGAAAAGCTCCATGCTTTTAAAACAGAGCTGGTTGCATTAACCGAGAGTAATGGCACAGTTCAGGCTGAGATGAGCAACATATGGTCGGATTTGGACTGCAACACATGGAAGCTAAATAGCCACAATGCCACACTAAAGGTGATGAAGCTGTAGCTAGCACCAATGAAGGACAGAAAAAGGAGATGCAATATTCACATTATTGGACTGAAAGAGGGAGTTGAGGGGTCCAATGCCATTCAGTTTCTCACAGAATCGCTCCCTAAGTGGTTCCTGTCTCTTGGTGACAGAGACAGGAACCACATACAGCGGCAACAGCAGAGGACACCGTCTCTCACACCCTGATCTTCAGTGTTCTCCGCTCTACCACACATCAACGCATCCTCCGTGCCACAAGAAAAAAAAAACAGAGGTCAATGGAAGGAAAATTCTTTTTTTTCTCCTGACTAGAGTAATTATATAGTTAAGTGCGGGCAAGCTTTCTCCAAGGCCATGAATGCAGCCTGGGCCACAGGTATGGAGTGCTTCTACTGTGCCCAGCTACATTGAAAGTCAAAGGACCCGGGGGAACAGAGCTATTCCAGGCCTCCAGGGCGGCTGAGGAGTCCATCAACTCCCTCCCTGGAGTGAGCGTCACCAATAGATGAAAATACAAAACCAGTTCTGGAACATGGGCGCTCTTCTGATAGTGAGTTTTATCTCTATCAGTTTCTACAAACACTGATCTGTTTGGGTTTTGATTCACGCTGTTTAACACTGAATGGATCCCTCGTCACAGCACTGGATGACTATGTGGCCTATCTTGGTTTAATAAACACTTACATTTTCATTTAAGTGGCAGGTTTGCTGCAGTAAAACACTTACAGGGACCATACCACAGCTACAATTGGACCGAGACGATCTATTTGCTGGCGTTGGAAGTTTGTTTTTACTTCAGACAATGTATTTTTGGCCGAACTTTATTTCACTTCATTTCATTTTTGCTGTATTTTCACTGGTTGTGATCCGCCGGCAGAGGACTGATTTTATGTGAACTGAAAGGAACTATCCTCCTCTCGTCACGCTCGATTTTGGGCTGTACTCCAGTGGATATTCTGCACTTTTTTCTCCCCTTTAAAATGCTGGCTTTGAAACTTGTCTGCTCAGATGTTTTCAGTTCAAGTGCAATGGATGAGGTTCACCGTGTGCAGACATTCATAGCATGCTGTTTTGGAAAGGAGCTGCAGAAATAAGAGCTAGAATTGTCTGAATATTCATTAATTGTTGGAGCTGATATGAATGCAGTGTGGCATGCAAGTGAAAGGTCGAGTAATGTTGCTTCTAATGATCAAGAACTAGAAATCGCTGCTCTACAATCTTGGGCTAGAGATCTTGGTTTAGGAGATTTTTGGCGTTGATCTGAACTTGACAGGATGTGAAGGTATGACTGCCCTGATTTGAACCTCAATTTTGATGGGAGCTGTGTCTGGGGAAGTATCAAGGAAGCTTCTTACAACCCTGATCATCATCAAATTAACTTTAACTATGTACACAGAACATATTTAACTCCACTTGGACTCCACGGCATGAAGCTGATTAATGACCCACTGTGCACTTTATGCAGTCTGAAGGTTTCTGGCTCTTTCATTCATATGATGCGTGACTGTCCATTGATTTCACAGTTCTGGTGCACGGTTTGATTTGGTGTCAGCACTAATTCCTGTAACTATTCCCGTGTTGTTGTTGAATGCTTCATCAGAGCTTAAACTCACCCAACCTAAAAGACGCATAGTGCTAGCTGGGCTAACTGCTGCTAGAAAGATGGTTGCGTTGCGATGGAGGCCTCCTCATCCCCTCACTGTTAGACAATGGATTCTCATGTTCTTAAGTGTTCTATATTTAGAACTGTCGACTGAGCGGCTGGAAGACCTACAGTAGTTAATTAACCAACACCCCCAAATCTCAGCTATTGACTTTGTCAGTACCGTGATTTCAGAACTGATTGAAATGATGGCCAAAACTATATATACTGTATATAAAAAAATAAACTGGAATTATTATCAGAGGCAGTTCAGAAGAGTAGTTTCCTGTATCACTGTCACATGGGTCTCGCCACTGGCCTGCCCCTTTAGGACACTAGTGGCAGAGTCTTTTCATTCCAATGGTAGAAGTGAACCTGAGCTCAGATTATGATCGATTTCTTTGCTCCAAATAAGTCACCAAAGTAAATATCTGAACCATTTATCACAAGCCCCATATCTTCCCAACATTCTGAATAGGGCTGTCACAATACCTGATTTACACTACACGATTATCGTAGCCTAGCAAATTCAGGATATCGATATTATTGCAATATCTATAGAAATTTGAAATAAAAGTTGAGCAATCAAATCTATCTTTAACTTTGTTTACTGTGTTTCGTGTCTCAATTACTAGTGAAAAGGCAACCACATTAACTCATTAACACTATTATCATATATGTGTTATAAGTACCATATCAATATTTCAGTTTTTCAGTTGTTGTGAATTGGTAATATTGTGACATCCCTAATTCTGACACTAAAATGGCATTTTTTAAACTTAACTTAAAAAAGAAATTAGCGGTCCTGGAGACCTGCCTCTGCCTTCAGCAACACACTCTTGCAAGATCTGGAGCTAGAATGTTAAGTGAACAATAAGGCTCAAACATTACAGTTTTGTATCTAGTAGGGACAAAATACAAATATAACAATATATCATATCACTTTCTATTGTGATATGATTATCAATACACTGGCACCAAATATGGATATTTTCATTAAAACATGCAGGTGTATACCATTGGTGCAGTTTGTAATGGGTCATCTTTGCTATAGAAAATCCTTGTTATCCTTTCAAGATAAGTTCAACAGACAAAATGACTTCTCAGATATGATACAGAACACGTCATATCTTTTGATGATCTTCCTCAGTCTGTTTGTTCATACGCTATCTAATGTTCTGCATACTGACATGATTGTTATATTTGGCAGGTGTTAGTGGCGCCCCTGCTGGTCAACAGAGTGAAAGTCCGTTTTTCCTACTGGGAAAGGTGGTCATGCAGCAGAGCTATGTCTGTGCTCTCATAGCCATGATGGTAAGTATTAGAATGAAACTTGATTTACATCAGACCATTTGCTATCTCAGCCTATCTATTCAATTAACACAACTGGATCTAATTAGTTATGATCACAAACTTCTGCTGAGGTTTCTGTACCTTCATGTTGAGAGTTCCTGTGAACCTACACCGATCAGCCAAAACATTAAAACCACTTAAAGATCTGGCGCCCCCACACTTTCTGAGTGCAACACCACTGTCATGAAACAGATCCCAGGTCTGTAACTGCTAACTACAAACAAAAATCATTACGTCACAACAATGTTATGTGTTGAAAACTTGTATCTTGAAGTAGACATGTATGTAACGCTGTGATCACATAGCAGAAACAAGTGACAGACACCATTCAGCCTGTTACAAGAGACTGTACCATCAAACGGGATGCAATGGAACAAGTCAGATCCATGGAGGCCCCAACTTGCAACTGACAGGACCCGAATCAGGCACAGCATGAAAACGTTGTTATGGCTGATCGATGTCAGTGGTTTTAATGTTGAGGCTCATTTGAGTCCTGTGGGTTATGAGATGGAGCCTCCATTGATTGGCCTTGTTCTGGTTTGTCCAACTGATCAGATTGGAATCTGGGGAATCTGACAGCCAGCTCGACGTTCTGAGCTCTTTGTCACATCTGAGGGCCATTCCTTAGCAGTCTTTGCAGCATGTCAGGGTGCATTGTTCATGTGCTGTTTCCTTGTTGTTCAGGTTTGGAGCATCACATACCACAGCTGGCTCACATTTGTGCTGCTGCTGTGGGCTTGTCTCATCTGGATCCTGCGTGCAAGGTACTATTCACACCTGCAGCGCTGACAGTGACAATCAGGAATCTGTTAAACAACCAGCTTATCTTTAGACAGTGACAGCTGTAATTGATGCCGGGTGATTGTATTTATGCGTGTGTTGTCAAGGTTAAGTCTTGTTAAACAAATACATATCTTCAGTTTTAAAGTGATTTCATCACAATCATGCAGATTTCACAGGCTGCTCAGCTCAGTAAGCTGTTTTTTTTTTTATTGCAGACGGCATGCAGCCACACTGTGCTCTCCATTCATCCTGCTCTATGGCCTGGCTCTGTGCTGTCTGCAGTATGTCTGGGCCATGGAGCTTCAGCCTGAACTGCCCACCACTGTGGGAACCATGAGCCTCAGACAACTAGGACTGGACAGAGCTCAGTACCCCTGTCTGAGACTGGGAGCTATGGTAAGATGAGAGTAGAGACTCTGGGTGACCTGATGAGGAAGTTGCCTACGATAGAACTTGTTACTTATTCTAATATGTGTTTAATATTTATCATTAAATATAACCCTGTGAACAGTTGCTATTGGAAGCTGGCACTTGTCCAAGAGGTTGAGTGATAAAAACCATATATAGTAAGGTTAATCGCAGCTCACTTGCTACGGTCTGATACTTGTTGACAAAATATCATGAGTTCAACTGATGTGCCTGATTACCTGCAGTATCACAGCCAGATTCAGTACATGTTCATTCACACAGCAACAGAACTGGAGCCAAACTCCTGGATTGAGAGAAACCCTTTATAATCACACCATATATGCTCATATTTGGTGTGAGACAGAAAGACTTTTAATCTTTGAAATGAATTCAGATAATAATCTTTTCGTTGCACTGACATTGGCCTATTAAGTAAGATTTCCTCACATTCATCCTTAATACCTGCAGAGAGAGTAAAGTTCCAAAGTGTTGCTGTCTAACTATATTTCAACTTCAGCAGCTGAAAACACTTGAGTTCAGATGTGTTGAACAGCCCAGCATCAGGTTTTATATTGTGGCAGTTCATTAAAATCAGTTCATAAACTAAGTGAACTTTGCTCTCGGAGTAGAGGGACGAGTCATGCTGTTTAGAGACGTCAGGCTTCAGTGTACTGAATTATTGGTTGTGAATGCTGGAAGCAAAAGTATCCCACAATTTGTCTACATTAGAGGTATTATTCATCTTTCAAATCCCATTAAAGCCTTTAAAACTGTTCAACTGTTTTTAAAGCTTTGTTATAATGGAAGTCAATTAGAAAAATCTTCAAACCCACTCATTTTCAAACTCTTCCCAGTCCTTCATACATTCTCATAGAAACTCTGTTCAAACTTTTAAACCATCACAAAGATGAGAACTTTCTCATATCAATTCAACTTTTTCATTTAATTCATACTTTTAGCACAGTCACAGTCCAAATTGTCATAATTTTTCAGCCATTTTCAGATTTTTACATAGGTGTGTATGGGACAGAATGTTGCCAGCCAGAATGGAAGACTCAACTGACAGAGTGCAGAGGAGCTCCAAAAACCTTCTCTCCGCGTCGCTCTCATTCCCACGATGTTCACTCCACTTACTTACTTATTTGTGTTGGTTGCAACAATGTTCCTCTGGCAGCAATCGGGCTAATACTTTTGGCTCGGTGTGCTTTTACATGGCAGGAGTGCTGACCAACTGCTGCATTACGTCCCACTAAACTCAGAGGAAAAATATCTGGCAGCAGGCTGACACATCCACTTTTCTTAAATGCTCCACAAGACACATTTGAACACATGAACACACAAAAAATTTCACAGTGTGCTCAGTAGACTCTCGTAGTTTATACCATAGCATTATTAAAGTGATACTGTGATACACGTACTGTTTTTGAGGGAGGAGCATGATAATCAGCTAACATCTCTAGCTCACATCCGTTACCACAACCAACTTAGTTACCATCTCCACGGCAACCTCTGATTCCATCTGGGGAGCTGAGACAGATTCATCAGTGATTCATCACTTTTAGGATGCTTCATACTCTTTAGATGCCACTTCCACTGAATTAAAGCCACCAATTCAGTTTGGCATTACCTTTTCAAAAAACCTGAAAACATTTCACACTGTTCATGTGTTCTGGGCATTATTCAAAGTTTCTAAAGCCAGCAATGTGAATTCAGCATTAGCTTTTCAACAGTCAGCATTCACAACCACAAGTTCTGCAGAACATGAGTTCTCTAGTTGCTCTCCATGTTTTTCAGTGTGTTCTTCCATCGCTCTCCTTTTCCTCTCTATTTCTCTCCAGCTGCTTTTCACTTTAACCTTCTGGCTGTTGGTCCGTCAGTCAGTGAAGGAAAACTTCAGCAAAATAAGGAAAATGGCCACACCACTACAGGAAGTCACTACAGGAGGTCAGACATTTTTAACACACACACACACACACACACACACACACACACACACACACACACACACACACACACACTACTTCTTACAATTAAAACTGCGAGCAGTGATGAACGGGCCCTCGCACCCCAACACACATGGTGGTGCGAGGAGCTGTTCATCATTGCTTGCAGTTTTAATTATCTATCTTTTTATTAAGAGAGTTGACAGACTTGCCTCTGAATGTCCAAGTATTTCGGGCACTGCACGAAATCTAATTCCCTGTGTTGACTATGTAGCAGTAGAGAACACCTAATTACACATTAGGTTGAAGTATATCAAGAGTACAGCTTACCATCAAAAATGTATGTACATCAAAGAATGATTGTGGCAAAAGGCTGACTTCCTGTTGCCAGTAGGTGGCGCAATGACTATACCTCGATATAGAAGTGTTATCAGTGGGGATCTGATGATGACCATGATGACGAATTTCATACATGTAGGTGAAAGTAGTCCCAGGGGCTGCATTTTAGGGGGTACCATTTTGAGTTTTTGAGCATGTTTAGCCCCTCAAAAAAGCGATTTACTTTAGGCGTGGAAATAAGAATAAGATTTCCTCGCATGTCAAAGGGTCCTTGCACAGTTTCAGTGCTCGGGCCCTAAATATTCATACCTTCTGTCGATGTGTTCTTCTTTGTTATTGTCTCAAAACTGAAATTCTTCCCCAAAAGATGAACCTTTAAACCTCCACTGTCAGCTTAAATTGCCAACTTTATACACAAACATAGCTTTCTACACAAGTGTCTGATTAAATCTGTTGGATACTGATCTGCAGAGGACGTACAGTATCTTCCTGATGACTTTTTCTTTACCATCAACATGTAACCTCTCTCCCTCTCCTCCTTCTTTCACCTCTTCTCCTGGTCAGAGGAGGGGGCTGGTAATGAATCGGTGCTGAAGGTTGTGGGGGGCATGGTGATGAGCTGTTATGCCAAATACTGGATCTACGTGTGTGGAGGGATGTTCATCATGGTCTCCTTTGCGGGAAAACTTGTTGGATACAAGATCATCTATATGCTGCTGTTCCTGATCTGCCTCTGTCTGTATCAGGTAGAAACATACATTAGATTCAGGTTCACAGTCCTGATCAGTGTTTTTGTGGAACATCAGTATTTTTTTATTTGTTTTGGTTCAAATTGTTGTAGTTATTTGCCCCCATACATTAAATGTTAATTTCACATCTCTCTTGTAATGACTGACTGGTTCATATTTCCCAGGTGTACTATTCTCTGTGGAGGCGTCTGTTGAAGCTCTTCTGGTGGCTTGTTGTGGCCTACACCATGCTGGTGCTCATCTCTGTCTACACTTACCAGTTTGAAGATTTCCCTGGATACTGGAGAAACTGTACTGGTTTCACAGAAGAGCAGTAAGATCTTATACAAGAGCCTGAGACTGTCTAGTGTGTTCCCCTGCCCAGCTGATACTTCTCTGTAGGCTGCCTCTGCTGCCATGAAATGTTTGTCATTTCTATATGAAATAGAACATTCTATAATGTTTACAACAACACCTTTAACTGAAGTGTTATTCTAACTGCTCATAGCTTACAAAAACAAAACATCCCAAGCATCACTACAAAGCCTGTTTTAGGCAAATGGTGATAATTAGGGTTGTAGAGACAGGGTCGTGGCTCATGGCCAAAAATAAACTGTCCTAATAACCTTGCATTCTTTCCACTCTGTGAGCAACTTGCATTTGCTGTGTGGTAATTAAACACATTAATGTAGGAATGAGAAATATGTATTTCTAAAACTGAACCGATAATGGTGTAATCATGCCCCCCTGTTGTCCACAGGCTGGCAGCCATTGGCCTGGAGACGTTTGCTCTGTCCGAGCTCTTCACCAGTATTCTGATCCCTGGCTTCTTCCTGCTGGCCTGTATCCTGCAGCTGCACTACTTTCACAAACCCTTCATGAGAATCACTGACCTGGAGCATGTCACACCCATACACAAGTAACCCAGCCGACACACTCCTACTACTCACATTGCTAGCTAACAGTGTTGTTAAAAGTCACAGCAAAATGAAAGTATGTGTGCCATTACTGTATGTTTTGCTATATGGAGTATTACTGAGCAGAACTGAATATGTGTGCGGGGTTAAGTAAGGAGAGGGATTAAGTCATCTGCTGTAAAAAGATATAAAGGACTGTTGGACATCCACATGTTTAGATGAGTGCAGGACAAATGAAAAAAAAAATACACCTCCAACACATTTTTGGCAAGGTAAACAAAGCTTTCCAAGTAAAGTCCAAATGCACACCTTTGGTTTAAAGAAGAAGACACTTATTTAATCCCTTTACAGAGAAATTCAGTTATTTCACTCTGTTGTTATTTCTTTTACATACACAGGCCTGAAATACACATACGCACAAACACTGGCATCTCTCTAAGTGCTGTATCGTAGGCAACTAGACTTGTTTCAGTTTGTTGAAGACGTTTCAGCTCTCATCCAAGAGGCTTCTTCACTTCTAACTAACTGGAGGGGAGTTGCAGGCTTTAAACCTCTGTGTGGGAGTTTCAGAGTCATTAGGGCCACTTGTGGGTCGTTGGCCCAGCCGGCCTGGTGTGCTCCCCTTCAGGTCGTAGTCAGTACTCGTGCAGCAGAATTTTCAATTAACTGCAGCTGATTTATTGTATTCCATGGGAGACCAGAAAGGAGAGTGTTACAGTAGTCTAGCCTGCTAGTTACAAAAGCGTGCATCAGTCTCTGTGTTGCTCAGAGAGAGACATGGCCTCACTGTGGAAATGTTGGAAAATCTATGAAAGATGAAGAGAAAAATGCAGAGATGACAAGAATAGCTGATTATGCTGCAGGTCAGTTACAGTACATGCCCCATTAGCAGGCACTGCATTTTTCTTCTTATTTAAGCCAATATTAACTGTGATTGTCAATTGAATTTGGCACATTGAAGATGATACATTTCAACCATTTATCTTGATATTTGAAATGTTTGAAATTCTATTTTCATAATAGAAGTAAATTGGCTGTCAACCATCTGAGGGAATATTGTTATACACAAAGATCGTTTTATTCATTTTATTTTAAACAAACGTAATCCTTTAAAGAATTAAAGTCCATGTCCAGTCATTCAAAATGCTGACTCTTGACTCTCAGTGAAACATAAATCACCTTTTTCCTTGACTGTGCTCACCTGCTTACAACCACAAATATAAAATATTCAAACCTGCTTTTTGTGATGCTGTTTTCCATTATCACATGTTACCAAGGAAATTTTATATTTTTCCTTCTGCGGTAACTAATGAGACAATCTGCCTCCAGGAAGGAGACGAGTGAGAAGACTGAACAGACAGACTCTGGTAATGTTGGGGAGACTTTTGAAGAGGAAGACCTGGTGACCAACATCGATGAAGAGTCTGAAGACCTGGTGACCAACATCGATGAGGAGTCTGAAGATGAAGGTAAAAAATAACAATGGCAGTTTGTTAGGTCGTCATCAAATTAGTCAACAACTGTTATGTACTGTATTGACAGGCATCTAATTGAGAAAAATCAACACCTCTATGAATGAAGATCAGCGTCACGCCTCAATCAGTGCTTAATATGGTACACTCCACACAGACACCTCATGAAAATATGCTTCTTTCTCTACAAAGTTATCGTCCATGACTAAATCCTAAAATTCAGGTGATTGTTGTTGCACCATGTGATGAAGCTCCCTATCACTACTCTGTACTGTGGCAGTAATTTTGCTTTCTGTCTTGCTTGAAGTGCAAAACCAGCAGGCAGCCATTCGGACTTAAGCCATCTTCTTTCGCCCTTTTGTGTATTTGATTATATCTACTTTTTTTTCAGAGCCGATGCACATTTTTAGTAATCAAGGTGACCGAGAACCGAGCCAAAGTTTAGAAAAAACACAAACTCAACACAAACTGTCCTCAGATTGTAGTGTAGTGTAACTCAGCAGCTCTCCTGTCAGCAGACCTCTCTTCATTTTAGGAATTAAAGAGACCTTACTGAAAACGTTATAGTAAACTGTATATCACAGTAACTTTCCATGTGAATTAAACTTACAGAAGTGTTTTTTTTTCTTGTTAAAGGTTTTATAGTTATTTGACTTTTAGTGTTCCTGAGCCTCACATGTTTTACACTCAAAATGTCAAAACAAGTCTTAAGCTCTCATTGACTGATCTCCTCTCTGTTCCTCCCATCTATCCCTTATCCTCTCACTCTCGTTGTTCGTCCATCCTCTCTTTTCCTTCGCTCAGTCGAGTTGATGCCCAGTAAGTGGGGTCTTGTGATGGACAGGTTACTGGTTCTTTCCAGAAGGTTCTCTGACAGTCTCGCCAAAGTTCAAGTTTTTCTCTGGAGGCTTCTGGAGCTCCACATCCTCAAAATGGTGGCCTTCTTCTCTGTGTGGGTTGCTCTTGACGAGGTAAAATGGGTGTTGTGTGAGGGAAGTGACTGAAACAAACTGCACATATATGATACTTGTTTTGTTTCTATGTGGGTGTATTTATTATGACCTAAAGTTTCTGTGTTTGTCCGAAGCCTTCTGTGATGAACCTGGTCTTGGTGGTGTTGTGGTCTCTGGCGATGCCCTACAGCCGCTTCAGGCCCATGGCATCCTGTCTTTCTACAGTCTGGGTGTGTGTCATCATCGTGTGTAAGATGCTGTACCAGCTCAGTGTCGTCAACCCTGTTGAGTACTCCAGTAACTGTAGCCTGGTAAGACACCCCTGCACACACACACCTGTTTGTATATCTTGTATACAGTCCTGGAGGATGAAGGAAAAGAACAACCCCAGTGTGAGTGCAACAGCTCATAACCTCATCAATTGGGCTGTTGTAATGTCATAATTAGGATTTAGTAGTCAAAGGTCACTGGGACCCCATTTTATATCAAAATTGTCAAATGTCCACTTCCTGTGACATCATAATGTTCTGCAAAAAATATTCTATAAATGTACAGCTCAGGATCAGCAACTTGACTGGAGCCCAGAGGCGCACAACCGTGATGCGGTAATCAGGCTTGGAGACTAACAAAGTACATGTAACGAGATTATGTAAATTAGGATGCAAAAAAAGTTAACTGTAAAGTTACAGGACAAAAAGATGTATTTAGGTTACAGATACATTCAGTAAAACAAGGGGATTACAGATTACAATTTTATTATAAAGAACGACATACTAGTCTGTAACCATGCACATGTGCACACATGACAACACTTCATGAGTCTCACGCATCATCACTATGGTGATGAAACCAAATTAGGTTCGTTTTTCAAGTTCATTTTTTAAGAAGTAGGTGTGTAGAGCTGCAATACTGTATCGTAACAGGTCTCAACACCCTGCTGCATGCGCACCTCATTGATGGTGTATTTGAGACTTAAATATATCACAATGTCCTGTCAGTACAACATACAACTTCCCCACCCCACCATCGCTACCGTAGTAAAAGTATATTTACAAACCATACGTACTAAATATAAAACGATATGTTTACAGGCATATACAGTATTTCATATGCTTTGGAAACTAAATTATAACCAAGGCCTTCACCTAATTAACTCAATCTGCTGAAGAAAGTCTGACTGACTTGTGGTGTGTATTGTTACTTGAAATATAACTCATGATATATTGTCACTAGAAGTGAATGAATTAACTCGTTAGAACTGAAGAACTGAGAGATTAAAGTAAGGAAAAAAGGTACCGTTGGGTACCAATATCGAATTCCAGATAATGGTAAATTCAAAGATGTAGGCAGTGATTCAGGGGTTCAGAGAGCTGACTGGGGTTGCAAAATACATCTGTAAACCTTATTCTTCCTAAATTAGATCAGGGTCAAGAACTCAGTGGAGATCTTAGTGCACCTGCCTCTCACATGCACACCACATCAGAGAGAAAGAACTTCATTAGAACAATGATGTGGCACTTTTGTGCTGAGGTCAAACAAGGGCTGAGTTGCTCCAGCTGTGAAACTAATAGCTGTTTAATACACGCTGAGCACACTGAGGTAAGCAGAGTTGGTTGGATAGCTCTTGTATCGCTGCAGTATATACTGTGGTAATCTTCTGAACCAAACCACACTGACTGCAATTCAAGTTGTTTACAAGGCAACAGGCCTTATATGAAACAGGAGATGTCCCATGCTCATACTGAAACACTTTGTCTCTGCAGCCTTTCCAAGAGGAACATTTCACCTAAAAATGGAAATTCTGACGTTCCACTAACCCTTCCAGTAACCGATACTGACAAAATCCTGAGTTATTTTCTCAGTCCAGCAGGTCTCAGTCTGTTGTACATATTTCTGCACACTAGCCCTGGTAAAAAAAAAAATAGTACATTTAATTGTTTTAGAAATATAATTTAGGTACACAAAAGTCATTACAAGTATAATTTCACTTCATTATAAGTGTGAAAATATGCTTGTACTGTGCAGTACTTCATTGTATTTTAAACAGGCATACTAAATTGGAAACTTATATACTTATAGAGGTCAGTTAGTTTACTTTGAAAAGTATAATTAAAATAAGTCCTTTCTAATGCACTATTAGAATGCTTTATTAAGGTTTATTTTAATTTTACTTCATGATTAGTGTATTTTAAGTATACTAACAAATAGTGCAGTTTGAACTTACCACATGTGTAACTGCACAGTTTAAGACTTTTTAAGAGGAAAAAGTTCCGTTTCTGGCAGCAGGACAGTGTATGTGGGATTTTAGTAAAATAAAGTACAGTGCTACATAAACTACATCACTAAGCTGACTGTTCCTTCTCTCTTTCTCTTTTGCATGTGTCCCATCAGCATGGACAGCTGGTCACTTGACCTGACATGATAGTAATGACCTCCAGTGGTGAGGAAGTGATGAGGAGTTAATTGGCCAGTTTATGGATCGGTTTCTTCTCTTTTTCCCTCGCAGCCTCTAACAAATGAAACCAACCTGTTACCAGAGGAGATGATGAATTCCTCTCTGTACAAGGAGCCGGTGGATCCAGCCAAATGGTTCGGCATCAGGAAAGACGCCACTGTACTGGGATACAGCAAGGTGATCAAGCTGACTGCTGCGGCTCCAGTATTTAAAAATAAAGGGCTGGGTATTATATCTTAAAGGTATTATGAGACACATTACCTGATTGAAGCTCTGCTTGATATATGTTTGATATATTTTTTTATTTTAAGCATCAGTTCACCCAAACACCACGTTTTGATGTATCTCTAAGATCTCTGCCTCGCCTGCACTTACTCTGGAAAGACATGTTACTGTTAAAGCAGCATCAATTAAAAATTCAACTTACCTCCATTGTATTGGGCTGCAGGCAGAAACTTTTGTTCTTTTTATTTTTTAAAACCTGTTTGAATAAAACTGAAACTATCTGCATGACTAGAAGATACCTCTACAAATAAATGACAAAAGATTTTGTTTTTGGACATTTGGGCTAACCAACCGTTTAAACAACACATGATATGCACCGAAAACATTTTAAGAAAAACTGAAAAGTCTGAACTATAATGAAGTTCATTGGTTCACTGAGTTACACATCCAGCCTGTTGTATGTTGAGTCTGCTCCATCTAACGGCTGCTTTAATGGCCAATTACTCTCATCTCATAATTAAACTAATGTCCTCAATGTTTTTTGCAGAATCACTTAATAGTGCTGATGTTGTTGGTGTTTGAGGCGACAGTGTATCGTCACCAGGCCCACCACTATCGTCAGCTCCAGTGCTCTCCTCCCACCATCCCTGCTCTGTTTCCTGCGGCCACCAGAGACACTCTAGACCAAGGTCTCATTCCCTGCTTCAAATACCTGCTCAACTACACCTTCTACAAATTTGGATTGGAGGTAACTGGCATAGATCACTGCATCACTGAATCAGGGCTGTTTGGAGCAGAATATATTAACAAAAAGATAGAAAATGAAGCTGAAAAAAAACATGTAACATTTGAGTTTTCGATTTCAGTCAAGGTTAGATGTCATTTAAAAGAAGAGGACCTGCTAAATTGAGTTCCTCTTGGAGACTGTTTTAGAGCATCAGTGTTTCCTTTTACTTACATCTTATTTTAATCTCCAAAAACCTCCCTTCTTTTTGGAAGATTTGCTTCCTGTTGACAGTGAATGTGATTGGCCAGCGGATGAACTTCTTGGTGATCATCCACGGTTGTTGGTTGGTAGCCATCTTGGTGAGGCGGCGCCGGGCGGCTATCGCCAGAATCTGGCCCAGATACTGCCTCTTCTTGTCCATCTTCATGATCTACCAGTATTTACTGTGTGTGGGAATGCCACCTGCTCTCTGCATAGGTGAGTCCTGATGTACTGATAAGTCCAACTAATGACAATGTAGTACACAACTACAGTATGCTTTGTTATTGTAGGCTGTATAAAAAATGTGTGCCCAATTGGTGTCTTTTGTTCTGTAGACTACCCATGGAGGTGGAACACTCGAGTGGCCATGAACTCAGCTCTCATCAAATGGATCCATCTGCCCGACTTCTACACTGTACCCAACTCCAAAAACCTCATAGGTTAGTTTGTGTGCATATGTCTCATGTCTGAGTGTGCACCTGAGTCCATTCATTCATATGTATCAACAAAATAAATCTACGTTTGACAGAAAGTCAACTTGTCGCTATATAGTATGGCGCATGCCAAAATACTCCATGCTATATGATAATAATTCTCAAAAAGAGGCACTGCAGGAAGATCATTTCTAATTTCCTGCTCCTGTTGTTCCTCCTGTTAGTTTTATTTTATTATATTTTTACAGCAAAAAAAAAATGCACTCAGTTGGTTCTACTTTATACAGAAGCCCCTTTTTTCTGGTGATCCATTTTCTGTCCTCAATCGTTTGTGTGTTTATGACTTGAGAACTGGTGAAAAATGAAGTTTGCCAGGATAATCATAAAGTTCCTTAATTTGTTTTAACGTCTCTGAGTATGTTTGGAGTGGACGTGGGAGCCAGGAGAGGTGTTTTCTATTATATTTATTCTTATACCATGAGATTGATGAGCAGGAGCAGCTAAACGTAGCAGTTTACTTCATGAAGTCTTTTATTTTACAGATTTATATGCAATACAGCAAATTGCTCCTCAAATAAACCTCAGAAAGACTGACTGACGTGATCTGTGTTGTTACTGGAAATATGACTCAAGATATATTGTCTCTGGAAGTGAATGATTTAACTGGTTGGAATATCGAAACTGATATGGGTTGAAATGTGAACGGTACCCAATCATAATCGTGTTAACATTCTGTTGTGAATAAAAGTTTTTCACTCAAAGGAATGAAAGATTATCCTGGCAAAACATTTTTACCAGCAGTTCTCAAGTCAATTCAGATCAGATGTAGAAAATGGATCACCTGCCCCTGTCACTGCTTGGTTCTATTTCTTCCTTGATAATGAGGTTGGTAATGATAATTCTGTATTGTGTTGTTGTGTGTGTCTGCAGCGGACTTTGTGCTGCTGCTGTGTGCGTCCCAGCAGTGGAAAGTGTTTGAGTGTGAGCACACGGAGGAGTGGATGGTCCTGGCAGGAGAGAACACAGACAACCCTGATCCAATGGAAGGTCGACTGTTTAACCCTGCACCCAACTACATCAACTGCAGGTAAATACATGTCTCTATCACTGTCTGTCTGTCTGGTTTATGTCTGTGTCATCCACAGTTGAACCTTCTGAGTGCAGCTGCCTTTGATAAGACTGAAAACATTTGTCTCTCGCTAAGCAGCACATCTCAGGCTAGACTGATTATTCTGTTGTCGGGTCTCCTGGCATCTTCTTCATAACCACAAGGCCACCAGCTCTACAGAATTTCCACCACAATGAGTATGTGTTTTCCTGTCCTCCTCCAGGAGGTACCTGGACATGGCTAAAGTCCTAGTGTTCCGTTACCTCTTCTGGTTCGTGCTGTCCGTGGTCTTCATCACGGGGGCCACCAGGATTTCTGTGTTTGGACTGGGCTACCTGCTTGCCTGCTTCTTTTTTCTGCTGTTTGGGACTCAGCTATTGGTCAAACCATCAAGGACCCGCCTCATCCTGTGGGACTGTCTCATCATCTATAACGTGGCAGTCATTATTTCTAAAAATATGTTATCAGTAAGTTGAAATCTCATCATTTGACGCTTGTTTGCAGATTTGAGGGGCTTCCTGGTTCCTCTTTCATTTTCCCTTTGTAGTCGTAAAAATATGTTCCCACAGTAACATCAGCCATCAGCACGCTTTAACAAATTAGAATAGAAAGACATTTAAAATCCTGTTTTCATCGTGCAAGCACAACACCAAGCATAAAGTGTCGGGTGATTGGGATGATTGTTGTCTCTGTCTGACCTCACCTAATTGTGTATTTCTTTGTTTGTGTTTCAGATCTTGGCATGTGTGTTTGTGTCTGATATGCAGAAACGCTTCTGTTGGGTGATTCAGCTCTTCAGTCTGGTTTGCACAGTCAAAGGATACTATGACCGTAAGTCCTTTAATAATAATAATCAGAGATGGGTAGAGTACTCAAAAAATGTACTCAAGTAAAAGGACTGTTACTTTTCATAAACAGTTACTCGAAGAACTAGAACTAGTGAAAGTAGTCATCAAAATAACTATTTGAGTAAGAATACAAGAGTACTAAGTAAAAAAGTTACTCAAGTAGTGAGTAACCTAAAAAATAAGTCTTATTTGTTGTAGACTGATCAACCACAGATGTCTTCACCAGGTAAAGAAGTGAACAAACATCTGTACTGATGAGATAATCTGTCACATTTACACCAGGACAATACTCCCAGTCTGTATTTCTTGAGTATGATCACAAAATGATGATACGCTGTTACATATAATGAGTCATGTTACAGTCTACTGAAATTCAGTCATTCCAGTACAGATGTCTCAGTTCTATCACAATCAGGTGTGAGCCCCCATGTCCAGGTCTGTCCAATCACATGAAGACAGTGAGACTAAAGAAGTGGTGAAGGTGAATTAGGACATAATGCTATGCCTGTAATGTTTAATTATTGTTTATTAAATACAGTTGTGTTAACTTCTTTACCTAGACCTGAAGAAGACCACCTGTGCTTAAAACATATCAGTCATGTCCACATACGTGTGCACAGTTCTGTCTCCACTTTTATGTCTCTTTTCATCATTGTTAGTTAAATGCATCGCACTCACACACCGTTAGCTTGAGTGTTTACAGTGGGCCAGAAAGCAGAACAGTAGCAGTAGTTTTGAAGCATCATATAGTGTGTATATATTATCAAACAACAGACACACTTACAGCTCTGTCAGCGATGGCCTCTCTGATGTTCTACTGACTTCATACAACTGCAGCCTGCTGTGCTGTGCGCTGTTAATTCATCTGGAAATATCAGCAGTTAGTGCAATTTGAAAGCCTCCTACTCCTGCTGCTTTGGATCAATACCAGAGCTCCAGCAGACCTGGGGCTTAGCTGACCACCTGCCTCTTAACAGAACTGCATGAATGCATAAAATAACAAATAAAAGTAGCACCATTGTTTCTGAATGTAACGGAGTAAAAGTAAGACAAAAAGTATGCTGCATTAAAACTACTCCAAAAAGTACAATTTACCCCAAAAATGTACTCAAGTACATGTAACAGAGTAAATGTAACTTGATACTACCCACCTGTGGGAATAGTATATAAATTAAGGACATTATGTTTGTTTCTGCATTGTGTTTTATTCTGTTCATGTGATGTTCGGTTTCTGAAGGACAAGTGGTTTAACAATACATCAATCACCAAAAATGTCAATATACTGTAAGTTTGCTTTTTTTAACTATAGTTACGATTGTGCATTCAAGTGCTGATGGTTTATTTTATCAAAAGTAACAACTTACAGAAGCAGTGTTTCTGCTCTTTAATATTGGTAATAATATGATACTCTGTTTTTCAACAGCAAAAGCAGTGAGCGACAAGCAATGCAGCCTCCCAGTAGAAGAGGCCGGAATCATCTGGGACAGTATCTGTTTCCTCTTCCTGTTGCTGCAGAGGAGAGTCTTCCTCAGTTTCTACTTCCTGCATGTGGTAGCAGAACTGCAGGCTTCTGCCAAACAGGCCTCGAGGTAACACACAATGTATAGTTTACTGACTGAATGAAGGAATTAAGGCAGTGGTTTGAATGCTCGGGGTATTAAAGGGCTAGGAAAGAAAAGATACATCTCTGTTATACATACATTTGTGTGTTTTTATAAAAAAAATACCTCAAATCAAACTAAAGAGAGAGCGTTCTTTTTAATGTGACACAAGCCAAAAAGTTTAGGAAGAATATATAATAGTTTTGTTGCGCATTCAAGTTTATTCTTTAACTTAAGAGAAATGATATGTAACAATATTTCCTTAGCTCGAAGGGTCCCTGTCCTCTTCGGTCGTAGGGCTGACTGAACAGTCAGTTTATCATGATGAGGTGACTGTTCGTACAGTGCCTGTAGAAAGTATTAACAGTTGTTTTCATTTTTCATCTTCAACAACTTTGAAACAGAAGTAGTAGATTTAGTGGCATTGTTGACACTGATCAACAGAAAAGAGAGAGAAACAGAGCTCTCTAGAAAGTGATTTAAATTGATGACAAATATTCAAATTAAACTATAAACTCAAAACTTCTGGTTTTTTTTTACAAAATGAAGAAAGAGATTAAGACTTTTTTATTCACACAAAATAATAATAAAAAAAATATATATATCAGATTTTGAGTTTATATTTGTTTGCTATCACTTCTCCTTTGCCAATATAATCCATACCTGACAGGTGTGACTTACATACTTTTGGACATACTAAATCTTTTTCTGGCATACTAAATTGTGGTAATTGTGGGTATTGGAGCGCTTTCATACTGTCACACCTGTCAAGTGGATGAACTATAAAAAATAGAAGACAGATTTTAGCAAATTTGTTGTCATAATATGAGAGAAATAAATATTTTGTGTGCATAAAAAAGTCTTATATATTTTACTTCAACTTGTGAAAAACTGGAGCAAGAACAGAAGTGTTTGCATTTTTATTAAATTAACTAAATGTAGAGTCTATAAATAAGCTTAGACAGTGACTTGCTGATAATCGCACTGACTGTTGGGCCTACTTTCAGGGGGTTTGAGCTCTTCAGAGCCAGCATCGTGAAGAACATTAAGATCCACCAACAAGCTGAGAACAAATCTCTGTCCCAGCTCAAGAGATCGTAAGTGTTCACAGTACAAGAAGTGCAACTGATAAAGTTTGCTTTTGTGAGTAGTGTTACAATTTGTTTCTTCTCTCAGGATGCAGAGAATTCGCTCCAAGCAGCAGAAGTACAGAGATGGACACAAAACAAGTGAAGATCCCAGTGAGAGTCAGACTTCTGGTAGGATTACTGGCTTACTGTTTGACTACTGAGTGGAAAGTTAACATGTGTTGCCTTCCCGTGTCCCTCCAGGCCTGCCTGATGTCAGCTTGTTTAGCTGCAGATGATTTACCCCTCAGGAGTACCCACAGAGTTTCATAGGGAATATTGTGCTTTTACAATGACTACTTTTTTTTTTACAGAATATTTTAAGCTTATAAAAGAATCATTGTCATCTTTTCTTGTTTTTCTTTCCTCCTGTCTTTTATAACAAAAGTGAAATGGATTCAGTATTCAGTATTTGAACTCTACATATTGTGTTAGAAATATGCATAGTGACTGCCCTCTACAGGTTGAAACCTGGCTATTGCAGTTGAATTTTGCTGTCAGTGGCTGTCGAGGCAGGCTTTCCTCCCCCCTCCCACCCCTCCCTCCCTGCCCCCTTGTGTAAAACTAACACCTCCCGACTTGTCAGACTGTGGGAGAGGAGTATCGGTGACGAAGTTATTGAGTAGTTACATAAAAATGCCTTTGGTAACAGCCCAGTCACCAGGATAACATGTTGGCAGTTTCTGCTAACCACTGACACGTTCACACCATATTGATATTCCTATAAAACGTGTCATATCACGGTCACATTACATCACATAATATTACATATTATTTTATTTGTCAGATTATTTGATTCTTTACAAATATAACAAAATGCTTCTAAAGTAACATAGCACGCCTTGCTTTACATTGTTCATACTAATCTTATATGCAATGTACAACATATTCTGCTGAGGACATTCATGTTTTCTTAAAGATGAACCCATTTAAGTTTAATAACGCCATGGCCTACTGTAGCACCACACTCAGGTCACAATTTCATATTATTTCCACTTTAGTAAAACTCCTAAAACTACAACCATCTCGCTTCCTTACAGAGACCCAGAAAGACAAAAAGAGGTCTCGGAAGAAGGAGTGGCACCGGCCGTGGTTGGACCATGCGACAGGTATGACAAACACACTTTTATCTGGGGTTACTGCATGAATAAGCCACTGATAGGTGCTGTAAGACGTAGTCCTTCTGATCTAACCACATAGTAAGGTAAAGGATGTGTTCTTGTCTACTCACAGTGCTCCACTCAGGAGAGTACTACCTCTTTGAATCAGACAGTGAGGATGAAGAGGAGCTACAGTCTGAAGAACAGAAGCCTCAGAGACAGACTGCCTGTCAGGTCTGACACACAACTGAACCCTTTTCTTATACAGATATTAGGGCTGTCCAGTGATTTAAATTAAATTAGTGAATCTAATTAATTAAAGGGTTTGTGAATAATTAATCAAAATGAATTGCACATGCTTGTTTTATTATAATGTTTTAATTTTTTGCTTAAACAAAAAAAAAAAAGGTAAGTTGTTGCTCAAATGGAGACTTTTATGTCATCCACGAAGCTTGGCTACTGGTCTTATAATAAAGGCTGAATTATGGTTGCACGTGGGCTCTATGCAAAGCCTATGTGCGCCGTAGTGTCTGTGCTGCTGGCTGTGGTGAGCCAATTGCCAACTGACCTACCCCTTTAAACACACTGATCCATTCGGCCCTCAGCTGGGTCACTGAAATAAAGAGTGGACAGGCAGAATGTCTGCAGGGCGGGCTGTGGCTCCATACAAACCTGGCTAGAACGACTTCTCCCCGATGCCAGTGTTTGCCACCGGGCTGCTCGTTGAGGGGCAGTCCACCCTTCAGACATTCAGCCTGTCCAGCGCAGAGAGACTCCGGAGGAGGAGGGTATAAATCAAGAAGAGCAGCAGCAGGCCGGTCAGGAGGGACTGCACCAGCCGATGAGTGCAGTGTGTTTACTGGGACTGAAGCACTGGAGGAGAAGTCAGAAAATGTGATGCTTCTAAGCGGACCAGTGACATTCCTTATGGTCCACGTTGCTGAGGCTTGCAGTCACATTTCTGGGCGTTGCACTCAGGCTACGGCGTAAGGCACACACCTACGCAGACATTTAACCACATCCCATTCTTGGACTCCATCATGTTTACAAAGCTGCCGGTCAAGGGACGCGATTAGTCTGCGTAATTTCTTTTAACACATTATTTTTTCTAGAATAATTTAATCAAAATGAAGGCATTATATTGACAGCCCTAACAGATATATTAGTCACCGAAGAGAATGGGTCACATGTCCACATTATGTGATTGTTAAAATTTTTGATTTTGCATACTGCATATAGTTGCAGCTGTTGTGTTGAAATGTTTTGCTATAACATGCAGTGTTTAGACTCTAATTTACATATTTTTATTGTGATGTTGCATTTTGTGTTTTCCTCTCAGCTGGCATACCAGGCGTGGGTGAGCAGTGTGAAAGCAGCTTTGCGAGAACGTCAGAGACGCCAGAGACAGCTGAGGAGGCCTGAGAATAAAGAGAAAGAGAGAGAAGAAAGAACGGAGTCACAACAGGAGCCTTACTCTGTGATAGGTTAGATATCCTTATTTCCTTTTTCACTATCAGGAATGCCAGAGCAGAGTCTAAAAACCCCTTTCACACTGCCTTTTCAAGGTGGGAATCTTGCGCTGTTATTCTGCTTTGGCGTCTGTATAAAAGTTACAGAGGCAGAATGGGGAGACAGTTTTGTTTTGCTCTGCCAGCAGACACAGCCGTAACAGAAGTGAATTGAAGACTGTGTGAAAGTGTAAGCTGGCAGCACCAACCAGGGGTGTGACAGTGTAACGACATTCACAGACTGACAACAAAACAGATCCTTTGCTTGATATTGCTCAAAATAAAAAATAAATGACCCGCAAAGCAACCTTCCAAGACCAAACAACAGTACTGTGGTAGCAGGTATTGTCTTTGGCAATTAATTGGAGGAAAAAATGATGAATATCTACGTGGAAAAAAAGTCGCTGTCACCCTGTCTGTCCTACCAACTCTCACCTTCACCTGGTAAACAGCGTCTGTACCCAGCAGCTCCTGCTGTTTACTGACTGATTATGTGACTGCATTTCGAGCAAAAAACTTTAAAACTTTGTTTGCTGACACATCTTTAGATTTACAGATGGAAACCAGGAGAAACACTCTTAAAAAAAACTTTATGATGTGTCCCGTCACGCCTCTTTTGGTTCCACAACGCCTGCTTGGCTTACTGTTCAGCATTGTAGTCTGGAGGAGAGCATGACCCTCCAGACTGCAGTCTGCCTCAGTCGTCCTCTGAAAATGACTGAGTGGCTAATTCAAGTTTACATTTATGTGTAGCCTGTAACTAGTAATTGATTGAAGTGTTTTGCTGGTAGTTGAAGCCTTCATTAATGACTCCTAGGAATATTGTTGAAGCATCCAAATGCATTTATACCTGTGACCAATCACAAAGACAAACAAAGATGTGTAAAACTAAAGCAAAGGAAAGAGAAAACCGTTTCAGGTTTTTCTGCTCTTGTTGGCTCATCTAAACCCAAGATAAACTGCAAATGGCAGATTACACACAGACATAGTATTTTAAGTATGCTGTTTGTGTATATATGTGTGTGTCTGTGTAGGTTGTGGGGAAAACGATGTGTTTGAGGACCCTGTCATTCGGGAGGAGGAGGAGGAGCCAGAGGAAGAGGAGTCAGGTTGGTTCACATTCAAAGTCTTCTCTTTTCTCCACCTTTCACCATGGCTGCACTGTCCAGAGGGACATTTGGATGCAGCCTAATACACGCTGCTGTGTCCTCTACACAACACTGTGCAGTGAATGAATGGCTTCCTGTTGAGAGTCAGTTTAAATGTATTGGTTGTGTGTTCAGAAAATGGGGCACTTTACAAGCCTTCATGGCTAAATGTTTGGATGTTTTTTAGGACAGAACTAGAACAAATGTTAGAATATTGTGGCCACAAACTTCTGTCCTGTACCCACAATCCTTTAGAAACATGTGTATGCAGTAGATTAAGATTTCTCAGAACTATTATTAAATCCTTTACTGTATCTCCTCTTCTTCTCTCCTCATCCCAAGTCTCTCTCTCTGTGTGCTGCAGGTCATGGTGAGATGGTTCAGAGGATCTTGGACATCCTGCGCTTCTTATGGGCCATAGTTCTGGCCATGTTGGATGGACTGACTCATTGGCTCAACCTCCTGACCAAACAGTACAGAGAGACATCCACTGTTCTGTGCAATGAACGTTATTTCATCTTACACAAGATAGAGCAGGTAAACACTAGAACAGACATTTTTGTTTAAGATCCCAAATCATTATTATTATTTTTGTTACCTCCACCGAGGTTATGTTTTCACCTGTGCCCATTTGTTTTCTGGTTGGTTGGTTTGTTATTGTGATTGCACAGAAACCACTGAACAGATTTCCACGAAACTTGACTGGAGGATGGGTATCGGCCCAGAATAGACCCCATTAACTTTTGGTTCGGATCTGGATAAAGGAACAGATCCAGGAATTTTTTCTCACTTTCTTTAACAATGTGAGATACTGTTGTTATTTTATCAGGAAATAATGCAAAAATAGGCCTATTAAAGTAGAGGTATCTATGAGAGTACAATTTATTCAAATAAAAATCCAGATCTAGCAGATTTAAATGTGTTTCATATGATACTGGATGAGGCTTGATTGAATTAAAGGCGACTGTTGGGCCTTGGCAGAGGTATGCGCCCTACTGAGTGCCTATTCTAATTTTTTATTATAATGCCTAGGTGCTATATAAATACTGTGAAAGTACAGAAACACTAAATCCACTCCGAAATGCACACAGTCCGTATTCAGAGACTGTGTCTTGAAACGCGGCGTTGGGACTTCTGTAAGGTTCTGATGTCACAACTATACAGTCACTTAAGTGCAGTGACACCCAGCCACGCCCCCAGCACAGCCGTGGTTGTAAAAACAACAGCAGAGCTAATGAGGAAACATGGTGGGCCTGCTCAGGCCTGTGAGAGCTAATCAATCAGATCATACTGGGATTTTCAGGAGGGTGGGTTAAAGAGACGGGAGGATTCACACAGAAGGTTTATAGAGGTGCTGCAGCAATAAACACTAGGAGAACAAGACTAGGTCAAAACCTGGTAATGGCTGGACCGTGTCTGGTCAAGTTGCGAAAATGTGGCCAGTTTGTTACTGGGGTAGTCAGTGGTAGAATGGATATGAATACCTGGATTTGAATTGCTCTTGCAACTAAACAGCAGAATATTCCTTTGTCAGCCTGTGGTTATGAGTGTGAGAGTTATTACATTCACAAATTAAATTCATAGATTTCTTTTTATATATATATATATATTTTACAGCTGTAGCCTAAAAAAGATGTATTGCTGTGATCTACTGATTATTTCCGCTTGATTTAATTAACAAATTGGATTTAGGATTTGGATTAACAATTTAAGATGAACTATTCCCCATTCTGAGTTACACATTTCATGTTTCACTTGTCTCATTTTCATTGCCATTTAAAATTTCATCTTTACAAATGCTTTCAGTTGGAGCATTTCTTTTTAGCTTTGGCATTTTACATTTTACTTAATTTATATATAATTATTCCTAGTTGTGTAGTAAAATATAAGGCAGTGCTATACAGCTTGCAGAAGGATATTGACAGACACATGGGAACAAAAACGCTGACAAAAATAGTAAAAATAAAAATAAGATAAATAAATAAATAAACACAACAAAACACAAAAAAAATGGATTTAGAAGTATCCCCAAATACTTTAGATTTGTTGGTACCCACTGAAATCTCCAATTTTGAAAGTTATTTCTGTAATAGTACTTTGATAGAGGCATCACCTCAGATTTGGTCCAGTTTATCTTAAAGCCAGAGATACCCAAAAATAAGTTGACCAGATCCAACAACGGGGGCATAGACCTCTGTGGGTCAGACGTCAGAATCAGGATGTCGTCGGCCAATATTATTAATTTGTTTTCACGGCCACCCATTGTGACACCCCTGACAGATTCATTTGATCTAATTGCCTCTGCAAGTGACTCCAGTGTGATAATGAACAAGAGTGATGAAAGTGGGTCACCCTGCTGAGTCCCACTTCCTGCAGGAAAAGCAGATGACCTCAGACCATTAATTACTACCATAGACCTACTGTATCCGCATCCAGAGACAGAGCAGCTAATGGAGTCTCCATGTCTTTGGTTTTCACAACTAAATGCAAGAGGCGTCTCAGACTATCAGAGACTGTCCTGCCCCTTCCAAATCTGCTCCATCCGAGCTACAGTATATAAGTATATGTTGAATGCCTTTTTAATGGTCTAAGAAAAATCCTATGGCAAAACTTTATTAAATGAAAGTAAGGCATATAGATCAAAATAACATAGTCAACATAGGGCTTAAGCTGCTGTAGCAGTTCACAAAAACTGGTGTTTGGAACGCTCACATACTCATGCAAGCACACACACCCTCTAACTCATGTCTACCTCCCTCTGATTGGCAGCATCCTACAACAGCAGACTCCACAGACGACCAGCTATCTCAGGGCAGTGAGAGTCCCACACTGGAGACCTTTCTGGATGAAACTGATATAGAAAACTCAACCAAATACAGGTCAGCGTGGAAAAAAGATGTTGTCACTTATGTCTTCTATTTATCAACCACATTTGATCGAGAGGCACCCCTCTTAGAACACATCATACTGTGTAAGTGGTTCCACACCCTGGCATTTAGGGTGTCTTTCTAGTTAATTGCCATGTGTGATAATTGCCATGAAATACCCTGAGCATGTTCATAAAAAACTAAACCTCTCTGTTTTTGAGGCCTCGCTGTTACCTTTTCCTCTAGCGATGTCAAAATGTACATGTTCAGTGTCACTAATGGTAAGGCTCTGTTGCTCACCTGTTTCATAGAGTGACAGCTAGAGGGGCTTTAGATTGAAAGTGTTGCTCTGAATAATACTTTGTGCAATAATCCACTTTTCATCTTCAGTTTTTCAGTTTTTATGTATTTTTGTGTGTTTTTATTGCTGTCTCAGCTGCCTGGAGGTGAATAGTGGGGATGTGACAGGCCGGTCTACCCCCAGGCCGAGGCTCAGCAGCATTGGGAACCTCCTGAGTCCAGAACCCCAATCCAGCAGCAGCATGGAGCTTATATCAGTCCCATCCAAACAACATCATAGACACTCCAGAACAGCCAGTGAGCTGCTGGGAGACAGGTAAATACTGTGGACCCACTTGACTAAATAAGGCTAAGAACAGACGCCGTTACTGGCTTCTTCTGACCACCTTGGTTCCACAGAGTGGAGTCATGAATGTGTTAAAGAAAAACTGTAGTTTATTACAACTTATGTAGTGTTTCAGAGCTCTGGGGCCTGACGTGAATCCTATGCACAGTTATATAAATGAGGCCCTGGGTCATTGGTCCGCTCGTTTATTGAAAGGCTGGTGACGAATCCAATGAAAAATGAGCACAAATTGATGGTTGTGACCTTCCCTTCTCTGTCTGCAGGCAGTTCTTCATCGAGGAGCTGGAACAGAGCAGAGAGTTTTATACCAACCAGAACCGTCTGCTGAAGCTGCTTTTTGCCATGTACAACCTGCTGGCTGCTAACTCAGAGCTAGTCTGCTATTTCATCATCGTGTTAAACAACGTGGTCAGTGCCTCTGTGATATCATTGCTCCTGCCCATACTGGTGTTCCTGTGGGCTATGTTGTCTGTTCCGAGACCAACCAAGAGGTTTTGGATGACTGCTATAGTCTACACAGAGGTATGAACACTGAGAGACACTTCTTTATTGTGAAAATATGGAAACCCTGAGGGGCAAGTGAGGAATTGCTTTTTCTGATGATCCATTTTCTAAGTCTGGAAAGTGTTTACTCTCCTGTGTTTATGACTTGAGAACTGGTAGAAAAATAGTTTTGCCAGGATAATATTCCTAAGTTCCTTTAATTTTTTTCTTTCCATCTGTGAAAACACGTGGAAAAAAAATTTAGGAGAACTATTTTTTCACAGAGTGAAAGGGGTAGGGGTGGCCACATTAACTCGTATCTGGGAAAATATTTTGCTAGACCCACTTGGACACAGAGTAGGGTGGGGAAATTATGGTACTGAGAACATTGAGCTAACTTCGTCTTAGCTAAAGACCCATACTTACTGTGTGTGGCAGGAGCTGTAAAACATTACACACTTCATGTGAGGGATTGTACCCGCTCAACCAAAGTTTTAGTGCAAGAACAGGCATTTGATTCAACATTTTCTCTTTTTACAAGTCAGTGTACTATCAAAATGTTTTCGAAGCTGTTATTTTAAGGTAGAATAATTGCATAGGGTTGCTGTAACCTTTAAAGAATCTCCTCAATCTATTGTTTTATTACACAGTATGTGATGCCTCAATTACTGGTTATTAGAGTTGGAGATCTCTTACCGCTGTCATCCAATTACTGAATTACAGTGATGAGTCTAAGAGAACTGCTATATACAGATCACAAAGTCTGACTGGTGATACTGCTGTGCTGCTCTGCTCCTTCAGGTGATGGTGGTGGTGAAATACCTTTTCCAGTTTGGATTCTTCCCCTGGAACAGTGTGTATGAGATGACTCTAAATGAAGACAAACCTTTCTTCCCACCCCGTATCCTGGGCCTGGAGAAGACTGACAACTACATCCGATATGATCTTCTTCAGCTGCTGGTTCTGTTCTTTCACAGGTCCCTGCTCATGGTGAGTCAGTGTTTACAGTGATTACAGTGATGGTTACACTTGACAAATCAGTAAGCAAGGCCATGTTAATCTGATGGTACAGGGTGAAAGCAACAAGGGTATAATTTTGTAAAATACACCCTTGAAAAATGTACAGTCAAATGTTCCAGTTCCTGCCAGGCCATTACAATCTGGATGACAAAATGCATTGACTTCAGATACAGCTGAATTTGGCGCCCCCCACAGTGTGCAGAGTGCAAACCACTGTCATCATGGATTTTTAGCTATTAGGAGCCCAAAATCTGATGGCCAGTCAGGAAAACATTCATGTTATGTTGTTGTCGATCAATGAAAAATGAAAGAAATAGGGATTGATGAGCTGTTCTTTCAGTCCTTTTCTCTGTTACAGTGGACTAATTAACCTGACACACACACCTACATTATTAAGTGTCCAAGTAATCTTTCAGCCATCCATCATCTTTTCTGTCATTAAGACACTTTATTTTGCCGTTTTATAATCTGTCCAAAGTGTCATTAATGTAAACTAATTACACTGCTGTGGTGAAGCATACCGCTGTCTCTGTTTCACCTTTGCAAAGGCTCTTTTTTTATTCACTTCACGACTGACTGGTCGGATTTCACAGTTTACCATTCTCATCCTCTCTGTGAACAGCCTGAAGCCACAGACCTCTTCTTTTACTGTCCTTCACTCATTGGGGAAGTCAGTAAAATCTTAACAATTGGGATTTGTATTGTTTGATGTGAAAAAATGCTACACAGTGGCTTTTAGGTATCTTGCTTCTAGCTGTTTTCTGTTTGCCATCGGCCCTTTACAGCATTTGTTTTCAGCCAAATGTGGGCTGTGGTTGTTCTGCTCTCATCTATACAAATCACAGTTCTGTAGCAATTTGTCGGACATAATGTAGGTGCACACTACAACGCAGCCTGCCATTCACACTATTACAAGAGACGGCACCATCAAAATGGTTTTGATTGAGAGATGCAGACACAAACTTTCCTCAGATCATGTATAATCATGTATAATGACTGAAAGGATAAAGCCAGGCTTCCTGCAACACAGCTCAACACTTATACCCTCCCCCTGCTGGAGCCCCTGGGTAACTGTTACTGTTGGTTTCATTATCACTTTCTGATAAAACATTTTAACCATAAACATGTAACATGAAATGGCTCATAAATAATCATTTGAAAAATACCCATTAAAATACCATTAAATGTTATTGCTTCATCTGACTTGCTGATAATACACAATATTCCACCCATGACATTGATGACTAATTAGCACTGATTAACATATTCCTCACCAAAAACAACCTGCTAACACACAATGGATGTATCTTGTGTCAAGAGCGCGCAGATAAATAAAACACCCTTGGAAGAAAACATGAATGCCTTTTCACCATTTCCCAAGTCATAAACACAGGCGAGAAAACAGAGATCAGACTTAGAAAATGGATTATTATTCCTCATTTGCCCCTCAGGGCTTCTGTATGCTAAGACTTTGTTATCACTTATTTTTCTTGGCGTACTTGATTGCATGTTGCTAAGTATCATTAGGGTTTCTTAGATGTTGAGGACACATTTCAGCCCAATCCAGTGAAAAATAAGCAGTTGGTGAGGCTTAGACTACACACACACACAAATGTATCACAAAGATGAGGAACAAACTTCAGAAAATCACAACAAAAAATTGAAAGTGAATACAGCTACAGGATTGAGCAAGGTCCCATGAATTTGACAGAAGTTTTAACCTGAATTTTTGAGAAAATCCATGACATGAACTTCGGAATTCTCAATTCTGGGTGACTTGACATGGAATAACCCTACAGATGACAACACTTTTATATTTTTAAACTACGTATTTTACCAAACTCTGTAAGCTGTGGAAGGAGTGCAATGTTTTTTCTACTTTAACCAATAACTTTAGCCTCACACATTTGTGTTTTTCTGTTTTGTGTGTGTGTGCGTGTGTGTGTGTGTGTGTGGGCACAGCGTTATGGCCTGTGGGACCATGAGGGCCCCCTAGAGGAGAGTTGTAAGGATGAAGGAGATGAAGATGGAAGAAGGAAGGAGAAAGAGGAGGAGGGCAGAGTTAGCTCAACATCCATTGTGGAAAACTTAGAAGTAGCTGAACTGGACCAGCTTGAAAAGGTTTGTGTAAATATGTGATATTAGCTGCTATTGATTACTGTTCTATCAATAACTGTTGAAGAATGTGTTCTTGGTCATTGAACAAAGAAGTTACATCATGTCATAGTATCAGTATTTAAAGACTACTTTAATAGTTTTTGAATCCAATGTTTTTGTCATTGTAGGATGAACCAAGTACCAGCTCTGCTGCTGCTACCCCACAACCTCCTCCAGCTGAACCAGTACCCACCGCGTCTGAAGATGGACCAGTGGAAACTCCATCTGGGCTGACAGACACATTAAATCCTGCCAGTAGCCCGAAAGAAGATAAGATGGAGGGAGACAGTGAGCAGGTTACAGAGGAGGTCCCAAAGAAATCTAGCAGTATCCGCTTCCGGAAGAAACCTAAAAAGGCCAAACTACAGCGCAAAGGTTTGTGGCTCCATTTTGTGTAGACTATGACGGTAGAGGTGTGACTCGTAACATTAACTCTGGCTGCATTCCATTAAGGTGTCCCACATCCACGGATCTGGTATTGTACAAGCTTCTACTAGCTACTATGATGGTCAAAATATCTGCAGTGATTAAAGGAACAAATCACCCCAAAATGTAAATTCAGTCCTTATCTACTCACTCCCATGTCCGCAAAACATTTCTGGATCTTCACAGCAAAATAGCATTGCAACAAGTAGGGACTTGTTTCAAATCATAAAAAAACGCAAAATGGCCCCATACAGCTCGTCCAGCATAATCCATGTCTCTGGAAACCCTGAGTTCCCAAACTGATTTGAAAGGACATTATTTACATCCTGAATGGTTGAGCCTGTGCACCCACTTCAGATGGTGCGCTTCTGTATTTTAACGTGACGTCATATTGGTGGAACTTGGAGTGCCTAATATTTTCTGAGGTTGTACACGTTGAAAGAAGTTTGAGAAACACTACACTGTATGCTGCTGACAGATGGTTGGTGGTTGATGTTAACCCACAAACCTTGTGAAAAGCACGCAGAAACAGTTTTGCCTTTATACATGCATACATATGGAGGCCGGGAGGTGACGTGGATGTGGTTTCTTTTCCACGTCCCAGACACTTTCCATACATCCACCTGTAACCATTATGTCTCCCAGGGCCTCTTAATTGCTCATTGATAATATTTATTACTTCCTGCAAGTCCGAAAATCTACGACAACAAAGTCTGTGTGCTATAAGGATTCTGATAAGATGTCTCCTGCTTAAAATGAAAGCACATAAGGCTGGGATTCTAAATATTTCTTTGTGATTCATACCTCAATTAAAAAAATAATAATTTGATGGTCTCGATCATGATACTCGGCCATTATTTAACCAACTGCGTTTTGGCTTTCCACTCTCACAATTGTACAGATTTTGGGCGCGAGCGTTTAAATGAAATGGGCGTGCGAAATATAAATAAATCATGTAGGCGGGTTAGTAATTTGCACGTTTTTAAAATAAGAACACAACCATGTCACCTCCTGGGCTCCGTACATACATGTTATTGTAGGCTGCAGGAATTTTCACATCTAAAGTAGATTCTGCTGTTAATTTAGGTCAATTTTACTGTTTCCCATTTATCTCATGTGGTATTTTCTGTTTGTGTTGGTCATCTCCTTGCTGATGTGTCAGACCAAAATACACTGATATAGCATATGTAACAAAGACAAAACATGTTTCAGAAAATATCGTACACTATCTTTCTACTCTATTCTGCTAAATCCCTCCTTGATTGTGGTTCTGACAGTTTCAGAGGAGCCCACAGCTGAGACTGCAGATCCCTGTGAGGAACCAGAGAAGAAGAAGAAGCAGAAAGGCAAGAAGAGAGAGGAAGCAAGTCAAAGATTGATGGCTGTTGGAAACAAGATAGCACATGTCTTCATCTCTGGGTGAGTACAGTATAGAGCAGGGGTCTCAAACTAAAATTAGCTTGGGGTCACTGCTTGAATTGTCATCTTATAGGAGGGCCACAAGCGTTCAAGCGCTACAAGAAAGAGCAATATTTCTGAAAATGCAGTTTTATGTCCATTATGAACATGATAACATAAAAATGCAAACAGCAGTGTGTTTACATTTTTATATGATTAGTTGTTAACAGTCAGTTTAAATATTTTATCCCTACTCAAATAATGTATTGAAACCTTGCACTGAGCTAACAAATGATATACATTAGTACTTTATTTCTTGCCAGACACCTGGCAGCACTTCAGTTCATATTTTTCTTCATATCTAACAAAAAAAATAGTTTTTAAGAGTTCAAATCCTTTCTCCTTATAAATAATTTAAATTAGGCGTGCCGCGGTAGTCACATGCCTTTTAAAAATTCAATAGTCTTACAACGGACGCTACAATTGCAAACAGCTGGAGGTGTCTACTCCGTGCAGCAGCGGGGCCAGCAGCAGAGTAACAGGAGTCACATTTAACTTTTAATGTAGAGAGAGTTAGCAAAGCAAAGAGTAGAAGCACCTATTTGGCAATATTTCGGCAGTTTGAGACCCCTGGTGTAGAGGTCATGATGTCACCATAGTCACCCTCTAAGAACACTTGCCAATGTATTAAAAATTGTTGAAGACTAAATAATCAATAATGTATTTGAAAATAGTTTTAAATTAAAACAAATAATGTAGTTTGAATTCTGAAATAAACACTGTATGACTGAAATATAATTTCTTTTCGCATGAATGCAGGGGTTTAATGCCTGCCATCTTGTTTTGCTCTGCAGTATCCAGAGTGTTTACAGGCCAGCTCAGGGGTTCTTCGGGGGTATTCTCCACCCGGAGTATCGGGCTGCCACCGATGTCTATGCACTCATGTTCCTGACTGATGTCATCGACTTCATCATCATTGTCTTTGGGTTTTGGGCTTTTGGGGTGAGAGATCCATAGACCCACTCAGCCAACTTGCTGTAGTTTGCTAGGCCAGTTAATGGAGTAAATCCCTTGTGACTTGCGTCTCTCTCCTTCAGAAACACAGTGCAGCAGCTGACATTGCCTCCACCCTGTCAGAGGACCAGGTTCCTGAGGCCTTCCTGGTAATGCTGCTCATCCAGTTCAGCACCATGATCATCGACAGAGCTTTGTATCTACGCAAGGCTGTCTTGGGAAAGCTCATCTTTCAGGTTCAGTTCACATATTCAGATTCTGAGCATTCATGCTTCTCTTTGTCTGGTTGCATGTTTTCCTCTTTGAAGTCATGAGGTGGAGGACTGTTGCTCTCTGTCTGTTGTTTGTTCCATTGTTCACCATCATAAATTTAAAAATCACACACATGTCCTTGTTACAGCTATCTTTACAAATGTATTACCTTAAAAGTTCCCTTAGTGCCCAGATAGTGAACTATTGCAACAGGTAAAATCCGGTAGCCCTTTTCAGACAGAGACTTTGCAATAGTGCCACAACAAAGGGTCGCCTTTACACCAGCTTTGCATTTTCTCAGCAGCCAAGCAGCGGCGCTCCAGTGTATCATTTTATTCAGCATGCTGGCATTGCAGAGCGAAAGAGGTGTGACGGTATACATCATAGTGTTGAGATCTGTGATTTTTGATTCCACCTCGTTTCCACCTGGAAATGGTTTATAACCACATGGATGCTGTGATATTGTGTTGTAATTGAGAAACTGACCCATCATGCATCGTGGAAAGTGACAAAGATACGTTTTTTGCTTGAAATTACATCACTGATCACCATTAGTAAATAGCAGAGTTATAGAATAGAACATCTCTACTAATGTGCTTCTCTGCATTCAAAGTATTTGATCACTTTCCTTACACCCTTCATATCCTCCCTCTGTCTTTGCTTTCCTACAGGTGACACTTGTGTTCGGGATCCATCTGTGGATGTTCTTCATCCTGCCAGCTGTCACTGAAAGGTGAAGTCAAACTAAATCACGTATTTCTTTAATTATATTATTCATGGTAAATTATTACATCAGTGTGTTGTTACTTGGGATTTGGTCAAATTTGGCTTTAATCTTCTTTTCTCTCCTTCTGTCTGTTTAGGATGTTCAATCAGAACTTTGTGGCTCAGCTCTGGTACTTTGTCAAGTGTATTTACTTTGGCCTGTCAGCCTATCAGATCCGCTGTGGATACCCCACTCGTATCCTCGGCAACTTCCTCACAACGAAATACAACCACCTCAACCTGTTTCTCTTCCAAGGGTATGGACACAAATAACATCTGCAGCTCTCTGTGCTGTTTAGTCCAATGAACATTTGGAACATTTGGAAGTCCAAAAAATGGTACAAAACAGGTACCTTTTTGGATTTGTTTTTCCCTGCAGATATTATTATTAGCCGACACTAACATAGTGTTGCTGCATGAAACTGCCACGACATCATCTTCAATGTGACACAGGGGGGTGGTGTTTGATTGGATTCAGGGTCAAGTTATTTTATTTGTACCCATGGGTAGATTTGGTTTGCAGTAGAAGATAAGGCATCCATCTTAACACACATTTTAGAACAACACAACTAACACTCTTAGTTCAAGTCGAGCCGAGCCATACCGTACCATGTAGTGGAATAAGGCATGTGGCAGCCGCATAACTCTGAGGTCTCTCCACAAAAATGTAATTTCCATTTCAAGAATTATCATATAATATATTGACAACATGATGTAGATTCTGAGCGTGCACGTGTGTGTGCTTGTGCGTGTGTGTTTGAGCAGGTTTCGTCTGGTGCCGTTCCTGGTGGAGCTGCGGGCAGTGATGGACTGGGTTTGGACTGACACCACACTGTCTCTATCAAACTGGATGTGTGTGGAGGACATTTATGCTAACATCTTCATCATTAAATGCAGCCGTGAGACAGAGAAGGTATGACGTGTGTGTGAGCTGTGATGTGACAGGAGACCAGTACTTGGGCAAAAAACTCAGTTAAAAAGGACAAACAGTAACTCTTCAGAACAGTTTCAGGTTTTTCAGTATTAAAATCCAAACTTAAGATGTTTTGGCATGTTCTTCGCTTGAGTAGCATGAACAAACTCTTTAAAATATTTATTGTCTCTAAAAATACACATTTTCTGTCCTCAGAAATATCCACAGCCTAAAGGACAGAAGAAGAAGAAGATAGTGAAATACGGCATGGGTGGACTCATAATCTTCTTCTTGATCTGCATCATCTGGTTTCCCCTTCTCTTCATTTCATTGGTCAGATCAGTGGTGGGTGTGGTCAACCACCCCATCGATGTCACAGTGACCGTCAAGCTGGGAGGATACGAGGTAATCAGCACTTCTCTTAAAAATGAAAAAAGCTTACACGAGTTATGACCACTCTCAAGCTACAACTATGGCAGAGTAGCTAAAATGCAGCTAATATCATTTGATAACAAAACATCCAAAATAGCTTTCTGGATGTTGATGAAAGGTTATTTTAATTATTTAGTTATAATGTTTCTGCAGTGTGTAAAATTAATTCAGTATATAGTTATTATTTTAGATATGGCTGCTTAATACATTTATGATTCTGCTTGGTCTTATGATTATCTATAGTGAAACTTCCATTAAGAGACTGCATGTAGTACAGTAATACTGCATGATGATCTAACCAGGGTTGTCACATATGGATTGGAGACTACAGAAAGCCAGTGTTACAAACTGGGAGGAGGAAAAATGATAAAATCATGAAAATAATCTGCAGATTCATCAATAATGAAAATAAATATCGGCTCAATGTATAAAATTTGTATAATACGTGAATAACCCATTAGTGTTTTTTTTCCTTGTGTATGTTTAGCCCCTGTTCACCATGAGTGTGCAGCAGCAGTCCATCCAGCCCTTCACAGAGGCTGAATATGACCAACTCACCCAAAAGTTTGGAGACAATGCAGTGCGTACTGACTGAACTTTTATTTCTGTGTCTGTCTGTATGTACTGCTACTTTCTGTCTTTGTCTGAGTGCTGTAGTTGTATAAACAATTATCAGGCTGGTCCTGTGAGTGCTGGCAGGCTGCATGTGCAATTCTTAAGTGTGTTTAACCTGTTCTTAGTCATGGAAATGTACGTAAAATGATCCTAAAAGGCCTATCCCTGTCTAGCCCAATGTAAATGTAAAGCTCTTGTTGAACCATTTGGAGCACAGGTATGGTTTTGGGCTCTTTTGAAAGGTTATACGCTGACATTTTTTCTCTTTAATCTATAGGAGTTTGAACACGCTGAATTATTCATTTATTTTTCTCACCAAATTTGTTAATGCAAAAATGAGCCTGCAGATGACCTGTAACTGCTCCTAGTTGCTGGTAAAAAACATGGGTCTCCATCATATAGTCTTACATGGTCAAAGTTCAATTTTAATCAAATGATATACTACTGGATTTGAAACTGGCTACACGATGCATCATAATATGGAGGCTGCCATCTAAGTTGCTCAGAAGAGAGGAGAGAGAAGAGAGAGTGGGTTACTTGTCTACAAGATCACTCATTGGCTGTTGTAGGCTCTAGGACGGGCGTAGAAACTCATATCTCCTCAAATGAGCTGTCAATCAAACTCCTCATGACTGCAGAGCACCGGCATCTCCCTCCCTCCTTACTTCCTTCCTTCCTTTCTTCCTCACCCTCCTCCCTTTGTTTCCTTCCAGGACCATCCCTCGGTGCAATCATCTGACCGCTTCTTTTCGCTTCTTTACACTTGCTTATTTGCTTCGTCCTTTTTGTCTTTCCCTCCTCCCACTCCCATAATGCTGCAGGGTCAAAGAATGGCACGATTGTATCTCTCCTCCCTCTTCTCATTCTCAGTTCACCTTGTGTACATGTTTTGGCTTCAGAGCATCACATCCAACATGGTTACACCATGTTGCTTTTCAAATCTGATCATAAATGTTGACATTCGGAGGTCTGAAAACAGTGGGTATGCTTTTATTTCACATCAAGCATTTAGACACCGACATGAGCAGCTCAAGGCAACATGTTGCCTCTCGAAATAGTTTAAGAGCTGTTATTCTCCAAACTTAATCCCTGTGGTACATCACTGTACACTTAAATTGAGGCGCTTGCCTATTTTCTCAGCTGTGTTTGTAAAATTTGGTAGAAATTTAGATATGCTGTAAGACAGCCCTAAGGAGATGACTATCAGAGTTTTCATTCAACATGCATCTAAATCTAAATTGCTGTGGAGAAGAGATAGACATTAAAGTTTTTGCAAATACAGTCCACATTAAATTGTTCTTCCATGTTACTGTATATCTGTGTATTCTCACAGTCATTGCCTTGTTGATCGTTCAAAAGTGGTATGGCAAGAGAAGGAGTCAAAACGTCACTTCCTGTCCACAGGGATACCACAAGGCTCAGTGCTTTGTCCCCTTCTCAATATACACCACCTCACGTATCCGCTGACATGGTTTCTCTTATCACCACTACGCTGATTCCTAACTCTGTCATCACCTTTAAAATCATGACCCTTTTTTTAGTAAGTAAGGTGTTTGGTTCTTGCTGACTCTTTACTTCCTATATCATTGTCACCTGTTCAACAAAAAACTTCTCCAAATGTAGTATTTCGAACAAGCATAACCTGATCCTCAAAAAACATTGGTTTGAATCACATTTCGTAATAAATAATTGACACTAAATTATTCTTTTAACACGCTCACCTCTCTCACATGCTCAGGGGCAACATTACTGAATACTCAGGCTCTAACATTGTCTATAGATAAAGTTAATAGGGGTTTTCCCATTAACAATTATTTGTCTGATGTAGCTGTCCATTTTGCTTTTACTACTGCATATTCAAAGACACATAGAGATTTATAGAATTTTCTCATGATCTGTATGTGTCTTACTTGAGTTGCTGCCTCTCTATATACTTGTTTTTAATGCAAAATGTTGCTTGTATGTGCATCTAGGTAGCCATGCAATTCATCACCCTCTACAGTTATGACGACATTGTGACGGCCAGGATTGAAGGGAGTTCAGGATCGGTATGGAGGATCAGCCCCCCCAGCAGACAGGAAGTCATTAAAGAATTACTAGGAAGTCCTGCTGACCTAACACTACGTCTGGCCTGGACTTTCCAGAGGTAAAACCTTTGCTGTCTTTTGTGGATCTGACTGATCTCATTGTTAAAACCACAGATTGTCCTCTCTGGGTAAAGGTAAAAAGGTTTACAGACATCTGTATTTACAGTATTTGTGATATAATGACAAATCATCATCTCCTGATTAGATAAATTGCCACATATACACCAGGGCAATACTCCCAGTTTATATCTCTCAACTGTGAACAAAATATTTAATTATTATTATACTACTAAGTTAAAATGATATTGTTTGCATATTGTCTCCCATGTGATGTTATGATCCAGAAAATAGATTAGCAAATTGTGTGTATGTGCATAATAGACCTGGTCTGCTATGTAAAAAAGTAAATATAAAGAGTGTCAACATGTTAAAGAACTTAAACTTTGATAAATCCAGTATCCAGTATGAGACACAGCAAACCTTCTTGCAATCTCAATGACAAATCTTTCTATTGCTTATTCTGACTGCTGCTGCTCTTGTGATTTTGATATGTAGTTTATTAAATTAATACAGTTAATTAAATTAATGTTGCTCAATATAAATGAAAGGACAAGTGTCCTATGAGAAAATACAAGACTGACTGTATGGATAGCTATTCATTTTGGTAGCCTTTACTTTTCCTCTCTGTAACACAGTAATATCAGTGATATTACTGGGTATACATGATATGTCTCTTCTCAAAGCTGATTGTGTCTGTTTGTGTCTGAATATTTCTGTCCCTGACAGAGACCTGGGTAAAGGAGGGACAGTGGAACACACCTTTGACAAACACTCTATAGACCTGGAACCTGGGAACCCAGTCAGAGCAGACCTGGCCTCACTACTGGTTGGCAATCGCACTGGGCCTGTGTAGGTTTATTCTCTGGAAGGATGTTTATGTGAATAGATGTTTACTTAATACTTACAGTCCTGTCTTACATAGTGTCTTGTCTCTTTACCAGGCTTGTTCCTAATATGTTCCCAAACTACATCCGTGCCCCCAATGGAGCTGAAGCCAAACCAGTCAGTCAGCTCCAAAAAGGTCAGAGTTCACTCACAGTTAATGTCAAATATGTACAATATAAGATTTTTTCCTAGCATAAAAAAAAATATTAAAACAGGCAAAATAGTTTCCTGGATCAGGCTAGCTAGTCATCGAAAGGACAACCCCAATGAGTTAATGGCTGCTTTCTTTACTAAGTGAATTAGAGAATAGCAGCTCTACTAGGCTCAAGTCAGAAGTTACATTTTTAGGAAATATTAGGACACTCATTAATATTAAAATACCATTATATAATTAACAAAAGTTGACATAGTGTCAGACTGGATACCAGTTTATATTTGCTATTCACACGTCAAAGTGTCTGTTCTAACCCAGCTGATTGGTTGTTTTCCAGGCGAAGATGATGGTTTCCTGAATATAACCCTGTCCCTGAAGAGTGACAGGTCACTTAACGGCAGTGGGAACCAGGAGTGGTGGGACATTGCCATTGCAGGCTGTGCCTCCTCGTCATGTGGGGTTCTGTCCATGGTCATATTCAATGACAAAGTCAGTCCACCCAGCCTGGGCTTTCTGGCTGGATATGGGTAAGAAACATACCCTCACTAACAGCATGTGCATGGTTTGGATATATAAATATTCATTTATTTATATTTTAATATTTATTTTCTATTTATATTTGTATCATCTGGTATGTTATTATCTGGGCCATGTGATTGCCTCCCATTGGCTGTTGCTACAAAAGAGAGCTGCAGTCATGCCCCTTCCATTGGGCCAACATGGGACCTTACTTTTCTTTACTTTACTATTCTGTTTAGTTAGCATGGCATACAGTAGAAAAGGATTGTTTAAACAAATGTATGTTCAACAACAACCAAAGATACTGTATGTCCACCTTGTGTTGTAAGAATGCTCTGAAAAGCCTACTGTAATGCATTATGATGATGGTAATTACTACATAGTGCTAAAATCTCAGATGAGCGATTAGTCTGCACAGTGTCGACTAGTGGTTTTGATAGTCAACTTGTCAGCTAGTCCATTATTATGACACTCCTAATGGTTAGGGTAAATTGGTTAAGCTTTCATATTTTCCGTACTGTTCCATACATTAACTATTTATCAAACATAATGACGGTCATTTGTACTTTTTCTCACCCTGCTCGATTTTAAACATATTGTTTCTTCTCTGTTACAATCTGTCCTTCCAGGATCATGGGTCTGTATGTGTCTGTGGTCTTAGTCATTGGGAAGTTTGTGCGCGGCTTCTTCAGTGAGATCTCCCACTCCATCATGTTTGAGGAGCTGCCTTGTGTGGACCGCATCCTGAAGCTGTGCACTGACATTTTCCTGGTTAGTGCACACACACGCACACGCACACGCGCACACACACACACACACACACACACACGCACACACACACGCACGCACGCACGCACGCACGCACGCACGCACGCACGCACACACACACACACACAGACACACACACACACACACACACACACTGTGCATGCATTTCCTGTACTCGTGTATTTAAATTTACTGTACTACAGCACTGGACAGTATGAAAAAACCAATGTGTTGTGATAAAAGCATAAAGACCTATTCTATTAATAACCCCAACTGAAAACTTGAACCTGAAGATGAGCATGATATGTCTCCTTTGAATATGTCAAAAAACACAGGGTTGTCGCTATGTGTTTGTAAGTCTTCTGGGTCATTCCATGCCAACTCACCTAAAATACAGAACTTGTCATGTCATGGATTTTCTCAAAAAAAATATTAATGCTGAAACTTCTATTAAATTTACGGGACCTAATATAATTGTACTGTAAACTCTTATATTGGGTCCACCGCAAGCCTCCGGACACCTGCCCAGCTTTGGCTCACGCTGAAATATTATCCTCCTATTGTTCTCTACATCCTGCCGTTTGCTCTCAGCTGCCCATAAATGAGATTGCACATAACTCAGCTGTCACTAATACAATTAAGATTTGGCTTCAATTCAGGAAACAGCGCGGTCTACATAGGGCTTTGATCCATGCTCGACCAACGACCTCAGAACACTTAACGACCTGTCTTTTCATCCTTCATGTCTCTGTCAGTGAAGTATAACTTGCCCAATAGCCACTTTTTTCGGATCCTTCAAGTAAAGCACTTACCCAATCGCAAGATTGAGAAGAAGCAAAAATTGATCAATTCCTTTCCCTCGATTATGATCAAAAACTACTGATATCTATCTTTTACAATAAAATCGGCTTCCTGAATCCAGTCCCCACCACATCGCTTAAAGACTCCTGGGAGCATGGTTTGAGGGCAGACATTTTAAAACTGGTCCATTCTTCATCTATATGCGCCAGGCACGGTCTACTGCAGTGCAAGGTGCTCTAACAGCCCACTTCACCAACCGTCTCCAGCCAACCATTTACATATGCTCTGGACGTGCCCGAGGCTGACCAGCTTTTGGTCTGATATATTCAAAACTCTCGACAGGCTCTCAATACAACCTAAAATCTACCCATCTCTGCACAACGTGTCATTGCCTTCACTACCCTGCTGGCCAGGTGTACCATTCTTTTCAAATGGAAGCACACTTCTCCCCCAACTCACAACAGGTGGATATGAATTAAAATAATCCTCTTGGGAAAAGCTACAGTCAAAATAATCCTAAAAGTGTTTTTCAGCTCAGAAGCTATATTTAACTAGATCTGTGGCAGGAAAGTATAAACTAGCGGAGATATGATTTTTTTTTAATGACTGAGTCTTCATCCTGGTAAAAATAAATAAATAAATAAATAAATAACTTCCTGTTATTATTTGATTACTGCAACCATTCATCAACAACTATTTTAATAAAATGTTGCCACGTTTCGTTAGGGTTTCTGGGATATTCAGGGCAGATTTCAAACCAATCCAGTGAAAAATGAGCGATTAAGGAAGTTCAGAATACACAAACAAAGAATTACAAAAATCAAACATTTTGCTCTGAGGGGCAAACTTACAAAAATTCAGTACAGATATAGGATTTTAAGTTTCAACATGAATTCTTTTCATGAAAATCCACGACATGAACTAGGAGGCCCTAGATGGCATGGAATGACCTTCTGGAAAATCCTTTCTGTGTGATCCAGTTCCACAAACTAACATGTCTGTGTGTTTCAGGTGCGAGAAACAGGTGAGCTGGAGCTGGAGGAGGAACTCTACTCCAAACTGATATTCCTCTATCGATCTCCAGAGACTATGATCAAATGGACCAGGGACATCCACAGCCAAGACCAAGACAGATACTGACTGACTGATCATGTTTGATTGTAATAGAATACAGTGATTTGTGAAGCACACTGCAAAGATGTCTTGGGGACAGCACATGAAAGGCTTCTTGAGAGTACTCCTAAGAAGACACTACAGACTTTTGAGAGTGGAATGGCGAGTCCCACTGTGGGTGGACCTGATGGCAGCTGTATGTCTGTCCACGCCCCTGGAAGGCAAAGTCAGCGGTTAAATTGAGCTGTGCTTGTTAATGTTCAGAGGTTAAAGGTCAAACACAAGCAATACTTAATTCACTGTGTGGCTGAAACCTCAAGCTTATTGTAGGTTGGACCATCTGCAGTTACTGTATCAGTATGCTGATTGATTTGAAACATGCCATGCTGTCAATTAAAACATTTTTTTAATGAAACATACTTTTTAAAGTACCGTGTGTGCAGCAGCCATGTTTGTTTGACTGTGCATTATGAAGCAAGGTTTGACAAAACTGGTCAGATTTAAAGGGCTATTTTAATTTATATTCACCTAGTCAGAGGTAACCAAACTCTGATTATGCACTCGTAGGTTTTTCAGTTCTAGGTCACCACTGGTCCCAAGTTCAGGGATGATGGTTGAGACAGGTGAATGAGAGAGCTGTGGATCAGGCTTCCAGAAGACAAGAAGACACGTTTGCTAATGTGGTTCCTACTGATTGCCTTTAGTTGACACTTTAAAGCCCAATTTCAATTCGATTCACTTCAATTAAAAGTGTGTATAGTGTATAGTAAATGAAAGTGCTATGTGCTGGCCACATCCAGTTACTGGTTGCGCCTTTAAAGGGGCAGTATGTATGACATAGCCAGACTATTGGTTTAAAATATTTTGAAACAACAATGTTGACGTTATGTTAAAGACATCTATGTACTGTGTTGCAGAGATGTCTCCCGAAGTTGGCATGCTGACCAGCTAGCCCCAGCCCGTCCTGCTTCATAATACTACTTTGTACATGATAGCGGTGATAGTGTGATAGCCCCTGTAGTTTCAACTGGGAGATGTATAAGAGTGGCAAGTTCTCTGCTTACTGTAGTCAACAAAAGAAACTCAGAAAATGTCAAGAAAGAAAATATCCTTACATCCATTTTTCTTGCTAAACAGAAGAATAAAACTGTATACTATCTGAATTCAAGTTTCCCTCTTTTACTAAACTAAGATGGTCTAACTCATTGTCAAACACACATAACAACATAACTCACCAAAACAGTCTTGGTTGGTCTTTCCCGAGTGAGATGTTGAAATATTTCTGCTCTTCATGCCATTTTCACCACTGCTGATGCCCAACTCTATTGTGTCCTATATGTTCTGATGGCCAAGGATTACAATGATACCATGTACTACATCATCAAGTGTTCAGGTGAAGAGGTCATGGTGAATCCTGTTACACTGTGAGAATGAAACTAGAGACCATCTTGCGATGGGAACACATCATCCACCATGCTCATCAACATGTTGACCCACAACTACTCACAAGTCAGTACATCATTACATGAGTACTCAGTAACCATGGGTCAGACCACACCCATCTTCAAACTCCGCCTTCATTTTGATCTCAACTACACACCTGTAAAGTTTCATGACTGCATCTTGCACAGTGATGGTGCTATCACACTGACAAAACATGTTCAGAGACACAAAGACTATCACCAAAAAGCTTCTGTGACTGGTTCCCACTACAGTAGTTGTCCAGGACCACATTTTACCATGATGACACACACACACACACACACACACACACACACACACACACACACACACACACACAAACATTTATTTTTGTTGATTCTGGCCCCTGTGGATTGTTTAAGCAGCCCCTCCTCATTCGCTAAGATCTTGACCTTGCTAGACCCAAGTAATATTGTTAATACTATTTTTTGTTTTTAAACGTACCTCCAATCAACGCATCTATCTGTGGCTGTGTGAGACTGATATAAATGAATGCAAAATATGATATTGAAGCCGCTTCTCGAGTCTGTGGCATCGCTCTGTCTCCTTTCCTCCCTTCAGGTACCTCCCTCTAAACTGGAGCTGTGTTGGATGGCTTCAGTAGGTTTTTTAAATAAGCACCCCCCTCCCTCAATGTCTCATTTATCATTGACTTAGGACCATGACATCTTTGGGGGGCTCAACAGTAGAACCAGCACCCAGGTACTACCCCCACTGTCCTCCACTCAATGATGTTGTTAATATGACGACAGTAAAACATACAGTTCATATTTATTACATGTAAGCCTACAGCTAACAGATTGCGTTGCTATGTAATAGTTATTTTGTGGAGAAAGCTGAAGTAGTCAAAATTCCTGATATACTTGTCTGAGAGGAAGAGGGCCGATTCAGGACTGGCTGAGAATCCTTTCAAATCTTCCAACTCTTTGACAAAACAACTAGAGACCATCTCATGACGTGATCACACCAGAACAAAGAATGTACAACAACAAACATGGTATAGATCACCTGTTTCACCAAACTCACTTCGCTGACATCATCGGTTCCATTGCACTATTCATGTCACAGCAGGTACCATCTTGTGGATCATACAAGATGGTCTCCAGTTTTACCGAATGGCTTTTTTTTTTTTTTATCTCAGCCACACACATGCCACACATAAATTGCTAAGGTCATGTTGGGGGCAGCGGTAGCCAATCCCCAGAATGGCAGCGCTTGCCCCCCAGTCATTACCACCACTGAGGTGCCCTTGAGCAAGGCCTGTGACCCCAACTGTTTTAGCTGCAGTTGAAATAATGCAAAGTAATGAATGTTACTGCAAAAGAAATCCTATCTTTATTTTTAACCCATCCGTATATCAAGTTAATCACTACCTCCTTTCCAAGTGTAGGTCTAAAATATAGTCCCTGTAACTTTACAGACTTGCACTGACATCCAGTTTAGCGCCCGGCTAACTTGAATGGGGATAAAACAGTTTGATTGTGTGCTGTTGTAGACAATCCCAATTTTATTGGACCAAATGGATCAAATTCTGACAGTGAAACGAGTCATTTCGCCGGGTTGTGACGCTCAATAAATAAATAAATAAATAAATAAATAAAAATGATACACCGTTTTACGGATGCTTCTTTCACCATGTTGGCTTTAGGGGACACCAGAGCATCACATGAACATGTTATTAGTTTATCCAAGACGAAACCTGTACGACTTCAGAGCCTGGCGCTCCTGCTGGGAGCCAGGGAGGGACGGACTGAGACGCAAGTGAGGGAAACGTGGATACAATTTAAGGGAAATGGATGTGGATGCACAGTCAGAGGTCCATGGATGCTCCCAAAGAAGAAGAGGGCTTGCCTCCATCCCAGAATGCTCAGCTTCACGAAATAGGACTTCCGGCATGTGACGTGTCTGCCTACTGCAGAGCCGGATGCTGGTGGCTCTCCAGTGTGGATGTCAGATGCAGCGTGAACTGCAAACAGGATTTAGATTCTTGTCTAAGTCTTCGGAGGGGACTGGCCGCTGAGAAGATGCTGCTGTGGCTGCTTGGAGCTGCGTTGCTGGCTCGAGCGGCCGGCTTCTACCTTCCGGGTCTTGCACCCGTCAGCTTCTGTGAGCCTGATAATGACCAAGTTCCAGACTGTAAGGTAAACACTACATGGCACAGACCAGCTGTGTAGCTACCAGATGTTCCAACAAAATAACGGAACAACTAATGTAGAGTACACCCAGTAAATACACAGACTAGATGTATTCACATGCAGAAGCTAGCTGAGCCCATTCTTTAGAAACGGCTCTTGTAAGGGTTAGCTAACGTTAGCCAAAACAAACAAACAAAGCTAACGGATGCTATGCTAACTTCTTAGCTTACTAGCTATATAGCTAAATAGCTCAAAGTAACCTCATTAGTCTGGATATCCAGCTAATAACAGGTAGTGCCTATTTGTATAAGTGACCCCTGGCTGTTAAACGCTAGTTTGAATGTCAGAAGCAGTCTCTCTCTGTAGGGCAGACACTAATCACTGACTGAATCATGTTAGTTTTAGAGTACATGTACTGAGAGTTCACAAACAACTCAAAGAAACTGTAAGAGCCATCACCTTGTCTACTGTCCCCACTTTGTTTTTATGGTTGTGCTGGCTACTTGAACATATTTGTAAACATACTACTAAGTGCTTAAAATATAGGAAGGTGTGATATGACACCTTGTTCTGTTCTCTGTCACATCCTCTTAAACTGAGTTGTTTACCGTTATTTTTTGCGTGCTGTCTCCATCAGTGACAGATGGACACATCCCTGCCAGTTATGATGTATGTATCACTGGCCTCTGGCCTTCTGTCAGTACTCACAAAAAACCCAATGGTCATATTAAACACACTCCGACCATACTACATCGTTCAGGAGTGGTTGACCACCGTAGTAACGAAATTACAGCTATATAGTTAGTTCTGCAATTCAAGTAATCCGAGTTTGAGTTTTTTCAAAACTATACAGTGCACCCAAGGAAACATTGAATTGCCGAAAACCATATATATATTATATTATGCTCCACTTGTAAACCAAATGAACATCATATATAAGTAAATAGGATTTACATTCAACCACAGTGCACCAAAAAAGCAAACTGGCTATAGACCTGTTTTTTTGTTTTTTTTTGCTTGAGCCTTGTTATGAAGTAAATGTTAACTGCACAATGTAATGGCTGTAGAATCAAGACCAAAAGAGAAAGACAAGGACAGTACTCCTGGTAGGAGAGAAGCCATCAGTGTTTAGATTAGTTTTATTTAAACCTTGCCATCAGTCACAAAATCTCCTGGTAAAATGTAGGCTAACTGGTGATCCAGTCAGGAGGGTTGTCTGTTTCCACTTGAACAGTTTTGTTTAAAAATAAAAATGGTGCACAGTCAGAGTGTAATACACCTGCTTCACCTAAACATGAATAACACACTGCAGAATCACAGCACAGCTATAGTAATAATTCATATCCCACCTTTATGTAGTTAATATGTTATTGGCATTTTTTTTCTTTTCAGTCACTTTGTCAGAGTTTTGTTTCATTAGGATCTTTATCTGTTGTCAATTATAAACAAAAACACAGCCTCCAAATGATCCTGCCATACTGCCATAGTTGACTTCTCCAAACCTGGTTCCAGCACACTAGTAGCACATTAGCACATCTCAAGAAACTCCTTCTTATACTCCATGGTTTATGTTTACTCTGCTCCTGCGACTGAGTAATGCAGGGGAGGTATTGTTTTTTTTACAATATAAAACACCTCAAGAGAAGAGGGACTGTGACATGACTGTGACATGTAAAAGGTATTAATCTCCATGGAGTTTTTCATTATGTGTTTCTTTTTGTTAAGGAATTAAATTGGTTGTATTTATTTAAAACAGTTTGTTTTTTTGTTTTGGAATGTCACAACAAATCCTCACAATAAGGTGGAAAAAGAATATGACCCAGTAACGAATCATGATTTTACAGCATGTGAGCCAAACACTGACATGAGCATTCCCACTGTCTTCTTAATACGTGTCTGTCTTTGTTTTCTTTAAGTCGACCATCGAGCTATTTGTGAACAGGCTGGATTCAGTGGAGTCTGTTCTGCCTTATGAATATACTGTGTAAGTAGTACTAACAAACATGTTATTTCTTTTTTCATTTAATCCCTTTTGTCTCACTACTTCAGGCTGCACAACCTGCTTCTCGGTGCCTTATTTTTGTCCTATTCAGGAATTGTTTTAGTTAAAGATGATTTTTAGGTAACTATTCAACCATTTTATTAATCACATGCAACTGTACCTCTTTCCCTCTTCACCAAAGCATTTTCAGTTCATAAAAATAAAGCAATTATCTATATTGTTGTTATGCCTCTACACCAGTTATAGCCCTGACCAGGGGCATTGTGTTTTTGGTCATTCTGTCCATATGTCATATGTATGATTGTCAGTCTGTCCCATTCTTGTGAACATGATGTCTCAAGAATGCTTTGAGGGAATTTCTTCAAATTTGGCACAGATGTCCACTTGGACTCAAAAGACAAAGGTCACCCTGACCTCACAAAACACATTTTTGGCCATTGCTCAACAATTTATATGATAATCATGACAACATTTTAAACAAATGTCTAAAAGTATTTAAAAAATGACGTTGTGATATTTTATATACAAAAGGGGTGGATAACTCTTAATCTGTTAAACAGCATGCAATTTTAAGTATAAATATTGATTTAACAATTATTCATTTGTGCTTTTGTGAAAAGTGGTATTTGCATTCAAGAACATTCTTTAACATTCAGTGATGCCAAAATAGGTTTTTATTCAATAACTTGTGAAAGTGGCTGGAAAATACCTTGTAAGGCATCAGAACATCAGCACTGTATAAAACACAGCCCGTGGACAACAATACAGCAGCAGTTGTCTTATTTCATGCAAGTGATATCTAATGCCAGTCAGGATTTCAGGGAGTGTATCTGCAATAATGTATCAATATGTTTGGAGTAAAGATTATTATCAACCTGGCCGACTATTGACGCCGGTATTCAGTATTATTCAGTGTTTTTTGTGTCCGATTGCTGATAAAATAAATCAATTTAAAAATTCTGCTTTGCATCAAATTTTCTCTATCAGTAGTCACCACTCGTTGGTCTCAATCACTGTCCCCAAATAATGGTCTATCAACACAGAATAATCTGTATCTCCAAAGTTACTATTTACTAAAGTTCTCAAATGAATATAGTGTTGTGGAAGCAGAAAGTAGCAGAAAATGGAAAGTGAATTACCATAAAAATTTTACTTGAGTAAACTTTACATGGTTAATTCAATCACTGGTTATTCAAAATTTTGACACCAAAATGTTCATGTGTATATCAGCTCCAAATATCAGCTATTGGTCCCCTTGATTAGTGATGATCTGTATCCATAGTGGCCCTGCAAAAACCATATCAGTCAATCCCTAGTTTGGAGTTCTCTATCATCTGGAACATACAAATACAGCATGATAATATCTCTCTAACTGCTGCCATGACAGTTTTGGGGTTTAAAAATAGAGTCACAGGACATTTAGAGTTGATAAACCCTTAGCCCAGATACTAAGTTACTGAATGCATTCTGTAATGCGGAATAAAGATGTTGTGTACATTAACATGTTGTGCCACAAAATACTCACAATCACCTTCTTATTGTGCAGGTTTGACTTCTGCTCTGAGAACACAATGAAACGTCCTTCAGAGAATCTGGGTCAGGTTCTTTTTGGGGAGAGGATTGAACCCTCACCATACAAGGTAACACACATCAATAAAAACACACACAAAGATGTTTCATTGGCTATGTACACCAATCAGCCACAACATTAAAACCACTGACAGGTGATGTGAATAACATTGATCATCTCATCACAATGCGATGTTCTGCTGGGAAACCTTGGGTGCTGGCATTCATGTGAATGCCACTTGACACGTACCACCCATCCAAACACTGTTGTGGACCAAGTACACCCCCTCATCACAACAACACTACCCGATGGCAGTGGCCCCCCAGCAGGACAATGTGCCCTGACACACCACAAACACTGCTCAGGAACAGCTCGAGGAACACAATAAAGGGCCCAAGGTGTTGACCGGGCCTCCAAATTCCCCAGATCCCAATCTGATCGAGCATATGTAAGACATGCTGTGAAGAAGAATAAAAAGTGTTAAGACATCAGATTAAAGCTCTTTAAGTACATGCAGTATATGTATCAGACTGACCAATCAATGTTTAAGCACTTCCAGTTTTTCATCAGGAAAAAGGTTAACATGACAAGGGGTAAGGCACGACATTGGTGTCATGCTGACTTAACGGTCAACAGGTCAAGCTAAACTTTCCAGACAAACATTTTAAATAAGGCACAACACATTGCCAATCAAATAGTTCAGGGAAAACGTATATATTTTGTGTCATTTATGGGATAAGATATTATAAAAGGGGTTATCCAGCATAATATGGCAAAACTGCACACAATTCAATGGAGCCCAATAGACTTTTTGTTCCAGTATTTTTACTAGACTAGAAAATATTAGAGGATGAAATCCCCCCCCATGTCATGTTAACTCTTTGCCTGTTGTTGTTGGCTACAGTGATCATCTGTTAATTCTTTGTCAGTGCAAAGTCATTGTCGTGGGGTTGTCTGGTTCTGTCTGCATGTCAACAACAATGTGTGACAGTCATATTAATGTATCTGATACTGTGATACAAAAAGAGATAAAGTTTCTCCTTTTAAACAACTGAATCATAACTGTCCAACACAGATTTGTAAAGAAGAACTAGATACTAGTTGCAAAGATGGCGTCCATTCAAACTAATAATAATTGCTCGCCTAGCACATAAACACAAAATGTTTTCTGGCTTCTGCGCTTACTTCCTGGTTTTGCAGCCCATCTAATATGCAAATAGTTCCCGCTTGGCCCATAGACTTTACATTGTGATGACGTCACAGATTTTTAAATCGCTTTTCTCAGCTCGGGGAATGTTTTACAAATATAAAACCTACATGGATGAAAAATTCATAATAGAAAGAGTCATAATCGTCATAATTGTTTGCAGTTCAAGGTGTCCTGTCAATAGTTTTACAGATGTCTCTTTTATAATGGCCGAGCGGTGCTGTCCTATCTAGGTTTTATTAAAACCTATTGAGTCCAATCAGAGCATCAAAATGTGTCACATAACGCTGACCGGCAGTTTTAAGTTGGTGCAGTGTTGGGTCTATTTCCTCGCAGGAAAACAAATGCCCTCCTTGTCACAAACTTTATTGAATTTCAGCCAAACAGTACACCGATGTGTTTCTAAAAACATTTGAGCTGAGAAACAGGCAATGTGGTAACAGAATCTTGATTCATATTTGAGCAGCTCGGCCTAGTTTGATCTGATTTTGGTGCAGCTGGATGGACTACAGACTACCCTGATTCCAAAAAAGTTTTTTATTGCAGAGATTTTAGATTTGACTCAATCATTGCTTTATTTTTTAAAATATCAAATTTATATTGTTTTATTGAAAAAATGGCCATTGAAGTATGATTCATTGTTAATATCCTTGACAGCAATTGTGACACTGCCAAATCACACACTAACTACAACTACCTATGTGTCCTTTTTGTCAGTTTGAGTTCAAGAAACCTGCAGTGTGTCAGAAGGTGTGTACCAAAAACTACGACATCAACAGCCCAGCAGACAAAGCCAAGCTGGACTTCCTAAAGAAAGGCATGTTACTCAACTACCAGCATCACTGGTATGTATGATACACTGACACACACATATCATAAAGTGAAGCAAATTATAATCACACGTAGACACACGAAAAGTTTCTAAATAAGATACATGTACATTCAGTTGGCAAAATTATAATGCAAACTAAAAAAATTCTCAAGACATTTTGTGTGTGTTTGATGCTTGGTACGTATTCTGATACTAATGTTGCCAGCACTAAGTAAATGCTAGTGCCAAAATAGATTTTAATATCATGAGCGTCAGGAGAAGTTGCTGAGCGCATTGATGTCGATTTTATTTTTGTAAAGTCAAAAATGAAGGAATGACAGCAAATTAGAAAATGTAGACCTAAATCAAGAAATCTAGGCTCTAAATAACATGGGAGCGTATGAGGAAGTGTGCTCTTGTCACTTGGAAGCATGAGAGCTAAATTATATGTGTGCAGTGAAAATTGTGAGATCTTAATCAAGGTGAAGAGAAATCTCCACTCCAGCGATCATGTCATCCACTCTATCCACAATAGACACACATTATAAAATCTGAAATAGAACGAAAATTTGCTGAAATGTAAACTGCGATTGCTTGTAAACCATTCAAGCTATCTAAATGACCATTAAGGCCATTAAAGATCCAACTTTGATTACTCATTTAAGGTTTAAATCACTTTTCTATGTTAAGTTATGGCAAGGCTAATAGGCCTCAAAGAGGGGTGGGTTTGAGCTTATTTTATGATGATTTCCCTTCATTTGTTATGGAAGAATGTTTTCGCATGTTTAGTGATTTTTGCAAAAATGTTTTGGCGAATCGCTACCAAAAGACATTCCACAATCGTCTCCTGATTCTGTACTTTATCTATGTTATGTGTACATGTGGTCAATGCTGCAGGACTAGTAGTCTGCCGAAAAATCATACGGAAGAAACTGTAATAAGTATGGCGAATGATATGTAGTGTGCCATGTGCTTTTAACACATCAGGCACACTAAATAAAGATTACATTTAATGTCAGCTTTCAGGAGTTGATAGTTTTGGACGGTCTGAGCTACAGGTGCATTTTTGTCCGTACCAAAAAGTGCTGAGGTTCAATACCCTCCATTCCATGGTATGGTGTTAACCTTTCTAAAAACTTTGCTAAAGTTCTTACTCAATGTTTGAGTCAATCTTGACTAAACACGTGGTAAGGTGTAGAAGAGAAAAGTGATAGCTGATCAACTACATGTGAACTAGGAGTAGTTATTCTGAATAATCTGACTATTTTAGTGGAGGATTTGAGAGCATCACAGGCTTTTGTTTGTGTGTGTGTGTCTGTGTTCATGTGCGTGTGTGTGTCTGTGTAGGATTGTAGATAACATGCCGGTCACCTGGTGCTATGATGTTGAAGATGGACAGAAATTCTGTAATCCTGGTTTTCCTATTGGCTGTTACGTCACAGAGGGAGGCCGAGCCAAGGATGCCTGTGTGGTCAATGTGAGTGCGTCAGACATGGACATAAACTGAGCCCTCTATAACAGCATTGGGTTATTTCATACTATGTCACCATGTCTTTGATTTTCTTGAAAATATTCATGTAAAAAAATCCTTTTTAGTTGTGAATTTTGAAGTTTGGCCTTCAGAGCTAAATGTCATCATATTTGTAATTGTTTGTATGTGAATTCTAAGCCTCACCAGTCACTTATTCTTCTCTGGATTGGGTTGAAATTTGTCCTGAGCATCTAAGAAACATCAACATGCATTTATATAAATAATATAAATTATATAAATAGTTAATGCAGAATGTTTAAAGTAATCAGATTGATAACAATAAGTCATTTTTGACCCAAATGAAGAATCTGTCATTTTCAAAATCAGTATATCTAGTTTTCACTTTGTTGCAATCAAATTTAGATTCTGTGTAGTATAAATGTAGTTCTATCACATCTAGAGGTTTATAGGTCCTTCATAAATAATCGAGTGCAATAGGTCTACTAAATATAGCTCTAGAGCTGAAACACACCATATGTTGACTACATATTTTCCCAAGAAGGATTATTTTAATTTCCTACAAACTTTCTTATGTTAATAAAGTTTTAAAGATATAGCTCATTCCAATGATCATTCCAATAATATTACATTCAGTGGTTGTATTTCACAGGTAGATATAAAGTTACAGCTTGTAATGTCTTGGTTTGATGCATACCGGATTTATTGCCTTGTTTCAACCTGCGTGGTACGACAGTGAAAATACTGCAGACCACTGATTGGTCCAAGAGAATCATCCCTTCTGCAACATGGACATTCTGCACATCGACTGCAAATTGGGACCACAATTTTTTTATTCTACTCAACCCAGTTTGGTGTAACCCAAGTAAAAGGGTCTAAAAAAGGAAAGGATATCCTCCAGTGGTCCTGTGTGTTTGTGTCACGTTGAAGGTGATGTCACAGCCGATGAATGCAGCATTACTATAATGATCAGCTTAGAATTCTGCCTCCTTTTCAGAGGGTATCAGCTGCAATTGAAAGGAAATTGAGAAAAGTACCTGTTACCAAATCATGTCAAATAGAGCTGTTACAATATGGTAGGAAGATGAGGACCCAAATGCAGCAAACACACAGAAGGCAGGATTAAGAAACAAAAGGCGAGCTTTATTAAACAAAAGCTGAATGATACATAAAAACCAAGAATCCAGGAAAACCTAAACTGAGTCAAAAGGACAAAAAGACAAAGTAGCAACAAAAGAGCTTAAACAAAGTGCAAACAAAAGCAAAGTACAAATCAATGATAACACAAGGAACAAAAACCAGAAACATACCACGAGAAGACACTGGAGATAACAAGGGTGAAAAACTCAGGTGGCAACACAGGAGAACACTGAACGAACTGACAACGACAGCAGGGAGCACAAAGACAATATGCACACACACTAACGAGGGGATGAGGTACAGGTGGGGTGAGGCAGGGAAAGGACGGGTGAGGGTAAGGAACGGAAAAACACTGGAAGGAGGGAAGATCACACAGAGGGAGGAACTGAAAAGCAACATGCGACACATGAGGGCACAGTTTCAAAATAAAACAGGAAATAAGAGAACACAAAAACCGGGATCGTGACAAGAGCCACGCTGTACCATGCAGTGGAAACATTGTACAGACAGGTACCATAAATATAAAAACAGGCCGAATGGGTGTTAGTAAAAGATAGAGAACCTTGAGGTCAACACAGTACAAATAGCTACCTGTATTATAAAACCAGTAATTGTACTGTGACAGCCTGAATGGTTCATATCCTACAGTTAGCTGTAACTGTAAAAACACATTATCACCCTGTCTATACTTTGAACTTTTGTGTCTTTGTTTTCTTTTCCAGTCTAACTTTAATGAAAAGGATGCTTTTTACATCTTTAACCACGTGGACATCACCATCCATTACCACATCGTTGAACATGAACAACTCGGAGCACGATTGGTTGCTGCCAAGATTGAACCTAAAAGGTAATGCAACAATTTTTACCGATATGGAGCCGTCGAGTCAAAATGTGGATGGTAGTATTTTAGCTTATTGTGTTGTTTGGGATATTTTTGCATTTGGGCCAACTGCAGAAGTTCTTGTGGTGGTACGGAACCCATCCGCTCCACTGACTAGTGGAAAGATGTGATATTGGCGTTCTTGTAGGTTTTGCATGCATTATGAACAGATCTCAATATGTAAATTAGATATTGGTGGAGTACTTTGAACCAGTAGTCGACTAGTAGTAGTAGACTACTAGAATCTGTTTCTCATGTCTCTTTCTCTTTTTCTACCCAGCTATGAAAACCTTAACGATGATAGCCCCGATTGCTCTGGAGGGCCAAAGTTCCTGAAAAACAAACACACAGGACCATTCAAGATTCCATACACCTACTCTGTCAACTTTGTGGTTAGTACAATAGTATCATCTTGGTGTTTTTTATGCTGGGCGACAAAGTGAAGATGGACTGAAGCTAAAAGCGGCTTTGGAGAGACACTCCCTCTAAAACTACTGTGCCCAGTGGTTATCTGCTCTAGCCACATGCTCAACCTCATCTGATCTTTGTTCTACATCTTTATTTAGAGTCATGATGCTCAGAAAAACACACCAGTGGTTTACTTCAATATGGAGTGGAATCAGACAGAATACATTATCATACACAACAGCTGGCCATTTTGGAGACTGTGACAGGTGCTTTAAAGATCAACTGATCAACTGATCCTAGATGTTTGGCTAAATTGCCAAATTCAAAAAATACCTCAACGTGGGCAGGGCTGGCAAGGGGTAGTAAGACATGCTCATTCACTCCTTCACGCTGCATCCTGCAGCTGCAGTTGTCCCCCCCAGTACCTCAATATAAGTCAAAAGGCTGTCCCCCGTCATGACACCGTATGTGAAAATGTCTGTAATAGTGCGTGATTTGATCCATACAATAACTATGTGCAGTTAAACCACTGAAGTACAATAAAAGCAAATGAAAGTAGAATTCAAAATGTGGTCTAGTATCTAGCATGGTGTATTTTATTTTGATTATTTTTTAGGTTCCATTCTTTTACTGTTAAACATGCAAAAATATTTGGTGACAATCTCAGAACAAATAGTTGCTCATTCACTGCTTTGTCTTTATCACACCAGAAACTTGATATACTGTACATTAATGCCTACAAGAAAATTTTGATTTTGATGGAAACATCACTGTAAATTTAACATAGACAGTCTTTATCACATCATGTAGTTAATGATAGCTTTACGTTTATCTGTATTGTAAATAAAAATGCAGAGCTCAGACTCACGCACATAGGCGTTATCCCCAGATACTTGATGATTTTGAATGTAAACAAACAGCAGAGGACTCTAGATAGAATTTGTAAGAACCTGATTTTTAATGGGACTGTGTGAACTGTTTTCAAGTGCAGTTGAAACTGTAGAATAATTCATCATAAATGACAGGTTCTGTGCACGTAGGTTTCTGTGGTTAATATACGAAACTGGCGCAGGTGAGGAAATCACCTCAGTGTGACCCAGAAAAATAGAAGTACACTAGCAGCGTTGCACACCACAAGCGCAAGCCATTCAGTCTGTGGAAGCAAATGACAGCAGGAACTGTGAGCCTGCAAATGTCACTGCTCTGTTAAAAAAAAAATGGATTGATCATATGATACAGCCTTGTAGGTGTTAGGGTATCCTGATTGCAGTTAAAACAGATGTTTTTAACTACATACAGTACTAAGAGATTAATTTTATACCAATTACCCAGCCCTACCCAGCAAATAAAACTGAAATTCAATAAATTGCTTTAAAGGAATGTAGCTGCATTATTTCACCCTGAGGCAGGGTGAATAGGGTCATTGGGTTTGGGGATGGGAGGGGAATATCTGCTGATTACTCATTTTGGACTAAACCGAAATGACAGGTCAACCTGTGGGGTCTATCTTTAGGGTGCATCTTGTTCCATTTTTTTTTTGTTTGACCTCTGATTTTGAAACTTAATTTTTCACTCTCTTAAATTTGTTCCATGGCTGATATCCATGATTTAAAATTTGGTGAATGGCTGTTTCCATGTCTTTGTCAACTGCTTCATGGCAGTAACACGCAATATGAGACGAGATGTATGTGTACGGTTCCTGTAGAATCATACACAACATATTTTCTAGTTTCAAAGACTTTTTTAGGTCAAAAGTATATTTTCTAGTTTCTCAACATCTTTCCAAAATTGTTTCAGTGTTGGACACCTAAAGAACGCATGTGTGTGGTCTGCTAATTGTTCCCCACAATCCTCTGCTGAGGGGTAGCATCTCCTGTACATGTATGGTGTCTCACTTTCCAGGGAAATTCGCTCCAGTATTTTGATAGTGATATCTTCATATGTCCACTTAGAGTGTCTTTCCAAGCTTCTGTTGATGTGTTAATTTCTAATTCTTTTTCCCATTTTTCTTTAACTTTTCATCAACACCAGTGAGCTTTTGGAGTATTCTGTAGATATCTGAAAGATTTTCTTTTAACTTTGTTTCTATTTTGAATCAGGTTCTGTATTAAATCATTGATTGACTTGTCTTTTTCTAGGCATTAGATGAGGTAACTTCTCACCTGTAGATACTAGAAGTGTTTCTGTTCTAGCTCATATTTGGCAGCTATTATTTCAAATTACTTTAATGTATGATTTATACGTAATTGAGAGAACGTTACTAGCCCAAAAATCTAGAATTTTACCAGATCTTTTTGGAGTGAAGTTGGATCGTGCGGCATGTCTCTGAGGTATGTAGCCGCATAAAGAAATAACTGGGTTTGTTTGTGTTTGTAGGAAGACAAGAATATTCGCTGGGCATCTAGATGGGACTACATCCTGGAGTCAATGCCTCACACCAACATCCAGTGGTTCAGGTAAGACTCACACACACTGACATACTGACATACAGACGCATGACGTTAACTTTTTACGGTGACAATTTATAGTTTTGGGCAGGCTTTAAACAGCTCTCATCAATTTTTTGTTTTTAAAATGCCTTTAATGTTGAACATTAACTATGTGTGTCTCATAGAGTCATAATGATTTACTCATACCGTTGCTTAACCTCAGTGTCTATCAGCTTACCCATTTTAGCCGATAATAAACATTAAAATACTGATGCAACATTGATTAATGTGTAAGTACTGACCCAGATTACTTGTGCAATGATAATTAATTTGGTTTTGCTGTTGTTTCTCCCCAGCATAATGAACTCATTGGTGATTGTGTTGTTCTTGTCTGGAATGGTAGCCATGATCATGCTGCGGACTCTGCATAAAGACATCGCCAGATACAATCAGATGGACTCTGTGGTGAGTAGCTGTCTCTGTGGCTCCTAGGAACACTGAAGAGGTGAGATTGAGCTCTGATCAGAGAAGTTTTAGTTACAGCAATGTATAACTCACTTCACTTGAACTAGATTTACCACCATACACTACACCACACAGTCATTGCACTACTCTAACACGTCACAGCTGTGTCAGGTGGACATTAGGGGTCAAGCTGTGATGTTAATCATACTTGCTCATCTGTTTTGTTCTCCAGGAGGATGCTCAAGAGGAGTTCGGGTGGAAGCTGGTCCATGGAGATGTTTTTCGACCTCCCAGGAAGGGAATGCTGCTTTCAGTTTTCCTTGGCTCCGGAACCCAGATCTTCATTATGACCTTTGTCACCCTTTGTATGTTAATGTTATCTTCATGATTGTTTAGTAGAATTTTAAAAAGTCATAAATACCAAACAAGCTTGTAAACAAATCCCCACTTTAACTATATAATCAAAACCACTGATTTAGTATTTAACTCTGAGTACCAGTGTGCTGTATATCTGCTAATAAGTAACAAGGTAAGATATGTTTGAGGTGATTGAGAAACAATGTTTACACTACAAAGCTTGTCCACCAGAGAGCAATGACAAATTACCCTGGAAATTGTTCACTCAGTACAACTAAATTAATGGGATCCTCACTGAAAATGATGTATATTAAGTGTTAACGCTGAAAAGCCTACACCTTCCCCGATTGCAAAATGTAACAACATTGGACAAAACACAACGATAAAATGTAAGACCCAACATTACAGAATTCATATTAGATAACAACAAAAAACATTTTAGGAAAGGCAACATCAAATACAAACGGAATAACATTTTAGAACATACAAAAAATGAGAAAACACAATACAACAAAAAACATTTCAGATGAACACATTTTTGATAATGCAACCAAAACAAAACAACATCTCAGAGTAGATATCAACACACATCAACAACATATTTCTTAAAATTATTTTTAAACTTTAAATTCAATTACAACTGACTGTTTCACATGCAAAAATGATTACCAACCATCTTTGAAAGAAATTCTTGCTATTTAATCTTCTAGCAACATAAACATCCTTTCATAATGATCAGTGAATAACTAAAACTCTGTCACCAGAGTAAATGAAAAGCCTTCAGCATAAGCTACCAAATAACTGCTGTGGATGACACAGTTGTTGAGAATCCTTCAATCTTTATTCTATCTGGCTGCCATTATTACCAAAATTTTAATAAAACTTAAACCCAGAAAAAATAACCAGTTCACTGCAGTATACACTGCCTTCCACGCTGTGCAGAAACACTACAATATAGTTCAGACTTTCACAAAACCTCAACAGCCAAACAGAAAATGCATTTCCCAAAACAGAAAAGAAAATTAGGAATAATACACTGCTCAGAAAAAGGGACTACAGGAGCAAAAGCAAGACAACCCCCCAAAAGGGGATGGTTTTGCACCTGCACCCCAATCAGTTGCACAGCACTTCACAGATGAGAGCAGGTTCACATTGAGCACATGTGACAGGCGTGAAAGAGTCTGGAGATGCCGTGGTGAACGTTATGCTGCCTGTAACATCATCCAGCATGGCCGGTTTGGCAGTGGGTCAGTGATGGTCTGGTGAGACATATTCTTGGAGGGTTGCACAGGCCTCCATGGTTCCTCCTGGTGCAGCACAACGCCTGGCCTCATGTGGCCAGAGTGTGGAGGCATTTCTTTGATGAAGAAGGCATTGATGCCATTGACTGGCCCTCTCATTCCCCTGACATTAATCCAGGAAAGGAGATCCCCCAAGGACACCATCAACCGACTCATCAGGAGCATGCCCAGATGTTGTCGGGGGTGCATACAGGCACGCGGGGGCCTTAAACACTACCGAGTCACATTATGAGTTGCCGTGTAGAATTCACGCAAGATTTCTGGTGTGATTTTGAATCCAGCCCTCAGTGGGTTGATGATTTTGGATTCCATTGACCATTTTTACATTATTTGGTTCGCAACATATTATTAAAAAACTTGATAAATAGTTCATCAAGATCTGATGTGTGATTAAAGTGTTCCCTTAATTTTTTTGAGCAGTGTATAATCAACTCTGAATTGACTTCGGTTTTTCCAATAATCAGCAGAATTGTTATTGTTTATAATTTATGATGGATTGTTTGCTTTCTGTTTTGTGAAATGTGTTTTCTAAAATGCTTTGTTTTGTACAGTAAAAACCCAATATTGGCCAATATCTCATAATCAGATTTTTTTAAACCCTTAACCATCAATATTGGTATCAGCCTTAAAAAATCCAGTATCAGTGGGGCTTGGTAACTGCCTCACTTATCCTTACTTTAAATATGTAATATGTGATAAAGTAATTTCCCCTCTTTTCAGTCTTTGCCTGTCTTGGGTTCCTCTCTCCGGCAAACCGTGGGGCTTTAATGACATGTGCTGTTGTTCTCTGGGTTCTTCTGGGTACTCCTGCTGGATATGTTGCTGCTCGCCTCTACAAATGTAAGTAGTCAGTACAGTATTCTGACAATTAATCAAATAATAACATACGAATACTTAATATTTTGTGTTCTAAAGGAAACCAAGGGTGTCTTCTAAAATCATCAGTTTGTCCTTTTGCTAGGTAGGTTAAAAACAACACAAAGTTTGTTAATATTATTTTTTATTTGCAACAGTAGTAACAGTAATTATGTTTGCTGAGCACATTCATGCTCAAAATCACTCATCAAACTCATTAGAAACACTGCAGCCCCTACATGGTCTGTGGACCATAAATGTAAACTGTAAATGCTTCCCAGTTTGATTTGATTTTTAAAAATCCTTTTCTTCTTCCTGTTTGATTAATCTTCAGCTTTTGGAGGAGAGAAATGGAAGACCAATGTTCTGCTGACAGCCTTTCTTTGTCCTGGGTAAGACTGTCTCTCCTGGCTCAAACACTGAACATAATAATGAACACGAATGCAAACGGAAAGACACAACCACTGGAACTGGATCTCATTCTTTCAGTCCATCATCTATCATCCTCACTGTCTGTGCTCAGGGTGGTGTTTGCAGATTTCTTTGTGATGAACTTGATCCTGTGGGGTGAAGGGTCTTCAGCAGCCATGCCATTCGGGACCCTGGTTGCCATTTTAGCACTTTGGTTCTGTATCTCAGTGCCACTTACCTTCATAGGAGCCTACTTTGGCTTCAAGAAAGCAGTAAGTAAATATCAACTGACATATTTACATTCATTGCATACCTAATGCATCCCATAATTGTTGGTTTTCCTGCCAGTGGTGCCAGTTTAAAAAGCAAATTTATGGTGGGGCAGTGGGCAAGTAATGTAAGTAATAAAGATTTGCACTAACTGTTAAAAACTAATTATATGAAAATGCATACAAATTGCTGTTTGCATTTTTGTATTAATATGTCAGTAATTGACATCAAAACTAAATTTTCTAAAATATTGTATTTTACTTGAAGTACTTAAATGCTGTAGTGGCCCTTCTAAGAGATGACGATACCAGCAGTCGCCCCAAGCTATTATGAGTTTGAGAACCCTGAATTAAAGTGTTGGAGGAGTCTGTAGTTGAGTCAGACATTGCCTATGTCTTCATGTTGTGTGTCATCATGAGGTAATTTTTCATCCCCTCTAAACAAATTTAAAGGACCTATTTGTATTTTCCAGCTACCTGCATCAAATGGATGGGGGGCAGTATTTCCCCCTTTCTCAATGTTTAGTTCAAACCCTTTTTGCCATTTATCTTATATATTTAATTTGGTTCTATGAAAATTCATTATTGCACATTGTTAAAGTTGTAAAGACAGAAATAATTACCACTATGTATGTATTTATGTACCCATATAATCACCATTGCTCAGTTGCATTCTTTTGTTCCACAATACATGCTAAATAAAAATTTGGAGGTATACACTGATACTAAATTCTGAGAACAACTCATTCTGTTGGTGTAACAAACAGGTCTGTGTAAGCAGGTGCACTAAACAACCACTGCAACATATATTTGAGTAAAGCTGGCACAAGAGCCTTTCCAGCAGGTTGGAATCTTTCATTTCAGTTATTGTCGACACAAAAAGCCTCTCATGTTTTACCATTTATTACAAAGTTTGCAAAATTTACAAAAGTGGACACTAAAATACCACTCCTTTTTTAGAGGAAGGAATTTGCCTTGGTGCATAAAAATTACTGCAACAGTCAAGAACATAAAAATATAGAATAATCATCATAGAATAATACAAATATACAATAATATGCAATAAAAATATGAGGAAATACTATAACAAATACTATAGCAAGTATGTATGTTTTAGCCTTACAAAGCTGTACATTTTGAGCAAACCTCTTCATCATGGGATGTGCAAAAGTTCACAATATAGACAGAAGATGTCATGGGATGGTGTTATGATATGATGATATGAATATCACAGACAGGATTTATTCATTTTTTCACTCTGATGATGTCAGTACGCATAATACATACATAACAGTGCCATCTGCCCTCTTTCAGGAGGAAAGTAAGGAACAGTTATGTATAAAACTAATAATTTTATATTGTTATATGGTGGAAAAATGGACTGCAGAGAAAAATGTGTTCATCAGGCAGCCACATGGTTTTCACAGGGCACACGTACAACTAAGTATAACTAACTGAGATCTGCAGCCACTTTAGACTTACTTGTCACTGTCACTTCAGTTTAGCGAGGTTACATAACAGTCTCGTGACCGTAATGCCAAGTCCTTACATTAACATGTATTGAAGGATGATAGTCTACTACTGGGTCCATTCAATCACAATTTACAGTCAGCTGTTACAAATAAGGGTAACTAATAACTGACAGCAGAGCAAGAATACAGCCGCTCAAAATAAGACTGCAGTTACAGCTCACTTGGCTCACCTTTAGCAACTCCACAGTAACAAGAAAACAGTCACATCACGCCAACTGTAACAGTTTGTGTTGTCATCAGTTGCACTAAAGATATGTTTCAGTAAACAGACGTTAGGTGTGACTTATCGTTCTAAAGAAACATAAGTTCATCTTTGAACTCGTCTACAGCTGCCTCCACTGTTAGAAAGCCTGACAAAATGTACTCCTGTTTAGTCGCTCCTTTTCTCTGCTGTGGGACATGGTTTCTTTCAGAAGCTGTTTGAGATGATGACAAAAGTTTTTCTGAAGCTGCTGCATGTGTGTTTACTGTATAACTTACTGAGGCTGTTAACTTCTCTGTGGTAATTCCCCATGGACTAACTGGGTAGTTCAGTTCCCTCCAGGCCAGCTCGACTTCTTCGTCCTCTCCTGTGGCACACTAGACACTACAGTAACTCACTATTGACGGATTGAAAGGCTAGAGCGGCTACAGTGACTCACTATCGCTCCCCCACAGGCCAGATGGACTTATTACAAAAGAGATGGCCTGTCCTTGGCTACTTAGCAGTGGATTTCTCTGCAATACAGTACATAAGCATCTTGGACATAATGCCAGATCTGTTACTTCTTCACACTCTGTTGATAGGGTTAGTTCATTTGTTAAATGTTTTAAACTGAAATTATGTCAAAATCTTACAAAATGCACCTGAAAGAAAACCAACAAGAATGTAAAGAACTTCTACTGCGGTTCTCATAAACAAGAGATTATGTTTAATGTTCTCTCTCTCTGTCTCCCTCCATGTCTCTCTCTCTCCCCCTCCCTCCCTCCCTGATGTGACTGATTGTTTAAGGGTATTGAGCACCCTGTTCGAACCAATCAGATTCCTCGTCAAATCCCAGAGCAGTCGTTCTACACAAAGCCATTCCCTGGTATCATCATGGGAGGAATTCTGCCTTTTGGATGTATTTTCATTCAGCTCTTCTTTATACTAAACTCCATCTGGTGAGAATGAAGACACAGGTTTGACTGTAACTATTCACAGAAAGTCAGAATACGTCTTGCAAGATCAGTTTTTGCTACTAGATTTAAGTATGTGTAGTGGAGAATCAGTCAACTCCTATTCAGCTGTGGGGAGTGTTTAAATGGTGAAGCAGCTCACAACCTCTTAAAATCTCTTAAGGCTGAAACATAATAACAGATGTTAGAACTTACTGTTCCACCTAGTCACAAACTCATTTTCATTGTTTGGAATGAATGTGACAAATATAAAGTTCAATCGAGAAATTTGTAGAAGTCTAACATTTTTTAGAATTCTGCTCATATAAAGGCTCATTTATGCTCCTTTTAGGTATGAAAATATATTTATCCATTTCAGACGATATAACCGGCACTGCCCACATACTTCCATGCCTCCTTCACATTGGTATGGATGTTAAGTAATACAACCACTAGAAGGCGCCACCGTGTCACGCAAAGGTTTCGCACGGACCTTCACTTTTCCTTCACCGTCGTCCAATGCACATTTTACTCCCGTCCAATCTCCTCCCAGCTGTTCTGTAGTAACTGTTTGCCTCTGTGCATGGGCGAAGTAATATACAGATGTTTGACACTCTCACCTCTCCTCAAAAAGCTCCGCCATTTCTAAAACTTCTTTCTCTTGTCCTGTGGTCACGTCTCGCTTGAACTATTGGCTACACTGCTACACTGCCCCCATGACTACCTGAGGTACAGCTCCGTTGGTCTGTACCTGTAAGCTTTCAGGAAAAATGCAGAAATACAAACAAAATGAATGCAGAGTACAGACAGAAGGCTTAATCCATATCTGAATGCATATCTAACAGAGCATAAATGAGCCTTGAAGTGTCTCGGGCAGAAACATTACATATCATGTGTACCGGGTGTTAGGATTATAGTTACACATACTTATTATACTGTTCATGTTTTTCTCTATTTGTCTAGAACTATTTTGCCATTAGAATTCACCCAAATTGATTAAACGGGATCTTCATCCTATAACTGTATTTGTTGTTGTAAAGGTACACACTAACGACTTCCAGTATATGAAAACCCCAAATTACTGTTTTGCTTCCCATCAGTATTACCAAATACGTACCAAATATGGTGGTGGATGGACCAGAACATACATTTCCATCCAGTTATATATTTAATCTGTTGTATTCACTGTAGTCCATCGATTCCCGGCCGGAGTTACTTACACCTCAGGGGGTACGTGGAGAGATTGTAGAGTTGCTCAGCTAATTTGAAAAAAATAGAATTGCATAAAGAAAATACAGAAATTAACTAAAAGTAATTGATAAACTCTTAAATACTGTAGATAACTAAAAGTAATGGATACATTTAGGAATGTTCAGCTTTTGCCACTTCATGTGGTTCTACTACAAATGCAAACTGAACCAGACTAAACTAAACATTGACAGTTAAACTGTAATTATTCCAATTTCACACATTTCAAACACAAAAGGTGGTGTTGATGAAGGGCTAGTTGAGCTCAGTGGACTGGGTTGTGGGGGTCTGTCTTTTGAAGAAGGGTGGGAATGAATGCTATGGTTAGTTTAAGGACTCAGACATTTCTCTTTCCGACCTCCAGGTCCCATCAGATGTACTACATGTTTGGCTTCCTTTTCCTGGTCTTCATCATCCTGGTCATCACCTGCTCTGAGGCCACCATCCTGCTCTGCTACTTCCACTTATGTGCTGAGGTAAACACTGTGACCAGTGCTAAATTTTGATGTTTTTTGTTTCAGGGATGGTATTAATACTGACATTTTTGTATTGAAGTTAACAACAGAGTAATTCGATAGATACCAACTCATCTAGGGCCTCCCTGTTCACCTGATGGATTTTCTTGAAAATTCATGTTAAACTCCTATTAAATTCACTGGACCTTGCAAAACCTTGAAGTTGTACTCTAAATACTTTTTTACTTACTAAGTTTGGCCCTCTGAGCTAAATTTAATCATTTTGTGGTCCTTTTATATGTTTACTAAGCCTCACTAACTGCCAACTTTTCACTGGATTGGGTTGAAATTTGTCCTGAACATTCAAGAAACCCTCAGGATCATTTACAACATGTATTCATTTAAATAGTTGTTGCAGAAAGTAATCAAAATAACAATAAACATTTTTTATCCAAACGAAGAATCTTTCATTTTCAAAAATCATTATCTCGTCATGGTTTTTCTTTCTTGCAAGTTTGATTCTGTATAATATTATATACTTGATAATCATTTCAGATCTACAAGTTATTTGGTCCTGCATAAAAAAATGAGTGCGAGTGGGTTAGGGGGTGCATCATGAGTTCCTTTAAGTCTCATGTCTGGCTGTGTTTGTTTGTCCTCTTCACAGGACTACCACTGGCAGTGGCGTTCCTTCCTGACCAGCGGCTTCACTGCCGTCTATTTCCTGGTCTATGCCATTCATTACTTCTTCTCAAAGCTGCAAATCACTGGACTGGCCAGCACCATCCTGTACTTTGGATATACCATGATCATGGCTCTCATCTTTTTCTTATTCACTGGTAAGTATTTAAATTATAAAAGAAAGGAGGGCTAATGTATTTTCCATTCAGTCATTACGGCTGTTATCTGTATCTAAAACTTCTCAGTTCTCAGTTTACAGGGTAGTTCTCAGTTTACAGGGTAGAAATCTCGCTGTCAGGATTTAGGTATTTCTTGAAAGCACCTTTAAAAACTTAATTTTAAATAATTATTTATGATTAATACATTTGATGATGCTTTACATTTGAGCCATTATTTCCCAATGTCCACTCTTATTCTATCTTCAAGTGTGCTTCACTTTGTAAAGTTTGTTTTATTATGAGCTTATATATTGTACAATAATCATTGATCATCTTCATTACCCTAAATAATTACGATTGAGATATCAGAACAAATTTCCACCACTGTTTGAGAACCTCACCAATGCATCACAGTTGGTAAAACTGAACTGTGTTATACACAGCGATGATTAAGGGCATATCTACTTTATTTATTATCTATTTATGTCTTACTGTGGGAGTGGAAATGTGCCCAGATCCACAATGTTTAAGATTTATAGAACATAGCTATGTGTACGTGCAGCTTTATAAATCAGACAAAAAGAACGCATACGCTGTCTTTGGCCCTGTTCAGACCTGGTATCAACATGCTTCCTGAGTGATTTGATCACAAGTGGACAGCTCTAAGTAGAAGTGTGAATGGACCTGAGACATGTTGAGGACGCATTTGAGATCCGATAACTCGGAACACATTCGGAGGTGGTCTGCATCTGAGATCCGATATAACGGAACACATTCGGAGATGTTCTGGGCCGCACGTGACCACAGTCTTTTAGCTGTGTGTATGCACGTATGTCCTGGGCCACGTTGAAGGACGGCCTACTCAACTGACAACCTCTGTGAAACAAGGTGAAGAAGAAGTCACAACAACAGGCAGACTGGATTACTCACTGTCTGATTTCTATGTGGTTTACTGTAATGCAAACTAAATGTTTGGGTTTTCTTAACATGCCGATGTAGCAGCAGATGTTTGTGTAAGCACTGTGCGTTTCAACTAACCATTGAACAGTAACCCCAATATCAGGAGTGGGGCTTCATAAAAACGCCCAGACGGAGCTGTTGACAGAAGCACCTCTTTGTGCAATTTATGCAGCAGGGGATTTTCTAACCATCGGAGAACTCCAAGCTTAAATATCACCTCCTTAAAATTTAGCGTCTATTCATTCATTGATTCACTCTGATTCAATTTTACCAAAATCTATTTGCTCTGAAATATTTTTAAATGCTTACGCAAATATTGGCATCTGCGATTAATTTCAATTAATTAATCAATCACAAAACTCGTAATTAACAAGATTATTTTTGTTAATCACTTGACAGCCCTAAGAAATGCTTTGTTGAACCAAACATCATGAATGTGTTTTGTGACAAAGTAGTTTGTGTTCCACTCATTCCATTCGGAGTACTAGAAATCATTGGAACTCAGGAATGCCATGATGAAGTGTATGTGAACTTTAACATTAAATTACTGTACTTATGTTGTGCTGTGGAAAAGCTTCATTTAATGTAGCCCTTGGTAAAGATGTATTGTGTCTGTCCTCAGGTACAATCGGCTTCTTCGCCTGCTTCTGGTTTGTTACCAAGATCTACAGTGTGGTCAAAGTGGACTGAAGGATCCCAACACAACAGACTATATATAGCGTGGCTGGCATGACTGGAGGTTGCTTTCTTCCATCAGCCTCTGGAGCATTCAGCCAACTGAACTGAACATTACAACCTGAACCTTCACCCCCGACAGATGACAGTTTTCTTTGTTTCTGTGCCTAAATGTTTTTGTGTGAGCATGTACACACTGGGTTGTAATTTTACACATACAGTACCTGTCCAAAAGAAATGAATCACAACTCTTTACAAGCCTCTTCAATCCTCTGCTGACGAATGGGAAAGAGGTGCAGGTTCAGCTAACTAGCCTGCAGTTCTGTGAGAGAGACAGATTCGACAAAGGCTGCGTGCCTTGAAGGAGCCAGCCCCTGAAATCAAACAATCACATTTTGACAGCTTCCATAATGCAGGGCAAAACATGTTTGCATTCTGATCTAACAGAAAGCCAAAGTCCAGTCCCACTGTAGTGCTAGCCTGTGTTCCATTTTAAGGGCCACACACACTAAGAGCATCTTGATGCTTGTCCTGTTTCCCAGCATCAACCTATGTTCACTCCAGGAAAGCAGCAGTTGTATCACATTCGCTTCCCCAGAGAGGTGGTAATAGGCTCCCTAATTTGTCCATAGCCAGTGGGTATTGCACTTTATGTGTGGTTTGTCCATTTCTTGTAGGTTTCAGGTCAGTCCCAAGCCTTAGGACTTATTTAGTTTAAGATATAATATGTAACAATTCTTCATAAAATGTCTAAAAACAACTAGATCTCTGTTACATGGTTTATTCAAGGCAACAATGTGTTTCATTTAATTGCTTGTTCCTAATTCCGGAATGGCAAACAAGACTAAACTTGACGTGAATAAAACTCTAAAACATCACTTTGTCTGTGGACATTTGTGCCTGGGTCATGTCAGAGACATTTTTACCTGCAGTGGTGCTTGTTTAAAGGTGTGTTCACTGCCAGTGAAGTGAGTTTGACCACTGGATCAGTTGTGTTTATTTGCGTTCAGAGAATTCAGTTCTCTGTCTTCTTTTTTCTCTTTCCTCTCTGTAACATTACATTTGCTAAGTAAAGATAATTTTCCCTCCAGCTCAAGTCAGCAATCAACACTACGGAACATAAACACCCAACAATGGATGTCTGTGGTCAGGTTGATAAATCCACATTTTAATCCCAGAAGTTAGAATCTGATGTGTCTGGTTCTGCACCACCTTTGCCCAGTCCTCCCCACACAACACCTGGGAACGGTCTTGTGTTCTGTTTTGATAGAGACCCCTAGCAGCAGAAATGACATATTGTGCGTTGAAAGCTAACCAGTGTTACCAGCACAAAGTAGTTAGGTACCCACTTAGCTTACATAATGGACATGATTTTTTAAAAGCATTGCTGCAGTACATTCTAAAACACAGGCTAGTGGAACACGTGTTAGCTCAGATGTAGGGCAGGACTCTAGCTCTCTAGTAATTTATCCTTTTCTTAACGACCTTCCCCAAATAATTACCCAATACTACAAAGTATATTGTATAGTATATTGGAGGAGTTGTAGTATTGTTAGAACGTGTTTTGTTGACAGGTCTCTGGAACCCAGCAACCTTCCTCTTCTGTCTTGTTCCAGTTTTTCACAGTTGGTTACATAAATTCCTCTGTACTGAGCTCACCTTTTCATAATTCTTCACACAGATATTTTATGAGATGTTTTTTTGTACCATAACAAGAAATCTATCTCAGAATGCAGTGACCTAAAAACAATGTAGCATTACAGTATGTATCACTATTGTGTCATCACAACAAAGGGAATGACACATCTCTACTGGATGAATTGTCCTACAGCCTCATACAGTTAAGTCTGGAAATATTTGGACAGTGACACAACTTTCATAATTTTGGCCCTGTACGCTACCACAATGGATTTGAAATTAAATAATCGAGATGAAATTGAAGTGCAGACTTTCAGCTTTATTTTGAGGGTGTTTATATCAAAATTGGAGGAAGGGTTTAGGAATTGCAAACATTTTCATACATAGTCCCCTCATTTCAAGGGACCTAAAGTAATTGGACTATTGAGTCAAACGCTGTTTTATGAGCAGGTGTGGACTGTTCCCTCGTTATTTCATCATCAATTAAGCAGGTCAATGGTCTGGAGTTGATTTCAGGTGTGTGCATTTTCATTTGGAAGCTGTTGCTGCGAATCCACAACATGCAGTCAAAGGAGCTCTCAATGCAAGTGAAACAGCCCATCCTTAGGCTGCGGAAAAAGAAAAAATCCATCAGAGAGACAGCAGAAACATTAGGAGTGGCCAAATCAACAGTTTGGTACATTCTGAGAAAAAAGGAACACACTGGTGAGCTCGGCAATACAAAAAGGCCCGGACGTCCACAGAAGACAACAGCTCTGTTCTGGAACAGTGTTCTTTGGACAGAAGAAACTAAGATCAACCTGTACCAGAATGATGGGAAGAGAAAAGTATGGAGAAGGCTTGGAATGGCTCATGATCTGAAACACACCACATCATCTCTAGAACATGGTGGAGGCAGTGTAATGGCATTGGCATGCATGGCTTCCAATGGCTCTGGGTCAGTAGTGTTTATTGATGATATCACAGAAGTTGGAAGCATGAATTCTGAAGTCTATAGGAACATTCTATCTGCTCACATTCAGCCAAATTCAGCAAAGTTGATTGGACGGTGCTTCACAGTAGAGATGGACAATGACGCAAAACATACTGCGAAATCATCCCAGGAGTTTTTCAAGGCAAAGAAGTGGAATATTCTACAATGGCCGTCACAATCACCTGATCTCAATCGATCGAGTGAGCATATGCATTCCACTTGCTTAAGACAAAACTTAAGGCAGAAAGACCTGCAAACTAACAATAACTGAAGACCGCTGCAGTCAAGGCCTGGCAAAGCATCACAAAGGAGGAAACCCAGCGTTTGGTGATGTCCATGGGTTCCAGACTTCAGCCAGTCATCGCCTGCAAACGATTCTCAACAAAGTATTAAGAATGAACATTTTATTTATGATTATATTTAATTGTCCAGTTACTGAAGGTCCCTTGAAATGAAGGAACTATGTATGAAAATGTTTGCAATTCCTAAACCCTTTCTCCAATTTTGATGTAAACACCCTCAATTAAATCTGAAAGTCTGCACTTCTATTTAACTTCTAATCCATTGTGGTAGCGTACAGGGCCAAAATTATGAAAACTGTGTCACTGTCCAAATATTTCCGGACCTGTATATAGACATACATGACAGCAGTGTGAGTGAACCTCTGTATTTGGCTCTCATTGAAACCTTCTGTGCTCCCTTGACCCTAGAGTCAAGTCTAGAGGTCATCCTGGAGTGAAATGCATCTTTAGTTTTCAATTCTTTAGCTGTTAATGTACCAAATGTGAAAATGGGCTATACATACAGAGATTTGGTGGTGATTGAGTTTGTGAGATTTGAAAGATGTGGATTTAATTGAATGCATTTTGTGTAAAAGCAACAAAAAGCTATCAACACAGAAATGTGTGTAAACGACTGTTAAGAAAACAACAGATGGAAGCCCCTGTACATTCTGAGCCTTTCATTGTCCCACACAACCTATCAGTACACACCACGTTACTGCTCCTGCAACAAGTCAGGAATTAACACGTTTCTTTCTCTTCTGGTAAAATCATTCACGTGAGAACTGAAAAACTCACACTGGTTTTTATTTTCAGCTCATATCATTTGGTTTGCTCTTGCTGTCAGCTTTCTGTACCAGGTTTCTAAAATGAGTCAGTGAAGCAGGTTGTGTATCAGAGGCTTTACACCATTAAAACTTTATGGTGTTTGAAACATTTATTGTAAATAACTTTTTCTAATATAAAAAAATGTGGAGAAAGAAGTGGAACAAATGAGAAAGATGTGAATGGATGAGGTCGTTCATTACCATGGAAACATTCTTCTCTGGTTTCTCAGGGGTTTGGTGTGATTTATCAGGTTGGTTGAAAAGTTTTTTTCTCTCTCATTTGAGTTCTCTGCTCTTTCCTTTAGTCCTTATTGTCTTGCAATACATCTTGATTAAGTGTTGCTGTAAGACATTAAAAGGAAAGCACAGCTTATCATAAATTCTTATTCAAAGCCAACTTCTCAGTACTGCGTACTTTCAGTCCCAGGAACTACATTTTAAGGAACTAAAAGGTTCATTCATACAAACCTGAACACAGTTGGCAAAACTTGTCCATCTGAAACATTGTTGTATATATTATAGTATTGAGATGTTCTTTTATTGGAACCACAGGGCAAGACCTAATGTATGTATGTATGCATATATATATATATGTATATATATATATAGTGTTGTCAGGCAATAGCAGGGTGGACATGAAACATTTTTAGTGCACTGAAATGAGAATATATTGAATCTGGTCTCAAAATGGAAATCTACAGACTTAGAAAGCACACTGCTGTACTCTGTCTAACTTGCAAAAATACATTTATTTGCAAAGTTTGCTAAAAAGAAAATAGGCCATCTTAAAACCCTTCCAGTGGTGCAAGGGGCTTCGTCACTCTCCTTTTTTGGTAGGCTTCAAATGTATATCCAGCTGAAGGAAAACACACATGTATGGAAGCTAGCTTATAGGTATAAAAGGAGTGGACAGATTCACATGGGTGACTAATGCAGTTGTATGTTTTCTTCGTTCTACAAATCAGTATTTCAGGACATCGTCTTCCTCAGGACAAAGTCAAGACTCCACTGACTGACTTTGTTGGTAGGAGAGGCGTTACAAATCAGAGGTCATCAACATGAGCATAAAAGCTATTAGGATTAATTAGTGAGGGAGAAAAGTATTTCTGTTGGGCAACAACATTCCAGTCAGGTCCCAAACGTTGTGTTTTCTGGCTTAAGAGCTGGAATAATTGACAGATTGACTGATTATTTTTTTCAACTTAAATTGCCAAACTTGCACTGGTATTAGCTTTTCAATGATGAAGATTTTCTGCTTTTATGTGTGTTACATTAAACACAATCTTGAGGTTTTGGGCTGTTGGCTGGACAAAACATCACACTTGGGATTGGGGAAACTGTTTTGGTGTCTTTTGGTGTATTTTTAGTAAAAACAACGAAACATGAAAGTAATTGGCACATTACTCGATAGAGGGGGAAATGACTATTTGTACAAAGTCATGTTCCCACTGTGTTCCAGTCAACACACTATTCAGATAAGAGATTGATTTAATTTATGACTGACAGTGAGATGTATTGAAACATAAAGTGACAGACTGCAGAAGTACTAAAGAACTGCACACATCTGTGCAGAACATCACATTTTAAAGCAGCTGCTCTGTAGATCATTTGGCTATTGTGATTAGTAGTGCTAGTACACGTAGTACTAGTAGTAGTAGAAGTAGTATTAATAAATGTATTATAGTATATTTGCCCACTTTCATCCTCTGTGGTTTAGTGCAAAGAGCAGTGCTCCCTCACTTCTTATTCCAAAAATTAATTTTGGTGTTTGATAAAACGACAACTAATCATCTTTGTATCCAAATAGTTCTTAACAAATAGGCCTTTGTCAGTATTGTAGGGATGACTATGTATATGACCTTGACAAAATAATAACAAAATGACATTTTTGGTAAATGATCATCAGTAATGTGGATATGATTACTAAGTGGGTAAAGACAACAGTCTGGTAATTTCAGTAAAAAAAGGTCTTTACTGTAATGCAGCTTTATATATCGTGATATGATTTATGTTATATCACGATACGATGATATCCAAAATCTAAGACGATATATTGTCCCCTTTCATGATAACAATATAATAACAATATATTGTTATACTTTGTCATATTGAAAACGTGACATTTCAATTCCTGTCACACAAACAGGTTAGCAGCCTGCATTTTACATTTAGATTTCATCATTTCTTATTAATTAATGCTCGCCTGACAAACTAGGTTGTCCACATGAACAACGTGTGTGTACAGCCTAATCAGTGAAGCTGGATTTGATTTAACCATCACTAAGTTTCTAGGTCTGTTCAAATGGGAAAAGGGATGAAGAAAGGAGGGGAGAAGGAAAGGAGACAAGGATGCCGCTACACAGTGTTGTGCCGCGGCCCGCTGTATTCCTTCGCCTGTGTTCACCTCCATTCACACAGTAAATAAAAGCATGGAGGCTCCGACTCTCGGGATCTAGCAGCGAGCAGCAGGGGGTAAAGACACTGCCGCATGCGCTCTCCCTTTCACCAAAACACACAGGAAGGAAGCGGGACAGCGTCGATCTGTTTGCCACCTGGACTGAAGTCATTTTCCGTGGAAGAGAGGACTGAAGTCGGCGACAGGAGCGGGGCAGCCCGCCGTGCTGAGCATGAAGCGGGCGGCTGTAGTGGCCAGGCACAATGGCCTCGTCTCTCCGCTGGGGAACAACAACTCTGGGGCTTCGAGCATCGTCTCGCCGCCCCACTCGAGAGCCACTAGTCTCCCCGCTTGTGCCGACAGCGGTGCCGGCGGTGGAATGGACGGCCTGCTGGATTTCTCCAAAGGCCCCACCGTCAAAACCGAGCTCGTCTGCAAATGGATTGACCGAACTTCTTCGAGACAGAGGCTTGGGCGGACGGCGACATCCGTCTGCGACCAAACTTTCAGCTCTATGCACGAGCTGGTGGACCACGTCACCACCGAGCATGTTGCAGCGGGGCTGGAGAGCCTCAGTCATGTCTGCATGTGGGACGAGTGTATGCGCGGCGGGAAGGCGTTCAAAGCCAAATACAAACTCATCAACCACATCCGCGTGCACACCGGGGAGAAGCCTTTTTCATGCGCATTTCCCAACTGCGGCAAGATGTTCGCACGCTCCGAGAACCTCAAGATCCACACGCGCACGCACACTGGTAGGGTTTCATGTTTGTGTGAGCGAACACGGAGCGCAGTGATACTTGTGTCTTTATAATCTTTACATCCGCGGCATCCGTCAGCACAGCTGCCTCCTGACAGACACGCAGAATAGAGATGTTAATAGAGATTGTTCCCAGTCTGCTAGGAATCCCCTCCATGTTTACATAGGTTCAGTTCGGTACCGATTCACATCCGCCCTTCATTGCTCCCTTGTTTCCTCGAGGAATCACGGGGTTGAGGCTGCAGCTCAGGAGTCATGCAAGGTGACAGGAAGCAGCTGTATTGTGGGAAGGGGAAAAGGATGAGCACAGAATCCAAATGGTTAGATGTAGCCTACATACAGGATTCGGTGGGCAGAGACATACACATGGCTTTAATTTGAATTCTGCCTAAAAATAGATTTTGCAGGAATTCTGTTGTTTTTCCCAGTTAACCAAAATCAGACAAGTGGGGCTGTTCTACCCAGTGCTGCTTTCTGCTCAGACGCTCTTTAAGATGGGTTTATATGCATAAATAATGGCTTAATAATGTTGATGTAATAATATCAATATATGATATACTAATGCTTTATAGATTGATTATGAGTAGAGCCCAATCCACAGTGGATTCTCGGGACTGATACCGTTATCAATATTAGGGAGTAAGAATATTGTGATATGGATATATCAGCCATAGAATATTTACATGGACACAGGGCGGGGCAATTTCTACAATGTATACTATACATCGTCTTAGATTTTGAATATTGTTATATGGTGATATGACGTCAGTGTTGTTTTTTTCCTGATTTTGTCGGCTGCATTACAGTCAAGTGATGTTCTAACACTTCTCATCACTCACTTGGACATTATATCCACATTACTGATGATTTTTTATCATAAATCTCATTCTGTTAGTATTTTGAGAAAGTACAATGAGCCAGCCCTACAATATTGTTGCGATGTCGATATCGAAGTCGAGTCTATTTAATCAAAAACATTGCGATATTTTCTTTTTTCAGCCGTTCCTAACATCTATGAAGTGCTTTTGAGAAGATTTTAAGATATCATGGTATATATGGTATTATATAGTATTGTAAGGTCATACCACCCACCCAGCACATATTATTAGCAATTATAATTGAAGATATATGCAAAATGAAGGCACAATATTTTACAGTTTAACAATAAACTTGTCCAAAACAACATCCGGACACTGAAAATAAGTAAACTTCACTGGGAGATCAATCATTGTAAATAACCTCAATCATCTTCTTCTGCATTATGTCCTGTAAAAACAATTGTTCTCATACCAGCACATATCAGAAAACATGCCAATATACCTGTGATGGGCCAATATCAGCCAACCGATATTTTGGATTGGGCTCTAAACTGAGTCAACAGTAAGAGTATCTCTTAGGTTGCCAAGCTGTGAAAAATCTGTTTGGCTGGTTTAGTATTTTTTGATGGCAACCCCAAGAAAATGTGGAAGATATTCAACATAGGTCCTCGAACAGACTCAAATAATGTAGACATATTAATCACATGAGTATAAAATCCATTAATTAACAACCTAACATTTAAGTAACGTGCAAATCTAAATACAGATAACATACTCACTTGAGTTCAGGGCTAAACAGTTAATTCAAATTGTATCGAAATCACGCCATTACACCTTTTAATCACACTGTTCACATATGAACTGGTGCTGGTGCCGGTTTGGACATACTGTACTAATATCTGCTGTTTTAGTTAACTAAACGGCATGTGGGTCAGGAACTTCACACACAACCAGGGGGTGACTTCTGTCTTTCTCTCGAATTTGGTTGGTACCCTTAATGGTACGGAGTTCAGTACCAACCCTATTGTTAGGTTCTGACCATCGTCCTTTTTATTATAGTTTTTTTCTGTGAAAACGAATATTGAATATTTTCCACACTGACATGTCCGTAAATAAGAAGATGAGACAAATATGTACCCCAATCAAGTTGAAGACAGTTCACCCCAACATCAACATATACTGTATCTCTCTCACCTGTAGTGCTGTTTATCCATCCAGATTGTTTTGGTGCGAGTTGCAGAGTTTTGGAGATATCGGCCATAGAGATGTCTGGACTGATGACAGAACTAACCCAAATAATGCAGCACAAATGAGCCTAGAAGAGTGAGCTGTTCGTGTGTGGAACATTAGCTTACTGCTAGTTAGTAGCCTTTGTTTCAAAACTTATTTTCAGAAAAAACCCTTGTGTTTTAAGACATGACAATACAATTTCCTTGTAACCTTGACAATTGTTACAGTAGCACGTCTCATCACTCTCGACAAGGTCCTGCACAAAAGTCTTAACATTTTCTATCATAATACATATCGGTAGGAAAGTTTATATTTTGTAAAGTTTCTGTCAGTTGAGCCGTTTCTTTATTCATACAGAAAGCCAGTGCTGCTGCTACTACTACTACTACTACTACTACTACTACTACTGCTACTACTACCTATACTCATTTTAGCTTAAAGCGTCAGATTGGATCTCTATTTGAACTTTACCTGGTTCTTTTTGTATTACAAGATTCCAGACATCATTTCCCTTTCATGTGTTTGCTCTTTTTTCTATCAAGTTTACTCCCATTTTAAGACAAAAAGTAACTGTGACTGCTTTGCCCTTCGATTAAGATCCGAATGATCTGAGTGAAATAACAATTCCATTAGTACAAAAGGAACATTCACAAACAAAATCTCTAAAGAATCCTCCAGACTTCTTATTATCTCCTTCCAGAACTCTTTTGCCTGAATACAGCAACACATACAATATGTCAGGGTTCCTTGTGGCTCATTACATTCAACACACCATAGGTCAACCTAGATGTGTATGTCTAAATATTGGTGGAGTGTCCCTTCAACCGTACCAATTGTTAGGGCCCATTATGGACTGTGATAATGGTGAATTTGATTTTTGTGTTGCAGGCGAGAAGCCATTCCAGTGTGAGTTTTGCGAGCGGCGCTTTGCCAACAGCAGCGACCGGAAGAAGCACTCACAGGTCCACACGGCCTCAAAGCCCTACGACTGCAAGGCCATGGGCTGCACCAAGTCCTACACCCACCCAAGCTCCCTACGCAAACACATGAAGGTTCACGTCAAGTCGTCACCTACCTCTGAACCCCAGGATGCGTACGACTCCATTGCTCGTCAACTCCAACAACCTCATCAGGCTCTAATCGAGCCCCTAGACCTTAAAATAAACCGCCACTCTCCATCACCTGCCAACAGAATTGCTCATTTTCCTCATTTGTCCAGTCACGAGTTGGATATCAGCTCAGCCAGCGAAGTGGACCATAAGCTGCTGCTGCGGAGTTCGTCTCCGATGACGATGCCTCTGGATCTCTCTCTGTCAGGCCTGAAGAGTCAGCTGGCCCAGAAGCAGCAGAGCGGCAGGACCCCGCGGAGGAGCCAGCGCTCAGTCAACCCAGCCTTACCTCAGTTATCTAACATTAAGGAGTGGTATGTGTGTACCAGGACTACAGCACCACACTTTCCTCTACTCCACCCGGACCACATCAAATCAGAACCTAGTGATGACGAGGAGTACATCACGTAGGATGGAGGGTCTGGTGGATTTGGACCCAGGTCAGGCCAGAGGGTGCTCTGTGGAATCATAGTTGCTGTATTTTTCCAGAACCACCAGTTGATGGTTCGACATCAGTGGCCCTTCTACGATGGAGAAGGCTGTGATCAGATGGGAGGTTTCACTCCGTCTCAAATACAAAACTCAGCTTGGACATTGTCACTGTCTGTGGACCAAAGGGATGGCTTACATGTTCAGAAGGGACGAGAGGAACTCCATCATTACCGTTATCAAACAAAATGTTTGACCGAAAACTGCAAGTTATCTAATCAGTGTTAGATACCTAACTTGAACTAACAAAGGGGGAAATGTTGTACAAATGGACCAGGGAATGTTGGAGACTGCTCTGCCTGCTGTTGAAGAGTATGAAGATGGTGTGTGTACACGATGACCTCTCTAGGGAGACACATTATTGACCCATTTATCTAAGAGCTCCACCTAGACAAAGCTATTTCAAGGGCTAAACTGATGGAAAGTGTTTAATGATGACCTGAGCTTACCATAGCACTGTACACATGGTAACACGGCAGGTCCAAAACAGCAGGCATATAGGGTGGAGGTAATTGTGGGCCCGTTAAGGAACAGTTCAAACTAAAAATAAGAAATCAGTCATTATCTTCTCACCCTCATCCAGATGTAAAATTGGGTGAAGTTTTGTAGTCCACAAAACATTTCTGGAGCTTCACAGCAGAAACAATGTTTTTAGCATTCTCCTGAACAACTGAAGATGGGGACTTGTTTTAAAACATAAAACAACTATGAAAAAAAAACATAAAATGGCTCCATACAGCTCATCTGGGGTAATCCAAGTCTTCAGAAGCTCTGAGATCCCAAATTGATTTGAAAATATTTTATTTACACGTTTTTTTGAGCTGGAACTTAACTGTAGCTGCTAAGCTAAAAGCATTAGCATGCACCCTGTCTGAAGCGGGTGCATGAACTCATGCATGTGTTAAGGGTGTAAATAAGGTTTTTTTTATTTTAATATGGGGTCTCTGGACCTCTGGAGACTTTGATTACACCAGAAGAGCTGTATGGAGTCAATTAAACATTTTCCTATTGTTTTTTGCGTTTTATTAAAACAAGTGTCAGCTGTTTCAGTTGTTGGGCAGAATGCTGCAACGCTGTTTTGCTGTGAAGCTCCAGAAATGTTTTGTGGACTATGAAACTTCACCTAACTTTCAATCAGCATGGAGATGAGAAGATAAACACTGAATTTTCATTTTTGGGTGAAATGATCCTTTAAGGCCTCAGTATGCTTTAAATAAATGAGTTTATACAATGTCTGAAAGCTATAGAAGTAGTTGAAAGCAGCTGATTCTGCTGTCAGAAAGGTGTTTTGAGATGCTGCCAGACGATCCGATAAGCACTGCGTTTGAAGCAAACTGAGGCCTTTACTAACAAACCATTAGTAGTAACTTGTTCAACAGTGTTTCATCCCAGTCTCATCCAACACAGCAGGCAGCAGTGAAGCTGCAGTGTGGAGACAGTGGGACTGATTTTGTTTTGTACTTATCATCAAGCATCTCCTTAGCCTCATCGACTCTGTGGACCTTAATCATCTGCATATGTTTACATTTCATTTACACTTTAGTCATGACCCAAGGTTCCAAAATTATCATGTATGTCAAACTCATATCCCTTTAACATGAAAATGTGTATTAAATGAAGACGTCTAGTATTTTTTTCGCTTTGATCAAATGGTGCAGCCATAAAAAGTGGCATCTTGGATTTATCTTCTCAATGTGTCACTTAAGCAAGAAAACAAGCAGAATGTTTGTGTGAGATTTTGGTACAAGTGGAATAAATCAGTTTGAAGTTACTGCTTTGAGAACACACTGTCCATCCACTCACAGGTCATTTCAAGCTGGATTTGAACCTGGGCAGTAAAGACCTAACTGAAGAAGACTGTTTAAATGTACAATGACACAGGACTTAAATGCTATTTTAAAGGAAGACTGTGGTGCAGTACAAGCCAGGGGCCAGATGTATAAACCGTGTGTATGCAAAAAAAACATAGGTACGCCTTTTCCCAAGCATAAACTGGTATTTATAAAAGAAGAATGTGCGTACCTCAGCATACTTTAGACCAGGCATACACATGGGTTTCAAGAGAAAGCTGCAGGTGAAATGATGAAATATAAAGTTAGAGATGTAACCTTAGAGTGAAACACTGTGTTTAGGTCATTTGCCATCTTCACCGATTGTGTCATAATTTTGCAGTCACACGCAGTTTTTATAAACTTTAAGTGGAAACTTTCCCCTACGAGGGCTTACAGTTCCTATTTTTGTTGGTGCTGCTGTTGCTGAGACAACCAGGTAATTTATGTTTCCCTAAGAGTAACAACACAAGACAAAACAAGAGTTTATTCATTCATTTATGCCAGGCAGCCTTCATTTTCCGGGGAGATTTCAAGGCAGACAGAACTGCACAGTGAAAGTGAGGTTTATAGTGAACTAATCTAAACGCCGATTTTGTCATTATTCTACAGCCATTAAATTGTGCCACTAATATTTACTTTATAATAAGTCAAAGCAAAAAACTTCTTTATTGCTAATTTAAATTATAAATGATTTAGGAAATTTCATTTAATCCAGAATCATAAAGCACTTTCATTTTTTCAGTATGAGCTCAACAGATTGATCATTGATCATCCTTCTGACATTTAATAATGATGACTGAGATATTACAACACTGATGGATTGCAGGTACATGTGATGATTTTGTGGTGTTGGTGCTCTGAATAGCCATAGCGCTCCATAACATCACAGTCGATGTCAGCTGTTCTGAAGCTGTTGGAGAACATCGCCGATGAAACAGAATCAGTTAAACTGCACTGTGTCTTTTTTGCCTTCCAGTTGACAGGTCTGATGAGTGCTGGAGTGGGTATCACTGTAAACAGATGTTTCTACATCCATTTCGTTACCAGTGTGTTAAACAATATATATTATTATTATTTCAATCAGCTTTGTACTAACCCTGTATGGGTTTTCGTAAAGGATGTGTTTATGGTTACACAAGTTGCTTGCTATTCATGGATGACTTGTGCAGTAAAAAATCTATTAAGGTGTGTGCAACGCTGCTGGCAAGTAACAGGGCCCCATTTCTAATAGATAAATTCTGTGGTATCAGATCGATACATAGACTTGTGTATTCTCCAATTATGAGTCGAGATTTTTAGGCAGTATCACATACAAAATTCTGATATTGGTATCGTTAACGGAACAACCCTAAGAATCATAACCTGATGTGCCAGACATCACATGATCATGTCAAGTCCAGCTTGACTTCCAGACTGAATACACAAAACTAAAAGAATTCCCAAATCACTTATTGTTTAAAGGGAAGTACCTGTTTCATTCAACTTGGGTATTTGTTGCAGTTTTGTCCATCATTGTTTTTAGTAATAATATTGTACTTACCAGGTGAATAGCTTGAGAACATGCTGACTGAAAGGGTTTTTAACAAACGCACATGTTAAACCACACATAGTTGGAGGAGAAAACAAAGACCAACAATAAAATTATTCCCAAACTATCCTGTGAACATCCATCCCAGTTTATAGACCCACTTTATGCTTCAGCTTTGACTGACTGTAACAACTGTAGTTTTGCACCCATTCTTCCTGTGCAGTAGGGATAATAATATGAGACATTTCTGTGCACTCACTTTCACTTTTACCCTGGTTGTAAGAGCTGGGCCAGATGTAGGAACTGTAGATTAATGACTTAAAATGTGAGTATGCACATGGACAGAAATATGCATGTATGTATGTATGTATGTATTCTTTTCATCAGCGTCATGAAGCCACACCTATTTATAGCTTTTGTATCACTAATTCACATGTACCTGTAAACCATCTCCGTTATCATTGTAAAACGCAACCCTAACAATAACCCTGAGGATCAGTGATTCATTTAAGACTAATGAAAAGTCATTCTACTCTCACATCCTTGTATTTATTCTGTAAAAGGAACAGTTCACTCAGAAATGATAGTTAAGTCATTATCTCCTCACCCCTGTGCCGACGGAAGGTCAGCTGAAGTTTGTAGACAGACAGACATTTTTTGGAGCTTCACAGCAAACAACAAAAAACAACTGAAGTAGATGGGGACTGAAAACAACTGAAAAAAACCAAACTTAAAATTGCTCCGCACAGCACATCTGGTGTAAATTTGAAGCATACTTCAAAACAGGCCTACACATGGTTTCAGCAAATGCTAAGGTGGACATTAAATATAGACCTAACCTTACAGTCAAACATTGTTTGTGTAGGTTGTTTGGCAATTCACTGACTGTGTTACTCATTTCACAGTCTATTGTTCATTTTATATAATGTTACTCAGAGGTGTATTTAAAAACTTTATTTCAGTTATTCACGAGTGATGAATTTGATCATTCATTTGTTATTAATGAAGTCTTTCATTTCATCCTGAACTGTGAGGCACTGTGTAAAGTTTGTTTCAGTATGAGCTCTGTAGATGACTCATCGATCATCTTCCTGATGTCTCACAATGATGACTGAGATGTTTTAACAGGTACATGTGATGTATTAATAGTACAGGCGCTATAAATAGCCCCGGCTTTGAGTAATGGCTGGGCAGAGTGACAGCTGAATGGATGGATACTCACTACCTGCTCAGATCGTTCCCAATAGGATCATTCTGTGCCGACTCACCGAGGGTCTCGCAGTTCATGTCATGGATTTTCTTGGAAAAAGTCATGTTAAAACTTTTATGTAATTCATGAGACTATGAAAATCCTATAGCCGTACTCCAAGTACTTATTAAGTTATGACATCTTGAAGTTTGGACCTCTGAGTTAAGTTTCAGCATTTTAGTGATTCCTTGTGTGTGTGTGTGTGTGTGTGTGTGTGTGTATTCTAAATCTCATCAGTTGCTTATTTTTCAGTGGACCTGGTTGAAATTTGTCTGGAACATCTAAGAGACCCTAAGACAGAAAAACTTGGCAACATTCATTCATTTAGATAGTCGTTGCTGAATGGTTACAGTAATCAAATTAATAACAGGAAGTCTTTTTTATTTTTATTTTACCCAAATGAAGAATCTGTCATTTTCAAAAATTCATATCTCCACTAGTTTTCAATTTCTTGCAGCCAAATGTTGGTTCTGTGTAGTATATAGTTCTGTCACATCTAGAACTTGCATAAAAAATTGAGTGCCACAGATTTTGTTACATTTAGCTTCAGAGCTGAAAAACCCACTTTTTGGGCTGTTTTGACTGTAGATTTTCCCAAGAATGATTATTTTAATGTCCTTGAAACTTTAGTATGTAAGTGTTGATATTCATTGTATATAATATATATATATAAAAACAATTCAAAGATGTTATATTACTCCATCGTCTATGCTTTTTTGAAATTAGCTAACTTTTTAATTTCATCAGTCAGTTACATCTTGAAACGGCTTTGTTTGTTCTATATAGGTGATGTCTTCCTGTTCTATGTGCCTGGACAAAAATTAATCTTAATTCCTGAGCTCAATGAACATATATTTTTTAAGGGCTGTCAAGCAATTAAAATAATCTCATTAATCACAAGCTTTGCGATCAAAATGAATCACATATGCCAATACTTGCGTAAGCATTTAAAAATATTTCAGTGCAAACGTTTTTTGGTAGATGAGTGTGATTCACTCATGAATAAATGGACATTCTCAATTTTAAGGAGGTGATATTAAAGCTTGGAGTTCTCCGATGGTTAGAAAATCCCTTGCTGCATAAATTGCATAAAAAGGTGCTCCTGTCAACAGCTCCATCTGGGCGTTTAATGAAGCCCCACTCCAGGGTGTTTTGGTATTTTTTATCATCTTTCTTGTGTTCAAATTTTTGACAACTAACTTAATTTTATGACTAATCTTAAAAAAATTAAACTGTCTCTAAAAGTGAATGGAACACAGTAGAATCTGGGACTTTTATGTCATCCACCAAGCTTGGCCTCTGGTGTTAAAGTGTGCCGTGGCTCCTTTGAGAACAGGGCAGTTTGCAGTGAGTGGAGAGCGACGGTCGGTGGCTCAGCTCAGAGCAGACAGCTGTCAGCCACTGGAGCAGACCAAACGTTCAGCACAGAGGTTGTCTAGAGGCAGGAAATGTACAGTACAGGTTACAGTTTGACCATGAACAAACTCTGCTGCTCCTTAATACACAAGAAGACTTCATGTTTGAGTAACAGCTACTATCCCTGCTAATATCCATGCTATTGATGTCAATCATGCTGAAATGACAGCGTCTGGTAGCGATGGTATAACGTCCGACTATTAACCACAGCCCATTCCTGGTTTGAGAAAGAATGTTGACTGTTTGACAGTTAGAAGCACTGACTGGAGTGGGAATTGTCACTTTTCCATTCAGTATGCTCAGCGGTGTTTAGTTATGACAGCCATAATTATTTCACATCTGACCTCATTTCTGACATAATCAAGTTGCAATGACACAATACAGAAAGTCTGGGACAATCCCACCTGAAACTGGTTTGGGTGGAATCTCCAAAGTGGATTGCAATATAACCAGAATTATTTTAAAAGTTCAGTCATGATTTACTCCATCATTAAGCAGTTTGATATGATAGTGAGATCATGGAGAAGAGGCCAGCTGTCACAAGACAGCCTATGGAGAAGTTGATTTTCTCAAAAGTTTTGGTGAGATGTTGGTGTCAGAAATTAGCTCAGAGAGTTTGAAATTGTGAAATAATATATGTGTATTGAGCTCAGGAACTAAAATGTATATTTTGTCTAGACACACAGAACACAATGACATCACCTGTATGCAACAAACCAAACCATTACAAAATGTAACCTGCAAATTTCCACAACCCAACGAAAAACAGGCTCAGTGGGTATCAGACAGATAGAAAATCTTGAAATCAACACAGTACAAATATGTAAAGATGAAATTAAACCACTGAATGAAACATTAGTCAGTAAAAAGTGTGAGAAAAATAGCTAATTTAAAAAAAATCATAAACAATGAAGGAGAAATATAACATCTTTGAATTTTTTTCATATATATGTAGATACATTCACATACTAGGAAATTAAAACAAGCCTCTTGAGAAAATCAACAGTCAAAATAACCCAAAAAGTGGCTTTTTCAGCTCTGAAGCTTATTTAGCAAGATCTGTGGCACTCAGTTTTTTATACAGGACCAAATAACTAGAAGATGTGATAGAACAAAATTAATACTACACAAAAGCAAAATGTGGTTGCAAGAAAGAGAAAACTAGTGGAAATTTTAATTTTTGAAAATGACAGATACCTCGTTCTAGTAAAAAAGTAAAAAAAAAAAAAAATTTTTAAAAAGACATCCTGTTATTAATTTCATGACTATAACCATCTGCAGCAATGTTGGGAAGTTTTCTTAGTGTCTCTTTGATCTTCAGGACAAATTTCAACTCAATCCAGAGAAAAATAAGCGATATCTTAAAATGCTGAAATTTGGCTCAGAGGGACAAACTTAAAATATTTATAACTTAAAAAGTATTTAGCTATCGGTCATGCAAGGTCCCATGAATTTAATAGAAGTTGCAAAATTTTTTTCTTTTTCTTTTTCTTTTTCTTTTGAGAAAATCTATGAGATAAACTGGGGAAAGTCCTGGATTTTGGATGAGTTAGCATGGAACCCAACAGGCTAATGTTAAGTAGGCAGAGACTGACATTTTTCAGGACCGATCATCAATCTGAATTTCCCAACCCAGGACTAACCAAACCTGATGGCCTGTGTCTATATGTTTAAACTAGAGAAAGGCAGCCTGTCACATAAATACACCCTCAGTGTTTACATTAGTCAAGACTTTTATGAAGAGTATCATGAATTTTGGTGTCAGACTTACAGTGTAATGTTCTCAAACTAATCAAGAGAGTTACAAACAATGTAGTATATAGGTTAACAGGTATATTTATATGTTGTTGTTTTTTTTAATTATTAGGATTAAAAATACTTTGTAGCCCACAGTAATGGTTGGAGACACTAGCAGGTTTCTGATAGGTTTCTTGCTAATGGTGATTTTTCATGCAGGTCCACGGGTTTACAGCATGAGTCATGTGCAGTCTTCACAGAGCAATACAAAAAATCTATAATGAATTTCTCATTGAATTGTTTTTCTCGTGCACAAGAAAATGTAATTTGTTAAATAAACCATTTCAATCTTAATAACTCATGATTATTCTTTTGTTAAGCACACATCAATATGTATCTGATGACATCCACTGACAGCTTCTTTATCACTCTTCAGCCAGGATTTAAAAAAATGAGGTACTTTATGAGTAAGAAGGGTTTTTTTTTTTTTTGTTTTGCTAAGTTTGGTAGAAAAAAACTATATAGTAATGTTACAATATACTAACTCTTGAGTGAATGAAAATGTTTTTTTTTTTAAATGTAAATGTTACAAATAAATACACTGAAATGTGAAAAAAATCATACATTGACTTTAAAGGGGCACTATGTAGTTTTGGAGAATAATTTCAAACTCAGAGTTTTAATATTTCCAATTAAAATAAATGAGGTAATACTACAAACTCAGAAATATTTATCTTTTCCATAACTGAATAAACAAGCTGTTCTCATGAGAAAAACCAGAAAGGTGGTAGGGTCCAGCAAATGTAAACAAAGCAAGGGCCCGTGTCCATATAGCGTTTTTTTCGCGCTGGCTGTGCACTCAAGAGCGCTGAGATGAAGCGTTTGTGTCGAGGGAAAAAGGCTGCATGTGCATCTCGTCTCTGTGACAACAATATCTTGACAACCGCTGCTATATGATCGACACTGCCCCTTTGTGGTCTACTACTGTATCTGTCTGTTTTTTATTTTCATTGACATCAGAGCAAAGAGGATGTGGGTGCATGACATGATCCATAGGAGACAAAAACACGGTGAATATTATTGCTGAGGACAGGAAAAAAAAGACAAAGAGCGACGGTGACTTCACCAGCGTCTTTCTTTGTTTAGGTATAAAAAAATCAGTCAATCTTCTCTGAATAAAATGTATTCCCCAAAACTACATAGTGATCCTTTAAATATTTTAATTAAATGTATATCTTTTTTATGTTCAATGTGAAGAGTTGAATTCATTGCAAAGCTGTCAATATAAATAAATTGAATAACGTTAAGGGGAACAGCTACATAAATATAATGTGTTCTTAAGTGGTAATTATTCAATTATAATTTGTATTATCATATTATTATTATACATAAAAGTAATGTATTTCAAATTGGTTATTCTGTAATAAATTATACATATAACTAATTTATACCCATTGGCTCAACATGAAAGAAAGACTTTACATTAAATGTGACTCTTTACATTCAACCTATGTAATACAATTTGAATGAAAATGTAAATGAAATACTTCAAGTAAACTTTTTTTGGCAAATTATAGTTTTTTTGAGTGTAGAAGCAAAAACAGCTGTGACATGAAAACAAGTGGATGGTGAAGTAAGTTAATGTCAGTGCATCAGGCCGGCTTCACAGGGTCTGTACCTGCACCACAGGTGTTTCAGTGAATTAGATTTGACATTTATGAACCTCACTGGAATTGCAATTGAGGTGGTTCTGGTGGAAGGTTAGGTTGTTTGTCTGTTTGTGAAACTGTCAAGATGTTTTATCTGTATCTGTAGCTCTCTCGGTTCAGCTTCAGGAAAGATCATCATTTCAAATAGTGACTAAATTGAATCTTTAGGATTCATGGACACAGATTTTCCTTTTTAAACTTGTGCAGACTGTCACAATTTAGTATGGCTTTCTAAGTTGTCCCTTTGCCATACAAATCTGCCTGGTCATGAGATGATCAAAAGGAGGGGAAAACAAGCAAAAGCATTTCTCCTCTGCAAATGTATGATTTCAGACTTTCCTTGTAGCTTTTTCTTGTTATTTACTGGATGTTTTTACTTCTTCAGGACTCTAACAATCATTCAATTAAAACTACAAAAAATCTACTTTGGTTTGACTGGCTGCAGGTCATTGACATATAAGAGTTTGCAAAGAGACATGACTTCATTTTCTCAAAGGTTATGAACAAATAGCAGCCTGCACTGCTCCAAAGTTTAAACATCTCTGGTGCATGGAAATAAATAGATAAATAAAGTACAGAGCAATACAGCTCATGTTTAATCTGCTCACAACACTGGCACGTATAACAATGGTTATTAACGCACAATTCATGTGACTGAATGTCACAGCAAAAGGGATTTACATTATCTGTACGTGAATGATCTAGGTATTCAAGTGGACATAACTCGTATTTCTTTCATTGACCACCTCATAGAGCATAACACTTTATTTCAGACTCATTTGTCACGTATTAAGTATTACTAATATTAATTATTATTTCTACTTCCTTGTTATGTGACATTTAAATGATTCAGTGTCGGCTACACAGATACACTGCACGTGAAAAGCAAAATTAAGTTTTCAATGATTTTATGATCTGCTGGCACTGTGACCTCACCTAAAAGGCCTAGCAGCTTATATTACTGAAGCCCATGCCCACTATAACACTGTGTATGCAGTATGTCAAGTTGTGATGATGTTTAGCAAATCTTTCATTTCTTTGTAGTGTGTCTTATGTAGTTTGTCCATGGTTTGATGATATGTTATACAATACAGTAAGCCAAACAAATTCAACCCGCTTGACTTGTCAAAGCAAAGCAAGGTTCATGCTATGTAATCATTTAAAACTGTCAGTGCATTGCATTTAATAAAACAGATCAGAGTCAGGTTCTGGGTTTCATTCAACAATTTTCAATGAGCAATGAATCTGACCTGAACAGTCTCACCTTTTCACATGATTAAACAGTTTGAACAACATAACAAAAAAATCTATGACTGCTCAAGTCCTCTTAACTGTAACTTGTAACTTCCGACAGGCCCGCCACAGTAACAGCAACAGTCCTGTCCTGGCTAATTGGAGTCCTGCATTTTGGGCAGGCTCGCTTCAGTTATGAATTATGTTCATTATTTAGGCTATTTGTTTTTTATTTACTCTAGCTCTCCTTAATTGACCACTGCAGCGAACACGTTTCAAAAAGCGCATCTTTTACTTGACTGGCTGTGACTGTTTCTGACTGTCGACTTCCTTGTTCAATATTTTTATTTTTTTCATTTTTTTATTTATCCAACAAAGTCCATTTAGAAACGTTCTGGCTCGAAGTTTTTAACAACAGTGTAAAGGAACAGGTGCATACAAAAGGGTGCAAATGATGCATACAATTGTAAAATAGTTAACAGCGATAAGAAAACAAATACTCCAAATACTTTCCACTTGAGTCAAAAATATTCAACCCAATAAGCTAATGTCTGTTAGTAACCATGCATTTAGTCTAGACTGACAGTCATCAATAACGTTCTGCACATTCCTATTTTCAATTTCATCTGTATCTTTGGCTCTTTGTGTGCCCAAATATTTGCCAGTAGATTTTATAGGGACGTTATATGCCTCTGTTAAATACAATTACAGATTTGCAACAACTCACACTTGTTCAAATTCAGCTTCAGACCTGAGGCCTTGGAGAAAGTATTCATAATTTGCAGAATCTTGGGGACTTCAGTTAGGTTCTACATTAAATGGTTGTTCATCTGCTAACTGGCTGATTATTATTGGCTTCCCAAGGGCCTCCTTTTTAATAAATGTAGACAACGTTTCAGTGGCTATTATAAAGAGAAAGGTGATATGGGACAGCCTTGTTTAACAATGTGTTTTATAACAAATCGGTTGGAGGGGATTGCTCATTTCCTCAGCAGTCAGGGCTGGATCAATACTAACTTGGGGTTGAATTAAGGCTTTGATTGAGATTTTTTCCTGTCTTCTGTTCTCTTATTGACAAAAATATGATGTTCTGCTCTCTCCTTCTTCTATCCATTTTGCCCTTGATCTTATGTTGGCCACTTTATCTTCCTTAGATAGATTTCATCAAGTTTAGCTTTCAGAATTTGTAGTTTTGTTTCTCACTGTCAGTCATTGATGTCTTATTGCAGCAGCTGTTTATCTCTTTATTAGTGTTCATATCTGATAATTTGTTACTTTTGTATTGTATTTGTATTGTATTGTATTGAAGAATTCTTTACATTTGAATTTAATGATTTTCCATTTAGAAATATGAGAAGTAACAGAATTACCTAGCGTCACATCAGATGGCTTTTATGTCCTCATGAAAACAGTTTCATTTCCAGTATCCTTTGTTCCTGGAACAACCAGCAGGGGGTGTAAAGGAGAGTTTAATAACAGCATGATCTGTGTGAGGAGCTGCTGATACAATCCTATAATAACGTTAGCAGCTAGATAAGTAAATTTAAGGGTTTTAATGGCAGTAGAGACATCTAAAACCAATTGTCTGTTTTGAGTTGGGTTGTTAAATACATAAATATTGATCAGAATATAGGATTGTTCATCAATTTCCAGAATACAGATTAAACAATGTCCATTATTACTAATTCTAGATGTTATCTATTTGCCAGGGGAGTTGAAGAACATAATAGCCAAGCCTGCTGATCCAGTAGAACCATGGTCAGAAATGATTGGTTGGTTTACCCAGAATTTCTCATCCTCTAGTTTTGAATGTGTTTCTTGCAGGAAATAAAATTTGCTTTTTTGCCCTTACAAAATAAAAATATTGAATTTTCTCTTAGTGTTCTCGCTTAAGCAACTACCATTAAGTGAAATACAAGAAAAGGACATTTTGATCATGAAAATGAACCAGGAACTGCTAGAAGACACACTACCAACCAGTTCAAATAGTAAAGATGTAGAGGAGAGCTTAAAAGATATTATCAGAAATATTTTACTTAACCATCCAACCTGTTTTTGGCAGCCAACACACATGCTTATCGCTCAGTCATGTAACCCATCAACAATGCCCTTATGTGGCGCTTCTAAGTCATTCTCTGTCCGTTGATGTAACCAGCACCACCTCTGCAGTATGCCCATTTCCCTGCTGCTCTTGCTTGTTGAATCTTTGGCCATAGTGCTGCTCTCGCCTCCCTGCTCTCAACTATAACATGCCTTGTTTTGTTTTCTTCACACCTTCCTAGCCAGTGAACAGAGTCCATAATGTGGTCAATGTTCAAGGACCACAGCAATTTAGCAACCACTTGAGCTACTAAGCTAAAAGTGTGTGTGTCCCATCTGATGCAGCATGCAAAAAATAACCTTTTTTCAAATCAATTTGGGATCTCGGGGCTTCCAAAGTCTTTCGTAATTTCTGCTCACATTTTTTCAGTAATTGCTGATTATTTAACCAGTATCCCATCCAATACTAGTTATTATTATGATTCATTAATTATAACTCTTGTATCTTTAATTTGGTATTCAACTTTTCAGTTTTAATGTATCAATCAGTCAGTTAATTTAAAAACTTAACAAGCAATAAAAACTAATACTAATAGAACAAGCCTAAGTACTGGAATCATCTGGTCCGTTTTACTGGAGTCAATCAAAAACCTTTTGTGCTTGCTATAGTGGGATTTTATAGTAAAGGTCATGGCCTGTGCTTGGTTGTAAAGATTTTTACGACTTGTCAGAACCTAGAAAATTCTGTGCAGTGCAGCCAGGCAATCATGCTTTGCATAAGAAAGAAAGAGTCTCTTTCAAATGAAACAGATTACATTCTAATAAAGATGAATAAAACGGATCAATTGTTGATCCCTGAAGGAGTCACATATCAGTTGAGACTGATAAGGATGTAAAGTGAATGCTCTGTCACACTAAACAGAAGAAAATGTACTCACTGGTTGTTCAAGATATGCAAACTCAGATATCCTATCTCATTAGGAGCAGCGTGAAAGAAAAGCAGGATTAGTGCAAGTATGCATTAAAGTGCCTTTGCTCAGGACCCAACAATGTCCTATTCTATTCAATACAATCACTTACCAAGAGTGGAATTGCACTGATTTGATCATGTGTGTTATCCAAAGTAGATGTCCAAATTAATGATTTGAAGCATATTGTAATGAGTCATTGAAGGTTATGTGATATTTTGAACAGTATCGCTGTGCAAACAATTCAATGACCCTGTTCCCTCCTTATTTCTCCTCCTGAACTCTGTTAAAGCCCTCACAGTCAAAATACTTTCATGTGAGGTGTCTGATCTGAAGGTTTAATGAGCAAAAGAATCTGAAAATTGAGACTTTAGCTGGGCTGTCAGCAATCCACCCGCCCTCTTTTAGTGTACCATTAGAGTTATATTTTCTAATCACAGTTTAGTTTGTCAATTTTAAAATATTTGCCGTGTTCAACCCCCGCCAATAGATGGCTTCAGATGAGTGGGGCTGGCTCGAGCTCTTCCAACGCTGCATATTTTGCGTAGTTGTCACCGTGCTGCAGTCAAATGCCCCTCCTGTGCTCGGATTTCAGATTGTCAAGCGTATAACCTGTATGTCTTATCTCCCATTTTTTGCTAAATGAAACAAATAAATATGCTATGGGGTATGTACGTTCATATCGGCGTTTTTGTCATTGGAAATTAATTGAGTTTATGCCACCCATCACATGTTATTCCGGTTTTATCGTTCTTGGAAGGAATATTGTTGATGGTTCGTGAAGGCAGCACGGGTGACGCTATGAAGGAAACTCCCCGCTTCGCCAGTCACAAACCGCCTACCCATGAAAACACCGGACAGGCACACAGGGATCCGTACCACATTGCGGTGAAAACCACTACGATTTGTAGAGAAGTCCTTCAACATCTCGACGGCGAAGGTAATTACATAACATACACTTTTACTGCTATTTTTTCAAAGGCAGACGTAGCTAAGTTAGCCGCTGAGCCCTGAGGGATTGGTTTGTTAACACTGTGGCTCCAAGTCATGGAAAGGTAACTGCTAACGTTAGTTAATGTGTAATGCAGTAACACAAACTCAGTTGAACACCGTTGTATTTTATTAACACACGGCGATAAGATTATACTCGTTGACAGACCTTTTTTTATTGCGGTTGTATTTATTAGCAAACGTAACGTTAGCTAACAAAAGCTGCTCACTGGCCTTGTGTTAAAACATTTTATCAGTTGACGACAAAACATCTCTCCTTATCGTTAATCCCGATCCAACATGATTGGCAGGAAAGCCAACCATATGTAGTGTTGTGTGAATTTAAACCGGAGCAGAATATTCAGTTGGTGAATATGCATGTTAGAATTACAAATACACATTTTCCAGCCGTGTAAACCACAGACATTTAGCTAACCGTTACCCAAAACCGCGCTACGAATACACAACCCAGGGTATGTGGCTGGGTTTTAGCTAGTGAGCTAGCTAGCTAAAATACTGAAGACGCCAGCTTGCTCATCTATTTTTAGGTGGTCAGACTATAAGCTCTTAAGCCACGCTATACAGTGGCTGCCGAGGCCTTACAGTGAATTAAAGCTGTGTTTTTAGCACGTTAAACCACCTGTGTCAGCCATTATTTGGATGCAACGCTATTTCACAGGTGTGCCTACTAACGTTACAGCAGCAGTAAATCGCCGATTATATTCTCAGCTGATCTCTCTCTCTCTCTCTCTCTCTCTCTCTCTCTCTCTCTCGCTCTCTTTAAATATTAACCGAGAGTTTAAATGGAAGTCAAACATTTGTTTATCTGTTTTGCTCCCTTGGTATGGTTACATTTGAGGTCTGTTTTGCCTCGTTTATTCGCCTCACAAGAGGGCGGAACGGGTGGCCTGATTTAGCCCTGTTTTCCATGAAGTCTGAACGCTCCTTCCCCTTTTGGGAGAAGAGGGGGCAAACGTGATCACAGATGTGTTTGCACAGTTGTGTCGTTGTGGAAAAATAAAGACACATCTGCCCTGTTACCAGGACATGCTGTGCAAAAACTCACCACACAGACAGATGAGCCAACAGAGACAGTGATGGAAATAAACAGGGAGATATCTGTGCAACGGAACTGGTGAGAAAGCAAATTTTCACAGACCCAAACAGTGTGACTGCAGGGATTGTCAAGGGGGCAAAATGTTAAAGTGAGTCAATGGGGTTTATTGTTGGCACACTGCATCCAGCCCAGTTGCAGGGCAGGCCCCTTTGCCAAAGCAAATCATGTCAGACTATCATCAACATGGAAACAATGAGTTTTCTGTAGGCGCAGCCATGATTCAGGCTTGGAAAGCTCTCTCAGCTGAGAAGTAAATGTATTGACCAATAGTATCCTAAATCATCAACTTCCTCCTTCCTCCTTCCTCTTTCATGTAACTGTTGTATTTAGAGAAAACTCTATTTTGTCATAAAGTGATCTTCATATAAATATTTCTGCTTTAATTGAGAAGTTAAAAACTGCATTTTTCTCTAACTCTGGGTGGAGCACACACTCCACTTCTCCAGCAAGGCTCCAGATTACTTTACACCATTATTGCGAGGTGTTATTTTATGAATGAAAACGGTTTGCTTCACTGGATATGACTGATCAGTTAGTCAGAGCTTATATCACATATAACTTTCCGTAACAAACTCATATTAGCATCCCTCTTAGTGATGTTTGCATTTATCTGTATCCCATTTTAGTGTCAGCTTGTGCAAGTGTCTGATCTCCATTGGAGAGTGAGAGGAAACAGAGCACCAGGAAATTAGGAAAGACACAGATATCAAGAGGAGAGGATGACGGAGACAGACGAGGGGAGAGACGGCAGCAGATGAGAGCAGATGGAGAGAGATGACAGAGAGAACAAGTGTACACATTGTAGATTTTTATTTTACTTTTTGTGCTGTTGTCTACTGACATACTGAGAGTGTTAACTGTGCATATTTTGGGTGTTTATAGAGGCGAGCACAAATCTGGGCCTAGCATTAGATGAAAACGTCGGCTCAGCAAGCATTTTAACTCACCATCAACTTTAAATCAAAAGTAAGGGACAGACCTCTAGAATTCTAAACCTTAGAACAGAGAAGTAAGGTCAGCCAGAGTTACTGTGTATAACACTAGTTGGCAACATCATTAAAGGATAAGTTCACCCCAAAATCAAAATTCAGTCATTATCTATCTTGTCATCCTCATGTCGATGTAAAGTCCGGTGAAGTTTTGTCCTGCATTACCTGCCAATATTATATCTGACGCATTTCGTAATGTGTATATCTGCTCCTCTCCAGGGTGTTTGAGCCTCAGTGCTCAAAGCACAGCTTTTGATCATATGGTTTCCGTCATAGGTTTGCCTCCAGAGAAACAATAAGGAAACACTTCAATCTTGTTTCTACCATAATTAGAAACACATGAAGTTTAACTGCCACTCACTCACTCACTCGCTCACTCACTCACTCACTCGCTCACTGGCTCGCTCACATGATGTCCCAGTTTCCTGTGGCCTACAACTGCTTTTCAGCAATCTAGGCTAGTAGCAGTTTGATCTAGCCTATTTTGTGTTTTTCAGAAAAGAAATTATGTCAAATTATATGAGATTAAATTTTAATAGCCCTGGTGGGACAGAAGGGCAGTGTTTACGTTGTCTAATGTCATCTGATTTGGCGGGGCTTTCTTTGAATAAATGAAGGAGCTACGGAGCGTTTAATGAGTTTGGCACAGTTAGAAATGATGTGGTTGTAAGCATCCATATAACCCTACATGATGCAGGTACATGACAGATGTGGTGACACATGCATTTGGGCATGGGTCATTGATTAGGGGTATTTGTAAGGAATTGTAATTGCCCTGTGAAGGCCAGCCTGGTTCCTGTTTTGGGCTATTGTCTAGCCTGCTTACACCTGAGCCAGGTATCCCCCTGTCCTGACTTGTTTTGAGTGACTCCCTCCTGCATTCCTGCTTCAAGTTTCTCAGGGTGTTTGGTGTACATGCAAATAATGGTACACCAGTGTGGCCATATTTCAATAAGTCTTGCTTGCTCCTGCCCTAATTTTTGCATATTTTGACCTATTTTAAACGCAACATGATGCTATATTGAGGGTAGATGGTGAACTTGCTGGGCCACTATGTCATTTTGTGTCCATAACTTTCCTTGGAGGAAAACCATGCATGGATTTAAACCAAATTATGTGTGTACAAAGTGTAAAGGTGAAAGAGACACAAAATTGTAAAGCAGGATCAAAAGGAGTTCTGTATGAGAGGGTTTCTGTGCTATTGTGAAAGTTGAAACCCCGCCCAACTCAATGTGCATAATAAGAATCTTCTTACTTATTTTTCCTCTTGAAATGACTTTAACAGTCATTAGGGAGGTGCTTGGATTGATTTACTGAACGTGCGTTTAAGAAGATGTGTATGTAAATCCACTTGAAAAATTGAAGATTACACAGTATCAGCCTACAAAGAAATGTATACCATATACGTGACTGTACAAGATAATCTACACTATGAAATGTTATGGACGTTGCCTTTGCTCCACTTGCCTTTTCAAGCCTGGTTTACTCTTCATTGTAAAAGAAATGAGCAGTGTGTACATTGTTTGAATAAGATGATTGCAACTAAAAGCGGCAGGAAACACTGACTGCATCTTGTGAGTTCCTCTCTGAAGAAATTAAAAGTTATCCCAAGATCATTGCAGTTATGTGATTGAAAAGACTGTTGGTTTTCTTATAGTGCCGTGGTGTTTTCAGGTCATTGAGCACGGTCATCAAAGGGGTACAATAAATGGCATCTTCACGGAAGATTGCACAGGTCAGAGAAACCAAGAAAGCAAGGGCCAGAACTCGATGTACTGTGCAAGTTATTTCTGTTAAAATACAGGCAGGAATCGAGTCATCGGGTTATGTTAGGGTGTTTTAAATTGGGTGGTTCACTTTCACGTGTAAGTACCGGAAAGACCTGAGTATTGTCAGTAATGACTTGTGAAAGGAAGTAGCCTAAACCACATGGCTTCAGATTCAACAGTGAATCAGTGATTCAACAATGAAACATGGTAAGAAGGAGAACAATTAAGAAGAATTAAGCACACATTTCTACTTTCAGCCATGCAAAAATACAGGAAACTGCATGTTTGTGTCTAGACATGCAAAGTCATTACAGGTCTGTTAATCTGTCAGTCTTGTTGACACAGGTCTTTGCAGTTTGGATAACTGATCTATGAAAAGCTGGGCTAAATGTTTTGCTGCACACTAATTACTCCCCGATGACAACAAGTCCCCTGTGTGCCATCCTAGATATAATTTCTGATGTGCCTGCACCACGTGCAGGTGAACAGAGAGGCGAGGCAGTCCTCGGTGGCTGTAAGGGCCTGACATCCTGATAAGTGACTCATAAAGCCACTGGTGGTTTGCTCATTAGCAGATAGCAGCTACCAGTATGGTGATTGTTTTGCCATTCAACTCAGCTCCCCAGAGACTGCTGCAGGAGTCATCCATGTTTATGGTCCATCTCATCTTTACTCTTGGCCAAACACCTTGCTCTGTTAATTAAAAGACTGACTGGAGATAATATTGTTCCATTAAAGCTAGGGATGTTAAGGTGTGCATGATGAAGCACATTTTGAACTAGATTTATTTGGCACGAGAGGCTTTGTTGTATCTGTGTTTTCATCACAATCATATTATGTAATGACAGATTAGCATATTGGTTTTGAATGTGAAGAACCTAGACAGAAGAACATAGATAAACTAACTTGTCAGAGTGAACTTGAATGCATCAGTTTTGGATAAGCAGAGATGTTCATGATACTAGACATTTGTGAACTCAAGACTAACGGTGTCACATCATCTTGGGGCGATAGAAACTATGTTTGTGACAAACAGATCTTTCCAGGGACGCCTAAAGGACGAAAGGAATTTTTCTATGTATATATGCATGTATAACTTGGCTATAGCTTAGCAAATGACAAACTGAACCAAGCTTTTACTCAGTATGAAACCTAAGAAAAATTTGACTGGTTAAAATACGAAAGAACGCAGTAAACTCACTATCGACGGATAGAGCATCCTATTTTTTCCCCTGACTGATCAACAAAGCCCTATTAAAATTGGAAAATGAGAGCTAGTAGGCAGCAAATTCCTGCATTGTGTTTTGCAAATGGAGCTAATAGCTAACAGCTAAACACACACAGCACAGAGAGAGATGTTTTTTTCAAAGGAACAATAACATTAAACACAGTGAGCTGCAATTTAATGTGACAACAGAAATTTACAGTAATAGTATTGGTGAAAACATTGGTGAAAAAGGCTAGTCAGTAGCACTGGAAAATAATGCAACACTCGATCCTCTCATGATTGATCATGCAGATGGTGCAAAGAAAACCAGCACTGCTAGTCATGGAGTTATGACCTCAGTTCAGTGAGACTTCAGGTGGCTGCACAGGAAAGAAATTAAATGGTATTTGTTTTTAGAATAGAAATTTCATTCTCCCACTACAACTGTAGTCCAGTCATCTGATGATAAAATTAGAAGTGCAATATTCCAAGGCAGTGGGAGGATGTTATATAATGCACGTTTTGTAGAGTCTGTTGTCAGCTGGTATGGCTAACAGATTGATTATTCCCGGACAGAAAAATATATCAGACCTCACTGCCTGTGGTTGTACTGTTCAGTAACTGTACACGAACAAGGCCATCATCAGACCACAGTATTAAATGTTTCAGTTTCGTACATGTTTCTTGAATAGGTTGTGTGATAGGGTTAAGATGTCTCCAATAACTCATTGTAAGGCCAAGACTGCTTTGACATTTCTAATAGAGGTTGACCGATTAATCGGTTTGGACAATTATTCGGCGCTGATAGGACCACTTACAAACTATTGTTATTGCCTGAACTTGGCTCCGATAGTTGCGGATGGCTGCGCAGCCTCCATCGACCATGCAGGGGGATATGTCACCATTTTTCATGGAGGATAAGTCAGTCATCATCATTTAAGGGCCACTTCTGCTGAAAATATCTGTGTGCGTGTGATTGACTCCTGAAAATCTAAAGTAAACAAAATGACACAGACTTTGGTAACTGCTGTACGTTAATGTTAGATATGCAACAGCCAAACATGCGCGACAGACTTTGCTTAATGTCACTGTTTTCAATGTAGACTAAGAGAGACTAACGTTACATCGGTTGGTGACAGAACTCTCAAAATCCTGACTTCACATGAAACTGAAATTATCTCCATGGATCCGATACCAGTGCGTGTTTAAAAAAAGAAAGTATACTGTATATACTACTGAGCCTGTATGGATGTGATATTTTTGCTATCATTGTTCAGCTTTCATCTGCCCCTCCCAAATATTTCAACGAAGATAGACGGATGTACTGCTGGTTGCTGAGCATCTAAGTTTACCTAGTGGTTTGACAAAGTTACACAAGGTGTTTAAGGGATTTCCCTGCAAGGTTTTACTCATTATGAACGTAAAAGTTTATGAGAAATAGCAGGAGGAGCCACAGAACCATACGTCATAAATCTAGGTGGGAGTACATTAACTCATTTTGATAATGGGACTGTATTAGTGTGTAATTTACCACAGGGACATGCATAGTTAAATTTTAACCATACAGTCTTTCATTTTAGCCATCACTGGCCCAGTTGTGTAAATATTGGCCCTGCATTGTCTGCCTGTGAGGTTTGTATATGAGGTGTAAAGGGATACAGGTGAGAGCGTAGTGTTCACCCATTGTCCGTTAGTCTCACAAGATAAAATAAAATGGTAAAGCGACACTAGTCTTTCAAAAATCATCTATAAAGACGAGGACAATGCCCTGAGGGCACAAGGCTGGGAGAAGGCAAACAAAGCTTCCCCCATTTTGAGGGGAATATCATCTTTGTCTAAGGTGACTAACATTGTTTGCTGGTTATGCAGTCATGATTTGAATCAAGATATCACCATTTTGTGTGAATGTGTCACATGCCGATATCCAGGTTAAATGCAACATGAGCTTTCAGATTCGAGAAGGATCAATGAAATCTGGTGCAGGACTGGTCTGTTGGCCTTGTGAATGATGTTAAGTTTGGTTTCAGTTTTCTACTTCCGGAGGCGCATCAGAGCAGCGGTGAAACCCCCTCTGTCCCCCCTCTCCGCATCTGAAACTTTCACACAGAGGACGACGCGAAGAATCAGTGCATGATTCCCACACTCAAATGACAGTGTGAATGGGGCTCCTGAAAGACCTGGTCAGTTTACCTGCTTGTTTCCAGGAAGACAAAACTGACACCCTTCTTTTTTATTGTGTGTGTGTCCTATCGTTGCTTGATTCTCAATTTCCTTAATATCTTTGCAACTTTCCAATTCATTTTGAGTTGGTTTAAAAGATCACTGTATTACTTTTAAGATTTTTTAACCTGTTCTCCTGCTGTGCTTGTAGTTGGTAATTTCTCCCGTTTTGACAAATGTTTCTCAGTTTCTGTGTGGGATATGTGTCATGGTGCCTTTCAACCCAACCCAGAGGCAGCCAGAGGTGAGCACGTGCAAATGACTCTGCTCAACATGAGTCACTCAAGCCTTCAGCTTTGCTCAGTCTGCGTCTGAAATGAATCAAATAGATCTCAAGAAGAAGAAATACACTTCCAAATTTCACTCCACTTGCTGCCAGACCTTCCACTTTTTGTGTTGTGGATTTAAAATGTTTCCTTTTGATCGCTTTTTAGGTACTTTGTTTTTTTTCCATTTTGTTTTACTGTCAGCTTTGAAATGTAGACTCATTTAAAGTCTTTTTACTTTTGTATCCTTCAATTTATTCTATTAACCTGTGGCGTAGGGTTATATGGAGGCAGTGGTGTTGAAGGTAGGCCATTTGCCAATACCCCCCTGAATATCTCCCTTTTTGTCACAGCCTTATGTTGGTAGGTATGCCTCAAAGTGCCTCTGTGCTGCTCTTTGCTTTCTAGTTGCCTACAAATGAGCCAAGTTGTCATGGTGATCACATCACCCTTCATTTTTGATAGTTCACTTGTTGGAAACACTGAAATGGTTTGAGACTTGGTTCGGCAACCAGCTCAAGCACGGGCATGTTGTTGTTGTTGTTGTTGTGAAAAGCCATTCTTATGACCGCTTCTGGACCTGAGTAATTCTCACTGTTACCAAAGAGACATACTGCATTTGTCGGATATCAGCTGCATATTTCAGCTGACATGATAAAACTGGTAAAGCCGACTGTGATGTAACTGAGGTTGACGTGCATGTGAGTGTGTCTATCGTGTGTGTCACTGTATATCTGTCCCCATATCTCATTGGTATTTGCATATCTGTACTTCTGCCAGTTTGTTGAAAGCCATTGTTCTCAACCGGTAGGTTTCAACTCTCACAAAAAAGAAAGCAACACATAATGAAGCTAAAGGCAGGAAACAAATGCAGGAATAGAGACAGAGTGGGAGAAAGGACAGTGAATAGGCTCCTGATCATGCAGGCAAGAAGGAAACTAAAAGCGTAATGCAAGAGGTGGAATATATGGTATAATGAGATCAGACATGTAGGATGAGGCAAGGCCGTGTACAGTTTTTTTATATAATCAGCAGCACCTTGAAGTCTGATTTGACATTAAATGGGAGCATACGCAGTGAGGCTAGGATTGGTGTACTATGATCACATTTTCTTGTACGTTTTAAGGAAACTGAAAGACACAGGAGATGAGGGAATTTAGGAACACATGCCAGCAAACGATAAATTGTATCACACAGGTGCCCTTTATTATGAAGCCTTATATTCAGATTAGACATTTATTTTTTCATAACCTTAAAAAACTGTAGTGAAATCTGTTTGCACTAGTAAGTGTTAATGGCATGTCTAGATGAAAGAGGCAGTATAGTTTTCTATACATCTGCCTGTGTTCTCATAACAAATTGTTGTACTTCTCTAAAAAGCTGTTAAAGCACGTTTGAATGAGTCACTCTTTACCACTCTTGGCTGCCTAAAGATGGGCTCCGGATGGTGTGTTTATGTTTGTGTCAGCTTGACATACTGTCGCTCCTGGGTGGGATATTTGTCTGGTGATGTCACATGTACTGCCTTGTGCTAAACCGCCCCCCCCCCCGTTCCCCTTCTCTCAGCACCACAAAACTTTCTGAGGGGAACAATTTACTGCATGAGGGAAAAGTGCAGTTGCGGTTATGTTACTGAAATCACAGCTAATTTGTCTGACTTGCTCTCAGTGGTGTAGTCTTTGTAGTTGTTTTATTCAGTTAGAATAAAAAATGTTATATTAATTTTTCATTTGTGGTTGCGGTTCCGCTTGATTTAGGTGTGTATAGCATCTAGGTGTGGAAATAAGAGGCACAGATCAGACTTTTGTAGTGGTACATGTCACTGCTTCCTGTGATCGTTCAACCATGTTGTATCTTTGAATGCTGCCTCTGCCTCACCAAGATGCTCCTGGATCAGGGCTCTACGCTGACATTTTTCCCAATGAGCACATGTGCTCCTAAAGTAAAATATCTGGGAGCACAAAAAATATGTATTTCTCGATGCTTAACACTTCACACTTAAATAGGCAGCACAAACAAAATTTTGATTTACAGTGTTTGATTTATTTATTTTTTCATTTCAGGCAGCACAAAACAATTTTTTTAATTTACAGTGTTTGGTTTAATTTTTTTCATTTCAGGCAACACAAAACAATTTCTTAAATTTACAGTGATTCCATTTTTTTCATTTCATTTTGTATCCAATGTGTACTAAACACGACGTTTTGACCCAGTTTTCATTGAATTTGTAGGTTCTTCCTCCAGTCGGTGGGGCAGCGGGGACAGGTTCTTCGGTAGCCGCCATGGCGTCAACATCAAGGCTAGCGCTAGCCTCCACAACTTCCGTTGCATCATTTACGACTTTGCACTTTTTCAGTTCCTCCGCTTTCTCTCTCGACTTATCTCCCGATTCCTCCTTCTCATTGTGCTCCTCTCGCTTCCGTTTGAAAAAATACTCAATCGATTTCATCCTGCTTTCGCACTCTCTTTCTTCTTCTATTTCTTCTTCGAGTTACCGGCAGTTCACTCTCCGTTTTTTCCCTCCGTTGATGGGATTGGGATTTGTAGTTTTTGAACGATTGCAGATAAAATAGGTTGTGACGGTAACTTGTGACCTTTGCTCGCACACTGTGCGCCATTTTAGGGGCAAATGCGAGTGAAATGCTCGCACTGTAGAGCCCTGTCCTGGATGTCTGTCTTTTGATGGTGATGTTTCTGACATGTTTGGTGTCTGTTTCCTCCAGGCCATGCTGTTACATTTTTAGCTGTTTAAAACAATAGATCGGTCCCTTTTTAGAATATAAGAAGCAATGCAGATGCAGAGAGGCTAGGATTGGTGTAATATGATAAAATTTTTCTTGTATGTGTTAAGACTCTAGCTGCAGCGTTCCAAACCATTCTGAACTTTTAGTGCTCTCACGCGGTAGAACCGAAAATAAGGCATTGCATAATCCAGACTAGACGAAACAAAGACATGAATCAGGATCTCTGCATCAGCTGTGGACAAGAAGGGCCTAATTTTAACTATGTTGCACGGGTGGTAAAAAGCAATATCTGTAATTTCTTTGATGTGCTGATCGAAAGAGAGGGTAGAATCATCAGCAAGATTCTTGACAGTTGAACTTTGAGAAGTAACACAGTTGTCAAGAGTTACCTTCACCTGATTAGAGTAGTGTCTCTGTCAAGCGGTGCCAATGACCAACATTGCAGTTTTATCCAAATTCAGGAGCAGGACGTTTTCTGACATCTATTTCTTCACCACACACAAGCAGGTCTCTAATTTTGTGCTTTGAGAATTTTCATCCAGCTGAGTATTGTTGGCATAGCAGCGGAACTGTATTCCATAACTCCGAATAATTTGGCCAAGAGGTGAAATATATAAAGAGAAGAGCAAAGGGCCAAGAACAGAGCCCTGGGGAACTCCACACTTCACATCAGTAAATATTGAAGTAGTATTATTATAAGAAACACATTGTTTTCTTTCCAATAGGTAAGACTTTAGCCAAGCTAGAGCCAGGCCAGAGATGTCACATCGACTTTCAAGTCGGTCTGACAGTATGCCATGATCTATGTCAACTGCAGCGCTGAGATCCAGTAACAGAAGCACCGAGGTAGAGTTTGAGTACATAGTAATGGAGTAGAATGTCATTTACCACTTTAGTAAGTGCAGTTTCGGTGGAATGACTGAAAAGCTTTCAGAAGATTATTATTAAGTAGGTAGCCTGGAAGTTGATGGGACACAACTCTTTCCAAGACATAAGAGACGAAGGGAAGGTTGGATACTGGTCTATAATTATTTAGAGACCCTGGGTCAATATGTGGTTCCTTAAGTGGAGTCTTAACCACAGCCGACTTAAAACTAGCCGGGACAACACCGGTCATGGGTGATTAACAATATTTAACACTGAAGGTCCCAGTGCTGGCCATAGATCCTTAAACAGTTTTGCCGGAACATCATCCAGGAGGCAAGCAGTTGGTTTTGAGGTTGAGACCAGTTTAGACAATGTCTCAAGAGAGATACTTTAAAAAAATGTTAAGAGCTGAGACTAACTGTGAATCTGCAAAAGGATATTTTACAATCAACTTTGCTGAGGAAGCCAGAGATGAAGAGATCATTTTGATTCTAATGTCATCAATTTTATTGCAAAAGAAATCTAAGAAATCTTGTGCAATAAAGGGTGCACAGCTCACAGACTGTGGCTTTTGAGTAAGTTTAGCCACAGTGTCAAAGAGAAATCTACGGTTGTGTTTATTATTGCTTATTAGGCCAGATAAGTATGCTGTTTTAGCAGCATTAAGAGCACGCTTATAGTTAAGTACACTATCACGCCATGCAAGATAGAAAACTTCCAAGTTAGATTTTCGCCATGCATGTTCCATTTCCATGCAGGCCTGCTTGAGATCTCGGGTTTCATTGTTAAACCAGGGAGTAGATTTCTTTGATCGTCTTGTCTTGGTAGAGCCAGGTGCGACAGAATCAAGGAGAGAAATAAGTACTGAGTTAACATCATTAGTGAGCCTTTCCACAGGTTCTGTCACTGTTGTAAAAGGAGCCAAGACTCCAGAGTGTCGCTACGATTGCCGGGCTGATATGATAAGAAGTAAAAACATTTGTGTCACCAGTACAAGGACAGGCTAATGACGCTTCAAATGTAATAAAGGCTTATTTAAGTGGATTAAAATCCCCAATAATTAGAATCTTAACTGAACGAGTAACAAGATCTGCAATAAATTCACCAAATTCTTCAGAATTGGGAGGTCCTGGAGGTCCAGGGGTAGACAATAAGGGAAATTTGAAGATCACTGGCCCCACCATTGTAACCACTGGCCCAGGAATCGATCCCCATAATAACGAAAAAGAACAATTTGATTTAATAACATTTATTTTAATACTGCAGTACTGAGGTCAAAAAAGTGCAAATACATAAATCAAGTGCAAACAGTGCTGCATTACTCAAGCACAATCAGTTCTTCCTCCATCTCCTCCTCAGTTGGTTGATTTTTGAGCCCCCCTCCATGTTAAAGGGCGTTTTACTTGACACATGCTAAAAAAATAAGATAAGATTTACAGCTTCAACCCACACCATGTTCTCTAATGCAGACATCAAGTTTAAATATTTGACCAACAGTGTTTTACAGGAGGATGATCTGAACAGCTGTTCTATTCACACTTAAAATGTTTTTTGTCTTTTCTAATTTTTAATCTATGAAATCAATCTGTGCCTTTTTTTGGAAGCTTCTCTCAAGTTTTACTCTTTCAAATAATCAACCATCTACAGGACTTTTCAGTACGCTATTTTTCTACTTCTTCTTCTCATCATCATTATAATTAATTATTATTATTAATAATATTGTTTAAAGTGAGCCTCTTATCGTTTAACAGAAAAATACATCATACAAACAGCAACTTTTGCAGCCTTGTCAGTGTGATGGCGAGTTATCACCTTTCTGTCATCACTAACATACTGTTAATAATCAAAGAAGCTCTGAGGCTTTGTTCTATATGTTATAATACAAGATTCAGCATTGAGCTACAATCAGGCAACATTCATGATTTTGTTCAGTCAAACTAACCAAAAGCTTCTTATTGATCATCATTATAAAGTTTCAGGGCGTTCCTGTAACCATGGTAACTCACGGTGCCAGAGGGGAGGGAGAGACGCTGAATGAAGCCGTTTACACAGATACTCTGCAGACAGTCCAGACTATAGTTGTTGTTTCACACATGTAGCACACAACAGGAGACTCTCCGTGTCAGACGAGTTCTCACGTGCTGACTAAACTCAACTGATAACGTAGCAGCGCGACGAGTCCTTGCTAGCTAAGCAGCTAAACTTTAGCGCCGCTCCGTGTTGAGATCCCGCCCTGTGTGGGTCACTACACTGTCATTGGTCAGGCGAGCACACGCTGTTAACGATACCATTGGCTGTAGAGTCTGACAGTCTGTCAATAAACATCAGCCAACAGTTCTCCTCCGATCTACATTGATCTCACAAGTCGCCTCTGTGAAGTTTGAGTGACGGAAATCCGTCGTAGCGACGGACAACTTTAATCCATGCTGGCCCCACCGGCCAGTGCTTGGAACGTTCTGGTGGCCCTGACGGTTTTAAAAGTACATCCGGGCCACCGGGCCATTTATATTGTCGACCCCTGAGGTCTGTAGATTACCACCAGGTGAAAGCCAGTTCCCTGGACATGGCCGTTACTACTTGATGAAGATGGTTTTAAAACCAGAGCTTCTAATGAAGAAAATTTAAAGTCCTGGTTGGAGGTTAAACTGAAAATAGATTTGTACATGAGAGCAAGACCTCCACCCTGTTTAGAGGCCCGAGCAACATGGGCGTAGTTAAAGTCAGGATGGGAGGCTTCATTTAATGGCAGAAAATGATTAGGTTTCAGCCATGTTTCACATAAGCCAATCATGTCCATCTTATGCTCAATAATCAAACCATTAATCAGTAAGGCTTTAGTGGACAGTGATCTAATATTAATGAAGCCAAATTTGAGGATTTTAAGCTAGAGATGTGGAAATTTCTCGATTATAAGATGCATTACGATGCGGACGTGGAAGATTCTGCATCGATATAATCGAGAGTTTGCAGCTTATGCTGATTCTTGACTGTCTGGCCTCAGCTGGAAAATAAAGTTATGTCGCATAACAAGCAAGATGTTCAATGTGAAACACAAGATAAGCATGAAATCGTCATTTAAAACACTGAGGGTTGTCCAGAACTCAAATGAACATTCCCATGATGACAATGTAGACGTGGAAGTAAAGAACTGAAACCACTGAAGTTCCTTGTAGATTCTGGGGTTAGCCCATGTGAGCTGTAACACATACACCAGGAAGCAGGACTTGTTTGTTGCTATAACACACATCTGTACTGTGTTGAAAATCTGTGTTACAGTCAAAATTGCATGATGAAAATATTAACTTTGCTCTGCACATGAAAGCAGCATTTGAACAAATAAAAAGCAACTCAGCCTTGTCAACTCCACTGTGTACTCTCTGCATGAAGTCAGTTTCCTCCCATTTACTGATCGTTAGGGACACCCGGTCCTGTTTTATCACTTCCTAGTTGTGGACTCCAGTGGCCTTGTGCGGGTTTATGAGCAGTGTTAAGATTCAAAGTTCAGTTTGTTAAGATTACGCACTCACACATGGCAAGGTTAAAAAAAAACGGCCACTTCCCTCAACACCTTAAACATCCTCAGAGGAATGACATCAGTGCTGTAAGTGGGAGCTGGCCAACAGTAAGTAAACATGCAACAATAGAAGTCACTGCTCTGTAAGCATGCACTTGAATGTTGAAAATAAAGGCTTCCAACAAAGCTGCCAGTAACAATCCTATCATATCTATGTTGTCTTCCTCTCGTGTTGTCATATTTACCAAAGTTCTGACGGGAATCAAAACGCTTTCAAGGTCAAAGTCCTTTGTTGAGGGAGCAGCTTCAACTTTTTTCTTTTATCTTTATCTTGTATCAGAATTCACAACATCATAAGGTTGAGGCATTTCCAGACTTTCCTCTGTTTCTGTAGTTCTCTGCCCTCAAACAGTATTGTTTTGAAGTCACTTATGATCAGATCTTTATCTGTTTTGCTTGTGTCAGAAACATTTTTAACAAAGCCTTCCACTTGGTCATCAGAGGATGAAATATGTACTCTCTGCAATATGTTATTGCAGGGTCAGGTTACAGCCAGTGGAAAGTAATTCCGTGCATACATACTGTATGTACTCTTGGTGTCCAGATGCACAAGCTTCGTTTCCACTCCCACAATATCCATTTATGAACGTAGAAATGCCCTAAAACACATATTGCATATTGATACTTGTGTTCGCTCCACCTTGAGGAACAGAGTATAATGTATAAATCACAACACAGTTTAACTGACTGTTTAACATCGCCAGAGCAGGTGGCATTGTACACGACCATTGTACATGGCTGTAGCTTTTTATAGAACTGCACCTGCACATGTACCCGTAAATCATCACCACTGTACCTGTATCTGTCTGTCATCGTTATTGTGAGTCAGAAGGATGATTAACATAAAGACCTCATATTAAAACAGACTTTACATAGTGCTTTGTAATCCAGGATCAAAAGAAAAGATCATTTACAGGGAGGTAATGGCTCAGGTTTAAATAAAAAGAATGATAATTAGGCAGTCTCGTTAATTAGTTAATCACTAATCACAAATTAATCATTAAAATATATTTTACTGAAGGATGTGTAGACTGAAAAATAACACAAGCAGTGAAATTGGCAAACGACCTTCCTTCACCTTGTATTTCATGTCCACCTCATAATTTCAGCTGCAGCTTTCTCCAGTAAAATGTGTCTTTGCTGGGTGAAAGTTTGTGTGAGGTATGCAAATTCTCACCGCACATTCTTCCATTATAAATACCAGTTTATGTGTGCATGCACATCCTTTATACATCTGGCCATCGTGTTGAATATAGAGCCGGACCAATACTGTGAAAAATTCTGATATTGATATATCGGCTGATGAACACACATTTTTCTGCAATGATCCCTCAAATCATCCCTCATGTATTGTGACAAATATATCTAATGGAGGCAGTTTAACAATATATTAAAATATCTTTAAAATGACATCAGGGCACTGAAAATGTAAGCATCACTGGGAATTTAATATAAATTACCTCAAGCATCTTTTTCTGCATTAATGTCTAAAAAATAGGTAGGCAGTGTTTCCTGTTGTTTTGTAGCAGTGGTAGCAGGGGGTACATTTTGGTATTTGTTTCATGTCCATCCCTGTTCATCTTAGTTTTGGTTGTAGTGCTTTAGGTGATTGTGACATTACTGTTTATACTTAGTCATGTGATCATGATTAAAGGGCCTTTTCTATGCACTGGGGCTTATGCTTGTTTGTGTTGGTTTTTGTTTTTATTTGTTTGTTTTGTTATTTAGATTATAATATTCAGTTGCCTGTTGTATCTGGCTGTGGTGGTAATGGCCGATAGGAACTTTTACAAACTATTGTTATCGGCTGAACTTGGCTCTGATAGTTGCAGACTGCTGTGCAACCTCCACTGTCACCATTTTGCATGGAGCATATGTCGTGATATCATTTATATTTAAATGAAAGTTAACATTAAATAAGACAGCTTTATTCATAAATTAATTAACTTTCTAAGGGTGTTTGGTTATAGTATGGATGAAATTATTGTGTTTTAGACTGCAGACTGATAAACTGCTAATGTTACTCTGCTGAAAGCATGTTGTCTCTGTTTTGCTATCAGCTGTAGAGTTAATGTTAAATGCAAGCACAACTATGAGTCAATTGAACAAGAGAACAATGGCACAGCAGCATCATACTCTTTCCATCGTCTCGCTGAGACTGAGCAAATACAGGTCAGTTTATTAGTTTGCGGATTAGTTTGTTTTTCCCACTTCAGTTGAGTCAGATTATTTCTTCACCGAGCATGCTGTAAGCTGATTCATAGACCAAAGGTTCTCTGCACACAGCTGACTCAGTGACAGCTAATCTCTGATCTGTCTGAACTCTACACTGTTAGCAGCACACTGATGCAACTGCTCAATGCTTCAGTGTTTCTCTTGCTTCCCGCTAAATACTGTTCACAGTTGCACTCTTCGCTAAATTAAGGTTCACAGCTGGGTCATCATGTGGCTAAGCTGTTGCAATGAGGACTCTCTTATTGTGCTGTTTGCATGCTAGCGATATGTTTATTTTCACTCACACTCTGTTGTTCGTGTGCACAATCGTGGAGTTATCAGCACAAACTGTTCTCCAGACCTCAGCAGGAGTAAATCTGATGCCAGGCGTTGTCCCAGCTTATAGCCCACTTATTTGGCCCTGTTTTTCTGGCCTCAATGAACAACCTTTTGAGCTCAGCGGAGGTGAGGTGAGGTACTGATGCGCAGTTTGTTGTCCTGCCAACCAGCCAGCCTGCCAGTGTATTTAGCTGCTATTGGCCATTAGCTGAGCTGGCTGTGCTGGGGCCTGATTGCTGGCTGCTTGCCTGTTTACAGGGGTGGGGCTCTCTCAGTGCTCAGTGCTGACCTTCACTCTGATTTATGATTTCCGTATCGCAGTTTGTCCCCCCCCCCCCACACTCCTCTGAACTTGAGCAGGGCCACCCTGTGTCCACCACTGACATCGCGTTGTGTAAACAAAAACATGATATGCAGCAGATGTGTGAGTTCACCTCCTTTAATGCTAAGCCTAGCCCTGGATTAGAAACACACTGTGTGAGAGCGAGATGTGAAAGAACAGATATTTTTATCTGCTACAGTGTTCAACACAGTTTCATAGATTTTTTTTTTTTAGTTTGGCTTGACTGATAATTAGGTTTCAGGAGTAATCTGATTTACATGGTCAATTGACTTTGTACTCTGTTAAACTGTAGAAATCATTGTGTACGTTGCGTACATTACTTGTGTGTATTGACATGATCTCAGTGGTGAAGAGTAATGTTGAATCTCCAATTCATGTATAAAAGAGCTAATCAACTCTGAATGATGCCACTGATGAATGAAAAGATTTCCCTGCAGTGAGGATAAAAGAGGGAAAACATGCCAATCAATTGGTCCTTACACTGTTGCTGTTATTCTTGTAAAAGCTTTACGATGATGTGAATTATTCATTTAATGTTTCATGTCTGTGAAATGGAGCTTAAGTAGTTTCATGGGTGGTTTTTCTCTATTATTAAGTCAGGACTGAGTGGAAAAAATTGATTTGCATCTTGGATTTATCAGGATTCTCTCTTGAAAGATAGTGTCTCAATGCAGAAAAGTCAGTCATTTAAATGTAAAACACTGTTATTGACATTATAATCACCTTTATCAATTTTGCAAAGACTGCCAGGCTGAACGTTCCTTACAGCTGAACAATCGGATGGTGAAACATAACAGACATAAACATGTGCGTCATGTTTTCATTCTAAATTAGGCTTCTTGGCGAGGATGGCTGAGCGTGAGTGAAGATGATGGAATTACATTATTCTGTTTGTTTTAATTATGGATGAGAACAAATGCTATGTTTTACAATTAATAAGAAGTCACACGGAAAATATAAATCACTGGAGATGCACAATTGCAATTTTCTTGGCTGATTCTGTTTTACAATTTTTATTTTATGTATTTATATTGTTTTAGCTTGACCTGCTGATTTTGACTTTGGCCAGCTCCAATTTTCTTCCAAAGAACTATAATTGACAGCATACACAATCAGTCGGTCCATCACCATAAATCACAATAGAAATGCCACGATACTGGGCTGTGGCTGAGGAGGTTGAGCGGTCGTCCACCAATCAGAGGGCTGCATCCTGCAGTCTACATGTCTTGGGCAAGATACTGAACCCCAGATTGTTCCCGGTTGCTCTTCCATCACTGTGTGATTATGAGTGGTTATTGCTCCTGATGAGGAAGTGGTACCTTGCATGCTAGCCTCTGCCACAAGTGTGTGTGTATGAATGTGTGTGTGAATTGCTGAATGCTTGTGAAGACTTGTGTTGTAAAACACGTGGTTGGTCAGACCATCATAGCCTCTGGATCATTAGGTGTGCTGGGATTCCCCCCCTTACTTGCTTCCAGGTCTGGCCAGGCATCTGGCCAATGACCACACCCCATGGAGTTGTGGAAATGGATGTGATAGTCATCGCTGCATTCTGACTCACATCCTTTTATTTTTGCTCTAACAGGGGTCCAGTGTGTGGGGAAGACCTTATGAGGTGAAGAAAGCCCAAGGAGGCCACTGGGGTTCATCTGCTATCTATTAGCCCGAACCCTGACTGACCTGCTGCCTACTTCCTGCTCCCCATCACTTCAAGAGGAGGCTGGGCTCCCTCTGGGTGCAAGAAAACACCATGTGCCAAAACTGGAGAGGACTTAGCACTGCCCCATAGACAGCCAAGCCTCTTGTTAACCTTCCCCTCTAGTCTGAGGACCCTTTTTATCCTCTACGTTGTAGCAGCCAAGATGAAGAAGGTGGGAGGATGGTCAGCAGAGGACGTCTCTGATTGGCTGAGCAAAGAGGGGATGCCGGAGTACATAGATGCCCTCCGTCAAATGGATGGCCCTTCTCTGCTCACGCTCACTGAGGCAGATTTCAAGATGCCTCCCCTCTCGCTGGTGTCTTCTGATGGTGGGCAGCAGATGTTGGAAAGACTGGAGACGCTGCAGATAGAGACTCATATCGAGGCTCACAAAAACGGACATGCCAACGGGCATGCTGGTGGTCTACCTAACGGAACTAGCAAGCCTCAGAGGAATGGCACATTGGGGATGAAGGACTTCAGAAAAGAAATGGTCCACATCCCTATCCCTACAATGGAAAAGACACGCTCCTCATTCCCTGCTGAGTGGGGGAAGACGGGCATAGCATTTGTCTACGCAGTGGTGTGCTTTGTCACCACCACTGTCGTCATTTCAGTGGTCCATGAGCGAGTACCGCCAAAGGAGCATACCCCACCACTGCCTGATAAATTCTTTGACATGTTTAACAGGGTGGAGTGGGCCTTCTCCATCTGTGAGATAAATGGCATGCTGCTGGTGGGACTTTGGCTTATTCAGTGGACTCTACTCAAATACAGGTACAGTCTAGTTTAATCACTAAAATCTTTTTTTAGTTAAATGCAAGTACATTATCATATCATTCATTTTTGTCTTTTCTTTCCAGGTCAATTATAGGCAGGCGGTTCTTTTTCATTGTGGGCACACTTTATTTGTACCGATGTATTACCATGTACATCACCACTCTGCCTGTTCCTGGGATGCACTTCAAATGCTCTCCAAAGGTACAATACACACACGCTTTAATTTCTCGTCATTATAGGTCAGTTGCGCATGCCAGGCCTTTTTCTTACTTACTTGCTTTCAGCATCATCGTGCTGCTGAATGGGCAACTTCAGGAAAAAAAAATCTCTTTTGCAAGCTGAAAGCCTCTGAGTGCTCTCCACTGACCACTGATTGTGAGATGTGTGTCCATTTTTTTGTGTTGGCTTCACTTTTTTTGTAGTTCCTAATGCTGCAATTGTTCTATCAGGAGAGCAGCTTCATATCCTTTTATTGAAAGCCACTGTACAGCATTTCCTGTTGGGTAATGGCATTTTGCTCATAGGAAATTAAAACAATCCTGGTGAAATAGATGATAAAATAAATGCAGTCTGTGTGGCCTCTTTCATCCCTTAACTCTGAAAACATTTGCATGCTTGTAGTAGGAATCGACCAATTATCGGTGGGCTGATTATCGCATCTGGTATTCAGCTTTTTGCCAACTATCTGAGTCTGTGTTTTGTTTTGTTGTTGTCATTTGGTTTTGTGTCAGATTGCCGATAAAAATAAACGTATTTAATTCTAATTCCTAAGTCTTATTATCGTAAATTATATACCCGTAAATGATCTTATATTATTTGGTAATTACCACTGGTAATAAGTAGGTAATTACAGAATAGCTTCAGCTAATTACAAAGATAAATCTCCACTAGTATCCAACATGTATTAATTTAATTACTCTGATATAGTTACTTTTTTTTTCATTTCCATTTAAAGAATGCGTATTTGTTTGATTCTTTTTCCTGTACTTGCTGCATCTTGAGCTATTGTAACAAGTGAATTTCCCCGTTGTGGGATAAATAAAGCCTATCTGATCTATCTAATCTAATCTAATCATACCTCTTAGGAAAGTAGGCACCAATTACCCATCAATATTAAGTAACAGTTATAGTCATCCAAGGTTTGTGTTGGTATCAGCCCAAGTTTAAGTATGTCCTAACAAGAAATTAATACAGTACTTTTTACTTTGTCTTAAATAGTTATTGTTCATGGCTACTCCCATTTCTTTCTAAGCTAAAACTGGACTGCAAAAGGAAGCCTTGTTTGTGTCCTTTTTTTCTATCCAATAATATACTATAATTTACTATATATTTACTGGATAAGTACATAGCAATCAGGGGACTCTAAAAGGTCTACTGAAGGGCTACTGAAGTGTTGATAATCTGAATTAGCAAAGTAGCTAGTAACTGAAGTTACCAAATACATGTGCTGGACTAATGTGAGAGAAAATATAAATCCTCAAAAGTGTATTAATGTACAGTACTGAGTAAATTGTTCTGTTACATGGAAAAGTCATTATCATGGTCAAAAGGAAGCAGCTGCTTCCTTCTTTGGAAGAATAATACAGGTTGTTTAGGTTAACACATCACTCATTTACATGAGGATTTGCATTTTGAGCTTGTTTTTTAATTCAACACTACTACCAATCTTAATCTAAAGGAAATATTAGGGGATGATCTGCATGTATTTTATGGGTTAATGGTTATTTGACAGATGAGGATTTTATTTATAAAACATGTAGTTTAACCCTACAGCATTACACACTTTTACAATACTCTAAAGTAAAGCATCAGCATACCTGTAACTGGTCCTCATGTGAGATCACCCTGCGTCTTTTGTAGAGAAGCGAAAGAATTTGATGTGTTTTTGAAAAAATTTAAAAGAAAGCAAATGCAGTTTAAAATGATCTTCAAAGCAATGGGAAAAATAATTTAAGAGACGTGTCGTGTTATCACAGTTGAATACAGACTCGATGGAAAACTTGATAGCAGCTGTCCTCACCTTTGCCATGAAGAGATGAACGCAGCTGTCTGGATTAATTCAAATTGTGCTGCCTTTCTCTCTCTCTTTCACACACATGTATTCCTTTATCCTCCATGGTCAGTGATCGATGATCTCATGAATGTCTGTGTTCCTTTTTTTATTTCAGCTTCTCGGGAACTGGGAGGCACAGATGAGGAGAGTAATGAAGATGATTGCTGGTGGGGGCCTATCAATCACAGGTTCTCACACCATGTGTGGAGACTATCTGTACAGCGGCCACACCGTCATGCTAACACTAACGTACCTCTTCATCAAGGAGTGTAAGTTCCACTGTGTTTATACTACAGTTTAAGTAAGAACTAACAGGAAGGTTTTACCTCTACACCACATATGATGCTCAGTTTACATTGTTTGTTTTTAGTCAAATGCAGCAGATGATTTTGACAAAATCATCTACCATAATCTAGTGCACCTTTCTTTCAGAAGGTCAGGTGTCATGAGAGTGATACAAATCAGAAATGGTGATTGGACGTTTAACCATGGACGTTCTCCAATTGTATTAGATTTGATTTTGGTATTAAGACTTATTTCAACATTTGCTCCATTACATAACTCACGTTCAAGGTCCCTCCCCACGACCTGCAGTGTCATCGGTATGTCCCTGATAAAGGGTAGTACTGCCTGGCTTGCTCAAAGCTTCTCTAAATAGTGTCAGGAAATGTAGACACAAAGGAAATGAGTGTCGCTTTAACCATGTTAAGACCCATCCTCATTCTCTGTTCCTCATTTTCATTATCTTGCACAACCACCTGGTTTATTGCCAACCACATGGGTCAGAGGTTATAGAACTTTAACTGCTTGGTCAAGGAGTAGACATTATTAAGTTTCTCATGCCGGCTTTGAGTCAACAGTTCTTTCTGTCTGTGACTTCACATGGTACTGAGATGATTTTCCACCAGGTTTGTGCTGACAGACCTTATTGATATAGCAGTGACATCTAGTGGTGAAAAGAGAGCAGAGGAAGCCTATTGACCCATTTAAAGAGTATTCATCGTCTTCTTTAGAGTTGATATTGTTGGGTTTAATCTGTGTCATTGCTGTCTCCGATTGGCAGATTCCCCCAAGCGGTTCTGGTTGTACCACTGGGTTTGCTGGACCTTGAGTGCTGTGGGGATTTTCTGCATCCTTCTGGCACATGACCACTACACTGTGGATGTGGTGGTTGCATACTTTATCACTACACGCCTCTTTTGGTGGTACCACACCATGGCCAACCAGCAGGTGAGTTATGTCTACTTATGTTGCATAGAGCATTGGTTTCGTGTTAAGCTCCAGTGGTCACCAGATGTTTATAGAAAATAAGATAGAATAAAAATCTTTAGACTGGGGAATAGTTTTACTGGGGATATTTGCCTCAAATTTGATTTTATTGAGTGTGTTTCTACGATTCAAAGTGTTTGTGCATGAGACACGCAAGAATCCCTCTTATTTTATGTTGACCTTTTCAGGATGTTCAAAGTGAAGTGAAATTCCCAGTGCTATAGGGGTCAGGGCAGGGGGTCCAACCTGATAACTCTATGGGGTCATGACTCAGTAAGTTGGAGAATCGCTGACATAGAGTATGAACACAGAGGATGTTCTAGGTGGGAAAACATGGCATGTGAGTTCCTGCGTTCTCAGCCCGATGCAGATAATATAGATTGTTGAACCATCTCCACATTTTTTTGTCAGTGCTGTAAGTTAGCAACTTGTATTTCAGCTATTTCTGGAATTATCAAGTCTTAAAATTCTGTGCTTGTAGTTGGCAGTAAAAAATGAAATGCTTCTTGTATAAAGGGTTGGGCAGCACGACAAAATAAACTGCGACTATCTCATACTTGAAAGTCTTTTTGGGCTCCAGTGTATCATGTGACGTTGTAATTAAACGGTTCGGCCACTACGAAAGTTGGCTTCAAAGCGTCGTGTTCTTCCTGGGGGCTTGGTATCTGTACGCTTTAATATGAAGCTACAGCTGGCAACTGAAGCTGATTAAACTGATTAGCTTAGCTTAGTTAATGACTGGAAATAGTTTGGCACAATAACTCTTTTACTGCATGACCTAACCTGTTGCTTTTGTATGACGTATGATGTGTCAATTAGTGAGCTTGAAATGAGCTGGTAGGCAAAATTTTGCACAAGGCCAGGCTGCTGACAGATGAGTCATGAATCTCTTATCAATCTTCTTATGTAACTCTTGACAATAAAGAAAATAAGCATATATGTTTAAATGTATATTCTGTTTATACATGTGGAACTGCAGTGTGACGAAGTATCTTTAGTTTTCAGATATTTCCTTTGCTGGATTATCCAAATGAGTAAATTTCCATTATTTTACCTGTAAATGATCTACCAAGTACAGCATTGTATCTGATTTCCACCTGTCCACTCCTGTCACTGTTTTTATCTGCGCTTAAAGAGTCCATGTGAAAGTACAGCTGACACAATGTGAAATGACAGTAGACCCTGAATAATCTGTATTAAATTGTTCGAAACAATAACGAACTGTCAATTAAATGTGCATCAGATATTTAACAATCCCACTAACAGAATCTATGTGTTCTGTTTCAGTCACTGAAAGAGACGTCACAAAGTAACCCGTTCTCACGGGTATGGTGGTACAGACTGTTCCTATACTTTGAGGAGAACGTCAACGGTACGGTCCCTCGCAACTATCAGGTGCCGTCGTCATTGCGAGCATTGCCGTGGAACCGAGGTGTGAAATACAGCAAACTGGACATTCAGTGACCCTCATCATGTTGGAGCGGGCAAGGACTATGACTTCCAAAAGTGCTGTTTTTACCTGTGGAAGATGGCACTGTTCAGTGTAGCGCGCTGTCCTTTCACCTCTAGTAACAGACACATCCCTGTCCAAATGGGTAGCACTGTGACCCACCTAGTATTTTTTTTCTCCGTGTGTAAACATATATATATATTATTTTTGTTCTCTCTTGTCCTCTTTCTCCTCTGTTGTATTTGTCAAGACAGAGCACTAATTTATATTTGTTTTGTGTCTATTCCTCTTCATGGGCCACATGACAGTTTCTGCTTTTGTAGCAGATCTTGAAGCATTTTGACAAACTTCTAAAACTCAACGTTTTTGGCCATAAGGACTCAATAACGTTTTTTTCCCTCTCTGCACAAACCATAGTTAACGTCTTCATGTTCTTACAAGCTTTTTAGTGCAAATGTTGTCAATCAAAGGCGTATTTGATAACCAAAATGCCATAAGCTTTTTCCTTCTTCTTCTTCTTCTTCTTCTTTTTTTTTTTTATAGATTACTTTTTGTAAACTGTCCTTGCTAAAATGAGTCAAAGGTGCAAAAAATACTTTTTTTAAGTATGTCAAACTTTATTTTTCAAAAACAAATGATGTCCAAGAAAAGATTTTTAGATTTTTACCTTTTTCAAGATGGATAACTGAGAGCATAAGAAACTAATGTGGTATAACATTATTCCAGTGCCTTTCTTAGCTTGATTGTAAAACAGTTCAAGTACTATGTGTCTTGTGTCACCCTGCCGCGGCTGTGACCACACCGCAGTACGAGGTGGTACTTAGTTAACAGTCTCGTTCCCATGAATGTAAAAACAACTACGCCAGCCTTACCAGAAAATTGGTTTTCTCAAAATTAAGTGCAGTGAGTGAAATGTCCCGTTTATTTATTGATGCTTTATGATGTCAGTTTGTGTTTAGTTGGTTAATGCTGTTCTAACAGGAGAAAATGACTGTTAATTGTGTTGTTTTATGTCCATAACATCTCATTTTTTTTACCAATCAGTCTTTAACCAACACCAGCCATGTTGAAAGCCCGATCATTGATAGTCAGTCATCAGCTAGCTTTCCTTCCCAACAATATCTGCTAAACATCACTGCCTGATTGGAGACTGCATAAGAAATGTCTCTGAGGTGCAGAGTTAAGTTATTCTGGACCTCACACTCTTTTGCATCATCGTCACATCTGTTTGCTCAGGAGATAACAAGCCCCTCTTTTGCTCCCAACATCGGGCCCCATTTTGAAATTAGAATTTTCCATGTTGCTGTCTCGTCTCGTAACCATTTATTGTGATGAGATCTAGAGGAAAATATGACATACGAGTTGTGAAAACAAGCTTCAGGCAAAGTTTCTGAGCATGTCTGTGATGAATCTGCTTTGTTTAGTTTGTCTTGTGCTAAGTCAAGCTGCTACCTTACAGTTAAAGGTCAGTGTATCTCCCACACCACCTCCTCGAGGTAGCTCAACATGGTACATGTGTGTGGGGAACAAGCTGAAGCATGATGCACAGAGCTCCTCATATATCTGGACATATGTGTGCAAACAGGACTTTGATTTCCATGAATGTGAAAATGCGTCCTTATTGATGATCCTAATCATATACATGTCAACTTGTTTTGTTATTTTTATATGCTTTTCTTTGTGTAACTATGACTGAACTGTAAAAAAAAAAGAAGTATTGCACAAGTTCATCTATTGGGAAAGATTAACTCATTATGTTAAAATTTCAAATAAAACTGATTACTTTTGAAGACAAACTGCACTAAGCTTTAGATTATAAGACCTCCAGATAATTAATAATATTGATCATGTGACTAACTTCTTTAAACCAAGGGGGAAGTGAGGATGTAACATTATTTTCAATGATGAAGAGTCTGGATGTACAAGACAAATTACAGCACAGGCTTTACCTCCTTCTTGTAGCATTGTCCAATCATTTCACCCCTACAGAGAGTGGTGAGTCGGTCTTTAAGATTACAGCAGGTTCCTCACATGCGACCATATTTTGATTCGAGATAACGTTCGAGGAAATGGTCGGGTTGTGGCTCTCTAATGATGTTTGAGGGCTTTCATTGGAGTTAATGTTCATCTTCTAGTTTGCCAATCAAGTTCTTGTTTTTGGTTTTTTTTTTCTTTTTTCTTTTTTGTCTCTAAGAAATGAAAGTTGTATGTTTCTCTGTAAACTTCTCACCCTCTTTGTCCCTTTTTTGTGCGTATACCAGATGTTTGTAAGATATGATAAAGGATTCTACTTGGGATGCTTTTGAATAAAACATTTTACAATAATGTATTTGATTTACTGCGAGTCCCTTTCATTCTCCATTGTCATTGTGCCTAAAGATGACATCATGGCAGATCCACTAACAGCCAGCAGATGGACACATTGAGTTAAAGTGAGCGTTGGCCTCTTCTTCCAAAAGCAGTTTTTCTTCCAGTATGTATTTAGATTTAATTCAAACATGTCAAACTTTGGTCTCTATTAATCCACTCAGGTGTGAACAGTCAGCTGAGCATGAGGTTTCTGAATAAACACACACTGCCTACACACACTTAGACTTAGTCACAGTTTTCCTATCTAATACGTACATTATAGTAATGACTAAAAGTGGCTGAAATCTGCCTGTCACATTGAATATTCATTACTATATGTTGAAGCGTGGAGAAAACCATTGCTGGGTGTTATTTATTATTCATTTAACAAACTGTCTTCATCATCACAAACCCCCATTGCATTTTGATTCAAATGTTTGTCCTGTTTGTCGCACTGATATGTGGGGCACCACCTTTTCTCCAACTGATTCTCAACCACTGGAAAGATTACAGACTAGGGCTGCACGACATGGATTTTTGCAGATATTTTCCAACTCATTTTAGCTGATTGCTCATGCTGATATATGCACATTTTATCTTCCACCTAATTGCAGAGAACATTAAGTCTCTGCCACTGTGGACGTAACATATTTTTACTTCCCTCAAGGAGATTATGTTTTTATTATTGTTATTATTATTATTATTATTATACTAGTATTATTGTTATTACTGCTGTGAAAACTGCAACGATTAATCGATTAGTTGTCAATTGTTATATTAATCGCCAACTATTTTGAGAACACGATAAAGCTGCTGTCATCGTTTTACTCCTCCATGATGGTCAGACTAATACTGTATCTTTGGGTTGCAGACAAAAGAAGACGTTTGAGGACATCATCCTGTGCTTTAGAAAAACACTGATTTACATTGTTCACAATTTTCTGACATTTTATAAACCAAACAACTAATTGATCAGTAAAGAAAATAACTGCCAATGAAAAGAACTGTTAATTGCAGCTCTAATCCCTGATACATACCAGACCAAACACAAAATATCTTGTGTGAAACATCCTGAACAGTTCAGACTTTGTGTTCACCAGGACCGTCACTCAAAGTAAGACACTGAGTGAAAAACAGGTTTTCTGGGTCTTTAACGCAGCCAATATTTAAAGCTGTCATCTGACTTTCTCTCAAGTTTACTCAAGTGGTAAAACTGTGAATGTACACTTGGAAGCCAAACAAAAAAGTGGCCAAAATTGTTTTCAGCTTACAAATGATTAGAGGAGCGATCCGGTGTTGACTATTGTGTCGTCTCACTATGACAGCCTCTAGAGATCCGAGAGATCCAAATAAAACTAATTAGATCATGACCTCAGCTGCTGATAAATTGTTGCTGAGGGGTTTGAGTCACCTCCGGCATTTCCTGCAGTTGCCCGCTGAAGGAGAAAGAGGGCCCTCACACTTCTTTGGATGAAAAGGGGCATATATTTATCTCAAGCTGGTTCCTCGGCCAGCTGGAGAATTCTCTGGCACTCTGGAGAGTGTCGGCCGGCCAGCCAAGACGAACTCCCACACACTACTACTGTACACAGTCAGAAGAGGGAGGAGGGAGAGTGAGGGGTGAGTCTGAGCTTTAAACATCTTCCAGTTTCAGCTGACTTCATTAAATAGGCCAGAGTGATGCTCTCAAGATAGTTCTCAGCTTAATGTGGCTGAAAATATTTTAATTATGCAGGTGTGCAGTCTGTACTGTGGACAGAAAACAGACAGTGTTCTTAATTACTGTCACCTTTCATTGGATTTGAGAGTTCGAGGTGGTAAAATACTTTGTGTTCTGCACTTTCTTCTGACTCAGGTAGTTACAGTTGTTAGATATAATTCAAGTCATATCCTGTTAATGATTTTACAACATGACTAATGTGTTACTATGTGAAAACGCAGCCTGTTTTCCAATCTGGTCACTCTTTATGCCATGTTGTCTATCAATTATTCTCCTGGAAGAAATGTTCCACTCCATCTGTGAAAATACATAATAACTTAATTTTTTATATCACAATGCACTTTCTTCTGCTATCGTGCAGCTGACCCTCCCTCAAGGCCCTGAAGCCAAGAGAAACAAGTCTGATTCACGGGTTCACAAACAAATTCTCTTCTATTCTCAGCAGTGATGTGGTCTTTATCCGTAATACCATACTTAGTCCTTGAAGATAATGTTGTCAGAGTGCAAATGGAGTTTCGTCTATTAATGGATGGCTTGGAAAGTGGGTGGTATGAAAAAAAGAGGGATCTGGGTAATAAAACTGCCATGGTGTACACAATCATGTTCTGGACTGTGTTCCTCAGCCTGTCCTGTGCTTGTACTGGTGATCGTAAATGGAAACAAAGACACATTTTGAACATGGAATTCCAGCTCGTCTCTTTGTGTTCAATCATTGTTGTAGTACTGTGGAGAGTTTCTGCAGCACATATGAATGAGGATACACTCAGTGTTGTGTTTCTGACTACCTGGCAATTGATAATCCATTACTTTCTTTTTGCTCTGTTTTTGGTCTGCAGACTCCTGGGGGAAATATCTGGCTCTCTAACTGTTCCACTATGTTTACCAGTTAGCTACCAGTTAAAGTTGTAATTTGTAAGAAATGACAAGGATTCGAATACTAGACTTGCCCCTCTCTGCTGTAGCTATTGTACCTTTGCCTGTAGCAACAAGCTACCATTAGCAAGTAAGCTAGCTCAGTTAACCGTGGATCCTCAGCAACCTCAGACCACAGGAATTAGGGCTCAGTCAACTGGCCTCGTAGTGAACACACCAGACAGGGACTGGACACAGCCTCCGAGATACCAGTTTGAAGACAGAGGACGGAGGCGATTTACAGCGGCTCTGACCAAGACTGTGACTCCAGGTCAAGAAGACAGGAGAGGCATGTAGCGGCAGAGGAGGGAGAAAGAGTCAAACATCAACTGCAGGGGACAATGGTGTCTAGAGCTGGAATATTTTCACAATTTAACAGTGAATTGAGGATTTCAACCAAACCAGAGGTGATTGTAGAAAGGCAACCCAAGACTGTTTCAGTGAGTTTTGTTTCTTTTATGTTGAGTTTGAATGAAATGTGTTTTTCGATGAGTTAACAAGGCAGTTAAGCTCTTCTTAGTTTGGTAGAGGGAGAAACTTGGATTCAGATGGTGTACAGTTGTATTTTTCTGTATAGTATTCAAATTATATATGTGTAACAATATTTCCTTTCTCTTTCACATTGTTATTTAATACATGTTAAAATAAAAATGTTGAATATAGCCATTTTTCAGTATACAGCAGCTTGATATTCTCTGTTGTGGTCCCATTTGCTGCAAGCAGGGATTTGAAAGACAGCAAAAAGGCTAAAATAGCAGCTTTCAAAAACATGAAGAGGAAGTTTTTATATCTTTTTTAATTTTATTTTCAAGGTCAATAGAAAAACAACACTGCACAGTTTGGAGGCCTCTTTTCATTTCAAGTTCCCTCTCAAGAGGCTTGATATGATCGAACCACTCGAGGCCGAGAACAAATGTGGCTGCTGCTGCTGAGCACGGTGACGGTTGTAATGATGACAGTTATTTTCATCACACACACCACTATCAGGGCTGGTGAGATGTAACACTGCCCACTCCACCATCAGGGCTCTACACATCTCAAGAGGCGATGAAATGACCAGAGCTTAAAGAGGTGATCATGTCACCCCGCTAACCACTGGAATTTATCCTCGCTTCAGAGCTTGCTCATCTCGCCACGCTCTGTCAGTTGGGCCAACACTGCATTGCAGTTTCAGTCCATCTACCACTGGAGAGGTGACTCAGTAACTCGCAGTCATAACAGCCAATCTGACAAGGTGGTGATTTTCAGCGGTGGGGGTCACCCCCGGGCCCCGGGGCACTCTAAGAAGGTCCGAGGCAGGAAGTCAAACTGCAGCTCAGACTACTCTCTGTAAAAAAGAAAGACGTTTTGGACTGAATCCCTGTCTCAGCTTGAATTGCTTCAGAGAACGACATACTGTGTGATATAACAAAGTCAAAAGTCAACTCGCACCAACTGAGGGGACTCTCTCATGACTGTTGGAAACAGTTTCTGTGCCATCTGTCCACCGCCTTCGCCACTAGTGCTGGCACAGCAGACCGAACAAGCGGAGATGTCATCAGTCATCTTGCCACTGTACCTGGAAGGGCCATTTTTAATGCATCACCATCCTTGAACAGACACTTTGATGTCTGGCTGCTGGGTAGTTTATTTTCTTTGAGGGATTTTGGAAATAGGCCACATTGCCGGCAGGTTTGGTCGAGCAGATGGCAGACTGATATCTGTCAGATTCTAGTTGTCAAAATGTCATTTAGATTATTTAGAGACCACACTGCTGCTGAACTGTGACTCAACTGGCATCTTTTGATCACAGTAATGTGGGTTTTGTTTGTCCTCCTATTTCAATGATTATGCCAATGAATGCTTTACTTTAAAGAGAAACTCATCACCAGGTTGTGGTGTAGGTGTTGTTGGGATTGGTTCACTGACTGTATAAAATATGGACCGAACTCTAGAAAGTGAAGCCAATCTGGAAGTGCCTTAAAGTCAAATTGTATGTAAGCTGATGAGAAAATGACCCTACTTCTCACTTGATTTATAGCCCCAGTAAAGAGCTCAAGTGCTCTTCAACGCAGCATGATGTTCATTTTGTAAATTATGACCCCATTTAGAGTAAAATGTTCACTACCACAGCATGTCCGCAGGTTTTCAGTCAGATCCAACCAGGAGGTCCTAGTCCACAAACCGATGGGTGACATCACAGTGGGGTTACACCTGTAACCACGCCTACCAGTGATGTCATAGGGTCCTGGAGTAGATCTGTACATCAATGCATCAAATTAAAAAAGGAGAGGTCAGAAAAAACAAAAAAATCTATGTTAAGAGATGTTAAGTCATTCTTTAAACCTTTGGACCACATGAGGGCAGTGCAACAAGCCTATCATCATCTCATTATCACCTTATAAAGTTGATGAATCAGAACTTTCTTGCTGAAATCAATTGCATGAAAACCAAAACAATGGGCTAAAATGCTGTGTAGAGCTGAAGGAAACTGCAAATTTGGCTGGTGACTCCCTCTGTTTCATGGCTAAAAGTGACCATTTTCACATTATACATAGACATTTGTTCCACTGTTGATCTAAGAATATTGATTAGAGCAGCTGATCGCCAATAAATATTTGTCGTATAATCCAGATGTGGCTAACTTTTCACAGGCAGAGGGCCATGTCTCTTGATATTTTAATCTAGGGCCTCAGGTTGGGAGAGACGACAGGTGAAGGTAGCACCTACATGCATATGCGTCGCTCACAGCCTTATTGAAAAATAAGATTGATCATCTTGCATGACCTGCAAATTCACAACTTCCTGTCAAAGGCCATAATGAAAAGTTAATGTGTCTGAATCCAGAAAAAAATAATTTTCCAATCAGCGTACATTGAGTCAGAATCCAGACCTGAACATGCTTTGAACGGCCCATCAGCAGGGAATCAATCAATACAGACAGATTCTGAAATATTGCAGCCGTCTGAGAGCGAACCTTTAATGACTCTCAGTGGGTTTGTGAGCGGTGCTAATGATGATTCTTGGAAATCGCTGTATTCTCATGCTTTGTCTGTCTGTCTGACAGTTACACGTGGATCATTTTCAAACAGCCTCAGAAAGACACAGACGCAGAGCTGCCTTTGATCCGAGATGTCATCGTGACTTTTTTTTAGCTTTGGGGTGGCATTTGGACGCTATGACAGATGAACAAAGCTTTGGTCAGCCGACGGGGAAACAGGGAAATGTCAGCGATAAGTACAGGCTCTTTACAGTCTTATTTAACTCTGTGAGCGGTGTCATGGTAGTTCAGTAAGTTACAGCATTAACAGGGAGAGAATGCATGAAGTGTCCTTGAGCAAAATACTGGAGCACTGTCCGCTTCACGGGATGCTCCTCTGAAGGGATCTCAACCCATCAAACAATCTTCAAGATAACTGTTATTTTGAATCTTTGAAAGTCGCAGACAACACTTTGTTCTGATGCTCTGCAGCTGCTCAATTCAGGGCTTTTAAAACACCCAAAAGTAGAGCAGCTTCAGTCGCTGTTCCATCTTTATTGTATTTTTTAAAAGCTGATTTATGCACCGGTCCTCTAAAGTCCCCTCTGTTAAGTAACCATGCTCTTACCTTGCGCTCTGCTATTTAAAAGTAGAAGCCTGTGCACGAAATACGAAATGTGTGTTTGACAGGACATGAGAGAAACGCTGCAGATGAAATCTATACTGGAGGGAGAGCGTGTGCACTGAGTGATGCTGTTTGTCTTCATGAGCATGCACGAGGTCAAAGGGTTTCCATAATGGAGACCTGCATGGCTGATTTACTGCAGCGCACGCAAATGAGGAGTGATCACGCATGCAACATGAAGACTTGGTGTGTGTTTCCCGGCAGCCAGGCCTGAGTAAGGAGCAGATATCTTCAGGCGCTCCTTCGGGCTGAGTCATCCACCAGTTTTTTTTTTTCGAACAGTGATGCTCTCATGTAGAAAACAAGAGTCTTGCTTGACTGAATGCAGGGTGACTTTGTTATGTAATAGGGCAAAGATTAATCCACATTTCTATGAGTAATGGTGAATATCCCTCACACTAACTCTCTGCCATGATCTCCAAGAGGAGATGGCCACTCAGCTCATACATATTACACTGGTGAGCAGTTGCCTCTGGAGGCTGGTCCAGTTATTTTGGTTGAGCTCCTCCGGCGCCATGTGATGTGGATTGAAAATGAAGAGGGCGTCGCTGGCTACTAGGCAACTGCCACGAAGCGCAAATTAGCAACAACGCGAGATACGATCTCATTCTCTCTCAGTAAAAATCACTCTTGTCTTTGTTATGCAAATACAGTAAGTACATTTGTGTGATCCACAGTGAGCCAGCAGCTCCTTCTTGCTGAAGGATGGTTTCTGGATTCAGACATCAAAGCAGATTGGGCGCATTCAGCTGCCAGAGAAAATTTACGATGCTTTTTCTTTTTTTTCTTTATCACAGTCACTCAATCTTTCTAACAGAACAACTTGGGAAAACACTCAAAGTCTTTCGGGCCACACTGACTCAACATCAATCTGAACGAGACAAAGAAGCGAAGGAGGAAAACAAAAGATGTTCCAGTGTGGTGGTGTGGTGGTGGTGGTGTGGTGGTGTGGTGTGGTGTGGTGGTGGTGGGGCATCTCAGCATGTGGATGTGACTGAGAGGCAGAGTGTGGGCATTGTTTCTCACGTTTTCCCACCATGAGCTCAGGAGTGACAGCTGAGACAAGAAAACATGTCTCTCCTCCCCCAACTGTTAGCACGCACTGCTATGGGCAAATGTCAGTCAGAGACATCAGCCTTTTGTTTAGAGCGTTAACTGTATCATCTGTATCCGTTGCAGCTCTTGATCTTGAATACAGTCTCATTTCTTCCCTGCTCTTTGTGTTGCTGTTTATCTTTTCCTCATTTTTTTGGTTTACATTTTCAGTTACTCCCCTCGTTGCCTCTCATGGTTCGATCGTTCCATTTATCACCTGACAGCGTTCACTAACAGCTCAAATGACTGCTTTCAGACACTATTTTTACAGCACCTTCCAGTTAGGGTGACTGTAAATAGTTTTATAGTGACGGTGGGGGTTGTTAACCTTGTGTAGTATGTTGACATGCTGCAGGTGGTGGCCTGTTGAATGTCCAGCTGAGTCAGGAATGTGGAGGCCCTTTGGGTGCAAAGCAGGCGGGATCAACCGTGCAGACAGGTCATGGCTTTCCTGGTAAAATTACTATGTTAAAGGAACAGTTCATCCCAAAATCAAAAATGCATATTTTTCCTCTTACCTGTAGTGCTATTCATACATCTTGATTGTTTCAGTGTTATTTGCAGGGTTTTGGGGATGCTTCTAGATGGCACTCGGCTTGAAGTGCAATGCCTCTTTCTAGAAATCATGACTCTGTTTCTCAAGATAATCCACAGATCTTGTTAGAAGTTTTAGGTAGGGACTACTTTCTTTTTGACCGAACTACACTAGTCAACCATATCGGCATGCAGAAGGAAGCGTGCATCTCCTCATCAATGAGAGTTCAGCTAACTAAGCTAACTAAGCTAGCTAACATTACAGCTTGGCCGTCGGTCAGTGTTGGGGCCGCTGTTTAGCGTCTGTGGCTCTAGTTGTGGCTCTGTGTCCTGCACTGTTGGCACTAGTCCGCCCTTGTCGGTGACTTTTCGGACGACTGAGCAAGTGGAATCAGCTGCTTAGCCTGTCTGTGTTCAGCTAAGCAAATCAGTGCGTGAGAAGAAACAGCAAAAAAGAAAGGGAGAGCCCCTCGAGCCTGTCGCTTTAGTATCCATCATTTCACCTACTTAGTGCAGTTCCTCCTGATGTTTTGCCTCCGACTCTTCGCCAGTGCCATTTGCAACTTTTTATCAGACATATTCTCGATTAGAAGCGGCTATATTAGGGAGCGTGGTGTCAAAAAAATGCTTCTTTATTAAACAACGGTTTGTATAACCGCAGTCCAGAATCCTCCCCTTTTTGAATGACTTACACAGACTACCGCCACCTGGTGGTGTAGAGAGTTATTTCCTCTCTTCGAGCAAGTTGGCTGTGGTGTGTTCAAGAGCAGCTTTTTGGCTGAGACACAGGCGAATTGAGGCAACGTGACAGTCAGCCTTCATTGCCGCTAGTTCTTTGACATCAGTTTGGTGTGTCTGCGCTCTCAGAGCAGAATGCCAAGAAGATCAGTGTTTGATTTTGGGGAGAACTGTCCCTTTACAGAGCTCTTCATCTTTATCTTTAAGTAATTGTTAGAACATTTAAACAAGTTAAAGGGCTTCACAGCATTCAGCTACAAATCAAAGACAGTCCACGCCCCAGTCTTTAGGTCACATTAGACATCATGAGAGGGCTTACTTCAGTGACAGGCTGAGGATCATCTGAGGACCCTTTCTCGTAAGGCCCTGGGGGTCTCCTACTGATTTATTGCAGTCCCTCTGACTGCCTGTGTCTATCTTTAGCTTTGCAGACTTTTACGAGCTTGTTGAAGTGAAGGCGTGCTGTGGCACTGTTCTCGGGCTCGCTCCAGACTCAACCAACCTCCGCCGTGACTTGCTCCTCTATAGGTTGTGCAAAGCTTGCTTAGTTTACTGGGAACCCTGCAGAGATAGGCATGTGCCCGAGGAATTCAGGGGTCCAGGAGCTGTGTGTTCAGACTTCTCCAGCTCACAACTGCTACTGTCTTCTAGATACTCAGAGGAGGAATTAAAAGAAGTACAATTACTCAAATGCTGCACTCAGGTAATAATTTTAGGTACTTTACACTTATATTTCTCTACAAATCAGAGGGAAATAATACCAGTTTCACTCCTCTGCATTTATCTGGCAGCTACATATAGGGTTGTTGTTTATGGGGTTAGGGTTCGTAAACCTTAACATTGCTTAATAAAGCATTTATTTTATTGTTTGTCAACAGTAAAATAACAATAAACTAAAGTTGAATTAACTACAAATGTACCATTTATTAACGATGGTTATCATGAAGTGTAACTGAGTATCTCTCCTCCCTCATGTATACCTTTACCTTCTTTACATGCTAATGAAATCATAATGCAGGGAGCTATTAAAAGCTAATGATGGCGACCTCTTGTATCAAGTGGAGATGCTGCTTTTGAGCTCAGGTCGGGGTTGGATTAATAAATATTCTGAGAAAACACTCAGAGAGCTTTGAAGTGATTCGGGAACATTTTCCAGGCAGCGTGGAGGTATAGGAGCAGACAAAACCTTTTATCTCACTGAAGAGGGGTGATGGTCCAGTTCAGACGCTGCCATTGGTCAGAATCTCAGCACTCGTCCTCTTCTGTCATTCACCACGGACAGTTTATCCCATGTGTGGTCAAATGTGATTCATCTGTAGTATTTCAAAATATCAACGTTTTCAAAAGCTTCATTTGTATTGTTCCTGACTGCATGTGCTGTGTTATCATTATTAATCAGAGTGGAAACTTTGACCATTTAGCATCATGTTCATTTTGGCAATCCTTTGTGACACAGCTGTTGAACGTGTCGTAATGAAGTATTTCAAACCAGCTGATTAAAGGTTTTAAAAAGTGGGGAAAACCTGTTTATTCATATTATTCAACATTTCCTCAATAGTAGTCTGTTTTAAAATCTGTTCTTACTATTCTGTTGTCCTATTTATTGTTTGTGCTCATTATTATTCCATACTCACGTTATCTGTATGATTGCTACTTTTATTGTTTTGGTTCTAGTTTAAAGGACTGCTCAAGATTTCCATTTTAAAGTTCACTACATCTACCATTCATTTTGTTGAGAGGGAGAACAGAGCGTTTGTCTTTCCCCAGCTGCCTGTATCTTTGTTCTCTCTTTTTTCCTTAATAAACCTCCTAAATTACAACAAACAAAGACAAACAATCATTTGAGCTCCATGAAACATCTCTCCCCCTCTCATAAGACTCATTCAGCCGAAGCTGAATAAATTAACTAAGGTGCCTTGTAAAAGCTTTACAAGAGTCTCTTTACCTTTAAGCACTAACAACAAAATCTTATCCTCACCACAGTGTTTTTAATTAGACTCTGACAAGTGATGTCCGATTAGGCTGAGTACTTCCTGGACACTTCAATCTACATGCACCTTTTGGGCAAGGAACCAAAAACAGAAGGAAGGGTCATTACATCAATGAATCTTGCTTTGGTGCCAGTTGTATTGAAGTCTATGGGAGAAACACACTAAAACCCAACATATCTACGCCGTATGACTTCTGATGAAGAAATGCCTCCAGAAAATGAAAGAACACACGTCAGAGAGGAGGATCATTTGGTAAAGGCTCCTGCTCCTGTTCCCTGTTTTGTCACGACATTATTAACCCTGTCAATCATTTGGAAAACAAAATCAAAACAAAGTACTGACAAGATGCACCTCAAGATCCACTTTATTCTCTGGCTTTTAATCTGGCTCATTCATTGGGTTTACAATTGTGGTTTATACTGTTTTGTTTTTATCTTACTGTATTTCTTTTACATTTGCTTTGCACTTAAATGTCTTTATGCTTGCCTGGTTAAACCTGCTTCTATTTGAACCTTGCTGTACCATGCACATATGTGTCTTTATGCCTGTATGTATTTACAAATGCAGACAAGTTGCCAGGATATAATGTTAACAATTAACGTTTCTGCAAACCACTGGTACGTCCAAGGTTGACATTTGTAGCAAATGTGGCATACCGCATTCACACTATGTGCTTATTAGCCACCTGTCGGGAGGGTGGTGGCTTATTACATTCAATAAGGCTGCCAAATAGGCAACTGGAACCCGAGTCCCACCACTGGATATTTTTAAGGACACCTGGAGACATTTCCAGTGGATTTTGTAGCAACCAATACTGACTACTTTTCACAGGTAGTCGGATCATCTCCGTCCGTGAGTGTAGCAGGTCTTTTAAGCCAAACCATGATGCTATCCTAACCCTAACCAAGTGGATTTTGTAACTATACTTAAACAGAGCATAAAGCTTTATGACAAAAGAGAAATAGAAAATTCAACCTAAACAAATGTAAAGTTGCAACATAAAGCAAAGTTCACTTAACTGATCTGTTTTTGCGCAGAAACTCACATTTATTCTGGCGATTGGTTGATCACATGTCTGTCTTTGTGAAGCACCCTGTTTGCGTTTAAAGGGCTTTTATAAATAACATTAACTTGGATCAAAAATCTAAAATTTGTACTCAGGTTGAGTCATCAGACTTTTGTTGTTTATAAGTTACACAGGTCTGCTCAGTAACCCCTCTTAAACCAAACTAAACTGAACTATAAGAATCTAAACAGTTTCTGCAAACACACCACAGCAGAGAGGGACTTTTCTGCTGAAACGAAGCAGCCTGAAAAGAAGGTTTCATTTTAAAAACAGCGATGCTTTCCTTTTGGCCAAACATACTTCAACCTTGAAGCTTGAGTGTGAGAGCGGATCAGTCAGGTCGTACAAGCCATTTTTCAACCAGATATCAAAGTGTGCTCTATCAAACACTTGAGAGAGGGCCAAGAAAACATTTACTGGTAGAATCTACTATGTGAACGCTGTGTGAACACTGTTATCCCCTGACCTTCACAGGAGACAACCTGGCACACGGCCTCCATATGGTGTGCTTTACACCGGGGGAGGAACGTGCTCGCTCAAACTAGCTTCCATTAAACGCATTCCTTGTTAACAGCCCGATAACGGCACGCTAGTAGGTCCCAGCTCTCCAGTGATGTGACTCATCACTCAGGTGTGTTTACAGCTTATTACGCATGAAAAAGAGGCTTCTCTGGAGACGCACTAACCACTCTTTGTAGTTCCAAGAAAAAGTCAAAGCAACTCATCCTCTCCGGCGGTTTATTCAGCACAAATGTGTCGCAGGTGACGACCTTTTGTGCTCTCGCTAACACAAATGCAGGGAGAGATGGAGAGAGCGAGTGAGACGGTGTTCCTGTATGTGTGAGGCTGAGAGGCTCGAGGTGAGCTCCAGACGTCAACGGGGTCATTTCATTTCCACACAGAACCATCAATTACATCCCACCTCCACCACTATATGAGTTTGTTGCTTTAGTGCAGCAGCTGGGGAGGAAAGACGGCTGTTTGTTGTCTTACAGCCGGAGAGATGAGAGGGTTTCTCCACAGCTTATGTAACATGTCTCTTTTCATGCGATGCAGCTAGGGGCTTTGTCTATTACTCTAGGTTGGCATCAATGAGGTGATGAGTGTTGGGATTTCAATACTTCAGGGTTTTGTGTTTTTGAGAGATATGGCACCAGATTTGATGCAAAATGAGAGCGAGGTAAAGAAGCTCTGATCTCTCATCTTTATACCATACTACTTTAAATGTTTCTGTATTGACAGCATCACAGCCGCTCCTTACTGCTCCTTGAGTGTCAGAGTGTCAGACGGCGTGAGACAAGTGTGAGAAGAGACACCTCTATTTCACCTTAGAACTAATGGAGGAGCATACAATACTCCTGTTTGGACCGAGCGAGCACAGAGCAGCACAGCCTCCATTTTCTCCAAGATATAAGCTGCTACAGGAGCGATGTGGAGTGGATTTGGTGGAGTGACGGGCACGGTGTCTGCAGGCCACTTCACTTTACATCAACAAAGGGCATCCATGAGTCATATGATTGTTGACATAAAAATACATTACCTATTGTTCTGGAGACATCAAGTCAAGATCATTTTATTTATATAGCTCACTGTCACAGGGTTGCCTCAAGGGGCTTTACATCCTGTGCTGTATGACGACCTTTACTCTTTTACCCTGTTTCTGAATATATTGTTGTTTTCAGTTGACATTTTGTTGAAGAAAGATGTCACTCTGAGACAAAGCTCCTGTCTATCAGGGAATGGTGGACGACATAAATGCAGCATGATAGAACAAATCCAAATCCAGAAAACAATCAAATAAAAAGAAATCCTGCAAAACTGAGTTATTTTGTCAGTTTGGAGGCTCGTGCTAGAGCTAGCAGCTTCAGTGTCTCTTCTCTGTGTGCCTCTGTGCTGCACGTGTTGTCAAACTGGGCACTTTGTATTCTCAATTTTCCTTTTCTGTGTTCCTGCATCTCGTGGCCATCACACATGTGACTGAAGTCATTAACGATGTTCGTCACCCAGCACACCTGGAAGATGACGGGAATGCAGCATTCCAGCCAGTGACCCCTGACCTCCTGTTCACCTCACAGACACATTTCTGCTCTGTAACACCAGACCCAGAGTCTGTTCTCACACCTACGGTCATGTCATGTTTGGATCACAGTACAGTTTTTTTTTTCTTTTTTTTAATTAGACCTTCCTATTTGAGCTGGGTCTAGTGCTGAAAATGATTGATTAATTGACAGAAAACTACATTTTTGATTTATTCGTTTCAATCTTTTATTAAAGGATAAGTTCGCCCAAAAATAAATTCTGTCATTATCTACTCGCCCCCATGTCGATGGAAAGTCATGTGAAGTTTCAAAGTCCACAAAACATTTCTGGAGCTTTACAGCAAAACAGAGTTGCAGCATTCTCAAAAAAACAACTGAAAAAAATGTCTCCATACATTCAGCCTTCTTGGGTGAACATATCTTTTAAGGTTCCAGCTTCTCCAATGTGAAGATTTTGATTGAGTTCCCCCCCCTCTATCATTATATTATTTTTAAATGGAACATTATTGGGTTTCAGCCCATACAAACAATTTAGAGTTGCTTAGTTGAGCTCTGAAAAATTGCGATTTTTCATTACTTTCTGACTTTTTATTGTATTTATAGACTTTATGAATCAATGATTAATTAGTCTCACATAGCTCGAACTACCTCCACAGCGCCCTGTCAGCGCTGAAGAAATGCCGGGCTGCACCAAATCTCATTCTGGTAGAGGTGAAAAAATGCTCTGGCTTGTTTACGTTTCTTTTAAAAATATCACAATTGTCTTGGGTGGCACTAAACCCAGGGTGCAGTGATGGTGCCCCTGCATGCAACATGGCATTTGGGGGAGCTTGTTTGGCATGAGGGGAGGTGATAGCGTAGAAGAGGGGAATCTACCTGATATAGACGCCCATTAACAGACTTTATACCAACAGTATCCATCCAATGAGCCAGATGAGAGATTCACTGATAGCTGGAAGCATTTACTCAAAGGCACCTGGACATCTTCAACAGGCAATAGCTACAACATTAGCTTTCACTTGTAGTTGTTTATCTGGCCGCCTGTGAACACTGTTTACATAATTCGCTATTTTTGTCAGTGTGTTTGGTGTTGGTGGGTTGATTGGTGCCTTTTTAGCTTAAAAAGCTGCCAGCTGCATCTGGAAACAATGCTAATAATAAGTGCAGCGAGAGGGAACCAAAACAAGGAGGTTGAAACTGTAAAACCAAAACAATATGTTAAAAGATGCTAAAATGCTCCTTAGAGCTGAGGGCTGGATCCTTTCTAATTAGATCAGAATGTACTGCAGGTCCAGTTGCCTTTGGTGGAGAATCTTCATGGACAGACTCACTGACAGGGTTATGAATAATGAAAATAATCGTTAGCTGCAGCCCTAGCATTGGAAGAGAAAAGTTGAGAAACACCCTATCTTCACCATCTAAATTTTGACAGTAGTAATGTAGGAAGGCAGGAAGGAAGTATCATAACTGCGTTTGCTCAGTCAATTTCCTGAGCTCTGGTTCTATCCATCTCCAGTGTGAGCTGAGTGATCAATCTGCAGCTCTGGATATGATATCACGTTACGATGTGAGACTACATCGATGTGATGTGAAGTCGGCGTATTGATATTGATGCTAAAGTGCAGGATTTGCTGCAGTTTTTTTATGGGACCAGAGAGGCTCAGAAATAGATTGCCCTGGGCTGAGGCCTCTCTCCTGTCCCGGCGATGTCTCTCTCTCTTTCGCTTTCACCTCCCAACGCTCATCTCACCTCTCCTGGGATGGCAGGCCCAGGCAGGCGGCCAGCTGGTGGTGCCTCACTGGGACGGCAGCAGAGACACGGAGAGCACTGTCAGATGTTGTATCAAAGACAACAGGGGCTCAAGGGGGAAGCTTCTCCAGAGACAGCATACCTCTCCTACCAGTGCACTTACTTTAATCCCCTCTAAGGTTTTCATGCTGGCATGATCGTGTTTGTGTGTCTGCTGGGATTTTAGCTTTGTGAATGGTTACATAAATCTTTATATGCAAGCGTGTGCGTGGGTGATAATGATGTGCAAGCATATGTCTGGGTATACCCTAGATACCTCTCTCTATTTCTTCTGCATGTGTGTGTGTGTGTATGTGTGTGTGTGAGTGTATTACAGGAAAACAGTGACTAATGTCTGCCCTCTTCTCTTCCGTAAGCTGATCTGTCCCTGAGGCGAAATAGAGGGCACCGGCTTTTCTCTGCCCGGAGACGCTTTTGAAACACTGCAAAGACAGCACCTGAAGCCTTTATTACGGCGCAGACGGACTCAGCAATCATGAAGTCAACGGCGCCCATGAGCAGCCACGCTCAGAGCATCTATCTCTGGGTGCCGTGAGGTTAACTCGTCCATTGCCTCACCCACAACATCCAAGAGAGATGACCCATGTAGAGCTCAGACAACACAAGCTGAAACTGGTAGTGCAGCATTACTCACTCTGAGTAAACATGGGAATAGTTGAGTGTGGGGGCAACACAGATACACCTTTTAGGCTCATGATGCCGATATAGCCGTGGCAATGACGTAATGAGTGTGTATAGATCAACCCAATAACCAGAATAAATGTTGGGAATGTATGTTTCTGCAAACCACGGATGTAAAAAAGATCATGTCTCAGCTTAAAATATCTGTTTTGGTCTTCACAAACACAGGAGGAGTTGTCGCAAAGTCTCATTAAAAATATCCAGTGGTGTCCCACTTACAAATGTTGTCAGTCTCCTCACCTCTAACTCCACCACTGTACCCTCCGCTAAAAATTTAATGTAATGAACATATCAGTTATATGGTTTGCCTAAACCTAATCTACTGATTAGGTTGATTGCCAGTCTGTTCCCAGAACAACATGAGCATTGCAGCGTACCCGTGACAGGTGTACTGGACCCTTGCCAGATGCTCACAGTTTTGTAAGTTTTGGCAAGAAACTACTATATTAAGTTTAGGAAAACATCATGACCTGCCTATGTTATGTACGTACCTTCAGATACATGATGTATGTGAGGTAACTTCGCTAAATTATAAAGTTAAAATAGTTTCACACTGGACACGAACAGCAGCCTTCTGGGTCAAAGTCATGTGCTTGTTCGACCCAACCGTCCATCCCCATCCTGCTTTCTATGCAGACTTGTCGCTCTATGGTCGGGATGTACCAATTGCAGTTTTCTCAGCTGATTCCAATTTTGTCCCATTCCTTTTTCCTTTCTTTTCTAAGAACTACATTTATCAGCATACAGACATTTTTGTAACATTTTTAAAATAGAAAATTCACATTTTTTTCCAGTGTTTTTTGTTTGTAAAAAAGTATATATAATAATAAAAATAACAAGTTGTAAGCTATATTAATGGACTCTTTAACAGATAGAGTCTGTCTGGCAGGCGCTGTAATTGGAATGTAAGCAGAATGAAAAGTTTATTCCTGGTTCAGACAACAAATCCTTATCTTCAAAGTAAATGTGTAATATATAACCCTCGGCTACAATGCTTTACTTTCCCAAAATAAAACAGGTGCTCTGCTCCCACTGTGAAATACACAGGCAGCGGAGCGAAGAAGTAAAAGGTGTCAGAAAGCAAACCTGTAAATGACAGAAAAGACTTGCTGAAAATGAAAACAAGAGCACATAAATGGGGTAAAAAACATCAGATATTTTGTTTCTTTCCTGAAATTCAGCCTTGCGGTCCTGTTGGGGAGGCAGGCGGCATGAATCGGATATATCTGACACTGATCGGCTGGTCGCTGGTCATGGTCGGTCATCTCTACTCCTAATGCTACTTTGCCTGACTTCCTCCTTTGCTGCCGTTATAATTACTATGGCCACTAGAGGTTGCTGCCTAACAAGACACTTAAATATGGGTCGTAATAAGCTGCTTTCATAGTCGACTTTTATGGTTGTTGTTCTGGTGAGGATGGGTTCGGTTTGATGAAACGTTAATTTGGTCCTGGGCACTAGACTGTATAGATACACACAGACACTTATAATGCAAAACTAATTGATGATATTGTGCATCTTTTTGTCCAAATGCATGAATGCCCTTTTCTTGAACATGATGTCAGTGGTGCTTTTTCAGTGCAACCATATCCTCCTTGGCTAGGGCCACCGAAGGTGACACTTAATTTACCACCGTCATAATGGGCACAGTGTCTGCTGCATACATAATTAATCGATCGCTGTTTTCCACATTGATAACAGCACGACCCCAGTCCTCACCTCATCTTTACATGCTGATTGCATTCACTGTGCCGCTCACATATAACTGTGAAACACACTCACAGAGAAACAGTCATATGCCGCTGGAACATATGTATTCCACGATGCAATCTCCACTTGATAACTGAAGCCAGGTGGGCGTTAACTTGGTTATCACAAGTCCTACAACCAGTTATCACGGTAATATTCTCCTTAAGGTATAAGGAAGAAAAGTGTGTGATAAAACTCTGCAATACACCATTATAGCTATGCTTTTTAGCAACAAGCATTCATCTCTAACCCAATAAGTGGCAATTAGAGAAATAAGACAGAGCAGTAGACAAGGGTGAGATATGTTGAACTACACCAGCAAAGGGAAGATCTGTTCACTCTATTTTTAACTCAGAATCTTAATGAAACATCCCCCTAGCGCCCTTGAGCTCGCTTTTTTCCCCCTCAATGAATTCATTGAGTAGAAACAGATTTAGGCAGTAGAATGAAAAATGGTGCACAGAAATGACGGGCTGGGTTTGGAGATTAATATTACAGAGAGGAGATGATGTATGACTGAACTCTCCTCAGACCAACCGCACAGCTTGTTGAGGATTTAAGTGATGAGCAGCGCTGTTGATGCCAAAGTATGTAATTACTGATTAGCCCGATCAGTAAGATAACACAGTCTGAATGTGTTGGGTAATTAGACCAACTTTATGTTGGATGCATTCAAAAATAAGTGCTTTTTTAAATCTTCTAGCCACTGTGAGTCTTGTTTCTGAGTAAAATCTAGAATTCTATTTTGATTTAATTAACTTTGTTTATCGAATGCTTTATTTTACAAACACAATATTCAAAGTGGTGATCATGATTCATATCCTGGTTATTACGTTGTTTTTTGTTACCAAGGTTTGTTGTTTTCTTAAATTCTGTATAGTTTTATGTAAAAGGTGAAATGTGGATGAATTGGCCACCTCTCAAATTCAAAGGGGGCTGCATATCCCCAGAGTAACTGCTAACTGCTGCTAACTGTAGCTGTCGTTAGCTAGTTAGCTCAGTTAGCCGTGCAGCTAGCAGAAAGACATCCTGAAGCAGCTGGCAGAGCTGCCAAGCAACACAAAACATTCTAGCCCTTGAGGCTAACGTGACCTAGCACAGACTACAACTGTTGACAGAAACCATAGATTTATATAGGAGAGCTAGATACCAGATGGCACCAATTCAAACCAGTGAGAATTGCTCGCCTAGTGCATACAGGCCCCCAGGACAAGCACAGGGCCTTGAAGCCAATTTTCATAGTAGCCAAACCAGGAAATCATATCGTCACGTGATGCGCAGGGGCCAAAAAGACTTTTTCCCATAAGCTAACATGGTGAAAGAAGCGACTGCTAAACGGTGGATACATGTTTTTGAGCGTCACAACGCTGTACGATTAAATTATTTTATCCCCATTCAAGTTAGCCCAGTTAGCCGGCTGCTAAACTGGAAGTTGGCTGACTCGGTTGGCAGAGGTCTCTAGTGCGCACGCTCTGTGGGCCGCACAACACTGAAGATACAGGTATTTTTATCAAGCCATTTTGTCTTCATGTGCCACTGAGCAGCTTTCATAGGAACAAAATGGGGCTCTGTCTCCATGGCTGTGTCCAGATATAATTAAAAGTCCTTTGTGCATGCGCCATATAGGTTTTCTGGCTTCCATGTTTACTTCCTGTTTATGCGGCCCATTGAATATGTGCAGAAGAGTTTCCCCCACTGAACCCCGCCTGCACATTCTGCCTCGGCCCATAGACTTAACGTTGTGACGACATCACAGATTTTTAAATCACTTTTCCCAGCTTGTGGGAAGTTTTACAAATGTGAAACCTCTATCGATCTAAAATTCAAAATAGAGAGCGTCATCGACCTTGTTTGCAGCTCTTGGTGCCCTGTCAACAGTTCTACAGATGTCTCTTCTATAATGGCGGAAAAATGCTTTTTGGGCCGCAGGAGAATTTTCCACTGCAATACTGCAGGTTGCCACAACACCAGATAGGAAGCAAGGCTGAGCGGCACCTTGAATCCTCCGGGGCCTGACAGAAACATCAAATCTCATATCCAGCTCTCATGAAGAAAAAAAAAAACCTACGTTGTCTGCACCAGCGGAGTGTTGTTGTTAACACACTGCTAGCACAGGAGCTTTGGACCAGGATGGGGCTAGCTGGTTAGCACGCTAACTTCAGTGGTTATATCTGTAATAGCCTTAAATGGACCTTTTTCACAGCAGACATTTTGACTTTGCACAGGTGTGACCAATAACGTTAACGATGGCACCATACTATTAAGACCCCGTACACACGTAGCCGGGTATCTGCTAAAACGAATATATTTTTCTACGTTTGGACCTGTCATCCACATGAAAACGCATCATAAACGCATATTTAAAAAAACTCCGGGCAAAGTGAAGATTTGCGAATACTCCGTTTATGCATTTGCGTGTAGACAGAGATTACCGGAGTTTTGCGTTTTCGAACGTCACAATATGCGCCAAAACAACAACAAATCTGCTCTGACATCAAACGTGCGACCTTTGTTTACTGCAGAAGCATGGCTCCGAGTGCCTTGAAAACTGTGGTGGTGTTAATTATTGTGCAGGCGCTGTTTACCTCTTTCATTTTACAAGCCCAACTACTGCTCCAAGAGCACAGGCGACGGATAACATTGTCGGTGATTTGTGATTCAAAACGTAGATGTACGGTTATGTGTGGAAGGGTTTTTTTTCGAAAATGAGGTAGTGTGGATAAAAGTTATTTTATAAACAGAGGGGGGGAAATATTCGGTTTTAAAAATACCCGGCTACGTGTGTACATAGCCTAAGTGTCCCTGTAAGTGATGCCAGTGAGCGAGCATGCGCAGTACCAGAGCTCCCAGTCACCTACATGGAGAGCAGCCATCACACATGTTATAAACATATCCCACCTGTATTTTTCCTTCTTTGACAGTTTAACATGTCTGCTGTGAAAAGGGTCTCCAGCTGACACAGGCACCATCACATGAAAACTGTTATTTCTTCACATTCTGTTGATACTTTAAGTAATTTTTTGCATGTTTTCAACTAAAATTCTTACATATTGCACATGTAATATAAATGTAATATAAAACTACCACAACGTTCACATTGTACACATGGTGTAAGCACATCAGTGATCTGTTAGCCTTTCAATTGTAAGGCTAACAATGCTCCCTCAGCTCGACTCAGTATGATTATGAGGATTTGTGTATTTTACATGCATGTTTTAAGGATGATGAGCTTTCTCTCTCAAGATGATTATTATAAGAATTAAATCCAATCTTATTTGAGCTCATTGCAAACAAGCTCCACTGTCCAATGAGGGCAGGATTAGATGTTTTTGTGGTTGCCAGGTCGTGGAGGTGATGGGGACTGTGCAGATAGAAAATAAATATTTGAAAGCAGCAGCAGCAGCAGCAGCCCGAGCCTCTCGCTGGTGTGTTTGCAGTGTGAGAGGCGGTGAAGTGCAGGAGTTGTCTCGACTCTTCAGTGGCCAGTTTGACGGCCTGCCTGCGTCCTTGGAGAGGAAGAGCTGCTGTAATTGGTTTCTCAATGAAGGATCATCAGCTGCTCCCCGGAGGCTCGGCGGACTGTGGCGTGGCGCTGCTCTATCAACCGTCCGCTGGCCGCCTCTGAACACCGCTTTCTGCTCGCTTCTTCTCAGATAAACAAGTGGGCTGTGGAGGGGATCCTCGGAGCATCATCATCCTGCGCGTATTTTAGAGGGGGTGGGGGGGGATCTGTGTGTTTTCACAACCTGAGCGAGTGGCTGGCTGGGAGTTAAATCGCTTGTGTCCTTAATCGCGGAAAAGTTTAACGCAGATTTCAACATGAGTGACCTGGAGGACGACTTTGCCAAGATCCTGCTGCTGAAGGAGGAGAGGATACGGGACCTGGAGAGGCGTCTGGCGGACAGGGAAGACGAGATTCACGAACTGAAGAGGAAATTACACAAATGCCAGTCTGTTCTGCCCAGCGCGCAACTTATTGGACCGAGGACCCGCAGGGCGCAGGGCATCTCCGCGGAGCCTCAAACGCACCAGGACCTGTCAAGGCAGGCGTTTCGGAAATATGCCAAGTCCGACTGGTAAGACTCTTTGAGCAGGCTACTTTGTTGTGTGCCCCGACTTAACACAGCGTTTCTTTCCTCCCACAATCAAGCTTGGTCATTTGAGCGGAAATGTGATTTAAAACATGCGTTCACACTCAAACAAACACACTACAGTGTCCTGTCTCCACAAAGCGTGTTTTTCCACCTTTCCTCTCTAAATGGGAGATGGAGACGTTTTGCCATGAATGGACGAGCACTTTCATTCTTGGGGCCGATGACGCAGCTCCAAGACGAGCTTCAGAAAGAGCTCCTAATTGATCAGATCCATCATGGCAGTCCCTCAGGACACAGGCGGGAGGAAGTGCGATGCATTATTGGCTTTTAGTAGCTGGACGCTGAGGACCCGAAGTGCATGTCTGAGGATATTTAATACTCCATTAGAAAACACTTTGTTTGACCATATGCTTCCTTCATCACCTTTAGGTGCTCGTTTTAGCTTCACAGTATGTTTTCTCTTGATTTTTGAGGGTTTCATATGTTTCATTATTCGGCTCCACTTTAACACATTATTTGCCCTCCAAAGTGTAGAAGAGGCACTGCGTAGGTGTTGGAGAAGAAATTCAAAGTCAGAATTTAATATTTACAACAGTAATGAGGTGATACATACATGTTTCCCCCCATAACTGAGTAATCAAGCTGTTCTCAGAGGAAAATAAGGTCCCAGAACACTGTTTGAAGCTAGAGAGGTGGCAGGGTCCGCCACATATAGACAAAGTAAAACAGTATAAATTGTGTTGTCCTTTAATGTCAGTTTATCATGAAAACAGAGCGTTTGTTTATTTAGTTTGTGTCGGCACAAAAGTTCTTTCTCCTCAGATTTAAACTTATTTCCCAGAATTAAATAATGCACCTTTAATTCAAGCATTGAGCACAATGGGTTCATATTTTCATTTTGTTTTAAAAAGCAAGCGAGCCTCCTCTCCCTACGGTCCTGATGACTTTTGAGGGTTTCATATGAGGCCTCTGCCTGAATCAGCTCACTCAGTTTTGGTCTTTTCAGCTGAATCCTGCTGTAATTACTTCCAGGAAAAGTTTGAACACTCTCTGTCTTAATATTTAAATTTCTCAGTCTCTATTATCACAACCCCATCAGGATGAATTACCTGTCATAGCACACAAACACAATTGCTGACTCAATTTATGCAAGAGACAATTGGGGTTAATTTTGTTAAGATGGCTAGACAGTTTCCACTCTTCATTTGCATTAATAAACTGCAGACAGGGAGGATCCACATGTGCACTCATTAACCGATGTTCAGTGCCCATAAAAAGTCCACAAAGAGTCCTGAGGCACAGAAATGACTTGAATGAAGTATGGTGGTCATGAATGACCAAGGTTCATTGATAAATAATGACAAACAAGCCACATTCAAGAGAAATAATCACTGATCGTCTGTAGTCGACCTTTCTATGGGACCAGGGTTCATTCAGAAAATGGTCACATTGAGCGTCGGCTGATAAGGCACAGTAAGTGCTTGAAATAACCTTTAGCGGACAAATGACATGTGAAGTGAGTGAGAAGTGAATGTGTTTGTGTCTGGAGGAAGAGGAGGGCCTCCACCTGCACCACGCCATGCCCGCTGGGCTGCCGAGGGGTCGGAGAAGTTGTGACCCCCATTAGAGTCAGGACGTGGCACCAGCCGGCGGGCCGCCCGGCTCATCGGATTACCGCAGCATGGAGCAACGGATCCTGTTTCTATTGATCTGCATAGGAAAAGGGCTGAGCTGGATGGTTAGAGAGGTGAAATTTAAAGCGCAGAGGTGCTTTGAAGGACAGTGGGTGGGCCTTTTGATGATGGGTGGATGTGAGGATGCAACACTGGACCGGGGGGCAGAGCCTGAAACCCCTGCCTCTACCTATCATCTTCTGCAGTGTCCTAATATAACGGATATGGCGGAGAGTTTGCTGCTGCTCCAGCTTTGTGCCCTGCGCCCTCCTCTTGACGAAGATAAGAGAAAATATGAAAGATTTAATTAATTGGGGGGAGAAAGGGGACGCTTTGGCTTTATAAGAAGAGTGATTGCAGTTATAAAATATATATAAAACTGTTATTTTAATGGTTTTATCAGACACAGACTGCAATGGCTGTTAAGCAGCTGTTCCCACGGTCGCTTCATCTGCTAAATTCTCAGAGAGAGCTGAAATGTATAGCTTTTTTAATGTCTGTGATGTCTGAAAACAGGTTTTGCATTGGTTGCTAGGCTACTGATGTGCATTTGTTTTCACTCATTGCACGCAGGACTACTGTACATGTCAGTATTTGCAAGCATACATCCTACAACACTTATGGATCATTAAGAGTTGGACATTTTTGCCACCCTGTTGTTGTTCGCCTGTGACGATGCACTCAGCCACCACAAGAGGGCAGCTGTGATCTTCTATCAGACCAGCTGTCTCTGTCCAGGCTTGTTTACATGCTTCTTGTCAAGAAAAAGATGCTTTTTTTTTTTTAGCACACCAACATGCGCACACACCAAACACACCTATCCTTACAGCTAAAGTAATCTCCCTTTTGTCCTCGCTGTCAGCCCTCTGACTCCCCATCCTCTCAGCACAGTAATTGCTGCTGTAGCCTCAGTAACTCCTCACCCTATCAGATTGTCCTTGGCAGTTTATCCTCCTGAATTTGTCCAAAGCGCATGAGGCCAAATGCTGTTCGCTGAGCTTCAGATGACTCATTGGGATAATGTGGACAGACACCAGCAGAGTCCACGAGATTAGATGAGGAATGTGGTGGAGCTGCTGTGGAGAGCTGTGAGCCTCAGCAGCTTGGGTTCGACCGTCTGTTTAATGATTTTCTTTTATTTTTATTTTGCCCCGAGCACCTTTACTTGCTTCGCTTCAGGATCGGGCACAACAGTGAATAACTGGACAGGGACTGAATTACTCGTCTCCACTTTTACACACATTATTTGCCCGCCAAAGTTTAAAGGGGCACGATGTAGTTTTAAGAGAAGAAATTCAAAGTCAGAATTCAATATTTACAATATTAATGAGGCAAATATTTATCTTTTACATAACTGAATAAACACGCTCTCCTAAGAGGAAAATAGGGGTCCCCAGAAGCAAGAAAGGTGGCAGGGTCCGCCAAATATAATAAGATATTATTTTACAAAGTAAAACAGTATGAAGTTGTTTTGTCATGAAAACAGAGAGTTGGTTTATTTATTTTGTGTAGGCACAAAATAACTTTCTCCTCTCATTAAAAATGTCCTTCCCAAAAACTACATAATGCACCTTTAATCAAAGCATAGAGCATACCATAATGGTTCATATTTTCAATTTAAAAAGGCAAGAGAGCCTCCTCTCCCAATAGCTCTTGTTTATTTTTACATTGAGGTTCATTAAGTTTCCATCACCCTCAGCTTCCATTAAGGCTCCTCTGCTCATCTATTTGTAACTCACAGCCTCGGGGCAGGTAGCGGAGGTATGATGACATGGTTCCTCGAGCAGTGGCTTTCTCACTGAGTCCATTATTCATGTGAGACAAGCGCGGCTCCCTCTGGAGTGCCAGTCAGACTGCACCGTGCCACAGATTCCTGTAGGCGCCCTTCTCGCCATGCGCTCTCTCCGGGTCGCAGCCTGACGCACTCGGGGAGGACGGTCATCCGCTGTCACACAGCCGAGGGAGAGAGAGAGCGAGAGAGAGAGAGAGAGCGAGGGAGAGAGAGAGAGAGAGGGCAAACTTTGCGTGATTGTGGTTGAGACGCTTTCACCTTGGCTTTCACCGAGCATACCTTCGCTTAAATCCCGAACACCCGCTGGATCCAGGGAGGAGGGAGAGGAGTGAGGAATCCCCCCCCAGGAGAGACAGGGGCTGCATCCTCTGAAGCCGTTCATGCCGGATAAAGTTTACGAGCAGCGTGGTAGAGGAGAGAGGATAAAGACTCAACTGCGCTCCTTTCGGTAAACTTATTGGGAAGTCGATTGGAAATGGGGACCTTGCGCGACCTCCAGTACGCGCTCCAGGAGAAGATCGAGGAGCTGCGCCAGAGGGACGCGCTCATCGACGAGCTGGAACTGGAGCTCGACCAGAAGGACGAGCTCATCCAGAGACTACAGAACGAGCTGGACAAATATCGCTCCGTTATCAAACCGGCAACCCAGCAGGTCCACAAGCAGAGCGAGCTGCACGAGCAGCAGCGGACCAAGAGGCAGGCGATTTCGGCCGAACCCACCGCCTTCGACATCCAGGATCTTAGCCATGTCACCCTACCTTTCTATCCAAAAAGCCCACAGTAGGTGTCAGAATATAAAACGCATTATATTCGCTATTTTCTGTCCTATTTTGCGTTGGCCGCTGCGCTCCGGTGCAGGTTCGTTCACCCTTTGTCACCTTTCTGATTCCTGTGCGTAATTTTACGTGTGGCGCAGCAGGTACGGCACCTGTAGCACATATGGGTGAGGTGGTATTCTCTAACACACACACACACACACACACACACACACACACACACACACACACACAGTAGATAATGTGATAGGATGCCGTCAATTATGAAAATGAGAGAGAGAGAAATGATCAGGGAACTGTCATCAGTGACAGCTATCAATGAGATTATCAGAGCCCAGTGATAAAAGGCTGAGTATCAATAATCCTGATTACAGCCCAACATGAGAGAAGAGAGAGATTAAATGCCATCCAGTGACAGGGAGTAATAGGTTTTAGAGCAGCTCTGCATAATGTACCAGTGTGTATTTTATACAAGCTGTGCCAGTGTGACAGGCAGCCTTAACAGGCTCTCTGTGCATGTTTACCTTATCATCCGTCTTGAGCTCGCCTGCCTCTCTCTGTCTGTCTTCTTTTCAAACTCGAGCAAACACACTTCCACCTTTCCTGCTCAACTCGATCTGGTTCTCAAACTGGCACTAAAATAGCCCTGTGTTGTGAAATGAACCAGCTGTCTGTTGGCTCTGAACTTTAAGGTTGTGTTAATCTGGATCAGGACACTTTCTTTCCCCCCTGGTGGACAGGAAGAATTTTTGCCAAAAAGTATTAACATTTAGCAAAATTAGTACATTTTCAAAGCGTTAAAATGCATACAAGATACTCAAGTCACCCAACATCAGCTGATCGGAGTGTTCAAATTAAAATCATTGGCAGATTATTGACTTTAAATCCATTATAGCATCATCTGAAACGTTTCTATTCTCAGCCTTTTGCGACTTTGCAGCGACATCAGAATTGTCAGATGTGACTGTCATTATTCTGTCGATACAAACAGACAAAGCTCAGAGGATTTCATCAACAAAGATCCAAAAATAAAATGGATTATTCATCTGAGCAGGAAAGGCCATTAGTCTTTGTTATACCTGTCAGCTGGAAGTGTGTTAGAAAAAAACCAATAAGCTTTTCTCGTGTGTTTCTTTGTCTCACGGACATAAATAAACGCCAGATGCTTTGGAATGGCATACGAGGTTAACACAACAGTTTTCATCCCAAAGCTTTCAACTCTATGTCCCTGTTTCCATTAAGAGATTTCCAAAAGAGGGCTTTAGTGAAAAAACAAGACAAACAAGATCGCCGCAAGATTAATTTGTCCTGCATTTTGATGTGTTTTTTTAACCCCATGAATAATATGATGCCCAGGCTGTAATCATCTGTCAGTGGTGAAATGGAAGTTTGAGATATGACAATGAGAGTAATGAGTGACAGCGGATTTGAATGATTGCATGATTCCTGTTGATAATCCTCACAGGGAATCTGAAAGGAAATGACATGGTAGCACTGAAAACTAACCAAGAGGTTGTTTGAACTTCCGTAAAAGCCTCTTAACAACAGCTTCAATCTTCTGCTGAGCATCTGCTGCAGCTTTTCACACCCTCGGCCTGACATAGGACGATAATTCTCGTCTAATAAGCAAAAGAGTTATGATTGAAAAGCAGACAGACTGTTGAATGCAGATGACTCGAGCTCAGGCGCAGTTCTCTTATTAGTTTGTTTGGACATGTGTGCTTCAGCAGCTCGCAAGAGTTCATGTTTTTCTCTTGATACTGCAATTTATTTGAAGTTATTGTTGTTTTTTTTGGACTTTTCCAATTCGTGTTATTTCTCAGCTGAGAATAGAGTATTTCTTAAAAAAAAAAGAAAAATACGCAAGTGCCCTCCCGGGATGAGAAATAGCTCCATTACATTTTCATCTTGGTTTGGTTATTGAAGCGTAGCAGTACTGCCTGTTGGATTTGGCCAAATGTTTATATTTGTCTTTCATTCCCTACCACTTTATCTTCTTTACAAGGCCCATAGAGCGTTCATTATACATAAGCTCTCCCTCTTTCTGCTTCTTATTTCCGTAAGCCTCTCCCACTTTTCTGCTGCCCCTCTTCTTTTTTCCTCCTAAAAGAGCATATTTTCTCCTTTTAAGGAAAGCTGAAGTTGCTCAGCCCCAAACTTCACTAGTGGATGAAGGCAAATATATCATCCTCACAAAGAAGAGGCCGGCAGATGTTTTTACAAGGGTCTGGTTGGTGCACGCTGCTCACTCAATGAGGCTCAAGTCGGGGGGTCCTGAAATCTCGTTGGTGTAAATATAACAGGAACAGGGTCAAGTAGGCAGATTTCCACTGTGGAAACTAATTTGTTCCTGTTAGTTTACAGAGCCCTGCCGTCTCTGGATACAATTAAGACTACTTTAAAGCACCACTAACTCAGTAAGAATCATTACAGTAAAAAAAAAAAAAAAAAAACTTCACTTCACACCTTTATTAAAGTCCACTCCCAAATACCTAATGAGAGCTGTCAACATTAAATCTGAATCTCCTCCTTGAGCAGTGTCTGCTGAAGAAAGGGAAGAGGGTTTGGGAAGCACAGTGCACATCTTAATATAGATTGAGGGGTGGGAATTTAAAAATAGGTTGAGCACCTCAGTCATTTCTTTTTTATTCCCAGGAGTAGCTTGTTCAGACTCTCAAGGGCAGGATAAAACATATCTAATGAGGAACCTTAAGATCACCACAGTTGCTCTGTTGGAGGAGCAGCTGCTCTGTGCTACAGTAGGTTTAAATCTGTTAAAATTCTGAAACTTTGAAACCTTTTCATGTTTCTCATATCTGTAAATTGTCTAACAAAAGAGAAGTTAAAAAATGACGCTGCAACATGAAGCAACCCAATTGCCAGAACGATGTTAGCTAAGTACGGTTCTGCAAAACAACAGATAAGTTCAAAACTAATGCTGATGTTCAGGTTTGATTCTGTATTTCTCCCTTATCACAATGCAGTGCTTGTGCTCTGCTTAGGTCCAGGTACAAATATCACTTGGTTAGGGTTAGGAGAACATTGGGGTTTGCCTTAAAATACCTGTTTTGTTTGCCAAAAAAATGCCTGGAAATGGTCCGACTTCCTGTGAAAAATAGTCAGTTGTTGGTTGCCAGTAACGTGGCTGGTGATGGCCTGTCTTCCTGTGAAAAACATCTGTGTTGGTCACCATAAAAACATGCCTGGAGATGGTCTGAAATGTCCCCAGAGGCTTGGACTGCACTTGCTGTTTTTGGCCGCCTTGTATCTTGTAATTACGCCACCGCTGTCCTGTCCACCTGCTGATGTACCACATTTGGTACAAATGTCAACCTCAGATGTATCCGTGGTTTGCAGAAACGTTAACTGCTAACATTATATCCTGGTGACTGGGCTGCGAGAAGACAGTGTTTCAATATTTTGTACAGTGGGAGAAGAAACACAAGATTTTCTGACCGAGATTAATATGTCAATCCAGAAAAATCATGTGAAACATCCCTGAGAAATCCAGCAGGAAGTTACTCTGTTCTACTTGTTTGTACTTAAGTAAGTCATTTGTTTTTCCCCCCAATAGATTGTGACAGCTAGCTAATGCTGGTCTGTAGTAATTTAGTCCCTCACTTTGATCCACAAACATCACTGCTGTCAGTAAAAGCAGAGCTGTTTCGGAACCACAAGCCTCGAAGCCCTGTTCGAAAATTCATCACGCTGTTGAATGCTAAACACAAACATTATGAGGATGATAGTGTCAGCGATATTTCAGCAGGCTATCTGAGACCCACACCAAAACTCTTTCAGCTAACGGTGCAACAATGATGCACTTAAATGATCTGTGGTGTAAAGATTTGCAAAATAGTGAAGACCCAATTGTAGACACAGGCGAGGCAGGCAGGTAAAAGAAGAAAAAGTGAGCTTTAATGATAAATCCAAAAGTCCATTATCCCAAATCAAGAGAGCGAGCAACAAAAGGCAGGCAACGGAAAGTCCAAGAAAAAACTAAAGAGAAGAAACCAGAAGCCACAGAGAACAAAGCAGGAACACTGAGGGCACAGGAGAACCGGGAGACAGGCATAATTAACAGATACAGGTGCATACACATGGGAGGGAAAGGACAAAGACAGGAAGTGGAAAGTCACAACATGACACATGAGAATATAACTACAAAATAAAACACGAAATAACCAAAAACCCAAACCATGATATATAGATGCTGGTGAAGATAGACATATGTATTCAGCTGTGGAAGCTGCTTTCTCAGTGGCATCAGTTTCTTTTCAGATTTGATAATGTGTCTTGGGATTTAATGCAGAAGCATGCAAGTGTCCTTAAAAGTTCTAAAAACCCACATATGCCCATAGAACTCAGTAAATAAATCTAAAAACCCTGGGCACGGCTGATATTGTATCAGAGCAGACATTGACGTTTTGTTTGTGTAGTTGTGTTACTGCAGATTGTGTAGGATGCTGCTGCAGGCTGAGAGCAGGGCAGAGAAGCCTGTGTGTGGTGGGAACCCTGCTACGTAAAGGCCCTCCAGGTTATCTGCTCTTCTAGCTATAAGCTCTCAGGTGATCAGTTTCTGAAAAGGGCACTGAGCACAAAAAAAGGCACGAGGCAGTTCACCAGTGGCTACTATCAGGGGATCATGGAGAGAGCTCTCTGTCTTTTCTATGAATTAGAGTGTAAAAACTCCACTACTACTCAGTAGGAGGGGACTCCTTGTGGGATTAACCTTGATACATATAATTAACCTCATTCACCCAGCTGACACTCTGTCAAGACACGCCACGCAGCACTCAGCCGAGCGCCTCTGACTCCGCTGATGACATGCTTCAATGATTGAGTGATCTTGACTCACTTGACATAGAGTCCGGTCAGATTTCTCTCCCATCTCTCGACACTTCTTTGTGTCCAAATCGATTCGGACTGACGCTCGCTTTGACGTTTTTCAACCCTCTCTGCGCCTGGCCTTCATTCACCTGTTGTTGTCAACATGTGGACACTTTGAATGAATAATTGTCCGCCAATGATTAAAATGATAATTTCACCTAACGTCCCCTTTCATAATGTTGCCACATTACCGTCATTCGCCCTTGCTTTTCCTCTCAGCCCGCCTGACAAAGTGCTCTTTCACCTGCACACAGTGCTGCACCTTGACAATGGCACATTAGCTTTACAGTTAGTCACGTTTTCTCCTTCCCTTGCATTGGCATTGCAAAAAATACTTACCTGAGGAATGCCCTAATGACTCCGCAGTCCGAAGGCCGATTTGGCTTTCAGAAAAGCATCTGTGAAAGGAAAGCATCTGCTTCCATTAGGCATGGATTTTTGCAATTTATTGACTTGTTCGAGCGTTTGCAGGGAATAAAAAGCCTTCACCTTGACATCTTTGAAATGGAGATATGTTTTTGAACAGCTGCTGTGCAGTTTGAGTGAGACCTTAATTGCTTTTGAAATTAGCAACATACCAACCTGTTGAACTAGTCAGCATCCCTCACTTGCTTTTAAGGAATATTTTTTATCTCTGCCAGACATTTGTGTCACACCGTATTTGTTTTACCTTGTCTCCAGGTCTAAGGATCTGATCAAGGAGGCCATCTTGGACAATGACTTCATGAAGAACTTGGAGCTGTCTCAGATCCAGGAGATCGTGGACTGCATGTACCCTGTGGAGTATGGAAAGGACAGCTGTATCATTAAGGAGGGCGATGTGGGCTCACTGGTCTATGTCATGGAAGGTAAAAGCACACGGTAGAAAGAGTAGAATAACCCTTATAGAAGAAGCATGTAATTACATAAAAGAACATAAAATACAGTATGTGTTAATATAGTATATTAAACTGGCAATATATATGTTGTTTTGCTTTTAAGGAGACATATAATGCTCATTTTCAGGTTAATGATTGTATTTTGGGTTACTACTAGAATAGGTTAACTTGCTTTAATGCTAAACAAAAACACACATCAGTTTTCTCATGCCACTCCCTTCGTCTGAAACACTCTGTTTTAGCTCCTGTCTCTTTAAGGCCCACCCTCCCAAATACTCAGTCTCCTCTGATTGGTCAGCTCACAAATGCCTGAGCCAGCACCACTTACAACAACAGAGCAGCTTTGCTAAATCAACTCTACGTGCCAAACTAGCCATAAGGCATACATTATGCTAATGTGTGACTCTGTGACGTAGTGTGATGTCACAAAGTCATGGAATTAAAGGCGGGGCTACTGACGAGGCGTTCCAGCTTTATTTTCTGTGGGAGAGAGGAGCTTCTGTTGGTGTTTTAACTTTCAAGATATTTTCCATGCACAAGAGCACATAGAAAACATAGGAAACAAACTAACAAGCATGATACGTCACCTTTAACTTATCATTATAAAATAAATGCTGCTTTCACAATAGAATCAGCGTTTGGATTGGTTCCCTATAAACTTCACTTTCACTATGAAACTTTGTCTGCCACTGTGCACGAAATCTCCCTGGAAAGATGAAGGCTGACAGATGATCCAGTCAGGCCTTCATGTCTCTATTATAGACTCAATGAATGAATAAACTCACATTTTGTCCACTTTTGTTAGTAGTTGTGACTCTGAGGAAAACTACTTTAAGTATTAGTATAATAGCATGAGTATATGATAAGTTAACTGGATCTGTAGGGCTGTGCCTGGAGATATTAAAGAGGATTGTCGTGACAATGAAGGAAAAGAAATGAAAGAGCATTATTGATGAGTTTCTGAAGGGCGATGAGCTTAAACTCAGAACTACGACTCTGTGATGCCGTATGATTCACTCACATCCCATTGATTTTATTTTGAGTGATGCTGTGTGCCTGCTGTGTCCTTATGGTTTAGCTGTATTGTTTCAGCATGTGGTTTCTAGATTCATTTTTATTTATTAGTATTTTTTTTTTTATAAGAGCACAGATGATACAGAGTGTAGGAGCTCTGATGACAGGAACAGCAGCACAACGTCCACGCTCCCTGGAGCTGATGGGATTTGTGGAAAGGGCATTCTTGCTCCATGATTTGTGACAAGCGACAGTGCCATCAAATGCTTGGAGATCCATTGTCCCTGACAATGGATCTGACCTCAGGGAAAATAGCCTCAGTCAATGCCTGCACATTATAATTGAGCATTATGTAGAGGTGAACTTTGACATTCGGAGACAAAACACAGATTGAAATATAGAAATATTGAAAGTATAAATTCTCAAAAGCTAAACAACATGGCAGGATGAAGTGAGAGAAAGAGAACAGAGAAAGTGTGATGAATAAAGCTGGAATCTGTTGTTGGTATATATTTTGTTGGTGGCATTTAAAGGTTAATATTTTTCTGGGAAGACGACTACTGATATTGATTGCTGCTCCTATTGTTTCATTTCTGCCATTTGATTATGGGGCGGGCAAGACATTTCCTGGACCACCCATTTGGCTAAACATTGTTAAGAATTGATCTGTGGGACTAAAATAAGAAGACAGCAATTTTACTAAACAAAGGAATAATTTTTGTTTAGTTTATTTCTACTACTAATCTATAACTCTATGAGCGTATACTCTCCAGGCAGAGGGAAGGTTGGATATTTCACATCTGAAAGGACTCCAGAGACAGGCAGCATCTCTATCTGGATACCCGTAGAAGTATTATGGATGCTTTGTGTCTTCATGTGTCTTTAGAGAGTTACTGTGTCTGAATTCAAAAACCTTTTGTGGCGCATATAAGAACTGTGACTTTAAAGGTTATTGTGTTAGGGAGATGACTCAGTCATATTGATCAGTACAATAACTGTGGTCTTTTACTGTGTTTTGGATCAATACAAGTATTTGACAGTTTACTCAGAAAGTTATGTAGAGGGACAACTGTCCCAGAAGCTTTAAATAATCACAAATAATTATTGGATGCAACAAAATAACTACAAAAAAGAGGTGCATGTGCAATTTAAAGCAGCACATATTCAAAAAATTATTTGATGCATCTACAAATCTACCTACATGGGGTTTTAGAGCCGTCCGAAGGTCCATCAGCCTGACGTCCTTTATATTATTACTAAATGTAATCACAAGACAGCAACTGGAAGCTTGTACGTATTCTGCATGAAAACAGTGAAGGCCAAAAGCTAAGTTTAATTAATGAACTTACTGGTGCATTCAGATCAACTCCATCATAGCTTAGTGAGAAACTTGGTACCGCTAGCCATCTGGCTACTAGCCAAAGCAAAAACAACCCCAAAACATAAGGAATCCCAATTTGTCCTACAATCCCCAATCTTAGTACCTAAAGGCAGAGTAAAACACCTGGTTGATTAATAGGTAGGTGGGTTTTGTGTATTACTGATCTAGTAGAAAGAATGTCAGTTTTGAAGCGTGTCAAGGGGAAACACATATCAACGGGGGAGCGGACTGTGAGTGAATGTCTGTCCTTTCACTCTTGTTTTACCTCTGTGTCTGTCGCTCTCCCTCTTCTCCTTCATCAGCACGGTTTCTTTTTCTTTTGCAGTGTAGCGTTTCCACAGTTTTCCCAGTTCTTCCGACGTTACCTGCGGATAGTGACCGGGGAAGACAATGCCTCTCCCTATGAGAGGCTCATTTTGGTTGCACAATGTCAGGCTTACTTCCTTTCTGGCGTAATTCAACCCTCACATTCTTTGAAAAATCCAGCCAGGTGGCAGACTGAACAGCAGAGTGAAAACGAGGCTTACAGGTTACCAATATATATGCGGATGGTGTCATTTTTCTATAGCCATTACACTGTCCATCAGTATTTACTTCAGAATGATAAGACGAAGTAAACAAGTTGTCTATGCAGGACTTTTACTTGTATTGAGTATTGTTGGATACTTTTACTTTAGCACAGGATGTGTGCACCTTATCAACCATCCTTTACATCCCTGTTGCAAGAATGATGTGATGTGTTGCCCTTATCTGTAGACTGCAGCGAGAAGTCAGATATGTAAAAAGTCCTACATGTAGCTGGCATTAAGCAAATGAATGCAAATTACAACTGTGGCCTGTACTGCTGTGACTTTTGGAATTTGTGGAAGTATTGGAGGCTGTAACAAAATGAGAGATTGTATTTTTATTTCACTTTTAGCCAAGGAAAGAAACTATAAACCACATCCTTAGTTATTACATCATCGTTACCTCAAGCAGCTGCTGATCCAGTGGCCTACTCGTCTGTAGGTAGTACGTTGATCTAAATCTCTCCCTGTGACGAAGGCTGTGAGAAGAAGGTTGTACCAGAGGTGACTCGTCATGCTAGGGCACAGTTGAGCAAGTGTCACACTGACATGATGAATAGGTTCCTCTTGAGCTCAACAGAAAGAGAGGAACAAATGATAGGAATCTGTAAGAGAAATAATTGTTGAGGGGCTCTGTGATTTCCTCTCTGACAGTGATAGAGGAAAGAGCTGTGGCGTAATTGGAAACGTGGCTTTAATTCAACAGTGGTCATATGCCACTATTATCAAATGTGTGGTTTATTATTTCACATTTTCAAATCCTTAGTGAAGGCTTTACATATTTATCTCCAGTGAACATCTTTGCCTCCCTTTCGTCAGCTTCCCTCTGGTGTCCCCGTGTGTCCCTTGTCTGCCGTTGTCACCCTAACCATCCATGGCCTTGGCTCGCTTTGCATAAAAAACAAATGTTAAAAGCGTTAGCCTGAGGGGCGACGACTTTGTGCCAAGGTCTGTGAAAGCCCATCACAGACTGTGACTTTTTAATCCAGCCTGACAGTACGTCTGACTGTGCCCTGCCGTGTCAAACACACACTGTACATCATTTTCTGAGCAAATGAAGTGTTAGCCGCTCGGGCAGTACAGCCATTTTTACTGAGGCTTGGCAGGCTAATCATTAACGTTTTGCCATGGGGCTGGCAGTGTTTATCATGGATCTTGTAACCATATGAGGCATAATTAAACCGCACTAGTACAAAAAATATGATAATAGTCTCATATTGAATATGTCATTTTATTTTATGAGAGCATATTGTAACTTATTCTCTCCTACAGAGAGATTAGGCTGTTAATACTCTTCAGAAACACTTCAGTGTATTAAGCTGCTGTTGCAGATGCACCTGATAATTAAAGATCAGACGGAACAGAATGCATCCTGGCACCGGCGTGCTGCTATGATGAGGCTGCCTGCTTGGCCGTCGCCGCCTTAATGAATGTTTGCTGTATTATCGTCGCATCCACTGGGCTGTAACTGACACCGGCCCTCCTTAAAGTACTGATTGCAACTGAGCCAAAAAAGCTCACGTTTCCATGGAGATGAGTGAGGATTTTTGATTGGCCGTGTCAGCCGCGAAGACCCGTACAGGTGGCTAATGATGATAACTAGTTTAATCACATCCAATTACTATCAAGTACTTCCTCGCCAGTAACACCCTCATCATTTCTTTCATAGTCATTCTTCAACTTAATCGTATGAAGCTATGTATGCTAATAGCTATGTAGCTCTGGTGCTACCTGTCCTCTCGGGACATTGCAGGAGTGCTGGTGACAATTATGAGTAAGCTCGTTAAAGGTGTAACAGAGCCTAATCCTCAGCTTTGAGAATAGATGTGAATAGAGAATAGAGAATTAGTTTGGATGGCATTAACGCACTGAAAACTGGGCCTAGACCAAAATACAAATCTATGTAGAGCACATGATCGGTTTCGTTTGATTTTTAATGAGATGAGGTGATTATTGTGCCTGTCGGCTGAGGAATCTTAAAACGTTTGTGTTGTCCACCAGAATAAGCTCATATTTAAAGACTGGACATGAATCTTGGACTGAGTGACTGACCTGTCTAATCTGAAAGTAAGCTCCAAAATGCTTATCTTCAGGGCTGCAAGTAAGTTTTCCTTTGTCCAATTATTACCGTTTCATCTGCAAAAAGTATGAAAAACCCCTCAGTTTCCCACTGCCTAAGCAGAGGTATTAAAGTTGAATGTTTTCTCCCACCAGTAGTCCAAAACCGAGAGACTATGTTGCCGAGACAGTGACTTCAAATTTTGGCATTTAGAATAAAATTTGGCTTTGAAAACTGGAATTGGAGTTGTGGGTAGTGAGTATTTATTTTTTTTACGCTGAATGTTTTTTTATTTCAGCTTCATCTTTCTGTCATCATTTCAGGGTGGGCTGTTAAGAATGAGCAGGTGGCCTCCTGGTTGTTTGTAAAAGACAAAGAGAAACAGAGTTTACACACTGTACCTGCGGTGTGGGAGTTCCATGTGAAGTCATCATGAAGCCACTGCTGAGAGAATTTGGGGCATTTTGGTTAAACTGCCCAAATGATTAAGTAATTATTAAATTTGCTGCTGATTTCATTTCTGTTGATTGATTAAGTGATTATTTGAGGATTTCTTTCACCTCTGTTATGTTTAAACATTGCCCTTGTGACTGTGAAGTATAATTGTTTGGTATTTCTGTATCTGCAGTTGGATGAGAAAGCTGAACTGAGCGTGTTTCTTCTGTTTGACAACTTTATCGCACTAACAGGATGTATCTGGAGGATCTCCTGTCTGGGTTCCCTGTTGCTAACTTTCTGTTTATATTTGAATATTTACTTAATATTCCTACTTTGTCTCGTACATGCCGTCCTGTATGAGAAACAGGTGCATTAAAAGAAGAAAATAAACCTCGCCAGGAGGATGCGGGCATACGTGATGCTGACTCTGAATTATGTATACTTTCTTCCATTTGTTATCTTTTAGGGAGAACTAGCTCTCTGGCCTCCCTGTATATTTTATCAGTTTGACTTTGCGTACAGGCTGGGCAGACAGAAGAGTGAGGAGGAAGAGCGGTGATGTTACAGTGGGAGTCGGCTCCTAACCCCCAGTGCTCACACTACATTGACAGTTTCTTTGACAGGTTACACTCTTAAATGCAGCCATTCTGCACTGTGGACCATTTTATCCACGTGCAGGTGTTCAGGGGATTGAAGAATACACCCAGGATTTGACATTTTCTCAATACAAATTGGTTTGAGTCCCAATTATTTTATCTGACCTGCCGTTAGGTAAGGCAAATATAATATTCTGACAGATTTCTCCAAGAAGACGTCTGAAGTGAGGCTTAAATAGCTTCCTTTAATGTATGAATGACAGAAGGCAACAATGTGCTGTTTGGAGGCTCCTTCAGTTATTTTCCTTTTCCTGCTGCTTTTACTGAGACAGACCGCTGAATAACAATGTTCACCTACAGTGGCCCAATATTTCTCTCATAAGGGGAGTATCTAATGTTTTCTTCACTCTTATGATATGACACTCAAGATATTTGTGTGTGGAAGCATCAGATGCTGATTTGTTTGTGTATGTCTAATTAAATATAAAACAATACTGGGAGACGAGGTGCAGGTGTCTGTTTACATATCATTTCATGGCATAATTTATCCTGTGATAATCCCCTTTAGCATCTGCTAGCACCTTATCACCTCTCTGTCAGCTGGTTCTCTACCTTACAGGCGGACTTATTAAAACCTGACATGAAAACTGACCTCCATAGCGCCTCAGCGTCCACTATTTTATTTGTTTTTATACTTATTAGCGAGCCCTTGACGAAGTCTAACAGCCCTTCAACCTAAATTGTCTTAATTAACTAGGCTCCAGCCAATATTAGTAGTTTCATTTAAATATGATATTTCAACGTGAAATATTCATATTGTATTTTTTTCTGTTCTTGCCTTGTCGAGGCTTTTAAACAGCCGTGATTACAGACTCCTTTCACTCGTATTTTGACTGTAATTAATTTGTCAAAATAGGAACAAAACACACAATAAGCAGAGAACTTGTTTGATATTGTGACAATATTGTTATCATGAATTCTTTATGCCACGATAATTGTGTAGTGAAAATCTGATATGCTGACAGCCGTAGCGGCAATGATTAGCTGATGGTTGATAGGCCGGAGGGACGGGGGGAGGGACGCTCTGCTGGGCGCTTTTCTGTCTTTGGTTGTTATGTCTTCACTTGGTTAGGTTTAGGAATGTGTAGGCTGATGAGTTAACAGTTTGAATCGGGCACAGAAGCTGTGTCATGTGTAGCTTATTTTTGAATACGCTACACATGAACACACACGTAAACACAGTACTTGGGCTGTTGCAGTCCCTCCTGCTGTTGCTCTTCTCGGGCAATGCTCGTCCTTGGAGCCACTCTTTGCGTGTCTCTGTACTAAGGGAACCGGACAGGCTGAGCGTCTGGAGCGGTGTGTGTTGGCAGCCCAGCCTGCGTTCTCCAGCCCATCCACTCTGCCTGCCTTGCCCAGAGACACAGCTGCGAGCCAAATGGATAGGTGTGTTAACCAGAGAAAGTAGAGCTCACAATCTGCTGAATCACCACCGCTGCTGGCTGTTTGTTCAAGAAACCAACTGCATAAAAAGCAGAATCAGTGAGTAGATTGCACGAGCCAGATACAGTTGAAACCCTCTATGCTGAAATCTGTTCAGCGCTGCTGTGAGCGTCCTTCCCTCGTCCCTCTGGCCCACCCATTCTAACTTTTTTGATAATCGATTGACCATTTCAGTCATCTTTCAAACAAAAGTGTCAAAACACTTGCTGGTTCCAGCTTCTTAAATGTAATCATTTCCTGCTTTTAGTTGACATTTATGATGACAAAACGAGCGGTTCTAGGAAATGTCGATGAGCATTTTTCAGGATTTCTTTGACATTTTATAAACTACAGTAAATGAATCGATTAATCGAAAAGTCGTGGTAATCTCAGATCAATCAATACTCAGTACTCAATACTACTGGCCAATACTACTGAGAACCAACTAGTCTACCGGCTGACTGAGTATCGAGGCAGTTTCCTAAAGAATCTGTACGAGCCAAATTGAATGAACGTCTCTGTCTGGGATTTTGACAGCAGTTACGGTTTAAAGGACTCATGCCCTCGCTGTGCTTACGGCTGGAGTCCCTCTGTGCTCACTGGCCAATGAGGCAGGATAAAGGGAGATGGGCTCCTCGCTCATCTTGAGCAGAGCATAGAGATGTAATCAACAGGGGCACCTGAGTGTGACTCAGTGTCAGAGGTGTAAAAAGACACGATACATAAAGCAAATTAGTCTTAACTGCTGCTTCTGTTATTGCTACTCCTACTGCAACTACTGCAGCAACCGTTGTTAATGAATTACAGCTGATCTTTGTCATTATATTGATATATTTGCATATTAATAAGCTGATATGAAAACAGAGAATGCATCAGGTTACAGAAACGTGAGTGCACAAACCCACTGCACTGCATTGTTGCCTGGCAACTTAACTAATGTGGCACGGCAAAGTAAAATGTTGAGGCTCACAGATTTTGGTTTGATTGGCCCCGGAGAATACAGCATGTAGCCAACACTCGAGACTACAAGTGTTGCTTATTGTATCTCGACAACACTGTACAGCTGCCAATTTTAAGTTAATAATGAACCCTAACCTCCCGCTGGGGCTCAGACTCACCACTGCAGCAGAAAAAGGCGTCACAGGGAACTCAATTTCAGCTACAGGGACTTAAATCAAATGTAACTTTGCCTCTGTGTGTGTCGTTGAGTTCTCTCTTATGTAACATGACGTGCAATACAATTACTACCACGAGATTGAGTCACCTATAGCTGGCCCGCTTCAAGGCCATCGGCTCTCATGATGACTCTACTGAGGTTCCTGGAGGAGGTTTATTAACGTGTCATCTGGGGAAAAGGTGAGGGGTCTGTAATTGGATTGACATTTAAACACTCTCCAGTTACATCACACACATACACACATCAGAAGTAAGTCAGGATCAGGTGTTAAAATGTGGTCACCCTGAGATCTTCCTACGCTAATGATGAAGAAGCAGAGAATTGACCAAGCGGCAAGCTATTGAATTAAATATGTCTGCTACCTCAAATGTCACAGAGGGATATATCAACATACTAATTTTGAAGTGTATACACCCACAGTAAGTGTATGTGTGTGTGTAACAACTCTTTTTATTCACTTTGCTGACAGCATTGTTGATGCAGCAGGCATGAAAAATCTATAATCGTGAAAGAGCCTGCATAATACATATATTTTTAATCTTTCTTGTGTCTTGTGATTTGATTTCTAATTCAAAGCTGTGAAGAAAGCAGTGAATTAACAAGATGCAAAGCATCAATCAGGGCTTGATGCTTACTCTTTCAGTGTTTTTGAGAAATGACAGAAATTAAGTGTTTTTTCTGTGATACAGTAATATGATGAGATATTTACAAGCAAAACAATTAAATTTATTTGCATACTTTTGAAAACGAATATCTGCTTCAAACCATATTCAATAATTATGTTATTATTTATACTTTAAACCCTAAAAACCCTGACTGTGAACTTGTGTTGTGTTGTCAGTTCACTGTTAAACATTTAATTTTCTCTAAACAGACAGCTCTGCTCTGCTGTAAAGCTATGAGCTCCGTCAGCTGTATGTTATACAGTAAGCGCCGCTAGCAGTTAGCTAAAACTCTAAGTCTATGCTGCTCACCAGTGTCTGAACGCTGACTAGCTCTCCTCCTGCCTCCTCCTTGTGGTAGGTGTAGACAGTAGTAGTGAGTTCAGTGTGTCATTTGCTAAGCAATAGTCTGTTCATCCCAAACACATTTTTCTGTCACCCCTGAAAGGCGGGAGGCTGTCAGCCTTGAGAGTGGCTGCTTGTGCTGAATTTTTGGTTCGTCCTAATTACATTTTACAGTTCGCACACATCTATTTTTAGTCTCAAATGTGAATGAAATCCTCGCACTGTCGAACCCTGTCTATAGATCAGTGCTACACCAGAAATGTTATTCATGAACAGCAGTGAAAAGAGATAGAGAGCGTGGAGGCAAAGAAGCAGGAATTTTCTAGACACGGATTCGGGTGGCTTATTGATTCTCAGTGCGTTGGGTAAACATCCACCTGCATTTGCTAACATAGAAATAGCCTGATGATCCAAAGTAATTCTATCAAGATGAATTTTACTCCAGTCATTTATGTGCAAATAGTGTGTACACTAATAATCTAACAGATGCACGTTAGAAAAAACACTCTTTCTGGCAAGTGTCTTCTCTCATTTGCCCTCATTGCCTTTAACTCGCTCCCTTTGTCAAGTTCCCTCTCTTCAGACACACATCTACAAGTTATCAATGCAGAATGCTCAAATACGAGACCAGAGCCATGCACGTTTACCACGATCACTCCATTTCATTTTACCGTCTTTGACCCCAATCTGTCCTTTTGTCACCTTCTTTTCTCCACTTGCTCATCACTTCTTTTTTCCCTCTGCTCTCCACCCATCTCCCCATTTTGTTCTGCTCCTTTTTCTTAGTATCAACTGCCTTTTCTGTCCCGTTCCCCCCAGTTCACAGTCTCTTCTTTGATTAGTGTGAGACAGGCTTTGTTTTTTTCCCCTGAACCCTGGAACAAGAATTGATCCCCATTTTCCCTCCACAGAGGCAGATGAATGCACCTCAGAGCAGGAATTAATGAGTAATTTGTGAACGATCCCTGAGCCTTTATCCCCTTTGTGGTTAACCCTGCTTCTGAGAGTTCCTCATGTGGAAAGACAATCAAAGAGGTGTGTGTGTGTGACGTAAGAGGAACGGTGGAGGAGGAAAGAAAGGCAAAGACGCACAAGCTGAATAAATTGCTTTTACTTAGGTAGGTATAAACTATACTGTATTGTAAGCTTCCTGCTGTGAGTATGTTGCATACGTGTGTGGGGAGACGGTGGCCATAGACTTGGAGTGATGCCGAGAGTCTGCTGTGGCTGGATAAGCTCTGCGCTTTTCTGAGGTTCAGACTTGAGGACACAAGATAGAGTGTGAGTAAGCTGCTCTGCTACAGTGACAGACAAATCCCTCCCTTCACAGCACACACACATGTACAATATATATATACAGTATATATATATATATATATATATATATATGTATATATATATATATATATATATATATATATATGTATATATATATATATATATATATATATATATATATGTATATATATATATACGTGAAACAGCTGCAGAAGTATAGAAATTGTTGCAGGCAGTGGTTGAGGACAGTATTCTTGGCTTTTTTTATTAAGTTACTTGAAAAATAAATGGAGCTCTGAAAGGCCAGTTTAATCAATCAATGTCACTGGGGTCATGGTTTCTTTTAAATTTGTCTTCTCTCACTGAACACTTTTTTTTTATTGAGTTAGAATTCACCTCTTTGAACTCTTTTTGAACTTTAAACCTCTGCCAAATACTTTCCACTCCAATTCTCACACTTGTGTGTGATTTTTTGTATTATACATATACAGTCGGAGCATATTGCTGTTGTATCTTAATTATCTCAACTTTTCCAAAACTGTGAAAAACAGCCTTGTTTTTAGCTTGATAGCAAAACAATTCTCGTATCTAAGGGACTGTGAACAGAGGTTAAACAATTCTCAGCCCATCGCGCAGCATGCAATCTTAAAACAATTGGAAAACAAAAGGTGAGTCAGATATACAAGGTTTTCAGAACAGAACACAACAGAACGTGACTCTATGGTGCACCACTCCATAGAGTCACCCTCCTCTGACATCACGCTCAGGGTGGGAAACCCAACTGTGGTACTGCTGTGTTCCAGATTGCAAGCCGTATAAAACGTTTGGAATCTGACAAATTGTTATCATGTCACTGTTTCACATTGATCAGCAACTGAAAAGTCATGGATAGTGAAATTCTGGAGAGACATCAGGCCATTTTTCAAGGTAAAGCAGCATATCTGATGACCTATAGAGTGGTGTAGTTTGTAGCCCTAAAACCTTGAAATCAGTTAGCATTTTTGCTCATCCGGTTTCCTCGTCTCAAAGCCTATGAGGTTTTTGAATTGGTTTTCGGTTAAATGCCTTAAATAATGTGTGTGGTTACCACAGGCTGACACTCTGACACTCACACTCATAAAATACATCATTAAATGTCCCACAGTTTAATCAAAAACTCTTCCGTGTGTTAAAAACAGTTAGCAGTTGCTAACAAGTGTCCAAATGAGACTACAGAGGTTGTCGGGGACATTTAACATCATCACAGCTAACACGGAGACTCACTAGTCCTTACAGGCCCACTTTAGTTACAAATTCTATTCTAACTCTAATTTAACAACTTGTACACTGAACAATTCATAGAAAACTTGTATAGTAATTGTGTAGTAAGCGCTTAGTGGTGGTGACGTTTAAATCATGAAGCTGCAGCGTCGTCTGTTTATAGACTAACATTAGCTTTTAACTTCTAGTTCTAGCAAATGGTAATGTTAGCTAGGGAGTGGTTGAATGCTAATGTTGGCTAATAGGTTATCAAATATGTAGTTTTACCTCAAAATATGGCCCAATGTCTCTCCAGCTTTTCATTGTCCAATCATTTTTCAGTGCTACTCAACCAGTAAGTGATGAAATGGTATGTTCTAATACACTGTTCATATTGTAAATATTATGTATCTACATACGATGTATATACGTGCCTATTTCTATTTGTTACCTTTCATTATATTGTTTATTTTTTACTATTATTATTGTTTATTGTAATATTACTGTCCTTTGGCTGCAGTGACACAGAAATGTCCCCGTTTGCGGGACAAATAAAGGAATAAAAGGAATTCTGATTCTGATAACATTACATTATTCGAGAATTCAAGCTGCCCACCATGAGCACGACGTCAGAGGAAAATGGCCACCTTCTAAATGGGGTCAGTTACTTATCAAGTACTCAGGAAAAGCACCAGACTTTGAAGCCAGTTTTCACAGTGGCCAAACTTTGTAATTACATTGTCACATGATGCATGGGGGCTGAAAAATGCTTTTTGCCATTAGCTTACATTGTGAAAGAAGCGTCACAGCATCATAACCCCCGTGAAATTGCTTGTTTCACTGTAATAATTTGATCCATTCGGGCCAATGAAATTTGGAAAGTCTAGAAGAGTTGCACATACAAGTTAGCTGGGTGCTAAAGTGGAAATTAGCCGGCTCCTTTGGCACAAGTCTCTATTCACATCTCTATGGGCCGCACTACATGGGAGATTGAATGGATCTTGGATCATGACTTGATTAAATAGATTGTGATATTAGATACATTGGTTTATGTTCACATACCTCCAAAACAGTCAGCATGTTAGCATTTAGCTCAAAGCGGTGCGTACAGCCTCACAGAGCCACTAACATTACCGCAGTCTTGTTGTGCATGTGTGCTTCTATGCATGTAAATACCGTGTGCTCATGTTTGTGTCACCATTAGTGTCCCCGACACTCTGAATCTAAATCTCCCTGTAAATGCCGTCTCATGCCTGTTGTGATACAGCTGGCTACTTAAATGAGAGCAGGCTGTGTAAATAAGACAGGCCCATTACTGTAGTACTTCAGCTGCCATATTAATCTGTATTCTGATTTTGAAGCTGTCTAATTAAGTCTGGTCTGCATGAAAGAAAAGCTACAGTATGTGCACATGGCATTGACGCTAACTGCTAATTACGATGCAGTGATTTGGTCTGTGAATACAAAATGATCATTGTCACTGCCCCCTGCTCAGGCTATCAATCACGTTGTCAGCACAGGAGCCATAATCTTTGTTTGATGACTGGGAGAGTAGCAGGGATGAAACCAGGCCTATTGTATTGTTTTAATGAAAACACGGACAGGGGAGCTGCCAGACAGGGAGTTTAACCGCCGTGTCTCACCTCACATGTCCCATTACCCCCGCTGAATGAAAGTAACCTTCAGTGTGCAGCTCAAAGGCTCGAAAAGTGGACATATGGTACTACAGTATGTTCTTGCTGAATTCTTGTCTCCAAGGCAAAATGATGTAAAAGGGATGAAACCAGCTGCCCTCCGTATCCCATTCACAACACACTATTTAGTATCCTTTGGTCTAATGAGGTACTTGTATAAAACTGCAGTGTAATTTCACACCATGCAGATGGCAGGACGCCCTCTGTGAGTGTGCGTCGGTTCAACTGAGAAACATCTGAAGTGCTCTCATCTCAAATGATGCACTCACCTGCAGCATCAGGTGGCCTTCCCCGTCTCTCCCCCGCTGTCCCTTTTTTGCTCATACCCTGTTTTCATGGCTGTCTTCTTACATTTCTCACCCCACTTCTCTCGCCTTCTCTCAGCTTTTTTCTCTATCTTTTGTTGTTCCTGTAATAAAAATGGCGCGTGTTTAAGAAGGCTGTTTGATGTCAGCTCGTGTTCACAAATATCCAACCCACAGAGCAGTGCGTACATGCAAAATTGCCTGCTCTTGTCTATTTAAAAGGAGCGTTGGCTCCAGTGTTTCTTGAAAAGACCCCCACCTTCAGTTGGTAAGATTCCTGAAATCCCAGAAGGCGATGCAGCCTGCTCCACAAGTTTGTCGACAGGAAGTTGATAACAGTTACCAGCATATTTTTTTGGGGAGATGATGCAAACGCGATGTTCTGTGGAACAAGAAGGATGCAGGTCTCAGTGCAAACATCAAACTGTCTCTCTGCTCATAGGCTGCTGCTGTCATGTCATCACAGAGCTAAATAGACTACTGCAGCATGGAGAATGGATACTTAGAGAATAGAGAACACATTTAATATAGAAATTAGAAAGTTTATTTGTATAGCACTTATCAGAACCAGCTTTACAAAGTGGTTTACAGCAAATTCAAAAACACAACAAAAAAAGGACCCAAACACAAGACACAAAAACGCAGGTATGTAGCATCAAATTGAGCTTTAATAATGAGCTGATTCAAAATCCAGAGTCCAAACTAAAATGATATAAAATACAAAAATCTAACATGCAAGATACAAAAGGAATACAAAAATAGAGGTAGGGTCACATTCAGGAAATAAAAGTAAAAAGAAATACAAAAAAAACAACAAAAGGGTACAAACCAGTGAAGGGCTAGGAATGCAAGGTAAAGGCTGGGATACAGCCAGGAACCGGAACAAGAGCAGGAGATGCATGATGACCAGAACAGACGAACAAAGACAGAGGGGAAGACAAGGGGCCCTGTTTAGATGGTCTATAGTGCATGGTCTAAAGTGCAACGTGCTAGTGCGTTTAGGGCGTGTCCAAGTCCATTTTGCTAGTTAAACGCCAGATAATCTGGGTGCAAAGTGTGGCGCAGAGATGGTATTTAGACTCTGAATTAGTCATGGGTGTGTTTAGGGCGGAACATAAATCAACCAATCAAAGTGTTGTCTCCCATTCCCTTAAAGAGGCAGGTGTGCCAGGGCCTGGAGCATATTAAACAGTAGCACTCGTCTTCGCTGAGACTGCTGGACCCTCTGCCCTGCCATTTCACAATCATCTGTCCCATCAACAACTCTGTTTGACTGCATATGAAAAAATAAACTGATATTAAACTGAGGAGGAGCTCTACCTGCAGCGATCCTCCAGCAGCGGAAACAATATGTGTATCTAACATGCACATTTGCACACGCGGAACAGATGATGAAGTGAATTGATTATTTAAAACTCCTGACTCCTTTGGAGAGTTTAAAACTACAGCTTTTAGTTTTGTTGATTAGATGTGCCACGATATTTGTTACAGTGATATGACTGTGTTCATGGAAATGTTTAAAATAAGTGAAAGCAGCCTCTCTAATCATAAAATCACAGTGTGAAGCTGCCTGTGTGGGCACATCTAATGCGTCTTCAAATAACAGGAAACAGACTGCGCTCTCGACTTTAGACCAGCTTTTTGTTGGTCTATGGCGCTGTTGCTTTCTGCTGCCTCAAGGTAGCAATCTGCCATCAGTGCACCTGACCGCACCTCACTATAAGACCAACACACACAGGGGCGCAAGTACATTTGCTATTTATACAACGTGGGTGCTGGGCGTGAAAATGACAACTGCGTCGGTTTGAAACTGGCGACGCCACTTGCGCCGCCGCTGTGCGCCACTTGCGCCAAACGTAAGAAAGAGCCCAAGGACACAGGGTGTGTTTACTAACACAAACACAACACTTACAAACACAGTGAGGAGAAGAAAGGCTCGGAAAACAGACAAAGGGAGGAAATGGAAAGCAAAACATGACACATGAGGGCATCACTTCAAAATAAAACAGGAAATGACAAAACCAAAAACTCAAACCATAACAAATACACAGTAATGTATGTATAAACAGAAATGTTAGAGAAATTAATTAAATTAAAACCATGAAAACACCAAGGATTAAAAGAATGTAAAAACAATAGCTACGTTAAAAAAGAGCAGTACAAGACTGAAGTGCAATGTCAAGAATACAGTGACATTTTTAGATAAAAATAGGTCTTCCAACTGGATTTTAAAGAAGATACTGATGTAGCCAGCTGTAGTGACTCAGGCAGATTGTTACACAGCTGAGGAACCCAGACAGCAAACACTTGTCCCCTTTAGTCATCAAGTATGAGCTGGGAACAGAAGAAGAATCTTTATTTAATCACATACAATCATACTCCCTTTATTCTCTGCATTTAACCTCCTGAGGGAGCAGTGAGTAGCCAACATATGGCACCCAGGGACCAACACTTGGTTGGTCAAGGGCACTTGAATTAACCTAGTCTACATGTTTTCATGGTCGGGAAATGGGAGTACCCGGAGCAAACCTATGCAAGCATGAGGAGAACATGCAACCTCCACACAGAAAGGCCCTGCCCCAGTGGGATTTGAACCCAGGACCTTCTTGCTGTGAAACAACAGCTAGTTGCAGCAAGTCCTGCTCTGAGGATCTTGAGCTGTATGCTGGTTGGTAAGGTGACAGCAGTTCCAATATACGGTATAATCTGTGGCCAGGCCATGAAGAGCTTTAAAAGTAATAATTATAATCTTAAAATCAGTCCTCAAACAAAAGGACAGCCAGTGTATAAGGTCATTAAAACTGGAGTAATGTGTTGTCTTTTCTTGGTTTTTGTTGCTGACGCTGGAATGCAGATTGTGTGAACAACTGATGAGGATCTCTGTACTTATTGGCCCTCACTGGAAAATCTGACATTTAAGATGAAAAATGTTTTTGTTAATGGGTATACACTACCTAATGCAGATTACAACAACAGTCCTGCAATAAATCCTGCCTTCATGAAGGTTTTAATGTTCAGTTTTTGTTGAAACTGGTTTCGAGACGTGTTTCGACGTAACTTTATGGGTTGTTTTGGAGGCTGCAGTTTGTGGAACTGCTGACTGACAGGGTTTCTATTATTTTGTCCACCCCATCTATATCAATAAATAAGAGAAACACCACTTAAAAGGTTGATTAAACAGTCAGGGTCAATAAACGTTGTTATTAGTGAACTAAAATTGCTTACTTAATTGTGTTACGCTGCTAACCATTCTCTTTATGTGAGGCTACAACACGCTCTATTTAGCGACGTGATGATGTGATTAAAGGAGGTGGATAGCAGCCGCCTGTAGCTCATGGTGCAGGGTGGTGTTAGGAGGGCTGGATGTTGCTGTAAAATAGAGAACACCAACATCGCCGGGTGGCAGGTGCAGAAAATAACTACTCACCGTCTGAAAATGTCTTCATATTTGCATTCCACAAGTCCTAGCCAACACATATTTCAATCAGACTCTATTGTGGGCTCCATTGTGGACGCTGCTTATTATCCCGCTTGTATTCTTCCAGCCTGCAGTGATACAAACAGGGATTCTGTGAAACAACAACACTCAGTGTTTGTCACTTCTCGTGCCGCCTTGCTCTGAACTTAATACTCTTCTCATCCCCTTCCCGAGCCTTCCTCCCTGCTTAATAACTCTCTTTCTCTCTGACTTTGTCTTTGTCCTTGCTGATGGCTTCAACCCACATCCTTATTTTCTTAAACTCTGCGGTTCATATTGTGCTTATTGTAACTGGAGAGAAAAAATAATGCATGACTTGTGCTTGAAGCTGTTCCAGAACAAGTCGTCCTCATTATTGAACGCGGTCACAGTTTTATCACCAGGAGGAACTGGTAAAGCTTTATAAATCCTTGTAATAAGGCCCTGTTATGTCCTTATAATATGCTTATTAACATTAATAAGACTATATGAGGGTTGATAATAGCATAACAAACACATCAATGGTTAGATTATAAGTAATTTATGAGCATGTAAGATACTTATTCTGCTTTGATAAAAGGCTGAGGAGTTTCTTATAATTGTTTATGAAAGCATTAAGTACATTTATTGAGTTTAGTCTTGTTCATTTGAGTGAAAGGTGAATAAAACTTTAAAACATTACGTCGTCGGTGAACATTTGTGCCTGAGTTACATCAGATAGATTTTCATCAGCAGTGTTTAATGGTGTGTTCGCCACAAACAATGCCACGATTATTCGGGTTACTCACGCAGTTGTTTATCTGCCGCAAACAGCCAGATCACTTCTCTGTACATTAGCCATAAGCTAACGTTGGCGCACACCAATTCAGCACTCACCTGAGACTCAGGTTCTCTCTCTTCTTTTCCCCTCTCTTCTCTGTAATGTTAGGTTTGTGAAGCAAATTAACATTACCTCTCCAGCTCTAGTTGACAGTCAACATTACAGAACATAAACACCTGATAATGGAGCTGAGCAGCAGCTATGTGGCCTTGCTCCGCCTGCCCCTCCATGCAACATTGGTCGAATGTCTGTTATGTTGTGAGAACCCTAAATATAATGTAAAGTATTACCACCACAATAAATTTGCCCTTAAATCCAAACATGCCCTTTGAATACCTTTTCAATGAATGTGTAGAGCGCCGCATTCATCTTAAGATCTATTTATTTTTTCATTTTCCGCTCGCTGTGTTGATTCATGTGTCTCATTTTTCAGAGTCACATTGTGCTCTTTGAAAAACAAGGTAAAAACAGAAATTACTGCTCGCAGCTGCCTCTTTTTGTTAGTAAGTAAAGAGCAGATGGTGATTTCTAAACTCTGGATTTTTCTGAACCCATTTCAGTCCCAGTTGAATAGATCCCACGCTCAGCCATGTTTTTCTCATGGCTTTTACGCCACACAGCATTCAAACTGTCAGACAGAATGAGACAGTTGTACTCACAGACATATCATTCTGTCTGACCTGAAGTCAGAAGTGTCAGTTTGAGCATTGTAACACCTAAAACTTTCAGTGCTCAAGACCCATTTTTTGGGTGGAAACTATGTTCTGCTTGATCTAATATCAGTGTTCCTCCATTGCTCTGATAGATTGGTATAGGACTGGGTAATCTGACCCATGAGCAGTGGCGGAAGTACAAGGCCCCTCAGGATGGGATGGTGGTTGTATATTATCCTCAGGGGGATTTCAGCTCCCCCGCATCCTGTTTCTTGATGTCTGTTTGTGCTGCTTAAAAAAACATAAAAACTATCAAAGATGAATTTAAACAGTATCCTGCTCTTGACCCCTCAAACACAATGTTATTTATAGACGCAGTTTAATGGCCTCAGTGTGAAAGTCTCCATGTGGAGGTTAACAGATGTCCTGTCTCCAAATGTGTTTTGGGGGTAACAGAGAGCCTTGTGTTACAGGCTGCTTAGTAGACTCATCACAAAAACGTCTCTATCATTAATCTAGTGGTGTTAATCGTTGCCATCAGGGTTTATCTGAAATACAGATATCTTAATGAAAAATAGCTTATAATTTGATCAGATTTCACCCCAGTTAGAGGGTTCATTGGAGAACATTTAACCTCTGTAAAAAACATTGCATTTCTTTTCACGTGTGAAGTCTTCAGCAACAATGTGAGGTAAAGTCCAGCCAAAAGACAGGTTTCTGATTAGGAATGCAGCCAGAATCACATCTGATCTTGAGCCAGAGGCAAGTCTGCTCCGAGGTCTGTCCAGATGCCCTGCTATGTAAAGTAGAGTGTGACACGGGAGTGGATTTTCATTCCTGTCCTATCCAATTTATGGATGGGGAAGTAGGGGTGCTGAAGAGGCTGCAGCACCCGCTAAAATGAGGCTTTATAGAAAACTTCAAATGATAAAAAAAGGTGTGACGCAGATTTGCAGCAAAGGAAACGAGACTATGAGAATATGGCTGACTGGAGTCTCTGTTCTAAACTGTACGCTGCTCTGCTCTGTAAAACATCTGTCTGTGACAGCTTGTGATCGGCTCTCTCTCCCCTGCTCTGTATCCTATTAAACACGTACATCACTGGAAAAAAAGGACACAATAAATAAAGAATAAAGAAAGAACTTATTGTATAACATTTTACATGTAAGCCCAAATAAATAAGACTCGGTCATAGACAAGGTTAGAAAGTTTCTTCTAACTCAACAACTCACAAAACTGAGTGATTATGTAAGAGTCTGGGGACTTAGTCGCCTTTATTGGTTAGTGTTTACTTTATTTGTAAAATGTGACATGTCTACGTCCATACAGTGATGCCTTCTTTTTTTATATTAAATGTAAATGATTAAATAAGTTAAAAAAGTATGTTCCAAAAGCTTAAAACACAGGAGCAGACAGGCTGGTACAGTGGTGCTGCGACACTGGCACTTTTTACAAGGACAGAAATAATTTAATATTTTGCATTTAATGTTAAATTTACAGGAGGCTCGCATGAATAAGAATGTGTCATCGACAGTGTTTCACAAAGTTTATAAAGTTTCTCCTCTCTCAACAATTCACAAAATGGAGTGATTTTTATCAGGGAGTCTGGAGACTTTCTCCACAGGAGTCAAAGAAGAAGCCTTTGTTGTTTACTGATTGATTTATTTGTAAAATTTGACACAGCAGGGCTTCTGGCTGTCGGCGACTCTGTAGTCGGTGTGGCCGCTTTGACTTTGAGAATGTTGGTTTTCAGGTTTGCTGTGTGCTGTAGAGCAAAATGTTTTCAAATGGTTATAAATTGTTGTGAAATTAATACAAAAAACGATTTTGTCGCACAAAATATGATGTTGTTATTATATAGACTGACCTCAGGCAGTCCTTAGGCAATGCAATGATTTTGAGCAGACAAGAAGGAATGAATGATTAGCATTTTGTTCAAAATGAGGAAAATAGCGGTTCATCATATCAGAACTGCATATTTATAAACACCAACCTATTGTTACTGCAGTCCCTTCCTGCTCACTCACGCTGACATTTCCTTCTGTCCAGTCTTAGTCACAAAGTGAATACTGAAATTGACTCCCATCCTGCTGGAATCAGAAACGAACCGATGACCCACAGGGTTCTGAAACAATGCCGGCCTGTAATGAGCGTGCCACCATGTGCATTCAAATGACATGCTGTGATACATCTACAATGAAAACACAGTTCACATTATGCATGCTGTATTTTATGCAATTTGAATTTTTCAGCTCTTTCTCTCATCAGATTTTTAATTTGCCCTCAGACAAGACGGTACACTGCTGGCATGGCTCACTGAGATGTAAATGTTCTCTTCTTTGATATCAGTTAGACAGAGAGCGTGAATTTGCCTGCTGAGATGTTATTTGAATACGATTTGAATAGCAGTGAGCATATGAGAGGTGAATTTCAAGCGAATTCGGAGCTGCTGTGATAAAGAAGTGAGGTCTTATTTAGAGAAAAAAAGGGAAATGAGCATGTGTCGGCATGTGTAAATGGATTCATGTGAACTTCTGAATAACAAGTATTAAAGGCCATTCGTGGAATTCCAATTATTGCATAATTGGATTACTTAATTTCCTGGCAATTCCCTCGCAGCCTATAGTGAGGAAGTTGTCCAAAACAAGCACAGAGCTCAGACTACTCACCCTTGTCAGGAATTAATTACATAGCTAACCGCAGGAAATTGTTAGCTCTGTCCATAGTTGAGCGTAAAGGTTTTGCTACCTGATGTCAAGCTGTCTCCATCCCTACATGAACCCATCCATGAGACACTGCAGTAACTAAACCCCAGACATTGCATTGCACATGATTAAGTTCTGTGTCATGTGTCCTTTGGAATAGAAATACAGACATATATTGCATCAATTTCTGTCTAAACACCACTGAGGAGGCTTTCTTTGCTCGCACTCCACTTCTTTGATGATGGATCAAAGCCTCCCAGCAACGGTAAGGTGACGAAGCAAGGCTCGATAGGCTCTTCAATAGGCTGCACAATGGATGCAGCTCTCTTCACTTAGAGATCAATGTGAACCCTTTCGTCACCTGATTAGATGAAGGCGACAAACACACAGGATTGTCTTTGGTGTTGGCTTTAATATTTAGCTGCTGCAAAATCATCAGCAATTTTTGGTCCAAACTATCCATCAACCATTTTCTACCCGTGACAGGCAGGTTTAATAGCTAATAACAAGGTCTCAGGAGTTTTGAGAGATCGTTTGAACACCCCTCACAGTTCATGGATTAGTCTGACACATATTTCTTGGGATTGATCGATTCTCAATGGCTGTTCTCCAGACTTAAATCTCACAGCAAATTGAGCTCACTAATTATAGTCTTTTTAGACACTGCAAGGCCAGACTGACACTATAAATGTTAATTCAGCCATACTCAGTCCAAGAAACATTTTACAAACAAGCATCGGGGTTCCCTCTTTCCTGAGAGGAATCCCGAGGTGCACAGGAAGCCTTCTGTTTTATTCTTATGAAAGTGACAAACATGAGCTTGTTTAGAAGGAGTAGAGAGAGGAGGAATATAAAAAAAACATGTTTTATGTTTTTAAATGTTTTTCTACGTACATTGAGAACCAAATTTCAAAAGCACGTTTATTTACTTGAAAAGAGTTGAAAGTGAGCAGCCTGTCGATAATGTACCTTTGTTACTAAGTTGAAAGAAACATCAAAAATATTTTTTGTGTGATTTTATATTGTGTGTTTTTGGATCAATTTGAGAAAGCTCTCACGAATACTGATAATAACGAAAGATGCAGAAGCGCTTGTTAACAATCTGAAGGCAACTCTTTAATGGCATCTTAGTTTCTTCTGTATTTGAGTGGGAGAAGAGAAGAGTGTCGGACACAAAAGAAGGCTGTTCAACAGGGGCAGTGAAAACAGCAGGGAAGTCGGCAAGTCGAAGACGGTGACACACTTTAAGAGCTGAAGGTTTTCTCCGCAAGTCGAATTTCACGCTGGGTGTTAATGGATGATGTATTGTTCACCCTGTTGAAAAAGTGGAGAAAAGAATTAGTCTCTGAACATGGTCTGTTTGTCAGAGGGGCTCACAGCCCTCTCCAACACGATAACGTGTCACACTGTTTCCTCTGCGGATGACTCGCCTGCTCTTATCATCTTTCCATATTTCATCAGTAGCCTGGAGCTGACTTTACATGTTTTTGGGGTTTTTTGGTCTCTGTGCATCAGAGGTACCATCCCGCTGGAATGCTGAGTTTCCAGGAAAACATACATGCTTGATGAGGTTTGTCTAAACACAGTGGTGGCAGCCATCTCTGCAGTCACAGGGGCAAAGAGCCTCTTATACTGTGAAAGAAGAAAATATAGATTTAATAACTGCAAGATGAAACTTTGCTTCTCTGAGCTGTGCATTTAGGCAAATGTACACAGGTGTAGTTCAGACACGTTCAGCTGTGTTTCTTTTACGCCTTTATGGGTTGAAGGCAAAGCGTGAAGTATGTACTAGGAGGCAGTGTCAGGTTTAGTAAATCATGATGTGAGGAAAATGTAGAAAAAATCAGGAAATGAATGTCACCCTGCTGACAGCACAAACAATCCTGACGATATACGTGAAACAGACATGAAGGAATTTGGATTTATCAACATAAATGGGAAGTTGTTGCTCCGACATGATGTGTTCATGAGCTTTGACGTTATAATGTGGACACAAAATGGATGCTACAAAGAAAATGTGTTTTCAGTGTGTTTAAACAACATGTGGACATGTGTTTGAAGTTTGAAGCTTTTTTATTGAGGTGATTTTGTTCCAGACTTGTTGCTTCACCAGTACATCCCCTACAGCACTAAAATGTTGCTTTACCCGTCTTGCCATCAGGGATCATGGTACTACATTTTTCTAATTAATCTTGGTCACTCTCCGCAGACAGCAACTAATTTCTCACAGCTACTGCCACATTATAAATTACATATGAGCAAAAATTTGATATATACAGTAATATGTGAATTAATGAAATGTTCTAACCATCGACCAAGCAATATACTTTAGTCCACCAAGTTGGCCAGTCGGGAACTGATTTTTCAGTATTCAGACCAAATGAACACACTATAAGTGTGTTGGAAAGGAATTTAGATTCCTATACTTGGATAGAATATCACTTTGGGCAGAACATGGTAAAAGGTTTGCTCAGACGTCGTGCTACACATTGATGAGGTTTGGGAGCTGTGGGTGTCAGCTCCTCTGCTACATACAGGTAACATACATAACACCCCTCTCTAGGTTCACCGGCCTATCTCTGCATATGCATTATTTCAGCATCAGTGCTTTTTTAGCCTGTGGTTTTGTTGGCAATGCCTATCATTATCTCCAGTAATGTAGTAAAGGAGACATGGGGTTGTTTTTCTTCAGAGGCCAATAGCTGTTCTTCTGTTTAGAGTAGATTTTTTTTTTAAATGTTGCATTTTAATATGAGGTTTCAAGTCTCAGTGACTTCCTGGGTAAATTAAGGGAAAATAAAATAAAATAAATGAATATTGATATTGGAATATACCAGGTTCACGAGGACGAAAGCAGTTAGCTATTCCTTAATTACTGCTCTTCAAATGCCAGAAGTGGTACCAAAGGCTTTTTCACTGCAGAGATATGTTTGGAGATCTGGACGGTGACTTTGTGAATCCATTCCATCAGTCCGATGACGAACACATATTCTCTCATACAGTGTATTGTTTTTACAGTTTTCATTTTCAGGTATACCATACTGCATCTGTATGTTATGGAGTGCTTGGCTTTAGGTAGATTTTTCTCACGTTGCTGCTGCAGCATTTGACAGGGCCACGTACATGCCTTGGTAGGAGGCCAGCAGCCCTTGGAAACTCCACATTGCAAAATAATCTTATTTTTTTTCCAGCTCAGTGAGTCAAGAGCACTTGGCTGGGTACCCCCCAAAATGAAGCAAAAGCCCTCAGACACCTATCATCCACTCCATTTCATCACTGAAACTTTGTTTGCTGCACATATTGAATGCGGCAAAGGACTCGGGTAATGAGGCAGGAAAGTAAATGTGCGATGTGAATAACATTATGCTTAATGGCGTACCTGCATTTCTGTGCATGTTTCAGACGGCAAGGTGGAGGTGACGAAGGAGAGCCTGAAGCTCTGCACCATGGGGCCAGGGAAGGTGTTTGGAGAGCTGGCTATTCTCTACAACTGCACCAGGACTGCCACTGTCAAGAGTGAGTCTCCACAGACGCCTGGAAAAACATCCAGAAGTACTCTGTGCTGAATGTTTTCACACACACACACACACACACACACACACACACACACACACACACACACAGACGCAGGAACGCACACACACACACACACACACACACACACACTGAAATGTGCTCCCTTGGTGTGGAGGATTAGGGGTCTTTCTGCCTGTAAGATATCAGAGCTGCATCGACACAGAGAGAGGGATCACGTCGCCACTGTATGAGCGGTCATGATGAAACACTACCCATCACCGCTCCGTGTTTTCACAACACTCCAGTTAAGTGTCTTGCGAGACCACCGGTGAGATGAATGTCAGGGTCTGCTGCCTCGACTCCTTCATGTGTCAAAAGCTCTGGCTATGAAGGATGCACAGTGGGTGAGTAGGTGGTCTATCAGACTGGCGATTTGAATAGGCAGCCTAATAGAGTAAGGAAAGGAGGCTGAGAAAGGACAGGACAGATGGTGTACTACGCACATTTGAGACCTAGTGTGTTAGAAGAGAGTGTGTCAGGATGAAAAATGTGTGTTTATGTGAGGAAGGAAATGGGAAATATCTGGGAATCTGTCTTTGGGTGGAATAATAAATATGCAACAGGTGAGATGAGATAAGGTCTGGTGGGTAAGAGTGTTTTTCAGCACATCAATGCCGTTCAAATTAAAATAAATGAATGTAGGTCAGTGTCTGAGTGAGTGCTCCACTTGACAGTGAACATACTCAATCATAATACAGTGTAATCGCTGTTGACCAGGTAAATAATTCCACTCACTGTGAGCTGGTTGATTTTTTTGCCGTTCCCGATGAAGATCTATATGTGTTCCAGTTATGAATGAATGCATGAAGGGCAGAGGGTCCCTCGGGCCGCAGACAAGAGCGAGGAGGCCTGAGTTGAAGTGTGGAGGAAACAGGGTTGATGATGGTGGCACGCCCTCTCGCTGGCCCCTTTCACGTCCCATGATCCCCTACCACTGACCAGACCAAACTGAACTCCCAGTGCAGGTTGCTATGGCAACAGGTGCCCACAGGGCAATGAGCCAACTCCTATGGGATAAAATATTCCCCTTCCCACAGGCGACAGAGTGTCTGTCTTCTTCTGTGTATTCTTTCGTCTACCACCGGCCCGACAGCCCGTACTTCCTGTCACGATCTTTTCAAGTGTACGTCATTGCTTAATAAAAACTCTGCATGGAACAAGTGATGTAATTGTCTACACTGGCAGAAGTGTGTTTACAGCCTAACAGGGTCACTGGCACTGTCTCTGGGGGTGGATGTCTTGGTTTAATGAATGTCTCTACACAAGGATGTGCAGAGGAATTCAGCTATAACATTAGATACTAGAGGTGACGGCCTCAGCTGGAAATCATCCAACTTCATGCGTGGACGGGGGTTCAGCTACCAATCAGCCAATTGAATTTAATCTGTGTGTCTGTATGTGGAACCCTTTCGGAGGATATATCTCGGTGTATTGGATGGCCTGCTTAGTCACATGCATCAGTAATTACATATTGGCAAAATTTAGATGATGAACCCTCCAACCTGAGGTAACTCACATTTTAATGACATTATTGCTTACTGTGATAATGGAAAGATTAATAGAGTTTGTCACCTACTGAGAAAACTCACAGAAACAATTAAGAGCCATTAAGTGCAATGATTTGAAGACAGTCAGACCAATTCAGAAGTCAGGGCCACCACAGGGTCTTTAGGGAGTTGCCATAATGATTACATTTCCAGTGTTTCTGTGTTTCAAGAACTGTAGTCAGCGTAGTGTCGAGTTGTGATGATTGCTTGATACACTGATCAAAAGAAAATTAATTTTGGTCATTATTCAAGCGGAAATTTCAAACATTTGCTTCTTAAATTTAATGTGCTGCTGCTTTTCTTTGTCATTTATGATAGTAAATGACGAGCCTCCGCTTTTTAGACTCTGAGTCAGAGAAAAGAAGCAATCTGAAGACGTCACGTTGGGCTCTGGGAAAATGTGATTAGCCTGATTTTTTTCTCAGTTTTCTGACATTTTATGGGCTAAACACTTAATTTATCAAGAATGAAAATAATTGCTAGTCGTGGCCCTCATGCAGTGCTCAACATGTTGTGTTACTTTCGCAATTAAATAGGCACTAATGTTCAAAACTGACTTGAATTTTGAGAGAGACTTCATTTGAGAATTGATTAGTTTCAGTGAGAGGAAAATGAGCTTGAAATGTCGTAGCCCGACTGCTTTTATAACAGCGATGAACCATATTCAGTCCTGTTTGCTTTAAAATGCATTTACTTACAAAAAGTGTTTTAGATTGGTCATTGTGTCTTTACTTCCAGGCATCATTTGGTTCTTATTCATTTCAGAACATTATGAAAATCACAGACTTGAAACTGGCTTTATTTCAGTGATACATCGCAGCAAGCATCGGGTCTGCTGGCTTTTGTTATCAATCTACACTTACAGCCGTCTTAGAACAAAGGGATAACATGACTCTGACAGCAATGAAAGCAGACATTGTGTTCACTAAGATAGATCTCGGGCCTTTCACACACTTAATTTTCAATTCCCTGCGAGTTGTTTGTCAAGCCAGACTGGTATGAATAGGAAAGAAGGAAAAATGGGGAAAATTGCTGGCAGTAATGGAATGAGCAGTGACTGTGATTAGTAGTAAAATGTCTAAAATGTGCAAAATCACTGCTGTAGTCTGTTAAACTACAATAATATACAAGCAAGAGGCACAGTGAAACATGTTAATGATAAACTACATTTGTTAACTTTGTATTGGACCGTTTTATGCAGAAGTGTTTTTCATCCATCCAGTAACACATTTTTATATGGATGTACTGCAGGGATGAGACAAAATTGGACCTTTCTCAAAAAATACGAGAATTGGTTGAATTTGTATTAATTCTCTCATTCCCATGATTTCAAATTCCTCGAAGGGACTGACAAAGATATTCGTTACCATTGATCGCCCTCCTTTTCAGCCTTCAGGTGGTTTCATGTGTGAGCTCTCGCCTGCACTCTCCCAAGAGAAATCGATCCTGTACAGTATGTTTGCCCCGACTTGAGCATTTCAAGTAGCACTTACTCCCAGGCTGTGTAGCGCTCCCAACAAACTCACAAATCAGTGTGTTATGTTAAGTTTCAGAAAACAGAAACTTAGGAGTAGAGTTATGATCACATTTGGGGTTTGGCTCTACCAGTCTTGGCAAATAAGATGGAAGTAGAAAAGCAGCCTTGGAGAAAAAAACCTGAGAGACCTCAAATCCATATCACATCATTTTCACATGAGAACAATAAGAAAGATGTTGGCTGAAGATAAGAAGAAAAAGAAAAGGGTAGGAGTGAGAGACAAAAGAGAGAGGTGATAAATACCGGACAGCAGTGACAACAAAATGAGGCAGCCACCTCAGGGAAAGCAAGACAAAATTGCTATTTTTTTTTGTCTGCAGACAGAGGAGAGAGAGGGAGAGTGGCCTTCTACTAAAAAACATTATTTTCTAGCATCAAAATGTCACTGCTTTATGAAGACTTGGACAGCATAACAGGATGCAATTCAGCATTGTGCGACATGAAGCTGTGCAGCAATTGACAGCCCTGCCACATGACAGCAGCAGGAAGGAAATCATTTCAAACACTGCACTGACTTGTGGCTCTTGAAAATGCTTACGAGGCTATGCATATAGTTTGCAAACTTCAAAATCATGTTAAAAGGGCTACTTGATTCTACAGCTGCACCTAACTATTTATATTAATATAATATCTGTCACTTATTTGTGATTGTCAGGAAATGGCAAAAACAGTTGTTTCAATTTTCTACTGAAAGACATTGATTACATAACAATGATATAAAACAGGGAAGGAACAGACCTCATTGGAAATCTGTACTTTCTTGGTATTATTTAAGCATTTAAAATATATTTGCATATTAACTGCAGATTCATTGTCTGTTGATTCAGGGTTAGGATTATGATTCATTTAATGAATTAACAATTTAAGCACTACATGATAAAAACACTACTACTAGTACTACTGCTACTACTACTGTACTACTCTGTAGATCCATAGTTTTATCTAAATTAACCAACAAGCAGACACTTGGGCCCAATCTCACTAATACCGCCCTAATTTTGGACAATGTTTTGCAGATTCACACTTCGGGGTAGTGTGTCCCGATTCTTGTTGGGATAGAGGGGCAGGATGAAGTGTCAGTGTAACAGAGATTTCACTTACACTTCAAACTGTACTGTCATTTCAATGTATTAATGGTCCTTTTCTTTATTACAGGTTAGCTATAAAGTGTTACATTGTTATTGCTGATTTGTGTATTACAGTCCTGCATTTTGACATATTTCAATATTATTGTTCCCCCCTTTGATGGTATATGATGCCAAAATGTAAAATGGTTATGCAGTCCAGCAGTGAAGTTTCTGCACTTGGTGCCCCTCCTCTACTATAAGTGCAGACTGGCAGGGTACCTGCCCCTGGCTGGCCCTCGTCAGCCTCCACGACCGGGAGATTGCTGCCCTACCCAATCGGAACCGGGTCACCAATATCCTAATTATCTATAAAGCACACAATAGCTCTGGATGCTAATAATCTCCAAAATTATTGATATTGGAATAAGTTTGATCACACAATAGCTTACCGTGAACATCTGCTGACAAAAATTGGAGCTCTTGACAACAAACACTCCCCCTCTCGGTTACCATGGAGACGCAGTTGCCGCACATACACCACCGGTTTTGTCCCACTCTCGCCTCATCCCGTCTTTCTTGCTCTTCATTTTGATGCTCGTTTTATGAAACATTGTCAGTGCTGTCCTCCTCATTAATGTTTCGCTCGGGTTCAAATTGAAAAGGCTGACCAGACGACATGTTTATGTCGCTGAACAGTCACAACAGGGTCCCGAAGCCGGCCAGTGCAACCTTATGACGTCACTACCCAGAGTGCATTGCGACGTTAACAACAATGGCGACCTACAAGTTACAAATTTTATAAAAACGAAGATATCGAAGGTTTTTTATATCACTTTATTATAACTGATGGAGGAGATTTCAACCACTTCTCCTTTCTAATTCTGTTCTGACGGGCATGGGGGCATTGGAAAATGCGGGATAGTGGTTGAAACTGGAAATGGGACCAGTCACAAGGAGATTCTGTTTGTGGTCCTTATGAAATATTCTATAATAGACAAAAATACCTTTGACAAAAATCCAATTATGAGCTTACTTTCAAAGTACACCTTGAACAAAGTGGTGTTTTTTGCCACTGTTCCCGAGCTAGTACAATTTTGAGCCATTTTATTATTAGCAGATAATCACAGGAGATTAGCAGAAACACACAGAAAGCATATTATTCAGCCATTGCGGCTCTAAACGAGCATTGGGAATCCTGGTGTTGTTTGAGAGCACTCCTCTCTGAGAGAGTGATGTCACTGCCAGTCACTGCTAACATAATCAGTGAGACTGATTGTCTGTGTGCTCCATCTTAATGATAGTGCTGGAAAAAGAAGCAGCCTCAGACGTCATTGCAGAAACTCAGCTGTGCTCTCACTTTGGATCCTATCTAATGCACATGAATAGTTAGATATATGACTCTCTTGTAATACTTTTCAAATAATGATACCACAACTTATTTTTTAAGTTCTGGGCCTTGAACATTTATAGGAAGCAGGGCCTAGCATGCCTTTGATAGGAAATCCTATCTATTTCTAGCCATCAAGTATACTGCTGGGTATTTGCCAGCAACAGGCAGACAGGCATTCACAAGCACACACACACACATTTCTCTCTTTCTGTCACTCACTCGCTCACACACAGAGAGAAGTGACAAGCATTTATTTTCATGACGATCTCTGTCCAACATTAGTTGGCCATTTTCTACACTGGCACTCCTTACCTTTCACACTCTCATGCATATTGGAGAATTAGGTTTCAGGTGTTCAAAGGAGCGTGGATCTGCAGGTTAATGGGAAAAACAAGCATGGCGAAAAAAATGGTAGCATTAAATTGCCTGGAAGCTAAATGACGCTGCTGCATAGCAAACGTGTGTTTTGCCCGACAAACAAGTCAAAGAGGAGACGATCAGGCTGAATTGTGATGGTCAGAGTTAAAAGCTTGATTTGTGGATTGTAGTATTATTAATATGTAATGTCTATTATTTATATTAAACAATATTAAGCAGTATTGAGCAATCTGTCACTGGAATTATTGCAGACAAGTGAAGAATACGCACTTAACCATATCTCTCGTTCCCACCAGAGTTAAGGCAGGTGTGTGAGAGTTGATATGACTCCTTTCACTGGTGATGGGAGACAGTTTTCTCGGTTGGGTGACAGCATCAACAGTCACTATGGTCTGTGGTGTGCTAATGAGCAAATCCTGCCTTACAGCAACTCTGAGGGCTGACACTATCGCAAATTCAGAAACACAAAGTAACCCCACTGCAACAATGATATCATCGTCCATTGCAGTTTTTCAACTATGGACATTTGTCATACGCCAATTTGGGGAACATCGCCCAGCTCCAGTTCGTGTCAGGTTACATTTAAGACACATAGCCACAGACACAAAAAAATCATCTCCCTAAAACATTGAATGTTTTTTGATTTTAACCACACATAACGTTTTCATCGAATTCAATTACATAAGTTCTAAGTAAAGTTGATCATTTAATGTATTTCCATCATGTTGAGTCGATATGAATAAATTAAATAACTTGAATTAAGTTAATGCCCATTTTCATGTATTATACATAATATACATATTGCATGCATTACTATTATGTACATTTTCTGTGTGATTGAAATACAGAAATTCAATGTTTTAGGGAAATTATTTTTTTGACTGTACTGTATATTTGTGTTTAGAAGGAATATAAACACACAAATTGACTTATAAATTGGCGTGATGCTGATTTCTTTGTGTATGCAGCCACAATAACCAATGAACTACCAGCTATGATACAATCTCTCAGCTGTTTCACCATAACACACGGTGCTAGCGAGAATACATAAAATCTAGTCACCATGTGGGTAGAGAAGTCAAGAAATAGATAGATGATAAATTGGTTAAAATACCCAGCTTCTGCCACTCCAAGTGGTCAAATCAAATCTAATGAAAGATACTGAGAAGGAGACCTGGCCTAAACATCCACAGTTCCAGCATCACTTTGTCTTTTATTAAAACAATGTTGACACAAAACCCACTTTCATAGATTTAAATAAACATCCACTTTAAAATAAACTTGAAAACAGCACGACTGATGAGTGGAGGTGTGGATGAATATCTAATGCATAAATGTATAAGGTGCATAATGATGCCAACCAGTCTATATTGGTACATTATATATTCTGTGCATCAGATATTCATCTCAAATTGACATTTCCTCTCTGTTAATGATTTCCATTATTTGACATTCATCCTCTCTCACATAATGTGGCCTTGAGAGCAAAATGAAAACACAAGCCTTAATTGATATGATGGAAGAATTTTATTTCCTACGGATGGCAGCCATGACTGAGTCTTTCCTATAAGATTAAGGACTCTATTTTTATGAGGATGCATGTTGAGTAGCAGGATGAGGGCACTGTGTGCCATTGACTCATAAATACACAGCCAGCCTTACAGCCAGGAGCTGAAGGTTTGCTCGTCTTCGTGCCTTAAAATCTTTCCACAGCATCGGGTTGAATTCACTCTCAAACCAAACCTGCATAACTATATACTCTGAGATGTACGCACACTAGCTTTGACAGGTGCAGCTTCATGTTCAATACATGGCAGCTAGCAGAGGCATCAGTATTCACACACACACACACATTCACACACACACACGATGAATAAAAACAGCACTTCATATCATGGTATCACGGAAAGAAAATTAAGCCACAGCAGCGGCATTGTTCTGGAGACTTCTGAGGATGGCCTTTGTGACAGAGTGATAGCTCGGCTGTATGAAAACCCTTCCTTCCGCTTGGGGTGAGCAAACACTTGTCTCTCTAATCAGTCTGAGGGAGGAAAATGTCCATGTGAGTGTGTGTGAATGTGCAAGCGTGTGTGTAGTACACTGCGTCTGCTCAGTCTCAGGGATCACCCCGGCCGCAGCGAGTGACTCTTGTTTTGGCAGAATGAGATAAGTTACAGGTTGGACTCCTTGGAAAACCAGGCACCAAGTTAAACATTATGAGCGATGCAGAAGGCAGAGCATGGTGCCTTTTGCTTGTAGCATGTTGTATATAAGAGATGATAAAACAAGTTGCTTGTAAGACTGTTAGTGTGCTCTCTAAGTCTCTTCCTCTCTTGCTCTTAGGTCCACTTTTTCTGTGTACACGTCTCTTGTTGCCTCCATAATTATTTTCCTGATTGTTATTCATGTGTCACAAAGAAATGCAAATTACCTACAAACCATTCCTCCTACATTTAAACATGTTCCACACATGGCTTGATAATGACCTGTGAGATAATCTCCAGCCTGTCTTTGACCCAGTGGCGCGAGTCCTCAAACATCAGTGCCTTGTCTTGGCCTCCTCTAACTCCTGGGCATTGCTGTGATGTTGGACGTGGTGCAGAATACCAAGCACCAGCTATTTGCCTTGCGAGCAGAGGAAAACAACAGCATTTTATACAATCTGTTTTCAGTGTGATTAAAATCAAGTGAGCGCAGGATTTGAAAGCACCCTTGTAACAAAAGCCATTACTTCTGTGCTTTTTGAAAACCAGAGTGAGTACTTTCAATTTGCACTCAAGTAAGACATTTCCTCTAAATTCAGCTGAATGTAACAAAGGGAAATATGCTGGAGTGAGCATTAGCTCTCGTCTGCTATTAATTCTAATTACTAACAGCCATTAGCAGTGACGTTAGCCACATTTAGCATCAAAGCAAACAGCATCATCTTTCTGATGATTTAATGCAAGCAGCTTTAGTTGCAGATACACTAAGTAGCAGTTAGCTCCTCTCTTGGAACATTAACTGTGTGTACTGGATTCACGCTGCTCAGTTCTCTTCAGTCTGCTGGACAGTTTTTCTAGCAGAATGAACAATATAGTAAATACAGCCTGTCTTTGAGGCCTTTTGCTCTCTCTTGCATGGGGGACATCCCTGTTCTAGCTACCTGTAACCACAGCTTGCCAGCTGAGTTGTGGTGGTGCCAGCTCACAAATAGATAAAATAAAGAAGTGTTTCTGCACCCTAACATGTTATTCCAGACATAAGCCTGCCTCAAAATAAATCTAATTTATTAAAGAACCATAGAATACTTACAACATTGTATCAGGTTAATGTATTTATATTATTGTCATTTTATCTAATTTATTGTTTGTATATATCATATCACATCTGTATTTTGCTTGTGCCTTACCATTGCAATGAGCTGAGCAACCCTCACCTACTGTGGCCTATTAAATCGTGATAAACACTAACGATCTAGAACAGCGTTTGGTTTGTCCACTCTGGGCTACTGTAGAAACATGGTGGGCTCCCTGGAAGAGGACCCACTCCCTCTGTAGATATAAAAGGCTCATTCTGAGGTAATGAAACCAACAATTCTTAGTTTCAGGTGTATGCATGAAAACATAATAATATTATATTCGATTTCTGCCTCTACATTCTACAAACTTGACCTTTAAATCTTGGAAATAAGGTTGGAGAACAGTGGAATATTCCTTTAAATTGAGAAGCCATTTGGGCCCTGACACACCACCAATGTTGGGCCCGTCAGTGAGCGTCTGTGGCTGTTGCTGTGTGTCCCACACCGATGGCACCAGTCAGCCCTTGTTGGCAGGTTTTTGGCCAATTAAGCATGTAGAATCATCATGCGGCTGAAATAACACTGATTGGCTGTTTAAGAAACGGAAAGCCCCCTGAGCTGGTCACTGTAATATCCATGATTCCCTGAGTGCCGTATCTCCTTATTTTTTGCCTCTGCCTCTTTGCAATTTTTTATCAGACGTATCCTCGACTAGAAGCGGCTTTATTTGCAAAAGTTGTGCCAAAAAAAATTGCTTTATCATGACAGCAGTTTGTGTATCAGCAGAGAGGTATTTTACGAGCTAGTTGGCCATCAGATGTAGTCTTTGCAGTGTGTTGAAGTGTAGTTTTTTGCTCAGGCAACATGAAGCGATGTATGTCCCCTTTGACTGATAACTGACAACAGGGCTTAGTCATTCATAAAGATATGTATGAAAATATATGGAATTTGAAATGTGGTACCAGCAGGTTGTCTTAATATCTGGTGACTGGTATTTCCACAATAAAGTATTTGTATCTGGGGAGCACACATTGTTCTCTTTGAGTACTGCAAATGGACATATGACATCAGACAGTACATATGAGTTTTAGGACTATATACTGTAGTACTCTACATACCTTTAAATCCACTGCAGCTCTAAGGAGAAACAACAAATTATACTCATGTTGTGAATAGAGTGCAGAGATAAGGGCTTTTAGAATCAGTGCGAGTGTAGAGTGCTCTCTTAACAAGGAACACAGAGGCTCCATCCACTGTGTCTTTTCCAATCTTAGGTTACTCAACATAATTAGAGGTGCAACCAAGAGCAGGGAAATGCCAGACTGACGAGGTGGCCATACAAATGCATCAAAGTATAAACATGCAAATGGTAAAAAGCAAAGAAATGGGGAATGGACTGTACAGTTTGTGTAGGCTGTCACATTCAAATGTGGACAGGCACTTAGAAAAGCAGAGACAAAGAAATAACACAAATATCTGAAATTGCAGCAGCAGGAATTACTAATGATTGAATTCATTACTAATGAACGGAACAAAGCTCACAAATTGGCCTCTTATTTGAAGTTTTGTAAATGTATTATTGTAAACTACACAGAACTACACTGCCATGAAAATGCAGAAACGGACAGAGAGAAGACACAAAGAATGACTTTGGCAGATACAATTCCGATGGGATGGAGTGGGGAAAATCTTCTCCGTTTCCATGGCTGCCATGGTAACCAGAGTGTGGCAAGAAATGTGGTGGTAAAATGGTAATGGCGGCAGGGATGCCCTCACCCAGCTGTTAGTCACTGCTCTGTGCTGCTCGCTGTGTGCATTTTTGTCTGATGTCTGTGTTCATGACTTGACAGTGTGGCTTATTTTAGTTGGATGATGACATATGAGTTATTATGTGCCTTAGTGTGTGTGTTAGTGTGTGTTTGGACCGAGGGCCCCTGCTGCTGTTGTTGTCCTGATTCTCAGTTAGAGCGCAGGTGTGAGCCCGGAGCTGGAGGCTCTTCTGGGGCTGTAGACGGCTTGAAAGGTTAAAGCACCCAGAGAGAGGCAACCTCAGACCGCAACAATATACAGTCAGTCAGTCAGTCAGTAAAAAAACAGCCCTGCAGGTGTTGCTTTAAACAGCTGCCATTCTCTGACAGGATGTATACTAATAGTCTCATGTGACATAGAAAGACTAATAATATGAACATGGACTTTTCTCCGGGGGAATGTTGGGAAACTGAGTAGAGCTTTCTGTGTTTGCATTACTCAGGGGACAGTAATGTTGCTTGTCTTTATTTTAAAAAAACAATTTTTGGACACATTTGCTGGTATCAGTGGGAGAACATGGCTTAGAAAACGTTCTGGAGCTCACAGCCATACTTTGATTCAGGTATTACTTTTCTGGAATCTTGTACACATTTACAGGCATGCCAGGTTCAGACTTTATAATATTGGCCAAATGATAGACTGATGTACGTGTAAGAAACGGAAATGGGTGTTGGGTGTGACCAATAATGATTTTGTCCCACCTCCCGCGACCTAACAAAAAGATTAGTGTGCCATAATGTTTTTGTCTTTCATCACGTGTTTTGAGCTTCGATGAGCGTGGAACAAAATGCTTGTTACAGATTTAACATAACAATGGACCACGTCTGCACGAGTCTGTCGGCAAGGGACACAATTTTTGTATAAGACTACAAACAAGAACATGTTCAGAACATGTCCGAGTAGTATTTACCGATCACGTTAGAGTGGGCTTCGAGCAATAGAGGCGGAACGCATCGCCCGAAATGCTATCTTGGAATGACTTAGCTTTTTATTAGCTTTTAAAAAATGTATTCGCATTCATTTGCAGATGAATTGAGAGAGTCTCTCAACTCCAAGTCCTTTCACACATCTCAAACTGCTAATCGGACTGTAAAAAATGATCGGCACACAGATGAGCATGTCTTGGCCTGGATATCCGCTGGTGACACTGCAAGCCCCAAAACTTTCTCACTCGGAGGCTAAATCGTCGTCAGTCAAACCCGATGGGTTCTGAGATTGATGCAGTATGGCTGCCAAGAAGATGGTGCTTTATATACAATCAATTGATCCATTTTTGATTGGTGGAATGCTCATATAAAGTTCTACTTGCAATCTTGCCGAAAATCTATCCTTTCCCACATGCTATCATCACAGCCTCCAAATAAATGTTTTCTTGCCATTCTGCTGAGGCAGTGAAGAGACCTTGATGTTTGAACCATAGAAATACAATTAAAGTAACTGACTGATAAGCAATGAAATTTCTATTTTGTGGCCTTCACCCTCCCAAACCAGGCTTAATTTCATGCCCCATGAGACGTGAATGATAGTGCATCAACTGTGATATTTCCTATCATTTATACATTTTATATATTTATTCATGTAATTCTAGTGCTCTCATTATACGTAAAAGTGCTGATCTTTGCAGCAAGCTCAACACACCTCCAATAAATGATGAAGACAGGATGGATGGACTGGCAAGGATGAAAACAGTACTTGATAAAACTTGATGTATTTATAAGTCAGTAAAAGACGATATATACCACATATGCGTTGGACTTAAGGCACTGTAAAAATTAATCCGTATGATTACAAAAACAAACTGGTTACAAAAAATTACTTGCAAATCGTAGGTGAGCGGATCAGGTACGAGTGATTGAGGTCTAGTGATCTAGTACTAGGCAATCAAAGAAAACGACTTAATAATGTTACATTTGAAACAAATAGGTGACAAATGCGTAACATAGGTAGCAGAGCCAAACACACTGAAAGTGTCTGACACTCGCGTTTTGAAGCCCACTTACTGTTTTAAATGCACACGCGCATCAAAAGCAAGGTCGGTAACACTCAACACCACATCAGAACCTCATAGGATTTCACCAACAAGGTGAGGAATAACACTGGACCAAGAGAAACAATGGTTTCTTATCACTATCACAGTTTTTATTTTATTTATAGCTTTATATTTCTCTATTTTAAATATTTTTAATTTTAATTTTTAAACTAGCTGTCTGTTCTGTGTTCTGTGTATATCTGTTAAGTGTTGTGTTGTATTGTGTATAACTGCTCCACGTGCCTTGCCTTGAATTGTCCCCCGGGGACAAATAGTTTTTTTAATTGAATTGAACTATTTACATGCATTCCCACTCAAGAAGCTGTTAAGATGGTGAAGAAACGCCTGCTACAGGACACACTTTGTCCAGCAGAACCAACTTCACCCCAGACCACATTACATTTGTGCCTTACTTGACCTCTGTCTGACGACCACCTTCTTCAAGTACAGTGAAAGTTTCTACAGACACACATTCGACTCACATCACACACTGGAGCACATGCTGGGGGTCATCAGAACCTTAAACCATCGGGCTGAGACCGAGCCCACTAAGACAGAGGGGAAGGAGAAGAAACAGAAGCACATCAGGGGAGCACTTTAAACCTGTGGCTACCCAAACTGGACCTTTGTCAAAACCGCTAAAAGATCCAGAGCAGACAGAGAGGAGGAGACAAGAAAACTTAACATCGTCATTCCCTATGTCGCAGGAACATCTGAGAAACTCAGGAGGATCTTTAATAAACATCATATCTGTTCACTTCAAACCTACCAACACACTGAGGCAGAAACTCGTCCATCCTAAGGACAAAACACCCAGTCATAAACAGAGTAATGTAGTTTATGCTGTTCAATGCAGCCAGGACTGCACTGATCTGTACACTGGGGAGACAAAACAACCTCTCCATAAACAAATGGCACAACACAGGAGGGCCAACTCCTCAGGTCAAGACTCTGCTGTCCACTTACATCTGAAGGAGAAACATGTAAACATCTTGGCCAGAGAAGACAGATGGTTTTGAAAGAGTATAAAAGAATCCATCTATGTCAAACTGACGAATGAACGACCGTCTCTGAACAGAGGAGGTGGCCTTCAACATTACTTATCACCCACCTACAATACATTACTGAGTTCCTTCCCCAGACAACTTAACAACCATTCACACCTGGGCTCACCTAGCCTTAGCAACCCACATGAAGGCAGGTTGGGTCAACGACCCATAACAACTCTGAAACTCAGAGCTCACACGTGTCCTTGACGACTCTGTAAGAACACTCCCAAGCAGAGTTTAAAAGCCTGCAACTCTCCTCCAGTTAGTTAGAACTGAAGAAGCCTCTTGGATGAGAGGTGAAACGTCTTCAAGAAACTGAAACAAGTCAAGTTGCCTACGATACAGCACTTAGATTTACCATGACCTGGATGACTGAGAACCTTCATCAATATATTACGTATAAATAGCAGCTTTGCCCCAAAATACTGTTGATTCTGTGGTGTTAGCCTGCAGTGTGCCATAGGAGAATGAAAATGATGCGTGTGCGCCTTTAGACTCATATATTCCTGTCTTTGCTTTCTCTACTCCGTCCAACCTCACTGTCTACAGCCAGTGGTTTGTTTTCTGGCAGGATGAGAGAGAGAGAGGGGAGAGACTTGCACAAATCACCGGTTTGTTACATGATCAACCACCGGCAAAATTACTGGAACATTTTGAAGGTCTCATAAGTTATTCACGAGTTAGTTTTTTTGCAAATAGACTTTTTGAATGGATGCAAGCATTTACAGAGGAATTACCCGGATTTCTGTGAGCGCTCATGGTAGTCCAGACACTGTCTACTGAGAGTTCTTTCTAAATTTCTCCCAAATGATTGGCCCAAAATGTGTCAATCAAACTTTGATATGTGTGTAAGACCTGCCCCGAGAGACAGATAATCCTATCAGGCTTTTCTTCCTGTGCACTGATATGTTTTGGGACTTTAAAGGATAAATTCACCCCAAAATGAAAATTTAGTCATTATTTACTCACCCCCATCCATCTGTCCGTCTGTCCGTCCGTCCATCCATCCATCCATCCATCCATCCATCCATCCATCTATCCATCCATTCATCCATCCATCCATCCATCCATCTATCCATCCATCCATCCTAACCAGATGCCCGGACCACCTCAGCCTGCTCTTATCGATGCACAGGAGCAGTGGCCCTACTCCGTCTGAGCTCCTCACCCTATCTCAAAGGCTGAGTGCAGCCACCCTATGGAGGAAACTCATCTCAGCTTCTTGTATTTGCAGTCTCATTCTTTCAGCCACTACACACAGCTCGTGACCATAGGTGAGAATCGCAAGGTGAGGGTCCATGCATATGGAAAGTCAGGTCAAGTTTCGTAGTCCACAAAATATTGGTTTGATTGATGTATGTATGGTCATACACACATTCTGCATATTTTCTCATATATATATATATTTCTCCATGGATTTCATGGGAACAGAGCTGAATGTGAGACCCCTGCAGGGTGAAGAGGACTCTTTCCAGAATAATTGCAGTTTCTTCAAAAAATGACATACACACATAAAATGATGAATATGCACCCACATGCTGGCAGGTGATGAGTCACTCACACACAGAAACATATATGCATCACAATCTGGCAAACCAGAATTGAAACGATCACTTCATTGTTTTTGGCTCAGCGGGTTGCTAAATTTCAGCTCTGACTGACAGAAATTCCACCATGACACAACAAGTTATTTCTTCTTTGTAGTTATTTTAACATAGATACTATGGTTGACTCATTCGGGAGGATATTATCTTGAGATATTATGACTAAATCTGGCTGAGAATGTGCAACACATACTTTTACATTGTTCTCAGGATGTTTGACTGCCTGGCAAATCAATAATTTGACAGATTAGTCCACAGTACCAGCTATAAAGAGAGATGTGTCCCCTGATACAGGCTGGAACACAGCCTAAATATAACCTACTGGCTGATGAATTGCAAACACACTTAATTTCCTCCATTTGATTTTCTACAGCCGGGCCATTTGAAATTTATCAGGTTACTCAAACTGATTTCCTCTGGGGCAAATAGTTTCTGGTTCATTGTCTATAATGACAAGAACAACAAACAATTAAAATTTATCCCACAAACCAATGCGAAAGCAATTTATGCTGGAAAGGTAATTTTTTATGCTGCAGGAAGTGGACAGCCGAGAGAGATGTTTTCCTTTTTGTACCCTATATAGTAGCAGTTGTTCTCACCACTGATGTCACCAGCTCAGGTGGCAGTACTTACATCACTCACAGAGATTAAACCTATGGAGAAGAGGAGACATACTTTTTAATGAAAAATGTTTTCAACTGAAGACAGGAGCCTGTTCAAGGGCTTTAAAAAGGGGCTTTTAAAAAAGAGTTTAATCAGTTTGCTCTGTTTTTTCTTTGATATAACACAGCGCTCTTTCATTCTTAGTCATTTCTGTCTTTATTCTACCAATTATTAACTCCTCCTCAAAGAGAAATGCCATTTCCCTTCTTGGCCTTACACCTGATGCATGTCAGTGCTAATTAATTATGACTCATTAAATTGGATTCCTCTTACCCCATTGTATTCTAAAATACATTAATAGTGCTGTAGAGTACTCTCCAAATGTCATATTTTTCTTTATATATTTGTCTGCAAAGGTGGAGTTTCGTCTAAATTAGGGCTGCACAATATACAGTATTTAACATATAGGCTTAAGTTGCCTGTTGCAGGCTATATTTTGGGCATCGTCATGGCTCAAAAACTGACATCCACCAAAAGGTATGATCTCATCTTGAATTGTCTGCAGATGAACTGTTATGACCCACTGAACTTAACTTAAAAGTGAAATGCTTTAACTTTTTAAAATACTATGACATAATTTTCTAAATTTCAACCAGCACCAGGATGAGGTGCTGCTGATGACAGGAATACACACACTCCGAGGTAAAACAGAGCTATTCAAGTCATCTGATGAATATGTCTTATTTCATATCACAGAAAAAAATGCAATGTCAGTTTTTTCCAATATCATGCAGCCCTAGCCTTAGTAAGTAGAGTATTGAGCACAGACTTCCTGTTCACATATTTCCTCCTACTCTGTCTACCCTCTCATGTCACAAGGGTCAGGTAATGGAAAAATGCAAGTAATCTATGTTGTGGCAATGTCACCCATCATGAAAAGACAGCACATCCCATCTACAGAATCTCCACCTTGAATGACTTCAGTTGATGCTATCAGGGAGTATGATGAGGTCCAGTATTGACTGCTTTGCTTCAGTTATGAATAACATTAACAGACGGGCAATCTCAGAGCGAACGTCAGATGAACAACTCTCCTTTCGGGATAATGGAACACCTATCCAAACCAACCAAACTGCACTCTTCTAAATGTGTGTGTGTTTATAATAAACTTTCAAATGAGATCAGCTAGAATTGATGGAGTGAGGTTAGGAGTGAGGGTTGTTGATGTTAGAGATGAGGGGTGACTGGTCTTTATATCTTGAAACTCTAAGACAGAGCGAGCTAAAAGTACGCTTTTAGGAATAGTCAATCAGCCTCAGACAGGAAGTCTTCAACTAAAATGTAGAGAGAGTATCCTTTCTGTGCTCAGTGTTAGACTTATTCATTTAAATATGATGACTCCCACATGTCTCGGTGTGTTTTTCATTGATTAATTGGTGTCATTGTTGGACTTAGATGGTTTTGAAATGAAACTCTCTTCTGCCTCAAATACACACCCAATATTACATCAATTAAATCTGTGATTCTCTAATATGAAAGTTGGATTATCCTCTGTTCTCTATACAACATAGCGCGGGGGGAATGGTGGGTGGGTGGCTGGTTGTTCAGCTCAATATTTCTCAAGCAGCTGCTGCTTCAAGTCTATGGTCTCCCACATGGGGCGAGCATTGGCAGGACTGGCAGCTGGAGAGTGCATCTGATGAAGCCAGCTAGTTTTCTCTGTTGGGATTCTCTGAAATATGACGGCTGTCATAAGAGCACACGCTACCACCCTAACTACAGACATGCAATGCTCCAGTTCACAATAAATCATGTGAATCAACGCTTGTCGTTCTTCAGAATTTAAAATTTTAGAAACACTGTCTTCTCTTCCTTTAGGCCCCAATAATAATAATGATTAGATCCAAAATTATGAGGGGAATTCCTCTAATGTTTTCCTTTTCTGTCACACTGTCTGATGTAAATGACCTGTCCTGCTTTCTCACGCTCTGAAGAGCTCATCCAGATGTAATCAGACTTGGCTGATGTTATTAATGACTTAGGGGGAAAGCAGATTACACTCTTCCACCTCGCAGCCCTGACAGCATCGCTCTCTTAACGCTTTTCCAAAACAAGACATGTAGGAAGCCTCGAAGGAGTCGAGTTCACGTGACTATGTGATTTTAAGTGTGAATGTGACTGTGTGTGTGTGTGTCCCGACCCAGAGTCAGTGAGAAGTGAATAGTTAATTTTCTCATTTTCTCACACATTGCAGGGAAGGAAAGAGGGATATTAAACGAGAAATTCAGTCGAAGGAGCAGGCAAGTTACAGATTTGTCAGCGGTAAAAGTTTTAGGGGGTGACGGTGAAAACAAGTCAAATGCTCTGAAACTTCAGCATTACAACAATGGTCTAGAGTGAACATTTTTATGGTGGTTGCTCTCACTAATTAATTTGGAGATGCAACTCCTTCTCCAGAGCTTTACAACCGCAGGTGAATCATCTACAAGTGCTAAGATGATAATTCACATTTGGGCTCGGCCTAATAACCAACATAGCAAGTCATTTGTTTCTGACACATTTTCTTTGCCGTGTGACAATGATTTGATCACCCGCACGGTTTCGATGGAAAACTGGGAGAGCATAATGGAACAGGAAGTAAGACTATGCTGTGAATAATACACAGTATTGATATGCAGGAATGACTTCTTTTGGCATATTTCTGGACAGCATGGTTCAGCAAAGCCGTCGTGACACCTCTGAGTGCAACAGATAGCCTACTGTCTCTAAGCTACACCTGCATTCAGATTTTGAGCGTGATTCTCTTCTTTGAATTTGTACTGCCTCTTGTCCGCAATCAAATCAATGCTCATTGAGCGCTGCAGGGAGGACATATTTTTGTAGACTAACCCAGAAGTCAGCATGGTCCTGGTTCTCTCGACAAAATGTGCATGGGGTTTTTTATTGAATTTTGGATATTGCAGAAAATAAGCTCTGTGGTAAAGTTCATGATACTTCAACAAGATAATCTTGACAGATGAACACCACTTTTACAACTCTGGAGGTGTAAATGTTATCGGCAGAGGAAAAGGCTAATGTTGATAAACGCTATAAACGAACGCGACTTCAACGTCACCAACACTAAGATTCCCACTACGCTATATTATACACACTTGAGTGTAAGTTGATAAATGTACAAGTTGGGAAGCTCGAAGTAGAGAATGGTTTGCAACTAAAGTCTGCCATAATGACCTTTTTAATGTTCCCAGCAACGTTTGTGGCCTCATTTAGTTTGTGTTAACCACAGGCCTCTTTTCAGGCATTTAACCAAAAACCCACTCAACCAACCTCATGACTTTGAGTTGAGGGAACTGGTAGTAGAAAAAATGCCAACTTATTTCTGGGTTTTAGGATTCATTCCCGTGGCACTCTTTTATTCCAGGCAACCTGGGGCTGCCATGCTGTGACCAGCCAACCATGTCTAGGCAGCTGGCCATGTTGTTGGACAAGAATTCAACAATATTTACCAGCTGCAACAGTGTCAGCTGGTAATGTCTTCGCCTTGTGAGACTGTGTGTGTCGTCATGGGAAAATGTGTTCCTGGAGACACCTATTGTAGCAGGAACTACCACAGAAGCAGTTCTGAGCACTTTGGTATTTATACGTCTGTCTGTGGAAAGTCGAGGGAGGTGTGATCCCAGGGCAAGAGAGTAGTGTATTCATGCTTTAAGAACTCTACAACTTCATCACCCAGTTCAAAATGTTTTTAAGTAAAGTTATCACAAAGTACTCCAGTATAAAAGTTCCATCACTTTGCACAGTCTACTAAACGTAAAAATGTCAGGTGAGAGAGAAAGCTTTTCTGTCTGTGTATGTTCACACAGTGAAATATATAGAGCCGTGAATTATACTTAGTTACTAATAAATATATTTCTAGTCATCAGAGTGTACACGGTTTCCTGCACACTTCACTGCTTGCGGCTCTGGCCTAATCTTTATTTAAGTACCACTGTCATGTGGCCCCATGGTGCATTTGGAGAGTAATGTGGATTTTGTTCGGCGCAAATGTCAAATGCTTTCTACTTCAGCTGAATCATCACGGGCCAGACGCAGACTATTTTTGAGTCGTTTTAAAACCCCATTAAAACTTCTGGCACTCAAAACAGAAATCTAGATTATGGTCACGGTGAGGAGCGATGTTTGATGTTTCCAAACCCCATGCTCTCTGGATACAAATCGTCATGACCAGAGTGCAGAGAAGAAATCTCATCCATACTTATATAATTTAATGAGCAAAAATTAGATTACAAGAACAAACACACACGGAACATTTGCATAATGCCTGAGGCTGCAATTCAGTTACAATGATGAATCAAATGAATGAGTGACTCCTTCCACTGCTTACAGGCCTTGTCCTGCATTCAGTCTTGTTGGCAACAGCCATGTGCATGTCGAGTTCACAATCAACACTATTGATCTATTGTTGCAAACAAATGGGAGAAATGAATGGGTGAGGGATCATGATCACTGCGTCAAGGAGAAGGAAAGACAGGAGGAGCACGAGCAAATGGTTATGATAACGCGCTCAGCTGCGGGTGGAATGGCTATGAACAGCCATCCTTTATTCGGAGGGGGGATTACATTTAATTTAGAGGAGCTTTCAGGGACAAAGAGAAACTACAATTACTGTCTTGTAGTTGTATGCCTCCAACTGCAAGTCAAGTTGCAGCTTTCATCCATATCTGTGGCGTCCACACAAAGTTATGGCTTAATTGACATATTTGATTCCAGTGAATAATTTCCAGTGAGAAACACGCTGTCTTCACTTAGAGACTATTTTTACAGAGGAGCACAGAGGGCTGATAGAGCGCTTCATCACATGGAGCGACCACAATCACCTCAAGCTCAAAATCAACACCAACCAGCGAGCTCATGGTGGACTGCAGCTGCACCGTGTCTATTAGTGTGAGAGTTCATTGAAAGAAAAACAAAAACAAATCTCTTACATGTTTGGCCAATAAAGTTTGTAAAGTAAATAAAGTATTTTTTGGCCCTTTTTCATGGCTTTACTGACAGGAAAGCTTGAGAGATGACAGGAAATGGGATGAGAGAGAAAACAAAGGGCCACAGGTCGGACTCAAACCCTGGGCCACTGCAGCCTCTGTACATGGGTCGCATGCCCTGCCAACTGAGCTACTGGGGCTGATAATGTTTTAAAGATTCTGCCTGACAGCAGAGAAGATCTATACAATCACCATAGTTTCAAGGTGATACGTATTTGCTGAGCATTATGATGTCACAATTAAGTTGACTTTTGACCTTATGGATATAAAATCTTCATCCTCATTTTATCCTGTTAGCAATTTGTGTCAAATTTTGTCGTAATTAGTGTATGAAATCTTGAGTTAGGGCCTAGACTGTGTTTTGCGAGGCCACAGTGAGTCAGTTCATCCTTAAGTCAACTTAAGTCAACAAAATCATTTTTTTTGCATATCCAGACTGATATTTGGAAGTCTGGACAGCAAAAAAACACATGAAATGCATTTTTACAAAACATCTCTGAGTCATATTTGGAGGTGGCTTGAAATGTGATTCAAATTGGATTTCTACGCATGAGTCTTGCTGCTCTGGCCGCTCATATTGGATTTCAAAGAGTCTTTTGTATCACTAGCAGTGCGACACACAATGGCAATGTCAAATCAGAGAAACGGAAGTGCAGACCAGATGTAATGAAATCCCTCCAGGCGTTCCTCAGACTGCCTTCATGAGAACAGCACAAACAGGACATCATATTGACCTTTGACCACCTTATTCTAGTCAGTTCATCCCTGAGTCCAAGTGGATGTATGTGCGAAATTTGAGGAAATTCCCTCAAAGAGCTACACAAATATTGTGTTCACAAGAATGGGATGGATAACCTGAAAGCATTATGCCGCTGGAGCATAAATACAGTAGGTGTTAAACATTGATCAGCAGTGATATTGAGATAATCATGATTTTAAATTAAAGAACAACACATATTAACACACTGTACATGCAAACCAGCCATTGTGAAATATAAAGGAATATGATATTTAAGAATCAATGAACAATAAAGTGCAATAAACATTGGCACATTGCACATTTACAAGCACCAAAACACCTGCAGCCAGTATTGTCCACGCAAGCCCACACACCAGTGGACTGTTTCACATGAAGAGGGTATTTTCACATCATACACAAGAGCCAATTTTTGGAAAAAGCAGCAATTTTATCACATTTGCTCCCCTGGATCAGCACATCCTGGCTCTGTATCTGAATTACCCCTATTTGCATGTGTGCTACAAGTGTCAATCGATGCACATCAAGAACCTCGACACTCTGCAGCGCTGCCCATGTGTGATGTACTGCAGCCATTTTTTCAACATTTTTTTAAGTGAATGAATACATATATTTGAAACCTTTCACCACTATATTAATGCAAAATTCGTGTTCACATGCCAAGACCGTTGCTAGAAGAATCGCTGATCTAATCCGATGCACTTGTCATGTACAGCAGATGATGTGATGTAAAGTGGGCAGCTTGTCACAAAAGGACAACACAACGCAGTCTGGAGCAACTGGCCTCCAGGGGTCCGTTTCACAAAGCAGGTTCAACAAACTCTGAGTCTAACCTTGAACTCTGAGTTGATCTACTCTGAGATAGGAAACTCTGAGTTTTCGGTTCCAGAACAGCTGATTTGAGTTAGTTTGATCAACTCGGAGTAGTTTCACCTGGAGTTAAGCGCGTGCGCCACAAGTATAAAAAGACAGCATCAATGGAGCCTCGATTCGACGAGTCACCATGGCAACGGGGAAGAGGAGGGCTACGTTTTTCACCCCACTGGGCGTTTCAGGGCGAGGCACACTTTTCTGACCGCTCTGCATACAGTTGCCTTGCTCAAGTGCTCTGCATCTCCGACGTTGTATAAAAAAACTCCCTATTCAAAAAAAATAAAAATAAAAAAATAAAACGCAGCGCAACACACAATATCTGCTGGGATGTGAGAGCATGACTTCGGTTGGTAATGTTGGAAATGTAAGGACGGATTAGGTTGTGTATGTAAATGATGGACTGTGACGTGAAACGGTACGGCTCAAAAAGATAATTGTCTGGAAATGCAAGAACATTTATGTGCGGTCTGATAATCATCTCCCGACGAGTATTTAGTTCTCTGCGCAGTAATGCTGCACCTTCATCCACGGGATCATTATCAAAAGGACATGCCATGGTAGTGAAAATAGTCGCCACCTAATATAACTCCTAATGTAGGCCTACTGACTGATTTTTGCAGTGATTTTCTCAAAAAGCAGACGGCAGAACTATATTATGCCAAAACTAGCCTGCTGACTGAATGAATGAGGAAATCAAATACCGTGCGTGGCTGAAAGAGGGCGGAGACAGAGAGAAACTCGAGGTTTGTTGAGAAAAACCTGGTCCCGACCAGGTTAGGTTCATAGAGTATGTTACCATGGTAACTGACCGAGAGCTTAAGTTACCTCTCTCTGTGAAACAGGCTAGAGTTACCCCTCTTTCTCTGGTTTGAGTTACCTCCCTTTGTGAAACGGAAAACTCAGAGTTTCCCTCATTTCAGGGTTAACAGACTCAGAGTTTTCACTAAACCTGCTTTGTGAAACGGACCCCAGGTAGTGCTTTCAATAAATTTCACAGGTGTTCCTGTTCTATTCTGTCAACAGAATACACTTGTGGGTTTCATGTTGCATTAACAGTCCTCCACTGCAGGACCAGTGATCATCCCACTGGACAACACATTAACCACTTCCTCAAAGCCTTTCACAGACAATATCCCTGCATCTTTCCAGCGTTGTGATGAGTATCCATAAAGCTGTGAAGCTAATGGTCGGCAGCCCACGTTCATTAAGACATTCATCTGCGCCCTCACTACACGATAACAAGCTCCCTGAGTCTCATTGCAATTTAGTCAAGCCTCTGAATAATATGCTTACCTGCTGTGGTGTCCTGCAGGCTCCCTACATATCTTATTTCCCAGCGGCCCACACTCCCCCTTCCTGGCACTCCCAGAAAACGCTACATTGCTCACGGCATAGTGGGCAATGACGTCTAACCTCCCACTCTTGTTGCTCCGGGGTCATATTAGAAGGCTAATGATTTCTCTCTAGATCTATCTCCGTATACCAGGTTTGTTCAGTTTACCCCCCCTATGGAAACAACCGTTTCTGATTAGATAAGACATAACCCGACCCAGATATGATTGTAATTCTTTTTTTAAAAACGGGGAGGAGAAACAACATGTTGTGGAACATGTGTGTTTGGCCATCCACTGTGCTTGACTCTGTGGATAGTAGGATTGCAGCTATGTACTGGTTTCAATGTATACAGTGGTATGAAAACCGACAGTTATCATGCTGTTCACATTTTATTTAGCTAGAGTATTTAATTCTACTATATTATTGTTATTGAATATCTTGATATTTCACGTGTATATCCGGTGTCATGTCTGTTAGCACATAATATTTTAAGAAAATATAATAAAGCACGTATTCAAGTAAATAAAGAAACTTATTTTGAACCTTTAGTACACATGTAAACAGCCTTTGACATCACTGAAAATGGACCTTTTGGAAAACTCCTTCCAGCTTGAAGATATTCAGAAACTCACTTTGAGGGGCAGGAACTGAGATTTTGGAAAACGATGAACTGAGATTTTTGGAAACGATGAAACACATTCATCAGTGTTTGTAGCATGATTGCAAAATGTGAACTTGGAGTACGTGTTATGATATTGGAGTACTTAGTACGTAATGGATGTTATATTGTTTAATGTTATATTTAGAAAAAGTAGATTCTTTAAAGAGCAGTCTCATTTCCCTGCCTCATTCATACAGTAGTATTTACTGTAACTAAGCAACCGACCAGGTGTGTTGGCACAGACCAGAGATGCTCACAAGTCACTTTTTGTCTCTTATGGTTGTAATAAGGGTGCTATTATCTGCTGCAGGCCATCCGGTCTGCTTATAACACTGCATAGTTATATTGAAGGAATTCAAAGTGTGTACTGTGTTATCATCACTCCTTTATCTATGAGCATAGAGTATTATCAGCACTGATTAGTTGTTTGGTATATGAGGACTTTAAACAGGCTACTGCAGTGCAATATGAAAACAAACACACAATGAAAGCTTTCCTTTAAAATGAATAACTGTATTTTGCTTTGCAACATAAATACACAGCTACAGTAGCTAAATGCAAAACACTAATGCTGCCAAATGATCTGAGATATACTGCAAATCCACAAACTGGTGATATTAAAACATGAATAGTTTTGTTTGAAAAGAGACATCTACCATTTGTGCGACAAAAATGATTCCTTGCATGAATATAAAACTCGTGATGAAATATCATTGGAGTTATTGGCTGTCTCAAGTCCTTTTCTTACAGAACACAACATTTTTGTGGATACAGTTGTCTGTGTTGTTTAACAGTAGACATCAGCTGATTTTTATTCCTTAAAGGAATGAAACCCATCAGAACCAGGCTTTTCTCTGAGATTTTTTGCTTGCCATCAGTTCTACGTTTACACGTAAGTAGCACACTGTACTAAACGTGTGTAGCAGGCGCTGAGGTTACAGTAACTTTCACATTACCAAGTAACCGACCTATCCATGTGCGTTTTCAGGTGCCTGTTAAAGTTTGATGTGGTCGATCCAGCATCCTTTATATTCATTCCACCAACATTGCATTTGGTGATTCTTTTGTTTGTGCCTTGTGTTTAGTTCCTGTAGACAAAGCTTCTGACAAACGGGAGAGCAGCAGCAGTTGTTGTGCTCGTCGACATACTGTAGTGCTGTTGTCATCTGTGGCTGCGTGCAGCACGCAGAAGATGCACAAGGTTACGAATGAGGGAATGATGTTCAGCTCGTCAGACATTTTTCTTAATGTTAATGCGCCAAAAAATAAAAAATAAAGATTGTTCAAGAGTCCCAATTCTCGAGTCCGAGTGTAGTCTCAAGTCTTTTGAGGGCGAGTCTCAAGTCACTGAGTGTGCAACTTAAGTGGGACTAGAGTTCAAGGCGCAAATTCAAGTCCCCATCTGGTACGGACAGAGAGACTTCTGAAATGGTGCTTTAAAGCTCAGCTGGACAGAGATTTTCTATTTTTTTTTTGTGTAAGCCCTGTTTCCAAAAATGCTTGTGTATGTGTGGACCAGAAGGGTCATTTTAACTGGTAATAATATGAACAGTTGTGACCATGATACTTTGAAACTGTGATATTTTCTGCGATGGTGATCGTACCGTCAAAATCTCATACTGCTGCAAACCTAATGTATCATTTTATATGTCTACTATTGTGTCAGATGATTCTCTAATTATTTATTTGAACGTATGTTTATGTGTATGTGCACACAGCAGCGTGTGTGTGTTTATATCTAAGACTTGTGTGTACCTGTGTGTATGTGCTCCCTGAATGTGTGAATCTGCTATCTGTGTGTGCTTGAACAGGATGTTTGGATATCTGTATATCCACACATCCGTGTCAATACATTTTTATGTCATGCTGTGTGTTGGGGGGCTCCTGCTCCAAGAAAGTGTCTCTGACTGAAGACAGTGTCAGTCTGTGTAATGAGGGCATTCCTCCTGTGGTTTGGCCCTATTTTCAAGTGCTGCCAATCTATTGGTCTAGAGTAAAATAGTTGTACTGTCTGTAAGAGTGCGTTCACTCACTCATGTGTATCTACATAAAGACCAGGAGTATATGATTTTGAGCACGCATGTGCATTTATGTGTGTTATGTTATGTTAATGTATGTGCTCATGAAGCCAATTATGAAATTAAATTGGGATTATTTATTATCTATTTGCTTCTGACATTTAAATTCAAACCTTCCTTGTCCAAATTAGCCATCATCTCCACCTCTAAGTCCTTGTATCTTGAACGTGTGACAACTAGCCACAACTGGCCTCTAATAAGGGAAACCACTGTACTCAGGAGAACAGAAAGTTGGTGTGGCGTGTGTGTGAGCACGTGGGAATCACATTTACTAAGTGTAGATGATTAGATACAATTAGCGAATGCCTATTAAAAAGAGGCCCAGCAGTCATCCTCCTGAAACTCTGAAAAAGTGTCACACTGGAAGGATGCAGAATGAAAAACTTGTGACAGACATTCGCACTGAGACTAAACATTAAGTAGGCTGACTGTTATCTGATGAATTTTTTTTTACATGTCCCTGTGGCCACGCGGCTCCCTGGGGGTCTCCAGATTTGTTTTGGGGTCAGACTGCTGATTCTCTCTATCATCTTTCTCAGTGAGACTCACAGTCTCCTCATAGTCTACAGCACAACTCCACAAAAGAAACACTGAAGTCGAAATAATAGCAGAAGATAATGATACTGGCAATTGTGAGATGCCATTTTGAAATAATTATGCTAAACTGTTACCAATGTGAATACTGTATTCCACATAGTGGCTCAGCTAGATGTAATATGGGATTTTTGACATGTTTTGTTATGAATTTTCTGCCCCAACAATCCAATTTCTTCTATGAATTGGGGTCGAATGGGGGAATTTAATGACATCCGGGTGTGGGTGAGAGGTCCATTGCTCTGATTGAAACCCACATAGCCTGGTTCCAACAGAGTCTGCTCTTCACAACAGACATCTGTTGAGGTGAAACATATTCTGATCAAAAGTGACTGCGCAAGACCCCAGGGAGAGAGCTGCTGAGGCTCCAAACACTCAAAATGGCAAGAAAAGGAATTTGGAAAGAGCCAGGCCAACATCAGTCAAAAGACAGGCATAAAAATGAAAAAGATTTAGCATGAGTTTCTGCTCTTGAAGGGCTGGGTATAAAGATTGCAAGAATGCTATATTTAAAGAAAAAAACTCTGCATACCAACACACCATCTACTCCATGTGTAGAGAAGATAATAGTTTGGAGTTGGTGCCTGGGGGCCAGCGCAGATTGCAATCATTGAAGGTACAATTAATTCCAAATTGTCCCAGGAAGTTGTACAGAATAACATCAGGGTAGCTGTTTGTGATTTAAAACTCAACATCAGTCGTCACACAGTTTGATAATTGCCCTTAACACGAAGAGCAATCAGTGACTCAGGGGCTTTAACCGATTAAAAGAAAACATTGGCATAGTCAAGTCAGTTTCCTGACCTTAAACCAATTAAAATGCTGTAGCATGACTTGAGGCAAGCCATCCATGCAAGGTATTCAAAAATACCAATTAACTGCAGCTGCTGAGTAAAGAGTTTTTGTCCAGAATGCCAGCAGCAAAAGAAAACGTTTAGATATTGTCACTGAAATTATGGCCACTAAAAGAGCGTTTCACCCAAGAATGAAAATTCACTCATTAACTACTCATCCCCATGCTGACGGAAAGTTGGGTGTTTCACAGTCCACAAAACATTTCTGGAGCTTCAAGGCAAAACAGCGTGTCAGCATTCTCCTAAAAAACAAAAGTGGGTGGTGAGAAAAATGTAGCCATACACTGAATCCAACCATTTCATGATCCAAGTCCCCAGAAGGCCAAAGATCCTAAATTGATTCAAAAAGACATTTACACCCTTTTTAAAGCCAAAATCTTCACTGTAGCTGCTAAGCTAAAAGTGTTGAGGTGAGCTAACAAGCTTGAGTGTGCTTTGAGGGTGTAAATAACATCCTTTCCAATCAGTTTGGAATCTCAGGGCTTCCAGAGACTTGATTACGCTGTAAGAGCTGTATGGAAAAGACAAGTCTCCATCTACTATAGTTGTTTTGGAGAATGCTACAATGCTGTTTTGCTGTGAAGCTCCTGAAATGTTTTGTGTACTACAAAACTTCCCTCAACTTGAGATGAAGACTGAATTTTTGTTTTTTAGTGAACTTATCCTTTAATAGCTTTTAAATTCAAATTTACTCACACAAGCCACATGCCATGACACCACTATGAGGCTTCTCACATTTCAAGTTCAATATCAAATACTTTAAAGTGCATATGTTATTCACTATATTCATATTGTGCATGCATAAAGCATAAAGCTGTTGCAGGGCATGTATTATGCGTAAATGTGCTGCTATATTATTCAGATTGCCTGAGGATATTAGCTGACGTGGCTTATGTGTCTCCTTCTTTCCAGCTCTAACAAATGTGAAGCTGTGGGCCATTGACCGGCAATGTTTTCAGACGATCATGATGAGGACGGGTCTCATCAAGCACACAGAGTACATGGAGTTTCTGAAAAGGTGAGGATCCGGGGTAATTTGTCCCACAATGACCAACAAATGGCCCCAATGGGGCTTTGATCTGAAATGCAATGAATTCATTAACAGAATGAATTCAGGATAAAATGCGTGAGCTGTTTTTCAGAAGATTCCTTAATCGGTCTAAATTATATATCACAACATTAATTTCTAGTGTGTCAGTGAAGGTGTCATTCATCCTACTGGAGGAAAACCTGTATCATCTTTCTTTTATGGCCATATCTGTATCACAGTGCCCCACGCCCTCACCGCTTCCCTAGAAAAGCCTATTATCATTTAAAAGGCTTGCAGACTGCAGTCTTTTTTGGGCCTGCATGCAGTATAGGATAAAAGAAAGACCCATCAAAAGACAGAGGTAGAGCACTGTGTCATGATCAAGATGCATGAGATGCAATCACAGTATCTCTGTCACTCCCTATCTCTATTCGACTTCCCTGTTTCTAGTCATCCACTTTGGTCTTCATTAAGCCGATTATGAAAATGATATAACATCTTCCCTCTATTACATTTGCCTACTCCATGTTCACGTTGTTTCAGGACAGATTCTAAAGGTTTCTTCAATGTCTCCTCACTTCCTCTCACACAGTTGTGTCTGTACTGTATTTTTCACGCTCTGTGTACGTTTATTCTGATTTAACAAAACTTCCGGCACCGTTTCTGACAGATTTCTTTCAAGGCAGGCGGCTGTATAGAGCACGTAGGAAACCGACTCTTCAGGAGACTTCAGCAAATAATCATACCTAAACCACGAAATAGATTGTATGTCAGTACCTTCTTAAATGGCACATTTTCTCACAGAAATGATCCTATGCAGGTTTCCTGATGTGCACCCGTTTACGTCAAGGTGCAGTTATGTTTTGGAAGTCAAACTACTTGGTTAAGGTTCAGGAGAGATCACAACATGGTTAATCAATGTTTACTGTTCGGGAAAAGACAGGATGCAATTTGTGATGCAATTTATTTTCACCTTCATTTTTTAGGCCTGGAGCAGGGCATTATATAGATAATATATCATATCATATCTTGATATGAGACTATACATCATCTTAGATCGTGATATTGCATTAGTGTTGTCTTTTTCCTAGTTTTAGAGGCTGCATTGCAGTAAAGTGCTGTAATTTTCTGAACTTACCAGACAGTTTGTGTCCAGGCTGGGTTGGGATGGTCATGTCATAAAGTACTTGTATACATTTTTATTTTATTTGATATCTCTGTGAATAGAACAATGCAATGCCTAACTGAGTCGTTTGAGACGTAAAAAAACAGAATGTCTGTCAAGTTGGGGTTGGGCTCGGTTGCTACTCTCTCGGGGTCGGTCAGGTTTGGACACAAGAAAGCACAAGCATCCTAAGCTGCACGCTAGCGCCCAGCCAACTATGTCGCTTCATAAGGGCAGAAGGGTGCACATTTTCAGACAGTGTCTCCTAGAAGGAATCCCTGGTAACACACTCAGGTATTCACATCAAATAGTTGTGTAACAAATAAAAACGAGAGCTGAGAGAGAAGTTCAAACTCCTTTATCACCTCTGCACAGCAGGCTAATCACAATACGTAGTGGGTGGGAATGTGATTTTGTCGTTGGGTTTCTGAAGCTATTGGACCATCTAACAGGGTCTTCTAATGGAGTATGCTGGCACCTAAGACATGTGCAGCAGTACAACATCATTCCACTTATGCCTTTGCGACTGAAAGCGAACAATTGTCAGAGAAACATAAACCATAGAACATAATGACAAATACTTTTTTAAGTGAGGAGAGTGTCCCTGGATGGCACAACAGTCAGGTTAGTCACAATACAGCCATTTCAACCCTTGCTGAGTCCACAGTACTCAGCATGAGGAAAGACTTTAAGACATTCTGTACAGTATGTCTTCCAACCAGATAAAAAAAACACTATTAGTCTTACTGTCATGTCTCAGGCTGAAGCTATTTTGGTAATGGCTTTGACAAAAGAAACAAGAAACTTCTCTTCACTGAGTGCAAGCATGTACTGTGTGGCTGCCGTTGCCTCTCAGCTGCTCTTGCATAACAGTCCAACAGATAAGTAAATATTTAATAGATGTACGTATTGCTTGGTTTGGGCTCACTCTGTGTGTTTGGTTTCTAAAGTGTAAATCAGATTTATAGCAACGTCTGTTAATCCACAATCTGTAGGTAATAACATCGATGCTTTGTTTCTTCGAAGCAGTTCTAATAAAAGAGCTGTAGTTTGAGTGTAAGAACAAACACATGCTGGTCCCTGTGAGCCTTCTACCCACTCTTTAACTGCTGTGAAAATATATATTTGCTCTCACAAGTTGTGGAGGAGGAACACAGATGAAAACCTGCCTCTCTCTAGTATTATTCTAAATCAGTCCAACTCCAGGAAGAGTAACAGCAAGGGTGGTGTTAATGAACTGACAAACATCGCCTTGGTTTACAAATGCGTATTGCTGTGAAGTAAATAAGTGTTGTCATGTTAGAAGGTTAAAATGATAAAAAAAAAAAAAAAACACATTAGCAAATTTGCACATCTCCATTGGCCTCGTGTAATTAATAAATTTGCTGTAACAAAATGAAGCCATTGGTTCAGAGACTTACAACAACAGAGGCTGTGTGAAAACAGCTCCACAGCTTGAGGGACTGAAACTCCATATGTTTCGTGTAGAGTGAGGTCATCCGTTCACTGCCGAGCTGATTAGCTCGAGTCTCTGTCGAGGAAGCAACAACACAAGGATCAGTACAGTGGCCGGCTCTGGGTTGGGGGCCGAGACAAGATGGTTCAGATTACTGTAATAAAGCATGGAAAATGAGGGGGGAGAAGGAGATGGAGAAACAGAGGGAGAGATGATATGGGGAGATAAGTCCTTTGTTCACCAATACGGGTTATTTTCCCTCCGCCTTGATAAACATTGGGCCAGTTTAATTTAGTAGGCTTGATAACAAGCAGATAGCATTCATTGGTGCTGCCGGGAAGCGAACGGAACAAACATTAAAGCCTCACACTGGTGTATTCACCCATAGGATCTGATGCCCTGCTGTGTATGTAGACACACTGCCCGGTTTATGCTGAAATATTTATGTACACATATTGTAATACAGGCCAACTCCCTTAATAGTGTTGATTCTATGTGTTCTGTTGCCTGCATTTTGTTGTTCACTGTAGATCAAAGGTCTGCTTCGATTCTGGTCAACTGATTCAAAGCCAATACTGAGCTTACTGATACTTTATCAAAAACACTTCATCAGTATGTAATATGTATGAATCTGTCTATTTTACTAACAGCCACTTTTCTTTCTCCTGCAGCGTCCCCACATTCCACGGGCTGCAAGAAGATATTCTGAGCAAGCTTGCAGATGTCCTTGAGGAGGTAACTGCCTCGTTCCACAGCCTGTTACATCTGCAGCACAAAGCCCTGCTCCACACATTTCAATAGGCCACCATACATTCACTGGCTTTCATTGCAGTGAGAGAGGGGAGCCAGAAGGGAAATGAAGGCATATTCCAGATGATGATTAATGATAATGGTGCTTTGTGTGTGTGTGTGTGTGTGTGTGTGTGTGTGTGTGTGTGTGTGTGTGTGTGTGTGTGTGTGTTTGGGGGGGGGGGGGGGGGGGGGGGGGGGTTAATGGAACAAAGTGAGCTCAGTTGAGATTTTAGAGCCACTGTTACTCTTTAACGTGTGCTCAAACAGTCTAAACAGCTGAAGCACATTGTAATCCCTTTTAGCTAATGTTGAAGGATGGCATCCATTTTGAGTCGACTACCAGCATAATGACCTACTTTCAGCAATTTCTCGTCTTAGAAAACAAGAATTAAAATAAAAAGAATTCTTTTCATTTGTTTTCGCACCATTTTTCTTTGCGTGATTCATAATTTAGATGTAGACGAATGCAAATTACTGCAGCTATTTGTTTGAGTCGTGTAATCCGGCAAAGCAAACAGAATATTTTTCAAAGTTCCATTATTGTAATGTTATAGTGCAGTTTAAGTGCATTACCTCCTTACATTAATGATACTTAGAGTCAGTGTTCACTGTGACGGATCACCAAACTCAGGCAAGGCTCTTAAGTCTACAAATGTAAACAAATGTAAACCAATCGCTGCATACGAGGTGAAAATGATTCAAAAACCTGACACACCACGGTACGTTTTGCAAATGGGCAGTGAGCAGTTGTGATATGCAATTTGATCGAAATGGACTAAAACATGCTACATCTTTGGGTCTTTTTACTGCAGTTTTGCACAACGTCTCTGTCACGCTGCTGCTGCTGCTGCTGGTGTCGGTGTGCTCTTTGAGATTCGTCTATATCACATTTTCCAGCCATCTGCACATCACTTCGTTTGATGTTTTCTCCAGCATAATTAAGTTATGCAAACACATTCTCATTTACACTTTTGATATGTGCCGCAAACATTGAGGCTTTCTAATGTTGAATTGCACTCCAATACGGTCTTTCCCTCCCTTTGTAGTGTGTCAATTTGTGTTTATGTGTAAGCATAAACACACAAATTAGTGCTGGATCCCTTTGCTTAAAAGAAAAGATAAAGCAGGCCATTAATTATGCAAACTTGTTGCAGACTGTTCTAATCTTAAAACTTACCCTGAAGAATGGATTGACCATGAAGTGTTAGCTGCTTTTTAGTAGGAGTTTTGGGTTGTGTAGCCTGCAATAACACCAAATTAAAGATTTGTTTGAATCAGTATTATACGTTAGTTCTTTAATATGAAAGCGAACAAATTGCTAAACAAGCACCCATTGTTACTAATAAGAACATGCACACTGATGTACTTTAAGTCAACAATTAGTGAACCTTCTTTCCAACAAAGAGCCTGGCACACTGAATTTGCCATCACCTAAAATAACCAGTATCTGTGTGGAGTCCAGTCATTTCTACTGTCCCCTTGGTTGGGGAAGAGTTCAGCATTTTTGTTTGAAATTCCCATCCCTAGCTAGTAGAGTGGCTAATATCATAATGCATTATTTATGCATGAAATATGCACCAAAGTAGAACTCAAAACACCACCACAGTGTGGAGCTTTTCTGTAGGTCGGTTAGGGTCAAATTGATGATAATGCAAAGACCTAACAGTGAAAAGGTCAGCAGGGTAACAATGTAACTGAAGAGAGGCAGTTCAGTTCAGCAGCTGGAGCCAGCAGGGATGCTGAAGGACAGCAGCACCAAAAACAGAAAATCTATGGGCTGACACAAAAAACCTTCATGGTAAAGGACAACTCCATCACAGGAAAAGAGAAAGAGGTCACGGGAAAGTACATTGACAGAAGGAGGCAGTTAGCTATGCAGCCCACAGTGAAACAGGGTCTGTCACTGAATTGGAGAGTGTAAAGTGGGGCACAAATTTAGGAATTTCAGGTTGGTGAGGACCAGCTCTGGTATAACTGATCTTAAATACTTTGTCAGCATGTTAAACATGCCTGTGTGATAGTATTTGGTGCATGTTTAGTGGCCTTCACATTCCCACAAACAAATCTTTAACCCGGGCTATTTAAGAAACAGTATTTTGCCAGTAACTCAGTTAAATGAGATAATCATTTGGCTTGGTGCAAAGACGACATGTGAGTGAGCTAACAGAATACACTAATACTGTTAAACTGGTGAAAATTAGATGTTCTAGACATGCCTGTAGATGTACTCTGATTAATTTGCTTGCACTGTTGGCTGAGACTTAAAAGTAGTACTAAAATAACTGTTTCTTTTTTTCTTTGCGAGTACCCCCAAAAACAACCAATCTGTGTCCAAGGTTTGTCTTCTTTTTAAATATAGGTTTTCTCTGTGGGCAGAGGCGTTGGGTCAGATAATCCATCATGGTGCCTCTGTCCCGTCCTCTACTATAATAGATCATTTAGGTCTGTGATTGATTTTTGATTAGATAGATTTAGCTAGTTTCTCCTGTTTTCCTCTACTTGAGGACATGCTTGAGAAAAAGGGACTCCATTAGATGAGTAAATAAACCTGAAATAAACATCATAACTGAAACCTACTATAAACAAGAAGCTCTGCCCCTGAGTGACACACAGCAGACATGAGGCACTCGCTCGCTGCTCAGTGTGAAGCAAGACGCAAGGTATCTTTACTCGGTGAAATGGTGTGAGAATAAAAACCTGGGGAATGCAGTGTGGAATCTGTTTTATGATCTAACAGGAAATATGGAGCTCTGTCTTCTGTCTTCTACACTTGTGGGCTGAGGCGCAGCATCTTGTGTGTTTTACGAGAACAGGGAAAATCCCGCCACTACTACTAATATAACAAACCAAAACTGGGTCTAGTCCATTGTCCTTATCATATCCAGACTGCTTGTGATGTGGTAAAAGAGTTATTAAGTTATGTCACATCTTACACATCGCTAGAAAATATACCCACAACGCCCTTGAACCAAAGGCATTCTTTATCCAGCGCTGAAGGTCATTTTCAACACAAGGCGTGAATGTGTTACGCTAAGTGTTTTTCTATGTATCTGCGCTGGCTTTGTGTTAGACTGGCGGCCAGCAGCCTCACCCCTGAACAGGATTACTGGGCATAGCTAGAAAATGAATTGATAGATGGATGTTCTGTAGTAAGGAGCTGTGGCATGCCTTCAGATTTGATGCAGCTGCATTAATTTATTCACTGATTTTCTTTACTTGCTTACACATTCAAGGTCGCAGGGCATATCTGAGCAAGTGGTGGGTGGAAGGCGGAGAAACACCCTGCAGCTTGCCAGTCTGTTGTATTATCGAGAAAAAACATCTAATTGGGATTAAGCACACTGAAATTCAGGCTTACTACCTCTGAAGAGTACATGAGTGTCTCAATCCTGATGTGAGAAAGGAGAGAAAAGAGTCATAATGTTCTTGAATAACACTTCTCCTGTCTTCTCTTCTCTTTGCTTCTCTTCTGACAGACACATTATGAAGATGGAGAGTACATCATCAGACAGGGGGCCAGAGGAGACACCTTCTTCATCATCAGTAAAGGAAAGGTGAGCACAGTGCCTCTAGCCTACCACCCAGAATAATCATCAACGCAGGGCATCGTGGCACACACGTTGAAAAAGACAGCTATCTTTGAAGCAAAGTAGTGGTATTTTTGGGTGGAGCTTGGCTGTTATTCATCATCTGGGGCTAGGGGAAAGGAGAGACAGAAGCACCGCCTCTTTCATCATCCCTGGCAGCAGCGTTGGGAGCATCCAGGAAGGTGAATGGAGGCACTTTCATTTCACCTTTTTTATCATCAACGCAGACTTTCACACTGAGCACGAATGACACGCTGTCTTGTCCGGTTCTTTCCCTGTTGGAGGGCTTTCATATGCTCGCATTGTTCACATGTTTTGATGTGTAGATGCCCACTGCCTGTCCTCATCATCCTCCTCATCCTTTTCCAGTCCCTACTGCCACCCTACCATCTGCTACATCTTACACCTGTTCTTTCAATTTTTCTCTAAACGTCCCTTATTCATGTTTCTCATGTTTTGACCAAACCGATGATTGAGAAGAGATGATGATACCATCAAGAAGCGTCCACCGAAAATGGCCTGGCTGCTGATTGAAGGTGTGGGTTGGTGAGGCCGGTGTACTTCTCCCTGAGGAAATGGCTGCAGGAGTCACAGCCCAGGCAGCTGCTTCACTAACTCAACATTCAGTTTTTTCAGAGTGGAGCTTGTTTAAGTCTCTCGAGGCGAAAAGTGACAATCAAAGCCCAAGATGAGACAGCGGGGTCACAGTAGAAATTCAGTTTAGTGTCATAGAAGAAAAAATATCAACATTTAGACAATTTAGACCTCCTTTTTTTTTTGGAGATGCACAATACCAGACAGATATTGGAAATGTTTTATTATTGGCTATTTATCGTTTTTGAAATTATAGCGATAAATATAGATGACAATGCAAAGCCAAATTGCTTTCACAGACTTAAGCACGGCAACTACACACTCCGATACAGCAGGTAGCGATATGCACCTTCACAGTTTGTTTGTGACCCGCCAATTAACACTGAGAAGAAGAAGAAGAAGAAGGAAGAGGAGTAGGAGTAGGAGTAGGAGGAGAAGCAGCTCAGCATGATTCCTGGTGTTATTCCTGGTTTGTACTTTGTTTAGCTTTTTTCCTTTGGTCTATTATTATATGGACTCTGGTTATTAGTATTAGTACAGTAATCCCTGCCTTTTCGTCTTTCCAAAATGACTTAAACCGATTAATGGATTATCAAAATAACTGATGATTAACTTGATAGTTTACAACTAATCAATCTCTAATTGCTCTAATTTAAACAGCTCTGATTAGGGCTTAATGAAGGAATCCAAAGTGGGAAATGGTATAATAACAAGAACTAACCCACGTGTCTCAGTGAGAGAGACAGATTCACATGCTCACATGTCCAGGACGCAGCAGTCACTGTCTTTTTATACTCTCCTCTGACCCCAAACAGATGCAACCCACCTCACAAGGTTGGCACAACTACATCATAAACAAACACAACTCATGCGCACAGACATGAACACAGGCACATGCACACACACACACACTCCTGACCTTCTCGATGCTTTCTGCTTGGCTGTTTCCACATCTCTCACTTTGTCCCTATCTAGACCGCATACAGTGCACTTTGTAGGGAGGTCGTTGCACACACACAGCCTGCCCCTTGGTCCACACTTTTTACCTCCTATAAGCCCCTCCACTTCCTCTTTTTGCTTTCTCTTCTGCTCCCACGTGATCGTATTAGATCACGAGTAATTACACTGTCAGTCAGGTGGAGAAAGCATTTCAGCATGTTGCCGCGTGCTGGATGCGCCGCTTCACCTGTGCTGAACCAACTAATGGATGGAGACAAGATCCTTCATTAGGCGAAACGGCCGTCTCCATTCACTTCCCCGAAAAATCTACTCAAGTGTCATCATTTTGATTTGTTAAGTCTACCAGCACAGCACAGTGCCATCACTCACATGTCATCTAGCTAATGAAGTGGTCAGCGCAGCACCTCCCAGATCACAGAGCTGGCTGTCACACAGGCACTTCTCCCCTGTTTGTAATGGTGTGATTAACCTGCCATCTTGGGAGATGATTTGCTTGTCAGTTTCTTTTTGGAATGATGTGTAAATGAAATGTTATTCCTCTCAAACTCCCCACATATCTTTGCACTGTGAGCCCTGCTTCCTCCCTTTCCTCGCTGTCACACTCCTCTCGTCAACCCTCCTCTCCTTGTCTTTCTGTTCTTTGCCCAGGTCAATGTGACCAGGGAAGACCTGCCCAATGGAGAGCCTGTCTACCTGCGCAGCCTCGGGAAAGGAGACTGGTTTGGAGAGAAAGCACTTCAAGGGTAAGATTGTCCCTAATAGCACTGGCTCTTCCACTTTAAATCTAGCTTCCTCCTGCTGCTTCTATCTCCTTCACCGTCACCTACTTCCCTCCTAATTTTCACTCGCAACCTGTCTGTAATATCTTCCCTCTTACACTTGCCAGGCATCTATCTCTTCTAATTTGCTCTTGATCAGGCCAGCTCTTTGCTGTACCTATTTTTCTCACCACTCACTCTTCTTGAAAGGCATGACATAACTTCTTCTGACAAATCATCTCCGTTTCTGAGATGTGACACAAAAACTCTGTCAGAAGGACACAGTCTGAACTGTCACTGCTGTTTCTGTAACTGAAAATATGTGTAAGCTAAATTTAAAGCCTTTTAAGCAGCAAAAATGTTTGAACCATTGGTTATGGAATCATATTCCAAGCTGATACTATATAAACACTGTGAATATATAGAGATACAGCTATTTTACCTCCACCCCTTTTGCAGAAATGAGAGCACATACAGTTCTTTCTCAAGCTCTATTTTTGCCTGAATCAAAAGGAAAAAATGTTTTACGTTGAAGTGACAGAGGAGCTTTCTCACCACCACATCAAGTGCTATATATATATATATATATATATATATCAAAATCACAATCACAAATCATGTTCAAATGCTGTTTAATTCAAGTATTTGTGCATTTCTACACTAATATTAATATTAGTGTGTGATACTGTTTGTAGAATTAGAATCCAGTAGTGGCTACATAGGATTGTTTCCAACTTGTGTGATCCAAACATTTCCAATACCTCCAGATCCTCAATATTTATGAAAACAAAAGAAAATCATCAAATCTTTTTATGTAACTAAATATTCTGCTTCAATCCATGATTGTGATGGTTTAGCCTTTTTAAAACAAGAACATGTACATTATGAAAACGTTCATGTAGTTAAGTTGATGAAACTGACGAGATATATTCATTAAACAAAAGACTAACTCAGTTAATCAGATTTATTACTTTATTCAATTTTAGGGTTTTGTTCAACCATTTTTTTATGATGATGATTTCATAACATTTTAGATTCCGACGGATACTTGATGTTAATCAAGAGAGACATTTAATAGAAACAAAACAAGTGAGACGATATGAGGAAGATACATTTCATTGTGAACTGAAGGATTCAGTAGGTCACCATGGGAAACAGTCCATTGTATTAGGTGTTTCCAGTGTGAAGGAGACTTAGACACTGGTGGTGGTAGTGAGGAATGAAGCTTGATTAGGAACAGTTTCAATGATTTCTGATTGGAGGGTTGACTGGGGATGGCCAGGCATCCATGGTTGAGGTGGTGAAGGGGAGGAGGTGGGTTATGATGTCTTTGCAATGCTGAAATGACAGCTAAATCATCTGACTTTAAATTTGACAGCTACTAATGAATGGCCAGTGGATGACGTCACATGTTGTGATTGGATGGAGAGGAGAACGAGCAGGAGGAGATTAGGAAAAAGCAGGAGACTGTATTTGTGACTGAGAGGGCACGCGTAAAGACATAATCTTCCTCACTGACCTTTCGCTAAACTTCATTTTTCAACAAAGTAAAAAACTTCCTATATCAATATATATTGGCCAATACACAGTTTTTGCAGTGCTCCCTCAAAACAACAAACTTCACTGGGAATTTGATAATTAAATATTACCCCGAGCATCTTTTTCTGCTTTATAATCTCTTAGAAAAACAATGTTTCATATCAGCACATATGGGCTGCTACCAATATATCCGAGATAGGTCAATATCGGCTGATAATATCAGCTAACCAATATATCGGTCAGGCTCTAGAAGATATGATGATAGAAATTCAAAGCTTCCTGTTACTAACACAGAAACATGTAATTAGTAGATATAAGCCAAGCATGTACAGTGTCCAGCATTACAAACTTATATACAATGTAGGTCTGTCTCTGGAAAATGCGTTCTAGCTGTGAAGATTTTGAACTGAGGCAAGTTCAAAATAAACAGGCTGATTATACTCACGGCCAGTGCTAACCTTCATTGCCATCTAAGCGCTCAAATACACTGAAGGAACACTTTGGTGTAATACAAATATTTTACATGGCTGCTGGCAAGTGATGTTTTCACCCTGCTGTTTGTTCTGTCCTGTCAAGACTGTGCACCCTCATGGATAAAGTAGTATTTAAACAGACGGAGGGTAGGGATAGGAAATAGTCTCAGGTGTATTTTGGCTTCAAGGAGTCAGGTAGAAACAGAGAAGCACTCATGCACATGTATTTGAGTGCATGCATGTACATAGCCAACACTGTGAACACGAAAAAAGTGGAGATGTCGCCATCTTGTGGACATTGACTGTGCAAGCCACCTCTAATTAGCTCTGACAATCACTCCTTAAGAGCACATCATTAGCACTTTATAATGCAAAGAGAGTCGTGTTGAATCAAAGCAGCGTTCTGTGGAAAATGAATGCTGTCTTATGTGTTGTCAAAACACTGTAAATCACTGATTTTTTAATCTCAAAAGGAACACTGGGTGCTCGATGTGATGTACAGGCAACAGCTGGAATAACACAGATGGCTGGGCTTCCCCATATGTTAAGATAATGACTATAGGATATGAAATATGAAGGAGCATGAAAATGCATGTGGGACATGTGAGGCAGGGGAAGCTTGATCTCCACATAGAAATGGAGGAGAGGTTGTTCCAAATAGAAATGTGATCCTTTTACACTAATGAGACGAAGAAACGCGCTGTTTAAAGAATGAGAGCGTGACTCAAAGTACTAATTTATAATGGATTGAGCAGCTGTGCTACTTTTGTGTTGGAGTGTTTTTCATTTTTTCAGGGAATTCAGTGACTTAATAGTCCTCCACACACATAAAATGATACATCCCACATATCCTTATTGCATCCATATATTCTCATCACTGTGTATGTAGTGTTTCCCAGAATCAGAATTCAAGTGGTGTGCTGTCGTGAGAAGCTCTTCAAAGCGCTTTCAAGAGCATCTCCTGCCTTGATTAATCAAGAAGACCCTATCTTTTCTATATCCCACCAGAACAAAGCGGCATCTGCTTGTTGTATTATCATATGTTGTCACGACCGCCTTTTGTCTTGCAGTGTCTTCGCCTATTCAACTCCACCTTTGATGGTCAAGCATGTCGCGCAAAATTTTAATGATTGAGATGCTGGCCATCTTCGAGGCAGTCTTTGATCAGAGGGCTCTTCTGTAGGACCATGTTTCTAATTAGAAGTTAACTGTGTGTGTCCATGCTCATGAAACTCAATAGCCCCTACTCACAGGCTACTCTGTTTTTCTGAAGACGTTGCCTTTGATCTGTGCGAAAGACATATTTACAAATCAAAGTCTGTTCTCCTGCCAACCAAAATGGTTTGTTAGAGCCTGTGTGAGTGAGTGCTGGTGTGTGATGTGTGTGTCTATTAAAGCAGCTAAAGAGATATTGCGTTACATGTTTTCTCTAAAGGGTTGTGAAGCCCTTAATGAATACTATAGTACGAGTATCTTATCCCAGTAGGTGCATGTTCCAGAAAAAGTCTTCCAGTTTGACTCGACTATCTTTTGTCACATTCTTCCTGTCACGGTGAAGTGTGAACCCTCAGTCGAGGTGCAGATCCATCAATAGCACAGACAATGTGTGCCCTGAACTCTGCTCCTGAGTGTACTCTGTGTGAGTGTATGCTGGTAGGGGTGCTACAGGAGGAGAAGATGAGGGAGATTGTGTGAAAAAAGTAGGATGTCACTGACAGAAATGTGATTGGCGTCAGTGTCAGACTGACAACTTTCAGACCAAATATAGCCCTCTGGTAAATGTGAGAGGCTGTGTTCGCGTGGGCATGTTGACCAGGGAATCCACTCCAATCCCTCTAGTGTTGAACAGGTATGACCACTGCACAGACGTTTTACTTCTTTGTGGCAGAGGTTTACTAAACTGGATATCTAACACAAAAGCCCAAGCCTGTCCTTTTTGGATAGAGGGCCATAAAATGTGGACGGACATTAATGGTTCAACAAGCTCCTGACTTTTTCGTGGCATGAGGTTCATATTTGTGGTTTTAAGTATAGGAAGGATTGCCGTGACATTGGGTACAGACATTCATTTCCTCCTCAGGATAATTTTTAATCACACTGGTGATCTCTACACTCATACTGTGCCATTATCAGGTCTAAATTGTCTAATACTTGCGTTAGTGAGTAAATGTTTGCGACAGTACTTTGTGTTTTGTGCTAATTAGCATGTTAACACAACATGCTAAACTAAGATGATGAACATGGTAAACATCAGAGTGTAATGCATAACGTTTCCACAATTAAATGTTGAAAAAGGTGACGGTGCGTCAACATGAGATGATCCATTAGAGAATGAGATCATTCTCTTGATCAACATGACTGACAGTAACATAAAACTGTGAAACTTTACCTCCACCCATTTCTGCCTGAGTCACGTTGCATGGATTTCCATCAATAACGGTGGTTGTTTAACAATGAAAACAACAACTCCCATGATCCCATGCTACTTTATGGCGTCATCAGACTACATCTTTTTCCTTCATTGTTTTATGAGAGAGAACCAGAGTGGAGGAATATACAAACTGTGCAGTTAAGATACACACAGTGCTGCTGGACGTTGCTTCACTGTACTGATGCAAAAGTCTTGCTCGATTCAACGTTTTTGCAGAGTGACCCCTTTTTCCCCCCTAAGCTCGCTGTGCATTCATACTGAACCAACACTGTGGTCTCATTGAAATGAATGCTGCATTCATGCTTTGTGGAATAACCCCTCTTCTTTCAGTCCAGTCCATACCCTCCGTCTTGGATCAGCTCATACCCATGAGTAAAAGCATTAACTTCAATCTGTATATGTCACTTTGCTGCTGTATGTTCCTGTCTGCGTTTTACATTCCTCTGAATCACACTGAAAACATTTCTTGTTTTACACAGATAATTCTCCCAGTTCATACCATCACAGCATGACCTCCCAAAGATTTAAAGCTTTTCTGAGAATGCTTGAGAAGCACTTTGTCAAAGTGAATCCCATGATGCCTTTTTTATTTTGGAAACATGCACAATTGTCGTGTTGTAATACAGCTATGAACAGCGACTGTTTCTTCAGTTTCCCAAAGGCCAAACATTTATTTTAGGTGTTGGAACCCAAGGGGTGGGGAGCTGAAAACAGCATGAATCATTGCAGCCAGAGCCCAGTTTGTACCATTCATCTGTTAACTGCATGTCCAAGCAGAAAACTGACAGTGAGAAATAAAAAATATAACTATCACAGACAGCTTATTTTTGGGCAGGCCACTAAAATAAATTGTTAACGTGAGAAGCACTGCTCCCCAGTGTGTTTGTTAATGTGTTTGTGGAAAGCAGAGACATCTGAGACTGGAGAGTAAACTTTCCACGTTATCATATTCATACTGTCTATGTTTGGTTATTCTAACAACATAGCTTGTGACTGACTCACTTTGAAGAGCATATACTGTAAGGAAGCATTTTTAAAGCCATCTTAGTTTTCATGAACAGAAGTGAGTGGCCTGGAAGAGTTGGGAAAAATATATTCAGAAATGCAAAAATGAATGGAATGCTCTGGAAAGTGACTGTACCCTGCAGTTATGTGGAAAATGCACAATGTCTAGTTAATGAGAAAAAGCTGCATAAACACTCCAAAACCAACCTGAGAAGCTTCATCCACATGTCCAGGCCTACCTGAATACTTCTTTTTGAAGCAAAATGAGGTCAGCAGTATTTCCAAAAGTCTTTTAAGGTTTGGTAATCATTGTAAAACAAGAACATATTAGTGTGGAAGTAGCATCAGTCACAGAAATGATGGGCTGTGTATTCCATGACCGCCTCTTGTTCTTGCCCCAGTCCTGACCCCGGCTTTACTCCCCTCGCTGCAGTCCATGGCTGCTCACCCGCTCTCAGCCGCCAAGCTGGTACTTTATTTTCTTAACCCCCTTCCCAGGACACCAGATCACTGTCCAATTACCAGGTTCATTTCAACTATCTACTGGAAATCAACACCACAGGCTCCCTCCAGCATAAGTCCAAAGGACATTTCAGACACAGCATGCAGCTGCTTTTAGTGCGTCTGTGCTTGAGCGTGTGTGTGTGTGTGTGTGTGTGTGTGTGTGTGTGTCCGTGTTCCAATGCATTTCTTGTTGCGCTGCAATTAACAAGTGCAGAGCCATCTTTGGCTTAGTGGATGACTTGGGCTCCGCGGTGTGCAAATGAATCATACTGACAGATATTGTTTAGCGCTTGTGTTTCACATAAACATCAACACAGTGACACCCTAAGTTGTTTTCGTCAGCTACAGCCGAGCAGCAGGGGACAGGTGTAACAAGCTGCTCTCTAATATGAAACCCTTCAGGTCTCTCAAGCATGATTCATACTTATGTAACCACTATTTCAATATAGCCCAAACTGTTGTGTTGTTTTGTTGTATCACCATGGTTAGTAAATGACACAAACACTGTACGCCTTCGCTTATGAGACAAGTTAACTCATGTAACAGATTGTGGTCGTCGCTGCAGTTTAAGCTCATTATCAATGATGTGTGTCTGCCTGACGAGTTCGCTTTTGTTAACATTTCTACCATTTAGAAAATGTGGGGAATAATCTGCTAAAGTGAGAATAATGTTAGAATAACAGTCGGGGCAATCGTCATTATCATTTTTCATTTCAATTTGTTTCTGTGAAGTCACTATCTTGGCAAATTAGGTAACAAAATGGTGATTGAGATCATGGCCTGTTGGTTCATTTAACGCAATATATTCTTTATATTTGCAGTAATACATGCTAGGTGCGACATTCCTAGAGAAAAATGCTGTTTTAAGTCTCATGTGGAGTCAAACCGAACATTTCCGACTACTGCAGCATCATATTTAAAGCACACTGGTGGAACATTAGTGTTATTATTCAAGATTCTGGATTAATTTAATTGTCACTATACAACACAAGATGGTATGATGAAACTCCAGTTGTAGATCCCTATGCTACTCACACAAAAAACAAACAAACTAATGAATAAATAATGAAGTAGTAATGAAGTAGTCAGTGAGATTAGCAGTGATCGTTATCTTAATCAAAAATGCGACTGTGTGATGACAACATAATTTTTTAGCACTTGTTGACAGCAAGTCAGTGTCAAATATTGCAGAGAGTAATGGAACGAGGAGGAGCAGCCACAGTGAGCTGTTACGCCTCGTTCACACTCACACTATACACGTTTCTGCCCAATAATCGGGAGTCTTGCAGTCATTGTGGTTTGCACACTACATGACTGATCGGCGACAGGGAGTCACACATGCCAAACATCAAATGGGAGTAAGCATTCCAAGTTGTTTGTGGGTTGATTTGTGACTCAGATATTTAGCCTGCTAGATATCCGATGGCCGTCAACAAACATGTCGGCAGCAATATGCTAGCTCCTGGATGGCATCTTTGAACAGTTCACACCCGATCTGCCTCTGATCTGGGACTTTTTGTCATTTAGCTTCAAAAAACCGTTGGCGATTGGAAGATTCAGGGCTAAAATCTTGTAGTGCGAGCTTAGCTGTAGATGAAGGGCTGCAGGCAACAGGCTGCACACCTCCAACTTTCTGAGGGACATAACCAACTTCTTTCATTGTGCCTTGCCAGATCACAATTGCTCAGAGAATGATGGAAAAAGACAGTTATTGCCTGACTCCTTTATTAAAACAACAAAAGTTTGATTTGCAGTCCCCAGGATTCTGTGACCTGTAGTATTAAACTGCACTCGATATTAGCACCAGTAACTACAGGTGGCACCAAATCAACCTGGAATGAATTCATCGAGTCCTTGGCATTCTTGAATTAATGACTAATGACTTCTCAACGTTTTGAATGAATATCTACTACTTGATTCCTTGTATGCATTTGAATTGTGACAGCAGCTGGTGGATGTTGGCAGATTCACAGCTGGCACTGCATCCCTCGACAGTGCAACTTGACTCCCTGTTCAGCTTCTGAATATCTGAATAATCATCACATTAAACCTATATTACGAGGGTCACTTATGCTTGATTTTATGAATTACACAAACGTCTTCTTTTTCTCCTTTATATAACATAAGGAATTAATTTCTACTGACTGTTACTAACAAGGCGTAACAATTAAGGTGTAACATGGTGTCTTCACTTGTTGCTCTTTCACCCGTTAACCTGGTTGTTAATACTTAAATACAATATATAGTAATATAAGTGTGCTTATGTAGATGGTACTGAATGTTATTGTGGCTGAGCAGAAGAACAGGTGGAGCAGTGTTAGCCAGAGTATGGTGTTAAGAGCATGGATGCAGGTCAAAGCAGCTTATCAGAGGTGAATGAAACACTGTATGTGCTATGCTAGCTAGAGGGCCCCAATAGTCATCTGTTAATAAATCCCATGCTCGTGATAAACACTGCCTTCCTCTCCTCTGCTCTCTTCTCCTCTCTAGTCCTCACCTTTCAAAATTTGTTGTCCCCCCACCAGCTGTGACCTTTGTGAACGGGGTCAGCAGAAAGAGTGGAGCTCAGTGTGTGTGTGTGTGTGTGTGTGTGTGTGTGTGTGTGTGTGTGTGTGTGTGTGTGTGAGAGAGAGGGAGGGTTGCATGTGTGTGTTTGAAAGAGGGAGTTGACGTAGCATGAGGAGGAATTATCACCTCAGCTCATTGAAATAGGTTGCTGTATGTCTGAGTTGAGATCAGACACAGAGAGTGATTGTCAGTTACTGTTTGCACTTCAGCTGAATTGAATCGACTCTCTAGAACAGAGGCTGCTTTCGCTTTTTGTTTGCTACCCATCAGGATATGAAATCCACCCAGAGTATCAGATCCTTTTTCCTTTTTTTAAAAAGATTGGACATGAAATAATCTTCTTATGGGACAACCCCCGAAGAATTTCCTGTCTTTTTGTAATATTTTAGTCGGTGTTAAAGTGGATAACGCGACATCTGGTTGGGAGATTTATATCCAAGTACTTCAGGAGTGTCTTTTGTTGGAGGGTTGCCCTGGGCGGCCTGCTGGTTCAGAGCTAGAGCTTATCGCTGTGGGACTCTGCGCACAAAAAATTATTCACAGTGAAGGATGGATTCCTGGGATACAGGCTCTGAGGACTCGTGCGACTGGGGCGACTCATCTGAAGAAGCACTATCGTCAGAGGAAGATGAACGTGATGTCAAATATAATAAAGAGTAATGCCAATCATGCAGTGATGTGTGGTGCCTGTTGAGGATGATGAGTTCACTGTGCGCCAGTGCCATTTATGGAGTGAATGGAGTTGAATAAGACATAACTGATGTGCAGGTTATGACTGTTTCCATCATCACAGCTCCAATGAAGTATTTAAAATGAATAATATTTTGGGATTATTGGATTATTGGATCAAATGTGCTCACTTTGCTGTTGTTCCTGATTGTGTTGTATGATCTTTTTATCCAGGGAGGACATCAGGACGGCGAATGTCATTGCAGCAGAGGCGGTCACCTGTCTAGTCATCGATAGAGAGTGAGTATCAATGAAAATAATTCCCACACAACATAATAATCCTTTTTTTCCCCTTTAGAATGAAAAATAAATCCATTCAGCCAGTGAGTGAATGTCTGTCGTGAGCAGCCGAGTAAAACTAGGCCAGAAATTCTTCTTTGCTCATTATGGTGTGACAAGGACAAGCTGCTACCTGAACTCATACATCCATGTGAATCCACTGCTAAACTTTAGTGGATGAACATGGCACACATTTTTCCCTAAAGATTATTATTTGGGCGCTTTTAGCCTTTATTTGGATAGAATAGCTTGAAGAGTCAGAGAGGGAAGGGGGGAGACGGAGGATCGAGACCCCAGGACACTGCTGAGGACTCAACCTCCATAAATTGGACGCATGCTCTACGGTGTGAGCTACCAGAGCATCCCAAAACTGGCACACATTTTGGCATCATTACTTTCAATTTACAAGCTAAAAAAATATTGTGGTTGTCGCAAAAATGTCAAATGTATCCAAATTCAGCCAATGAAATTCAATAAATGCGAAGTGAGAAATAGACTGTGCATTTGCAGAATCATGCTTTTACTTCACTGCTAGTTTGAACGTCTCCTCACAAGTCTTCATTAAGGGCAATCATGTCATAAACTGAAGTCTGCTGATGATCCAGCTTCTATGTTAAAACAAATGTTTTCCAGACAGACAACTAAACTTATGAGATTTGGACTTGCGTAGTTAAATGACGTCAACAGTGCAGGTGAAAAATGTGCTCTTAAACCTAAACCTAAAGTAAACTACAGAAAAGAATTTACTGTAGATTTATGCCAGACTTGTGCAGGAATGGCTGTTTTTTCCACTGAGATTATTAAAGTGCAAAACCATAAATCTTTCAGCTCCATGTTTCCCTTTGAACTAATCTCATCTCAAATATTTGCTGCTTTGCTTTTATTGCACTAACATGGCTGACATTTCATTACTATGTTTATCATGTTTTTACGGTAAGATTGTACTTAAACAAAAAAAAAAATCGATTCCATCCTCGTCTCTGGCATGAAGTCATGTGGTAAGAATAGAGAGACAGATGGATAAGGGGTGTGGGGAGGAGGATGGTAGACGCTAGTATCGCCTTACCCAGGGCCTCCCTCTTGCCTCAGGGAACACGGGAGGCACAAATGGGCCATCGTCAAAGCTAGCAGAGGGGATAGTGAGTGAGTCATCCAGCACAGGTGATTACCACTGTCTTTCACTCTGCCTGTCATACAGCTACTGCTGTCACAGCCCGCAGAACTAGCTCATCGTGTGTCAGACCAGTTCTGGTGCAGATGCCAGGTTGTTAATATTCAAACACTTGTTATTCTGTGTGTCCATACCTGTGTGAGGCATTTAAACAGAACCGTACAGAGGTGGAAAGAAGGAGAAAAGGAGGAGGACATAGACACAGTGGGAAAGAGACAGGGAATAGAAACAAGCGGCAGGGAGTCACCGACTCAGTACAATAGACACTGTAGGCAGCCAAACATTTAAAGAATAGCTCCGCTCGGAAACAGTCCCAGCTCACAGGCATTACGGTCTCAACAGGAGAAAACGGCAGATGGATTATTACCTCTTCTAGCTGACAGCTTGATGAGCTTTGTATGAAAACTGTCTCAGTTAGTTGTTCTTCCAGGATGTTTGGAGTTGTTCGCAGCCATACTTCAGAGAGAAATGAGCCGAAGCGTCGTTATGTTTCCCCTGTGCCAGACCTCCCCACGAGAGCAACTTATGAGGATTTTATTTCAGCGAGTTGATGTATTATGTAGCTTTTTATTATCCGGTTAACATCTCATCATAATCTTTAATCTACTCTATACTCATACTAATAACAGTCAATTAAGTTCTAGTTTATCCAGCAAGAAAATGAACAAATTATTCTTGTTATTTTTTGTTATTGAGGCCTGAAAAGACCATGGTTGCATGATTTATTGTTGAGTTAATTAACTTAACTGACTTAGTATTCAGTACTAAAAGAGCAGGAAATATTTCATTTGGATTTTATGTTTTTAATTGTAACTTAGTAACGTGTATTCACGGTGTGTTTTCTATTCTATAATTCATTCATCAAAAAAATTATGCACAGCCTCCACTTTTGTCTCTAAAGTTCCCACTCAGCCCTCGTCTGCTATCACACTTTTTTTACACCTCTTTGGAGTAGATCTGTCTCCTCGTCTGTTCTCAGTGATTTTTTTGGCTCTAAAAGCAGACTGATGAATATTTAATAGTAACTGGCAGCGTTTTTTATGGCAGTCTGTCCATATATTGTACCAGCTTCTAATACAGAGCGCCTACAGTGTACAGTACAAACTGCTTTATTTCCTCTAACTATTCTCTCATGTGTATTACTTTGATTTCAGATTCTCAGACAAAATAAGTCTCAGAAAATGTTGCTGTTTAACATTTGTATCTGTGTTGCAGTTCATTCAAGCACCTGATTGGAGGTCTGGAGGATGTGTCCAGTAAAGGCCACGAGGATGCAGATGCCAAAGCCAAGTAAGACATTTAAAGTGTATTAGTATGCATTAATTCATCAAAATACATCAATTTATTTTTGCAAATTAATTTTTCAGTCTCAGTGACCTTAAACCATACCATGACTGCCCACCAGCTGTAACATTTCCTAAAGAAACGCTCTTGCCCAGCCGTTAATGCATTGTGCCTTAACTTTCGGTCTGTTACATAACAAGACAATACCCGTGTGGCCGGCCAGAAGGCAGAGGCTATGACCTCCGCCTCTATTTCTGGAGGAATTAATATGTACTCTATTTTTCGTCGCTATGGAAACAAGAGAATAGCACTATAGAAGACTTAGGGCACCTCTGCAATGAGTTGGGCATCTTGGGGTTCAGGCAGCCACGCACCGGCATAATCTGATACCTGGCTCACTCTGTGCTATGTTGTGAGTCAAGGTTACAACAAGCTGGTAATGACAGATTACAGAGAGAGAGAGAGGGGTGGTTTAATGCCTCATGAAGTGAAAGAGACATGTGGATGGATAAATGGAGGGAGGAGGGACAGGGAGAGGACGAGGCGGGTGACAAAGTGGACTAGACTTCTGCCTGATGCTTTGGATTTCTGGCTGACTGCCAGGAGCGTCAGTCATCTTTGGCAGGTCGGTGTCAGCAGAGAGCAGAACATAACACCAGTTACTGTACTGGAAGATGAGTGTTATAGTGGGAGTGCAATGGCTTGCCTCTGGCATTCAGACCTGGCCAGGTGCCCTTAAGAGCTCACTACCACTGATGATTGCTCTGCCAGCAGGTGTGTGTGAGAGAAAGAGACCTGCAGTGTGCATTCACAACCCCATTCTTTCCATCCACAGGTAATTAGGGAAGCTAGTTTAAGATTGATTTTATGCAAATTAGCAAGAAATCAAACTCTTGCATGGCCATAATTTGTTACCAGCTCTCTTCTCTACAGACCTTTAAATAAAGCCACTCTCTCCCTCTGCGCCCTGAAATCTGTCACATCAGAGCCCTTTTCACCCTGATTAAGGTAGCTCTGCCTGCTGTGTGTGAGCACATTTGTTTCTTGGTGAGGAAAACCTGAGTCAGGATCCCACGGTGATGGAAACTATCTCTAATTGGTCACAGCGGATGAGCCGCAAACAGCGGTACTGTAACTGTACAGCAAACTACAGCTGCTCTGTGAGGCTGACAGGTCTTTTCTTCAAACACTGGCTCCCTGCTATGAGCTATATGTGTACTTTTCTTTTTTACCAAGCTGCTGCTTCTCTTTACAGGAGGAGCTTCACACTACACAAAGCAGAGTGAATATGCTCGTTATGCATGCATACAACTAGATTAGAGTATTTCTTTTAGTGGAAGGTGAAGTGAGAATCTGTCAACAGGAGCATACTTAAGTATCTTAAATGCAGTTGCAGAAGTCTTTAAAAACTTCTATAATTGGGTTGACCCGGTGGCCTGTGAGTTACAGATCAGACCTTCAGCTAGCCCTGCACGATAAGAGGAAAATCTGCCATGTGCAATAATATTGTTCAATATTGCTATGACGATTAATTAAACAAATATTAAAATATAATTTTAAAATCTGCCTATGTAAAAACGAATGGGATATCGCTATTTTAGCATCTAATTATAGAAATACTGTAGTTAAAGAGCAAAAAGGAATGGCAGATGTGGGTCTATGTATTTGAACAAAGAAATATAAGAAACAAATAGAAACCTTACTATTTTAAACAACCTTTCATGATCGAAAGATTGAAGTACAGAGTTCTGCACTTGAATGCACCATAAAGTTCCTGTTGGCGCCCACTTACGTTAACTTGCAAAGTGATGTAGATTTCAGAGTTTATGAGGTACACTTGAGTGCACCATGAAGTCCCTGTCCCTTTGTGTGTTTGTGTGTGTGTGTCAAACTTAGACACAGACAGAGGACAGAAGCAACGCAGCTGTAAATGACACTATAACAGAGCAGAGACTCTCTGCTGAGGTTTTTATTGTATGACTATTTTGGTACAGACATTAGCCTTCTGAGATTTACCTGCCAAACAGAAAATCTGCCCACATTTGGTGCTTAGTTGGGTGCTTTTTCTTAATCTTCATGCTTCGGCCAGTCTTGTTCCTTGTCGGGGACCTTGTTGAATGTCATTGCTGGACTCTCTCGCATCACGGACCTCATCTGTACAGTTCACTCTCTCGTAAAGGCATAACAAACCCTAAAAAATAATTTGTCATTCATAGTGTCATTAAAATGTCTGGAGGAAAATAACAAAATAAGAAAGAAAAATTGAAACTTTCGAATTTTAAACAACCTTCGTGACCATTCAAGTATAGATCTCTGAGTTTATATCGATTTCTGCACTTGAATGCATCATGAAGTCCCTATTAGCACCCACGTACGTTAACTCGCAAAGTGATGTAGATTTCAGGGTTTATGAGCTACAAAAGAGATTGTTCATTCAAAATGTCATCAAAATGTCTCAATATACATTTATTAAACTTTGAGATGCGTTGTATTAAGTACGATTTCCCACTTACTGCGATTCCCGGTCCATCCTGCGAGTAAACACTCTATGATTGAAGGGTGATGTGGATATATCACCCATTATGACTCAGCATGTCCCCTGTCTGTCGCGCAGGTGTCGGAGATCAATCAGCAGGACTTACTGATAAATAAAAGTGCCATTTAATGAGAGTCAGCTTTAAGGTCAGAGAGGCTGTCCTCTCCCTCGAGTCAGGCTAGACCAAGAAGAAGCAGAGCAGAGGAAATGAGGATAATGGCACACACACACACACACTCACACACACGTAGACACATGGGGATTGCATCATTTTTTATGATCTCATCCGTTCAGTGATACAGATTATCACCCACTGGGGTGCTACTTGACCCGCATAGGAACACTTTGTCTTGCAGTGCTGGTAATGGATCGGACAGGAAGAAGAAACATGTCGTCTCAGCCTCATATGAGGGCCTCAAAATACACTGTACTGTGAAACTAATGAGTGTTACATTTCAGCAGTAGATGCAGCTGAGCTCTGTGTTAGTTTTCATTCAACATCGTGGTTCAGGCTTCTATTTAAGGTAGATGTATTGTTTGAGACCCACTGGGTCTGCTCGCCAGTATCATATTCCACCTGGTGCTTAAGCCATGGACATACACAAGTGTTGTTCTCTGTATCCACTATTCATCGACTGCCAGAGAGCCTATGTGTCCTTGGTTGAGGCATAGATCGACAGGAAGTGTTTATTTCTGAAACAAATACAACAATTACAATTCCTTGTACTCCACAGGCTGGTTTCATGGCTTGAGGAAGAATTCATAATTTGCACAGAGTAGAATATAATGGTCCATTCTTCCATTGCCTACTCAATGCAATAGGTTAATTTCTTGGCTCAGCCTTGAAAGTCTGGGAATTTTTTTTCACCAGCAAGTGTTTCACGCCTTACCCTGAGACTTCTAATGGTGCAACGCTGCCATCTGCTGGCCAAATTATACTATTACTCTTAAACTTTTAGTCCTGCATGATGTAAAATCATCTCCCCATTCCCTAGATGAATTTGTAAAACTCCTTCATTAACAGGACCTCATCTCATCTCATGTGCAACTCAGATTCTGTGTGCAGGTTTCCGTGTGTGTGACGACAATCCATATTCCAAAAAGCTTGGGACTCCTTACTGTAGAACATAAACAAAAATAAATGAAAAAAGAAAATGTTGACAGTTAACACTTCAAACCACCGATAGGTTCACATTTGTATGTGTCATAGTCTACATACCAGTGTTGTAGTCAAGACCACCTAAACCAAGAGCAAGTCAGTATTGAGTGTATTGAGACTGAGACAAGACCAAGACCTTGAGGAGTTGAGACCAAATCAAGACAAGATCAATTCAAGACTAAGACCAGTATGAATCCCACAATGCATTACAATAAAATGTGTAAGATGCAAACCCTAGGCATTAAATTGATCTGAAAGATCCACGTTCACATAAAAACCTGAACATCATAGATTTTTTGGGTTTTCTGGGTGACTCTTGTCTCCCCATAGAAACTAAGTAAGGTTTGTCCCAAACAATTATTCAATACCCTGTGATACCCTGTGTCTTGAAGTAAGTTCCAGTCCTCCCTTTTCTGAGACCGAGACAAGACTGAGCAAAAATGTGGTCAATTCCGAGACGAGACCAAGACTGATCTCAAGTACTACAGCACTGCTACAGAAGCAGTTGGTGACATGCATTTCCACATTTGTCAGTGAGAAACTACTGGATATTTTGGCAAGGGACCACTTTGTTTCAACATTTGTAAGCGTGACACAACTGGATACTTAAAAGGAGGTCTCGGGACAATTCCCAGTTGTGTTATGTGGTGACAAAAACAGGTTTCCTTAAGCCAAAATATGATTTCTTCCCAACCCTAACCAAGTGATTTCGGGGCCTAAACCTAACCAGAGAAGTGTAAAGTTGCAAAGAATTGTGTTTACTGACAAAAGTTTTTAAAGTGTTCCTGAACCCATGTCAATCACGTGTTTCACAAAGTGGTGAACCTCGCCTTCATACCCAATCATGATACTATCACATGTTAGCAATTAACCTGTTTACCTGTGGAATGTTCCCAACAGGTGTTTTTTGTTGCTGGCATCAAATTCAGAGTAAGCTCATATTTACAAAAATCATTGACAGTGAGAAAAAACATTAAATATATTGTCTTTGTACTGTTCTCAGTTGTAGGATTAGCAAGTTATCACTCTGTTTTATTCATATGTTTTACATATGTCCCAACTATTTTGGAGTCGGGGTTGTAAGTCTATGCACGTGTGGGTCACCCTGATATTATTATTAATCCTCTCACGCACACACAGTAATTCATGTGCTCTCGGTTACAAGTCTCCGTCCTTTTGTTAAGCAGAGAGCATTTTGGGATTTGGAGTGTACTCTGGGCCGGCTTCCAGAAGAAGGGCGGGGAGACTCAGATCAGAGGATTACCTGTGAATCTTCCAGGCTAATAGTAGTGACTATACATAAACATTGACTGTCCTGGTAACCTGATGTGTTTCTGAGAAACACTGTACTCAGTAACGTGCCAACATGTGCCAACACTGTGCCCATTGGTATGCAGCTCACGGAAAAGGTTTTATTTTTTTATTGCAGTGTAACTGATCTGTCTCGATCTGATGGATTTCCACATGTCAAATGGCACCATAAGCTTAGGATGAAGTAAAAATAAGAGTCTCTTTCTTTTTGTTTATTGAATTTGAATCCAGAACTCTAGGTAAATACACTTAATCCCTGCTGCTCCATGAAGGAAGATTCATGACTTATCTAAACGTGTCATGTTTTCTGGAATTTTTTTGATAAATGTCTGTTATTGGCACACAGCTGTACTATTTTTGTGCGAGAAAAGGCCTGACGTTGAGGCGGTAGTCTGTTCTTAGTGACCCAGATAGGGCTGCCCAGTCTCAGGTCTGTCCTAAGCCCACTGATCCAGAGACTGAGCTGATGAAACTCTGTCTGGATCAAACAATAACCAGAGAAGACACGGGGCATCTGGGGATAAGGCTTGGACACGTGGAAACAATCTCCGCCGCCAGCCTGCGCTGGTCTGCAATGGCATTTCGGGGTGTTCGGTGGCAGAGCCAAAGCATGTCTTCAGAGCCAGCTGAGCAGCTAGCAGCTCATGTGTCGGATGTCCCGTCTTTGTTCTTTCCTATCGAGAATGAGGACAGAACAGTCTGCAATCAAAGAGAGGTCAAAGTGGTTTACCCGAGGACGAAACTCAAACACATCCTGTTCACGTGTTCATATTTATACACTCCACATCCTCAATAACATCCTCAATAGATTACTATGAGTCAAATCCTCTAAGATTTGCAAACAAATGAGCTGAAGGAGAGACGGAAATTTTGTCTCAGGTTGTTGGAAGTGGATTATCTCTTCTTTCATCCTTCATCTCATCTCTAATCCTGTTCCCATTCTGTCTTTTTTCCCCTTTTTCCCGGCACCACAGGTACGAAGCAGAGAACGCGTTTTTCTTCAATCTCAACCTGGCTGACTTCAACATCATCGACACTCTGGGTGTCGGTGGCTTCGGGCGTGTCGAGCTGGTAAGGGGGAACTGCACCGTGACAGTAACACAAATGATTTCTTTTTGACATCTTTACAATTGTTTATCCGACAGTGCAGGTTATTGCACAGGCTGACCTTCATTCCTCCTCACTGCAGGTTCAGCTCAAGAGCGACGAGAACAAAACCTTCGCCATGAAAATACTGAAGAAGAGGCACATTGTCGACACAAGACAACAGGAGCACATTCGTTCAGAGAAACTCATCATGCAGGAGGCCCACTCTGACTTCATTGTTAGGTACATCTTCTAAAGAGCTTAATTGAAACACAATACAAATAATCTACTGTATAGGCCATGTCACACAGATCAGTACTTCATTACTTCAGAGCCAGGTCATGATCACCAAAGCTTTCTCTATGGAGCTTGCAGGTTCTTTGTCATTTTATAATATATAATATATATATATACAGTATATATATATATACAGTACATATATATATATATATATGTATATATATATATATATATATATATATATATATATATATATATATATATATATATATTAAAATGTATATATTTTATATTTTAATATTAAATATTTAATTATATAATGTCTACATGTATGGAGGTCCACACTAGAGCATGACATTTTTCGGGAATTTTTGGGAGTCAAAGTTTTATTAATCCCGTGATTGGGACGGGATGGGAATAAAAATCAACGGGAGCGGGAACGCCATTAATAGATGATGATTTTCAGCCGTGTTAAACAACCAAAAGGACAGACACGTCCATTTTTGTAGTCATCTTTCAGTGAGCCAAAACTATTTTGACTTGCGTTAGAACTACACATCCAACAGTGCTTTGACTTCCGGCCGGGCCGGCCACTAAAAAACGGAGTGGGAGTAATTTTGAGTGGGAGCGGGATGGGAGCGGGAGTAATTTTGAGTGGGAGCGGGATGGGAGCGGGAGTCATTCTACAGGATTGGGATGGGATGGGATTTTTTCTCTGGGAGTGGGATGACACGGGAGTGAAAATCCACTCCCGTGTCATGCTCTAGTCCACACAACCTTTCAAATGTTCGAGTTGTTGTTGCCTACAGCCACAAATGCTCTTTTCTCTCAATCATTGGGATATGGTCGGTACAACCTCGATTCCAAAAAATGTAGAATACGTTTCAGCTTTTCTTTTAATTTTGTAATATCAACACCCATATTTATCAGTTGCACTTCTCCAACCAGATGTTCATCATATATTTTTGCATTTAAAAGCTGTTTGAGATAACATCCACTATTGTGTTTTCAGACTCTATAGAACATTCAAGGACAGCAAGTACCTCTACATGTTGATGGAAGCTTGTTTAGGAGGAGAGCTGTGGACCATTCTTCGAGACCGGTAGGTTTTATTTCACCAGGTTAGTAACTGAGCTGTTAGCTGAAGAGTAAGTACCACAGCATGTAGAGACTTAAGAGTCATAGTTGATCCATTTTCAAGATTTCCAATTCTTTTTCTGTCAGGGTTTTTGATTTATCACAAGAGTAATAATAATAATTGACATCAGTTACAAGTTTATATCGCTACAGTGAAGTTTGGAGCAGTACAACGTCAGCTTTTTAGTTCTATTAACCGTGTTTCAAATCTGGTGATTTTCAGAGATGATCGTTGGGAAAGAGTTTGTTTTCTTTATTTAACACTTCAGGCACATTTTTCATTGGAAGCCTACGCAGAGCAAACCTGCTGGTTGGTTTGGTAAAATAGGTTTCTGCTAGACGAATACCACACAGTTCACAGTTCACAGTTCAAAGTTCAAAGTTCACAGTTCTGTCATCCTGCTGTGTTTCCAGGGGCTCATTTGAGGACTCAACCACCAGGTTCTACACAGCTTGTGTGGTGGAGGCCTTCGCTTACCTGCATTCCAAAGGAATCATCTATAGAGACCTCAAACCAGAGAACCTTATACTGGACCACAGGGGCTATGCCAAACTGGTAAGACACCAGGAAGGGCTTAGGGCCCCAAAAAACTCAAAATCACATTTTCTGTGTCTTTGCTGAAGATTAGAAAGGCTGCAAAAATGTCAAATCTCATCTTTCTGTGGTGTTACAATGAAGGGATCAAGTGAACTGTGAACACTTGCATCATGTAAGCTGTACATAAAAGTATTATTATAGTATACAAAAAGTATAATTGAGGTTAAGTCAGGTTCTGTGTGTCTTGGGGTGCTGCCATTCCCTTCCCTCCTCAAGGAGAAACCAGTTTGTAGCTTTTGGCAGAGCAGCAAGGAGCTGCTCAGCGCTCTCTATCCACTATGCCAAAGCATCAAGCAAAGAACTGTATTATTGAAAAGATTTAGATGATTTCATTATAACAATTAATATGTACCCAATTAAATGAATCAAAATTCTATTTTAACTTACCTGACTGAAGAATATATAATATAAAATATTTGTATTTCTTAAGGTTGACTTTGGCTTTGCCAAGAAGATTGGGTTTGGGAAGAAGACGTGGACCTTCTGTGGGACGCCGGAGTATGTAGCACCAGAGATCATTCTGAACAAGGGTCACGACATCTCAGCTGACTACTGGTCTCTAGGAATCCTAATGTTTGAGCTCTTAACTGGCAGGTACACACAAGCCTGGGCATGTCCATAAAACTAATATCTTAAAGGCGAATTGTGGTATTTTAAAACCAGGGCCCTATATTTACATGTGTGGGTGTGTCAATGAGTTATACTTGTCAAAAGATTTGGAATTAGACCAGCGGATTGCCTTGGCTGCAATGGCTGCAACGTTATCCTGAAGGGCATCTCTGACTGTCAACGTAACATCCACTAAAAGTGCTTGTTTTTGCCACTGATAAGCTGAGGTTTGTTGTTCTAAGTGTCTGAAGGCATTACGGAAAAGATTCCTTCAGAGAGAGACCTTTTTGTTGAGTAATGTCTAGTCTTGTTCAATGGGAAGTCTCATTGAAATCTCGCCAGATTTGAGTTGTTGCAAGAAGACAATGGTGGAAACACAAGTCGGAGCTGGAGAGAGGAGTTTGGAGTTTACCTCGAGGAACTGCTAACAAGAATGGATTTCCAAAGTCTTGGCTGACAATTTAACTGATTTTGACAATCTAAATGAGGCAACAGGCAAGTTTTCAGAGTTGGACTTCTCCGTGAAGGAGACTTGTGCTTTTTGGTAACAAAATAGATCCTATTATTTAACCGTAAATAATAATAACACTTTTAATGGACGGTCAGATTTCCCTTGAAGGGATTATGTTGCAGCCTTGCAGCTGTGTCGCGGCCGCCAGCTGAGGCAGTCTATGAGAACGACTACAAAACTTTTGTTTACAATTAATCGACTATACCCAATCATGTAAATGTATGGCCCAGGTTTAAAAGTACTGGAATTCCCCTTTAAGTTTTCATGGAATATATGCTATCAGACGCAGCAAAGAAATCTATTGAAGTTCTCTTAAAATGAGTCAGTTTAACACAGTCACTTGTTTAAGTTCCTCCACACTAATATCTTTGCCTCTGTTATGCAGCCCTCCATTCTCTGGGCCTGATCCCATGAAAACCTACAACATCATCCTGAGAGGCATCGACATGATCGAATTTCCAAAGAAAATTACCAAAAATGCTGCCAATCTAATCAAAAAGCTATGCAGGTGAGTGTTGGTGCTCTCAGATGTTTAAGCACATTGAAGTGGTCTGTATGCTGACTCATCATGTTGTTGTTTTGTGTGTGTGTGTGTGTGTGTGTGTGTGTGTGTGTGTGTGTGTGTGTGTGTGTGTGTGTGTGTATGTGTGTCAACTGCAGGGATAATCCTTCTGAACGACTGGGAAACTTGAAAAATGGTGTCAAAGACATCCAAAAGCACAAGTAAGCATGTCTTTGAATGAATAAAATGCCTATGTATTCATTTTTTCACTGTAAAATGTAATGTTGCATTGACAAACTAATGCTGTTTCTTCTTTCAGATGGTTTGAGGGCTTTAACTGGGAGGGCTTGAAGAAGGGAACGTTGACGCCTCCTATTATCCCTAATGTCAGTGCACCCTGCTGAAAGCTCTACGCCTTATACTGTTATTTTATGTTGTGTCAATCTCACGCTCCAAACCCATTCACTGTGAACAATTCTTCTGTCTCTCTACCAGGTCACATCAGCAGTCGACACAAGTAACTTCGACAGCTTCCCAGAGGACAACGAGGACCCGCCTCCCGATGACAACTCCGGCTGGGACGTTGATTTTTGAAGTCCTCCTCACCCCCTTAAAACCAAAAGAAACTCTTCTTTTGCTGGCTATCATGAGGACATGGCTGTGTTGTAAAAAAAAAAAAAACTGCTTTAAAAAAAAAAGGAAAGCGAGCATATGGAAAAGAAGATAAACGGATGGATGGCAAACCCTCTGGGTCACCGATATGCCTTTATTTCACTGTGGCTCTGGATCAAGCATTTATAATGGGACTGCTGTAGCACTTCGTCAGTGTTGTCTTACACTCGGCTCTAAAGGCAAGCGGAAGAAAGTGCAGGGACACACACATATACACACACAAACAGAGGCTGATAATGGAGCCAGGTTTGCCCATGTAACAGGGAAAGATGAATGTTTAATAGGATAAATAAGAGAAATGTGGTGATGGACCACTCAAAGAGAGGAGGCTGATGATTGATTATCTTTGTTTGTTTCTCCGCAATATTTGATGGACTTTGAGAGATGTCACCGCAGTTGCTCCCTGGGTTTTGACATGCGGCTGCTTGCTGCAATTTCTGATACTCTCCAGAGATCTACATACTACAGTTTGCAAGTTAAACTGGTATCAAGTGCTCAAGACTAACCTGAATGTCACAGACTTTTCTTCTTATTTAACATTCATATGACATACAGCATGTACGGTACATGAGTATTTGAATTTACAAGTCACACTCTCACACATGAACACAACTGGGCTAATTCAAATACTTAGTACACTTTGTATACGGTGACCTTGAAAAGCACAAACACTGTGCATTCAGTGGAAAGAGACGCGACTCTTTTACAGTAAGTGCCCTGCTTAAAATCTAACGGATCACACACCGACACACATGAAATGTCAGCTAGTATTTCCATGAAGCAATGTGTCATTATGCACTTAAGACCATTAACTGAGAAAATCCGCAGTTAAAGCTCATTCTAAGCTTCAGTAAATGAAGTCACACTCGTTTTTTGTTCTTTAAAATGCTTTTAATCACACATTGAAATGCTTCTCTACCTACGTACTCTTAATTTTCTAAATCACCCATATGCCTCGTCCTCTGTTTGCTACTGTATAGCTCTTCTGACACAACTGTGAACATGGTTTCAATGTCTTTGGTGCTGTTATTGATAAATTATAATAAGCGTTGGTGAGATGACAGTACTGGTTATTGTTTTTGTAAAGTGATTTTTTTGTGCTTGATTTCTTTGTAACGTACTTGACTTCCTTCTTTAGAAATTTGGAAAATTGTGTCAATTTGTAAACTTGAGTGAAAATTTGTTTGGTTTCATTTGACACCATGTTACAATGTGCTAAGTGGTATTCATGAGGTTTTTAAACAGGTTTTAACCATGTTGAGTTCATCCAATCCTCTTCTTTGGAGGCAACATTTACCACGTTCACAGAGCTCAAAACTATCTTGACTTTAAGATCCAGTTTGTAAGAATGTTGACTTTTGAGCCTCATTCCCAACTCGTCAAATTCTGACGCTTTGATTTTCGCAACTCGTCCAATATTGACGCTTTGGGGTCTCAAAGCATCAATATTTGACGAAGTCGGGTCAGGTCGGCTGCCATCCCAAAGCATCAGCAATTGATGAGTTGTGAATTCTTACAAATTGGACCTCTAACATCATTTTATTATTGAACTTTGAAATGTCTCCTCACGGTGAAAGTAAAAAAAGAAGGAGATTCCATTTTGAGAAACTCACAACTCAGCACCATGACCTTTCACCCGGCTCATCATCTCTCATGTCCAAAAGTCAGAGCATAAAATCAGAAGAATTGTAAGTGCCTTAAATCAATGGCATACAAAATTAACATCAACATAACAAGTCCTTTTCAATGCTGCATGAACACATATACACCTCAGAAAAACGTATGTGTCCTCTTAGATGGCTGCTTCTCATCCTTTGTTATATCTAATAAACACATTAATCACTGTTGAAAGAGAATTTCTAGTCATTTGATGGCTGACAAAGCTGTATATGAAATGAATTTCCTGTTTTCCCCCATTGATTTATCTCACAGGAACATTTAAGATACAATCTATCATACCTGATACGACTGCAATGACATGCTTTTCTCCACATATCTATTACGGTCTCACGAAGTCCACCACGACTGGCCAATAAATCAAAGCTCAGAGGGACCAGCCGTCACTGGACATCTGAGCGTTAAGAGATGGCAGGAATGATTTGCAGTTTTGAACATTTCACAAAAACAATATTCTTGTTGACAATCTTTGATGGTATGATAGCATTGATCATCATTCAAATTCTCATTTTGTTCCCAGGAAGCCAAACCGGCTGACACGCTTACATTTATATCACATAAATCATCGATGGAGACTGAGAAGAAATCTTACTCCTGTAGGCATACCATAAGTATTTTGCTGTATTAAGGGCAGGTTATGTTCATCAGAGAGCCTTATGTATGCCATTACTTTACAAACCACTGGTTTCTGAGTCATATATTGATCTTGCCTTCTGCGATGTTACCCGATGTTTGCCTTGTGTTATGTTGTTTCTTCTGCTGTACATTGATTTTGCAGAGTGCCACATGTAAGATTTTTAAAATTATAGAGTAAAAACAATACTTTTGAGTGGTGTTTGTCTCTTAGTTATTTGCAAAAACAAGCTCAGCATGATTGATGGGAAGAGATTTTTACAGTTTGCCGCCACAGGAGGGAGCTGCAAGTAAGACAGAATCTCTCTCAGGAGCCAACTGGCCCCAGTCTGATGTGAACTGGTTTTTAAGGTTGCCTGAGATCTAATCATCAGTCCTGAGAGTTAATGTCAACCACTTAGTTTTAAGTGCGGATGATTCAGCTTCTCTGGTCTCGGTGTTATTCGCACAACAGATCTGTTTGGGGGGACAGGGGACCGGCTTCAGCCGTAACAACAGGGTGACACTTCAGCGAGATCAAAGGGGATCAAAGTGCATCAAAGGCGCTCACCTTAGCAGCACTGACATTTAGTAAAGTGGAGATAAAAGCTCCACTTCAAAAGATATACTGCAATTCAAACGCGCACAGTGCCACAGTGTGTCTGTCAGGTGTCCACGGCGCATCTCTCACACACACGTTCCCACAGACTGCGTGACCAGCAGATGACGTCCAAGTGCCAAGATGTCTAAACAGAGAAGCTTAGTGCTCGTTTACATCCCGTGCACCTGCGAGCTTTTGTCAGCAGACCAGACACTCACATAATGTCACTTATCAGAAGGGAATTAAGAAACAGAACATGAAGAGAAAAGTTGACTGGAGAGTTTCGGGACACTTTGTTTGGAGAAGCCTAAAGGGGTCAGAGAGCAGCGCGCAGATCAGAGCCGCCTTTAATCTCAAAGTGCCAGTCAGCCCTGAAAGGCCTCTCCACGGAAGTCCATTAATTCTGTAAACTTTTCACACCCCTTAATGGTCTGCATATCCTACACATTGATGTCCGCCACTAGTGTAATCAAGCACACTTTGGAGGATAATTGCACCCCTTTGCAATCAGAAGGATCAAATGAAGTGGTTAATCGACGCAAGTGACTTCAATCACGTCTTCACACACAGCCAAAGGGCAGTTCGGCTCCTCGTATGTGAAGAGGAGCTGGAATAACCAAGCAGCTTTTAACGGAGTTCATGACGAAAGAGACACGAAATCCTACATAGTGAGGAACAAGTGAGGTTCTAAAGTTAATCATTTACCAGATGAGACGTGCTGCAGTGTTTTGTACCATGAAGCCGACACTTGTTCTTTGAGATCAAATACTAAATGAAGTATATGAATAAATGAGAAACAGTCAGACTCAATATTTTTGGGAAAGCGAAAGAATAAGAAAATACTTCATTAAAACACATTGTGATATATCTATTATAAGAGTTTCCCACACATTGTGGAAACAAAGCAACTTGCAGACCTTGACATCAGACAAGAGTAAATAAAGCATCGGCTCTATTTTTTCATTAAAAAAGTGTTTTTGTATAAACTTCATTCATTAAGCGCTGTGGATAAACTTTATTTCCCCGGTGCGTCACTGAGCGATGCGCATTCAGACCTCGCAGGTCATTATCATTACACAAACATTGTGAAACGCAGTCTGTGCACGGAGAATAGATGGCCATTTCCGTACAGTGGGGCTCTCTTTGAAATTCCACCCCTCCGCCTTTGTTGTGCACAGCGAGGGGCGGGAAGACAAACAGGTCCACATGTATAAAGAGATCATCCCAGGACTGCGAGTCAAGAAGCTTCGAGAGTAGCGTGCCGAAACTTCTCTGGAAACTTTTGGGATTCAGGATTCAAGGCCCGCTTTTGGACTTCATTTCAGTCACTTCTGCAGGGATTTTTTTCTCCGTGTGTTTGCAGCGCAGCAGATAAAAGAGGAGAATCATGCAGATTCCGTCAGCGCATCGCTTCTTGGCTGTGTATCTCACGCTGTTAAGATACCTCGGGGACGTTTACGCGGGGACAGTCCTCATGAACTCCAACGCCATCAAGAACTTGCCCGGTGCTTCGGGGAGCAAAGGCTCCGACACTGTCAGTCCGAGTCCGCGCACCTCTCCCTCCGGAGGAATGGGACACAAATTACCCGTGGACACCTTGCAGGTAAATCCCGTGCGTAAAAGTCGGCTCTGTGCGCCATGGTAGAAGTTGCGCTCGAGTAAGTTTTACATTTATCTCGACACTTGTATGACACGCTTCTTTTGTTTTCAAATTATAGCAGTCAGGCGTGTGCACGGAGGATGAAGACTGTGTAGCTGATGAATTTTGCAACGATGCCCGAGGCGCCTGCATGCCCTGCCGTAAGAGCCGGAAGCGCTGCGCACGGGACTCCATGTGTTGTGCAGGAAACCGCTGCAGCAACGGTGAGCAGAGGCATCTCATCTGACATAAATAATAAGACATTTATGGTTCACCAGGTCTTGGATGATATTTTTATAGCTTCCTGTAGTCGTTCTGTCTTGCATGTCTGCATGCTTAATCATTAACTCCTGAGTGTGCAAGAGATGTATTTATTACCTGCTGTGGTGAAAACAAACCCTCAATGCATTTCTTTCTCTTCACCTTTCCAGGTGTGTGCCAGGCGAATGACATAGATGGTACAGATGCATCTATCGTCATTGGCTCGCATAAACACAACAACACCATTGAGCATCCCGCCAAGAAGCCTCCCAACAGCCATCAGCCTACTGCTTCCAAAGGTGAGTGTCCTGTGGAGAATCAGAAATCTTTATTGGGTTCGAGATGTTTTCGGTGAAGTCTGTGTCATGTGCCACATTCTCATCACTCTCCTACTCCTATCTCCAGGCCAGGAAGGGGACACATGCCTGAGATCTGCAGACTGCTCTGAGGGTCTTTGCTGTGCCAGACACTTCTGGTCTCGCATCTGTAAGCCCGTGCTGACGGAGGGCCAGGTGTGTACACGTCACCGCAGGAAAGGCACTCACGGCTTGGAGCTGTTCCAGCGCTGCGACTGTGGCGAAGGCATGGCCTGCCGACCAGAGAAAGGAGAGCGAGACCACAGTGTCAGCAGGACAGCAGCCCGGAACCTACACACCTGTCAGAGACGCTGACACAAATACGTGGACACACACAGAGACAGATATACACACTCACACACTAACAACACAAGACACACACCCAGCAAACCAACAAATCAGTCACATACACTGACAAACACCAGCCTTGCATACACCTGAGATGCTGACACATACGCATCAGACACCCAACACCTAAGTCATTCTTTCCTGCCAAAGTTGCTGACACAAACAGCACCCGGAAGGATAGACATGATTCCTGGAAAAGTGATCCACCCAGAGGGATGCAACAGTGCAAGATGGACTGATCCGATTCCCCATCAGCAGATGAGGAGTCGGAAGTAAGGAAGTGACATTTCAGACGTCTTGGGAAGATCGATTCATGTCGTCGGTATTGGCAGAGCTGTTTTGTTTCTCTTTTTATGGAACTTCAAGCCTCAGTTATTACAGTAAATTACTGTATTGTAAATATTATCCTGGAGGTGGCACTTAATTGAGCTATTGAATTCTGTCAACACCAGTATTATAAAGACATGGTGCTGCATGCATTGTAAATGTGTTATATATATATAAATATATATATTGTTTTATAAGAAAATGTTATATATTGAAAATCTGAATATATTTGTTTTATTAAAGTCACGTGATAACTCACTCCTTCTTTCTGCTGCTCATTTTTGGAAATTTCTGACCTGCTGTGCAAAGAAAAACAAGAGAAACGTCTTCTGCCAAATTATTTCAGTGAGGTTTTATACAAGACCAGCAGCAGTTCAGCAGGTCTAAATCATTTAGCCAAAAAATTCACTTAACAGTTGTTCCGGGTGGGAAACATTTCTGGATGAACGTCAGCCATCCTCTTCTGGAAAGCAAGAGTCATTTGAACAATCAACTCGTAGCCCCGTTCTCACAAATCAGTGGTCGAGGCTGAGTGGATGGTTTAAATGTTTGGCCCAGATAAGCCTCTCAAACTCATTACACACACAAAAAAATATGTGCAGGCACACACACACTCAGAGAAAGCATACTTACAACAAACATACAAGTTTAATGAGTCATTACTGGAGCCTCGACAGGCCACATCCTGCCAGAGGATGGTTCTTCAGCACTATGTCATCAAACAACATGAAAACAGGACAGGATGCTGCCATATCAAATGATAACTGCAAAGAGGTAATAACAAGTGTGTGTGTCCTGGCCGACTGTTAGCCACCTAACCCTTTGGTGTTGCTGGCTAGTTTCTAATTAAAACTTCCCTGCCTTCATGTGCAGCAGAGCAGATAGCTAGCTATCCAAACTAAAGCCTCTAATTACTTCATCTTACTCAATCTGCACAAGGATTCATGAAATGAGGTGAACCGCAGCACTTGGAGTGTTTGTGATGCAATTCAAAATAAAGAAAAGAATCTCGGTTCTGTCCAATAGCACAGCACACCCCGTTTCCTGGCTGTTGTGCAATGGATGTGCTCTAATGTGTAGGCCATGAATCCACCCAAATACACCTGGGTGCCTGTAATTAGATCTGTTTAGATTAGAAGATGGCGAGGAAATTACTGTACTTTCTGCCAGATTCTGGTGTCAGATCAAAAGGAGCGCAAGACACTCTTGATATCTGACCGAGCCAGATAACATCTTCATCTGTTCACGTCCAGAGACATTCATTTACAGCGAGACAAGGCGAGGTTTACTCTGACTGACACAGAGGATCAGTTCAGAAGGTCATTTAGTCGAGTGTTGTACTTATGTATAATTCTGTGGTAGTTATACTCTACTTGAGCATATCCATTTTATGCTACATAATAGCTCAACTTAACTTCATTTAGGAAGGAAACATTGAGCATTTTACTGCATTTATTTTGTAAGTTACCTTATAGTTAAAGATTTTTGATAAAGCTATACAAAGAAGAAAAAAATGAAGTTAGGGAAGGTGATTCTGTAGAACGATAGTTGGTTGTTGAGTCTCATTCCGAGGTCGTCAAATACCAAAGCTTCGGGTTCCAGCTGAATACGGACCCAAAGAGTTGGTATTTGACGACCTACAGAATAGCCTTCCCTATCTACAAAACAACAAACTAACATGTTAATTTACATGTTGATGCATCAGTCATAATAGCACAGCATAGTTTATGAAAATATAAAACTGCCAGGTGCCATTCTGCCTGCATAGATTGCACCTTTATTTAAACAGGAAAGGCAATTGAGAGCAACCTCTCTTTTACAATGAGGCCCTGATAATAACACATACAAAAACAATGCATAGAAAGATTACGGTACATTTAAAACATGAAACTAATTTGCAATAAATGTAAGGCAATAGAGGTAACATTGTTTCAACTAAAACACCTTCATTTGTATTGCTCATTGTCAATTAAAAGAGAGTTCAAGTGATTAAAATGGATTAATCATTAAACATTCACACTGCTCAATATCTATTAAATAAGACTTATAGTTTTAAAAGTTTGCAAGTAGTTCCATTTTTACGGTGCATTAATATTTTAGAGCCATTTCCCCAAGTTCAGTATTGACATGATGATCTTTAAGGACCAAAATAGTCTTGAGATGGAGTACAGTGTAATCTTACATGCAAGATACTCAGATAGTTTGTCAAGTCGTACTTACAGATAAACAGCATTTTGTTGGTTATACTTAACTGATTATCACTGAGCTAACTGACATTTTGAATGCAGGACTTTCACTTGTAATAGTGCATTTTGACATTGTGGTATTCAGTGATGGAATGCAACCAAGAATATCTACTCAAGTAAGGAACTTCAGAACAATTTTGAGGTACTTTTACTACAACAGTTTGGAGGCCAAAGTTGTACTTTTACTTCACCAATAGTTACTTTGCAGGTTAAAAAATAAAGTATTTTTTTTTATAAATCAGAAGAAAAAGACCCTGATAATCAAAAAAAAGCTGAGTATCAGTCATATAATCGGTCGACGCACATTGTTTGCCAGGAAATAACTTTTGATGGTTGAGAACATTTAATATGAGCGACTTCAGGATGTTTACTCGTGTACTAATCGTATGGGTGACTCTCACTAAAGTTATATTTTAACACAGTATCTTTACTTTTACTCAAGTATGACCTCTTGGTGCAGTATAAAATCTGACAAATTGACTTTACCTAAAAAAAAAAAAACATTGAGGAAACCAATTACCTCAAAATTACCAAGTCGACTAATTTTCTACTTCACTTGGTAATTCTCAGTTTGCTCTACAGTGTACTTTTTACAACACTACTGGTATTTCTACCTTTACTTAAGTAAAGACTCTGAATCCTTCCACCACTGTTGAGGATAGATGCATTGACCAGGAGGCAGGCAGACACACAGAGACACACTCCATTTAAACAATTTAGTGTCCATTCTTCAGTGTAATTAAGAGTAATGAGAGCATTGTCAGCAGTACAATATACCATGCAGGCTCAGCCAAGTCATGTTTGTGGGGGTCCTGGAATTTGTGCGTGTGTATGTGTGTGAGCTTGTCATCATTACTCCAACCACAGACTAACACAGGCCACAGGCATGTGCCCTAACTCCAGGAAGGCCAGGGTGTGTGTGTGTGTTTGTGTGTCAGCTACGGAACATTTACTGGACTACAGAGAAACAACAGCAACAACAGCAGCATCACCCACAACAACAGACACACACAGTCATGTCCCTGCATGCCACCTCGCAGTGACTACACATATACAAACACATGTCCGCATGTCCACACATGTACACACACACACTCACACACCCTTATGGGGGCTAATCTTGGGGTGTGAGAGGTTGGGAGAAAGAGCGTCCTTGCCCACGCAATGGCATCCAAACCAACAACATTTGGTGTTGTCATACCACAAGTATGAATCAGCATTTCCACTGACATGCATTCTCATGCTACTGTACACCTGAAAACTGGAAACATGTACCTATAGCAACACTTACTAATAAAAATAATGATCAGCACATGTGAATTCTGTCGGTTTTGGGTCAACTGGGCATTTTCTGTATATTTTATATGCACTTATCAAACACAAAAACAAACCAGAGTGTGATCTAGTTGGATTGAAATTCATTAAGTGCAGTGTGTTATGATAACACTTAATGGGCAAAAGAGCCCAGAACTCATTTGTTTATAATGCTGTCTCAAAATCTGCAATCTCCCTCCACAATCTAAGAGTTACAATAAAGCTTTTCTCTGCTTGAGTAGCTGGCATATGTGCCATTGTTATTCTAACATCGCTGCCAAAACACCCTTGACAGACATCCCTGAGTTAACAAACCCATGAGTGAACCATCAGAGATGAAAGGGCGAAGAAACGAGGCAGTGTACACAGAGGCAATGCATGTTATTTTGCCAGATGAAAGAGATGGCATACTTCTGGAATGAGCATTCGGATCAAAACCAAACTCTTATGTAAACACAATTTCACAGGGAGGTGTCAAACTTTTGGGTGCTGGCACTGATCACTTCATAGAGCAGAGGCACAATGCACACTATTCATCTTTGTGGGATGACAATCTGCCTGGTTGAGCAATAAGGGGAAATCTCTCTGTCCTTGTGAAATAATAATTAAACAAAGGACAACTCATTCAGCACAATGCGTTGAGTGTGTAAATACAGGTGGAGAACAGGTTTGCAGCACTTATTTAATTTCTGGGTGATGTCAACACAACTGGGGAAACAAGGGTGTTCACACACGCGATGACGTATTGTACTGAAATCGAGGCTCATGTTGCATTCCAGGTAATTCACCAGTCACAAGTGTTCTCGAAACCAGCCTCCAATGTATTTGCATATTGTACTTCACATCTCTTTGCCTCTCTCTGCCCGTCTTTGTATGGATATGAGCCAAACTCAAAGCCATTGGATTTCTTTCCCAGATCCCTCAGGCCTGTGTTATGGAGCTGGAGGAGGAATGTGTTTAGCTTAGCTTGACTTAGCTTAGCATGAAGGCTGGACACAGAGCTAATGTGGCTCTAGCTAAAGATGACTTTTATAACTATCTATTTGCCCAGCACTTGTGTGCAGTGGGCTTAACATGTTTTCTTGTGGCAAATTAGCTAAGAGGATAAATGCTACATACAGCTAGCAGCATATTAACATAGCTTAGCATAAAGCCTGAAAAGAGCTAACCTGGTTCTGTTTGAGGGTAACAAAACCCCACTATCATCTGTAAAGAGTTCTGATGAACCCTATTCTGTAATCTATCATTTCTACATTTTTTGCATGGATAGAACAAAGTTTTTAATTGGTTAGCATGTGTTGGTAGTCACATATGTTTCACTTTGAAGAGAACCTGCTAAGCATTACACCCTGCCTTCAATTTGATGCTAACCTAGGCTAAATATGTCCTGGCTCTGTTCTTAAAGCAATTAGACATTTTGGGAAATTGATGTTGCTTAAAATGTTAACATAGCCTAGCACAAAGACTGAAAGGAGCTAGCCTGGTTCTGTTTGAGGGTAAAACAATCATTTTAAAATCCCTTTGCACCCAGAGAGAAAACATATGAAAAAACATTTTATTCATCAGAATGTGTTGGTAGGTATTTGTCAGTTTGGAGAGAGCCAGCTCTGCCTTCAATTTTGATGCTAAGCTAGGCTAAACATGTCCTGGCTCTAGTTGTGTACTTAAAGCAATTTGACATTTTGGAGAATGTGAAATTGCTTAAAAGGTTTATTAGTTTTCTTGTGGCAAATTAGCTGAGAGGCTAAATGCTACGTATGGCTAGCAGCATGTTAGCATAGCTGAGCATAAAGACTGAAATGAGACAGCCCACTTCTGTTTTAGGGTAACAAAATCCTACTGTCACCTCTAAAGCTCACTAATTAATGTCTGGCTGGTTGGCCAGTTGTGTTGATTAATGCAGGGTTATGTGTTGGCAGTTTCTTCCTGGGAAACTCAAGATGACAATACACTTGTTTCTTAACAAACATGGTAAAACTTGTCATTTAGTGCTTTGTAGATATTGAGAGGTGGATTTGTTTGTTTGTTGGCCAGACTTGCTGTTTCTGCATTTTTCTCTTTATTGTGCTAAGCTAAGCTAACCAGCTTCTGTCTGTAGCCTACGTTGGCTCACAGAGAAGCAAATTTAGGGTACTGCACTTCTTTCCAAAGGTTAAAAAAAGCCTTCTCTCTATAATGTTGAACTATTTATTTGAAATACCAACATGATGCTTGTGAAATATTTCCACTTTTTCAAACACTGGGTCGGACTTTCCATGTGGCAACCATGAGGCCCAGCCCGTCTCTCACTGCCATCCCAGGCACAGAGGCGTGACACTGGGTTCGCTCACCAGGGGAGGCTCATGAATGACTGGTTTGATCCATCCTGGTGTTCCTTCCATCTGCCGCTGACACCTCCTCTGTGGTCTCAGGTCCCTCTCTGATGATGTCATACCATGTTTGAGTACCAGTTTACCACATGAAGGAAACTCTGCTGCTCTGACTTCAGCTGTAAAGGCCCAAGGTGGGTGAAACTGTTGGGCTGAAACAGAAACAAGCGGTTGTGTGATGTTGCACAAGCTGCCTGTTACAGTAACACTGCATGGAAGCCCAGTAAAGAGATACCTGACCACATTACCCTGTGTTTTGCTATGCTCTGGTGGTTTGTTTTCCTTTGGCTCCTGGCTTTTTCGGCAAACCCATGACTGGAGGGACATGTCGGCACTTCGGTTCATCCTCCACCACCTGTGTTCTTCAGGTGTATTCCCTCGGTCTCTCCATGTGCAACACATCCCAATGCTTAGACAGCTGTGACCAATTCAACGCAAACAAACAATCTGCCCATTGTTTATACAAATAATATCCCAATATGCAACGTCTGCCCGCTCTGCCAGATGAGCAGAGAGCGAACAGATGCACCAGGAGGTGGGGGCAGAGTTACAGCTGGGTATAAAAATGCCTACTCTTCATTATGGTTGGTCCAGAAGTTTGCTGCTGGCATCCTGGGGCTGGGGCTAGGACAAGGGCCAGGGCCAGAGCTGGCTCAGCTCCTGGCTGCTATGTTAAGTCTGCCTCAGCCACAACCACATTGCGCAAAGCTGCTTCACACATATAATTTACTCATTATTCATGAAGTTCTCGAAGAAGTCAGAAAACATATATTGCAGAGTAAGAGAGTTGGTGGAAAACTAACACTGACTGGACCGTTATTCAGTAGAAAATAAAGTTATAAACAGTTATATAAGGGTGAAAGACGGCAGGCTTATGGAGTCACAGTCAATTAGCACAGCTGATTGAATAGAGGTGACCACAGAAACCTTATACCCTGAAAAACTTTTTTGTATTGAGGAGTTTAGCCAATGACAAACCCAAGTATGAGCGAATGCCATCAGTAGGCAACTCTGGTCACCAACCTTGATCCACCACGCTCACAGCAGACTACTTTTTACAAGGGCAGGAAATAGGTGTCTCTGAGCCCTCTGTTCATTTCATAAAAATCCTCAACAGGAGATGAGTCTGTCTGTCTGAGACCTGGGTGATTATCCCTGTGCTTAAGAGGGGCATCAAAAGCCCTGGATGTTGTGTAATGGCATACCTTTACTCAACAGGGAAGCATCCCATCAGACAATGACACAGTAATGGCCCCAGTGGTTCAACCATTGTCTCATTAACAGTCATCAGGCCTTAATCACAGCCTTTTTTTTCCTTTTTCATGCCCCCAAACTCTTTAATGTCCCTACTTGTTTTCTGTCCTTTCAAAAGCACTGCCTTTAACCCCACCAAAGAAAATGGCTGATGCACAATCTCATTTGTGTAGGGACTTTGCAAAGGTGGAGTCTTTGGTAATAGAATGAAAAGGAGGAGGCCGGGGCTTTGATCTCTCTGGGGGGCAAATGGATTGGATTGTCTTTGCCCCCTGTTGGTGGGGCTAAGCTGGGGACAGTGTGAGACCCAGGGGGTCATATCAAAGGTAGTTATCTTCAGAGGGTCGTCTCAGCGGCACATTAGTACGCTATCTAAATGTTGATTTGTTCGCACCAACATCTGAGGAGCCCTAAATGAGCTGACAAAAGGAAACACCCAGTGAATGTAAATGTGGGAAGTGGTCAAGTTCACTTCTTTCCACAGCCCCTCCTTACTGCCATCATTTAAACCTGTCCCAAGTGGACAAGTTAAAAAGTCTTGATTACAAAAAATTCCACAAATCTGCTTTGTTTCCTTACGTACTTCCCGGTTCTTCCTCTCACTGGTCCGAACCTTTATAGGGCAGCGTGTTCATTGTCTATGTTGTGGGTAGGGAAATGATTGGGAACACCCTATAGCCTCCGCAAACAGCCATGTTGAGGTTGCAGACTCTTCCTCTGTTGCGGGTGGGAAACATCATATTACTGTCACTCTCACAGCCGACATTCAGAGAAAGGTATGAATCACGTGCACTCACCAAGCGCCCACTGTTAGCCACAGCTGAAGACAAAGACTTTAGTTTATTGTGCATGACATCTTTTCCTCTAATTTGATAAACTGTAGACACTGAAAGGATCTGTTCTCAAACACCCCTGCTGGTACAAACCACAAACTACACATGGAGGGAACCGCTGTTGCATTTATCATCATCCTGAAGCCGCAGGTCTCACATTAGAGAGAAGGATAGGTGGGTATGTTTTGGATTGAAAGGGAACAATTCAAAAGTTTCTTTACAGTTGAGTGACTCAAGATGTAATCATAATGTTAATGCCAGGAGCTCTCAACCTGCAGTGTCTCTGCTGCTCCTCACCAGTAATACTGAAGTCAAAGGATATATTTCCATATTCATTATTTCAAAGGTTGCCATGCCTCTTAGACTGAATTCTCAGCAATTGCAATAAAAGAAGGAAAATTAGGCTCCTCGCCTTGTGTCACAGTTTGCCGTTCTCTGTGTGCATGGCCCAAATGTGGGATTGCAAATAAGCATCTCTATTTTTAGACTTTAAGAGCAGTAGCACCCGTCTGGGTCACTCCATATCATTAGAAACAGCTCCAGAGATGAACAAATTCTCATGGTGCTCAAATATAATTGTGGTCTTTAAATCTATATATAGTACCATGAAGTCAAAGCCAAGCCTAAAACCTCCCTCCATTCTTGGTGTTATTTTTGAATCTGTACTGAAATTTGGTCTGACACGTTGATTGAAAATGCCCACTTTCTTTGGTTATCTTGCACATCAAATGTTCGACTCAGCACATTCCCGAGGGGCTTGAATGGCGCTCAGAAGCCTCAGTCTAACCCCCTGTTACTGAAATGTACATTTCAGCCCTTCTATACTCAGTCATTAACCATGCTAGCTGTCTCCTAGGTTTTTCTTTCTTTCTTTCTTTGGCTGTTAGTAAATATTTGCTAGACAGAGATTGCATTCCGAATCTGTGCTCCAATGTCTCCTTTGCATAATAGTTGTAGTAAAGGCATCTATTGTCTCATTTAAACTGGCCACAAAGTGTATTTTGGTGATGTCGGCAAGGGTTGGCTTCTCTGCAACTCTCATTAGCATTCCTTCCAGATAAAACAATGATCACTTGAATAGGACTGAGCTAAGCTTGCAGGAAGTGATCTAAAGAGCTGATAGGAACCCATAATTACCAAGCAACTTACTCCAGTCCTCCATGCATAATGTTTTAATTCAACATCACCCCCCGTCACCCCCATGTTGTCCCATCACTAATCTTGTCTTAAGTTATCTTCAAACTACCGCTTTGCCCCGTGGCTACAGGCCTTATCATTTATTGATTATGTCTCTTAGATTAAAGGAGCTGCTTTCATTTCCACAAGAATGCGCCCCACTCTTTGTGTCCATATGGAAGCATTTGCCGGACAGATGGGTTATTTTCTCCTCTAGTAAAGGTCCCACTGGTCAGAAAGGGATTCACAGGGACTTGATGCTGCAGATATCCAATTGTTGCTCGCTTTGATGTCCAACTACCAGGTGATCCAGAAATGAGAAAGATGAGGAACATGTGAAAAAAGTCATGACAATTATAAAGTGAAGCTGAAAATCTCATGAGCCACTTTTACAACAAGCCATCTTAATTCCTCCAGACAATTCAGGGCTGTCAAATGGCTGCATTATACTACCCCAAACCCCCTCAAGTCTCCCAGACTTAATTCCATGTGCTGAGAAGCCAAATTGCCTGAATGTGGGTTACACACAAATGACGGACATTTTGTCTTGGGGTAAGTACTAATATGCCACTGTTGTTGCCCAGGCTGTCTGTATCTGGGTTTTGGTTTAAATGTTGGGTTTACTCTCCCTGGGCTGTGTGGTTTGCAGCAGCTTAATCACAAAGCCACAAGCATCTCAGCCATTTTGATAGGAGCCAAACTGGGAAGGCTTCATATGTTACACTGTTTTTCGCTGGTGCTACATAAAGCAGACTTTTCTGCAGAGTCAGCGGGGAGCGACTGAATTGAAATAGTTCATGTTGACAAATTGAAAATGCGCAAATAAAATGAAAGTAAACTGGATGCAGTTATGGTCTGTAAAATGTTACGGATTGTTAGTCTAATGAGCGAGAGCTGAGGTTTACTTGTGCAGGGATGGAAAGAAAAAAAACAGCTTGATGAATTTTAATCCACTTGAAGTTAAAATATTTTCAGGTAATTCCACCAATTTGATAAATTAAAGTGTGCTTACAGGTCTTAGGGAGTAACTACTGCATTTGTGAAAAGAAATAGTATAAGTAGCCTTTTGTGGCTCTGGATGAAGCTGCATATAATCTGATGAACTGCCACCAGTGATGTCATCAGTTGCCACGTTGCATTATGGGTAATGTAGGCACCAAGTTTTTAAATACGAGAAGAATGTATGGAACAAACAAAGTGATATCTCTGGTTCTGTTGTATTGATTTTGATTTTCTTTTGATTCGTTTGCATGTCAAAGCCTGGTGCCTACATTTCCCAGAATGCAACTTAGAAATGGAGTGACATCACTGAGGGTAGTTTATCAGTTTACATGCAGCTTCTTCTGGAGCCACAAAAGCCTCTTTTTTCCCATATGCAGTAGTACTCCCCGGGACCTGTAAAATCACTTTATTGTGCAATATTGGTGGAGTTACCCTTTAATATTTAAAAACATGTTATTTTCAAGATCTCAAGAATGTTTATACGAATAGCGTACTACATAATAATACTGCCATTTGACATTGTTATTGGGCGATTTCTTCTCGTTTTCTGGCTTAGACGGATGAGTCAGTGGCTTTAAGGGAGCATCTGGAGACAGTTTCTCAGATAAGTCTCAAGTTTGGGAATAGAAGATGAGTAAAGAACCAAAGCATGGCTTAAAGATTAAAGCGAATAAAGGGATGAAAGGTCTTTGATTGGACAACAAGATCCACAAGCTTCTGTGAGATAACACAGATCACCGGTCTGTGAACCAACACACTTATCTGCGCTCTCCGAGTGTCCTGAGCACATACAATATTTCCCAGCACACAGGTGTTTACAATCCCTTCCAAATAACCTTGTTGACAAAAAGTGTTAAAAAAAGAATTCCAAGAAAAGTTACGAAGCAGCGAGGCAATTAACGCCTGTGTACCACGTCGAGTGCCTCGGCTCACTACTAATGGTTTGGGGCCGAGTACCAAGCCTGCTTTTTATTGAGCATTCTGCTTGCGCGACGTCCAAATGTTGCCACAAGGGAGGTTTTCAAACACTGGCTCACTGGAGGCTCACACAGAGGCTTTTTCTCTGGTGTTGTGCATGTAATTTACCATCAAACTGATTGACTCAGTAAAACTTGCTACTGACGACTCCCGCAGCGCAATTACAAAAACATTTTTTAACTTGGTGCAAGCTGGATGCTGTGCAGGAGCTGTGAGACAGTGCCAAGTTTGGCTCTCAGAGCTGATGTTTTTCCACAGAGGAGAAAAGCTGATTCATTTAAAAAAACAAACAAACAAAAACTAATTAGTGGATCATTTATGATAAAGCTGGTAAATTTGTTTTCTTTTTAGTCTTAAGCACTTTGAGCTGCTTGGAGAGCTTACGTGGCAGGTGCTATAAAGTGTAGAATTATTATTATTGTTGTTCTCATGCTTGTATTTCAAGTGTCTCTTCACCACATGCATTTTTCAATTCACTCCCTCATTTCCCCTCAAATGTTGTGTATCACTGCTCCTCTCATCTCTTCCTCTCTTTTCTTCCCTCTGATCTGTCACACACATTGCGAGGAAGCTAACCCCTGCTCCTCAGAGATCTGTGAGCACATCGTGAGGAATGTGTGTCCTTCCTGACATTACAACGCTCTTTATCAACTAACAAGAGGAGTAGGAGGGGAGCAGGGAGGAAGAGAGGAGGATGTTAAGATGTTAGGGAGCCGGGAAGAAGGAAAAAAAAGAGAGCTCTTTGTGGCCGCTTATCTGACAGGATATGAAGCAACTCAATGGCTCTGGCATTTGGCAAAATAGCCTCCTTCAATGGGCATTCACTACAAGAGGCATCCCCTGACATGAGGCCACATATGTCTGAGTGGCTGAGAGAGAGAGAGAACTTCAGGAAGAGAGAAGACAGCCGGAGGTTGTTTTAGAAGTTCCGTATTTTGTTAATTGCCCACGATAAGATGCAGCAATTTGCCGGTAGTTGTGATGATTATCAGTGGCAGCAATTTAACAGATGTTGGTGCACTGTTCAAGCTTTAAACACACCAGTCTTTCCAGAGCTGACTAAAGGACAAGTCTGATAAATTTCTGAAATCTGGAGCAGTTCAATGAGAAGAGGAGCCAAATTTAAGAGTCAAGGAACCAAATATAACTCACCAAAGGATTCTTAAAGCACCAACACACACGGCATCAGACACACACACACACACACACACACACACACACACACACACACACACACACACACACACACACGGCACAGTTTCTGAGTATTATTTTTGTTAATGGGACCTAAGAGGACAACGTTTTTCCTGATGTGGTGTAATTGAAGCTGCTGTATTAAAGGGTTGTGTTCCTCTCCTGCTGCTGAGACACAAAGTAATGCAAACCCCATCCCAGTTATTAACCCAGGAAGTCCCCACAGTGCGCTGCACTCTAATGAGAGAGGCCAATGCATATTTTATTTTTTTGTCTTTCGTTTAGATGTTGCCCTTTTGACCCCTGTGAAGCTTAAGCACTGCTCAGATGTCCCTGTGGGGAACCTGATACTCCCAAATAGTCCCTTTTTTCATATCTTTTATTCTTTTTATATCTGATCAAATGGATGAATGAAGGAAATAAAACTCCATTACAAGCTTCCTCTGCCTTATTGCCACACATTGGCCCAGTTACCAAGATAAAGGTTTGGTATTGTATGTTTTGGCAAAGCACAGATAGGCTAAACTTGTATTTCTCACTCCCAACTCGTCAAATTCAGCAGCTTATTCAGTGCCAAACTATGATGCGCTACCAGAACCAGTTAGACCAACCCTAACCAAGTGTTTTTTGTGCCTAAACCTAACCAGACCTTAAGCACAGCCTCTGCCTTATTGCCAAATGACTGACAGAATGTACATTGCCAACATTTATTCTGGCAATTGGTTTGCAAATATTTCTCCTTTTCTGGTTAATCTTCTTTTATTTACCACTTTGGGGAGAGTAAATATTTGAAAGTGAAAGGAAATAAAAGAGAGACTTTAATGCAGGTTTCACCCCCCTGAGCTACCTGTCACCCGATCACAAGTCTTACCTTTTGAACTTCATGAGAAAGATACACAGCAGATTTGCTGTCCTCGGGATTAGCTGTGTCATCTGAAGGGAACATGTTTATACCATCTCATTATGTGGTTAGAACATGATTTGTATTTGTATCCCCATTCTGTCATTTTGTAACACTTTAATAACAAAATGTTTACACCTCTCTTTGCCTTTCTTCTCCTCCGCCGCAAAACACACACACAACATTTTTAATTAATTGTATCTGTGGGTTTTACTCGGAGTTTTCTTTTCTTTTTTTTTTAATCAAGTGCACACAAATATTTTCCATTCATTAAGAATTGACACTTTTATTTGCCAACATTTGCAGATAAATCTAATTGGTGCTGTCCACACCCCGCTCTCAACACAATGGGCCTTCTTCTCACAACACAACAGCTCCTTGTCTTTAAACAAATGAACACTAATACATCTTAATGGAGTTGAAATTACAACCCCATGTTGCCCGAGGGCGATTTCTGACAGGGATTCTTCTTGTTTTTCTCGATCGTGTGGAACATCTGGAGTTTCCCATAATGCGCTTTTTATTGGTCCTCTGGCTCTTTCTCCATTTCTCACCTGATTGGCTGTGTTTCATACGGTGTACCTCAAGAGGAATGCCGTCACTGTTGTGTATCCAAAGAAGAGATTAGCTCTACAGCTCTCAAAACACTCCTGATTTTCTCACACAGGACAAAAAGCCGTCACAATTGTATTGTGTCCTTTGCTTTGAAGTAGGACTCTGAGCCCTGACGGACGTATAATATCATTTACAGTCAAAATCAGGGGTGGTCTCTCCTGGTGTTAACGGCTCACCCTGCTTTGTGTCCCAGTGACTCCAAAAGAGCTGATTTTTCTCAGGCTGCTGAACGTTCACTGAATGGTTTAATTGCAAGCAGACTCAAAGAGATGGATATTTGAATCATGCAGAGTAAAATATAGCTCCATCTGGATTTGATAAGCTCATAAATGAATGCCATCTGATGCTGATTTTACACTTTACACTTCAAACAATTACATTAATTCCAGCACCAACGCCAAGGCACCTACTTTACTATGACTGTGGGGTGAAAAGGCACTAATCAAAGAGTAGACACGTGGTTAGAAAATATGCAGTTTCATGTTTTGGGAATACTTCATAGCTCTTCATAACATGATATGTTTGCAAAGAATATAGAATAAATCATCCTCTTTAGAAGTGAAAACCATTGGGCCTGATCACAGGGATGGATACTCATCCTGAGAAAAAAGGGATTGAATCGTTTCCACTTTTTTGCACCAAAACAGTTTTTAGCCAGTGTTTGGAGACAACAAAAACATTTGCCATTTGATCTTCTGCAATCCCCGACTCAATAACATTTACACACCAATAGCTTTGATCACAAGAGTTCAAGAAATATGTGTCAAAACAGGTCGCAGAGGAAGCATGAATCTATAATTATATAGATGGTATAATTATGAATCAAGCACATATACAATTCATGGTATAATTATGAACCTCTGCAGTCATAAGCCACTAATGGGAACTGGGAGTGAGGAGTTATTCAACACGCAGACAGCGAATTACTGTGTAGGCTTCGTTAATTGGTTATGCCCCCAGTTTAGAACGGGAGCGTGATAAGGCTGGCAGATTTATGGAGCAGTAGCACACGTACACAACACTCAGAGGCAAATTTTTTTGGTATCTTTCAACTGTGTTTACGAGAATAGGTATGAGAAAAATGTGACAGAGGGATTGACCGCATAGCACTTAGAATTTGGCTCACGTTAGAGAAATGACACCGGTAGTCGTGATGTTTATGTGATACTGAGACTTTCACACATGATAAGATGAAAAAAGCAGCCATGCAAAAACAGCCAAACGATTAGCTTTGTGGTAGTAAGGAAAAAAAGAAAAGAAAAAGAGCATTCGGATCACCAAAGCAGCTTGGTTTTGTATGGAAACAACTGTGGCTGGATGTTTGGTTCTCATGGAAGCCACATGACAGGGAGGTCATAAGAGAGACAGCAGGCCCGGCACTGTGTGCGATCTCACCACACTCGTTCCACACCGCACTTTTTGATGTTTCCCCCCACAACTTTTATCATTTCTCCTCGAGAGACCCCTACTCTCACTGTCAGGAAAGCAGACGCACACACACACGCACACACACACACCCTACTCCATCTGAGCAGAAGCTTGGCTACTGCCACCCATTTCCAGCTTCACAAAGCTATTTTAACAAGCAGAGAAATCATTTAGCGGACACTTTCCTGGATCATAAAACACCAAATGATGGCTTTGGGATCCTGTGCTTTTATTGATCTGTGCTCGCCGATCAAATGTATACTTCCTGGGCCAGGCCTGGTCCGCTTGGAAGAGAGGAAATGGGGGTGGGAGGGGAGGGTTGGGTGGGTGTAGGATGAGGGGTTGCTCATGTAAGGCTGAAATGTGATCCGGAGCCTGTGTCGCATTAGCCTTAACGGCAGTGTGGCAGACGCACTGGCACCACAGGGCGGAGAAGACGGGTGGTGGAGGAGGAGGAGGAGGAAGACGAAGGAGGCAAATTGCCGGACACCCTGACGCAGGAAAAGTATGTGGAGCTGAGGCAGAAGGAAGGAATGTCATCATCCCAACTGGAAGGTTTTCTGGCACCTCCTCACCCCCAAAAAAGAGACAACAGAGAGGGAGAATGATGCTTATCCCTCGATCTAAGTCACCTTTGTACCCGCAGCACACACATCATCACACATCCCCTGTCAGCCTGTCATCCCACAGGGTCACGGTCAAGCTGGCGCTCCCTCTCTCTGTGTGTCATGTTGTCTCTCTCCTGCTCTGTAATTTCCTTTTTTTCTCCTCTCCTCTTTCCCCGAAAGAATGTGTCTCCTGTCGCTCCACCAGTCAGTGTCAAGTGGCTAAACAGCTCATTTTTGGTGTCTGACTCAGTTACGGAGTCCCAGAGGTGCCTGAAGGATTCCAAGAATTCCATCTTTTGCACCCACGACTGTGACGCCACCTGAGGGAATGCCATGTAGATCAAACCAGACACTTCCTGGATTCACCTCCAGCAGCAGCATGAAATCCCTGTTTCATACACACTTAAGATCAGAGTGAAAAACAAATTAAGTATGAAGCATGAGCGGAATATTGTGCAAAACACTCATGCTGTGCACATGCATGACAGAGTGATGATGACAGAGGGGATGAAGGAGCAAGGGAGAGGAGAGACAGAGCCAGAGTGAGAAGAGTGGAGGGGGTAATGACTAGGTCTGCTCAGGACAGAGGAGGCGACAGAAGGGGGAAGCGTCTCCGATCGTCTCCTCGTGGCTCCTCTTTGGCGTCTGTGATCCTCGGACCCTTCACGCAATCTCCCTTATTACAAGGCTTCCCCTCTCCACACGGGCACCACTACAAAATGGAGCAATTACATTTAATTAGGCTGCAGAGGGTAGCTAGCCTGCCCCATCCCAAAACCTCAGAGAAGCGCAGACTTCAGGTAACACAACGGTCGGGGAGAACTTCAAAGAGATGCAAAATTACAGCGCCATTAGTGGAGCCACCACAGAACTGCTTGTGAAGCCAGGGAATCATTTGACCCGGAGAGGTAGATTCAAAGGAGTTAAAACTGAAAAGCAGAGCAGAGGAGACAAAAACATCTCAACATCCAAAGATTAAGGGGCAGACTGGGAACTTCTCTAAACATTGTTTGTGTTGTACGGGAGACTTGAAAAATTAAGGAGTCTTACAATGCCTATTAGTTATCCCGTACCCCTCCAGCCACAATGGGGATGCACTTTTGAGCCATGTCAAACATTTTGTTTTTTTTGTTAAAAAAAAACCCAAACATATTTATTGTTCCAAAACAAACAGGGATTAAGTGTCCTAATAAGCCATTCATGCTGTCCTAGAAAGATGATATGCGAGGCAATCCCACTTTATCTGCCTGCTGTTTGTAGCGCTGGATCTTGGCTCACAGAGGGCATGATGGCCCTAAAAATTTTATTGATGCTGACTCACTAGGCCTCCAACCAGGGTGGAAAATTCTGACTTAAGTGCTGTTAGATCTGCCTCTGAGACAGAAGGACTCTTGTTTTAAATGCACAACATCACACAGGTGAGCTAACAAACACATTTTTCCTGTTGGTTGTAATGTGATTAAGGAGATTGAGTCAAGTGGTGATTCAGGGCTTTTTGCAGTGACACACACACACACACACACACACACACACACGCACACACACACACGCGAGAGGAAAAACCTGCATAAATGAGTGGAGAAACAACAAATACAAATGCTTCCAGACGGCTGCACAAAGGGTCTCTGTTAGACGTCTGTTACCTTCTTATTTTTAAAAAAAATCATTTTATTTATTATTTTATTATTTTATTTATGCAGCCGCCATAGCCCGGACATGTAGTTATAGTTTGATTAGGTGCCCCTTAAGGCACAACCATTGGTCCAGGTTTAGACAGTGCTCCCGCTGCCACCTTCAAAACATCAGAGAACATCAGTTTATACTTTATGTCATTGAATTAAAGAAAACTGCAGTACAGTAGGAGCTAGAGTGTGCAACACTTTTACTCTCTAGTCTGCTGTCAGTGATCAGCATCTCATTAAAACCCTTGGTGAGCGTTACCTTTCTACAATAGTACCGCATGAATAGTCATTCTCTCTGTTGCTTATTGTTATGTAACAAAATACAAAACTACATGTTTTAATAGTGTCCAACTAACTCAATTAAAGGATAGGTTCAACCAAAAATGAAAATTCAGTCATTATGGACACTTCATGTGACTGAAGTTTGAGTCCACAAAACTTTTCTGGAGTTTCACAGCAAAACAACGTTGCAGCATTCTCCTGAACAACTGGAGTAGATGGGGACTTAAAATAAACAACAGAAGCAAAAACAATAAATGGTCCCTGTCCAATATATTCCAAGTCACTGGAAGCACAGAGATCCCAAATTGATTTGAAAAGACATTATTTACACCTTCTTTAAGCTGAAAGCCTCAATGTAGCTGCTAAACTGAAAGCGTTAGTGCACACAATGCATGGGCGTAAACGCTGAGGTGTAAATTTTCGATCTTTCTGAGACTTGGATTTTGCTGGATAAGCTCTATGGAGCCAATTTCTGTCTTTTTTTCCCAATTGTTTTCCTCATCTACTTTGCTTAGGAGAATTCTTTTGGTGTGAAACTCCAGAAATATTTCGAGGAATACAAAACTTCACCTGACTTTCCATCAGCAAGGGGTGAGTAGACAATGCCTGAATTATTTAGCCTTTAGGCCTTTCTAACTCATCCACTTGTACTCTGACACAAACCACACATGTTCTACTGGTGAATTAGTTATAAGGGACCATACTTCAGAGTTAGAAAAATTAAATTTAGAGTTATTTGGACACTTTTACAACTTGTAGTTTTGTGTTTTGTCACAGAAGAGTAGCCCATATTCATGGAGTGTCATTAATGGAAAAAGGTGACTTTTTGTGGCACTACCAACTTTCAAAGCCCATACTGAGCAAAGCAAATAAAGATCATAATTAATGTTCAACTTCCTTCCTCATCATCAATATCAATAATGAAAGGTTTCCTACATTGTTTTAGACTAGAGATTGCTGTAGTTGGTGCTTATCTGTGGGAAAATCATGTGAGAAAAAAAAACGCTAATAACTTTTACTGTAGCATAATGTATGCTTAATACGTATTGCTTCTTAATCCTACACTCCATGCCGTTCTATTCTCCATGAAATGTTGTTTTGAATTGATTGTTTTTTCCTTATTTTTTAGCAATTAAGATGCTAACAAAACCCTTAGTTAATGGCCTGCTAGTTCATGCAGAATAGGGCAAAGTAAGTGATTTATGACGACTAATATAGAGCCAGTATGCTATTATATCCACGCTCATAAGCAACTAGTTGATGGTTTATTTGCGTATCCTAATATAAAGTGTTACCAGTGAATTTTTTGAACGAGTGTTCATCCAGTAGAGTTCAGAGACTTGCAGGATGTCTGCCAAGGAGCTTTGAAGTTGTTCTCGCGGTTCATGGCGGCTTCACTAAAACACCTAATGTTGGCTTTCCCTTAATTTGTAACTAATTTGTACATTATTCCATGAGCACATCACAAAAGCAGATTTCTCCCCATTTTCTTGGCTGCTCCTCTTCTCTGATTTTCTGCCATTAGAACATTATTTCGAGTGTCTTTTGTAGTTAACTGCGACTCCATAAAGAAAGGGCAGGTCTTTTTTTTCCTCCCCACCACAAATTAGTCTCATGCTGCGTCATGATTTACTGTCTCCGTTATAGTAATCACAACCAGATCTGTGCTCACCGTAGACTGCTGGAAACTTTGACAGACAGCCAGGCATACTGTTGTCGCCTGTGTCACCAGCACGCTGGGTATGAAAGAAACGTTAGACATGTTTTACTGACTGGGGCCGACGGTGACCACAATGTACCACTGGATTTAATATGTTGTTTTTATCATGTGGTCAATGAGAATTAGTGATTATAGTAACATTCCTTATAAAATACAGCACAGAAATAATCATAAAATAAGTAAATGGATACTTTAACTGAAAGACTTATGGAAAACACTGAGCTATGTAACAAGCACGCTGGAACATTTAAATTAATGGGGCAGGGGATGCTGAGGAGCACTTTGTACGACAAACTGCTCCCTAATAAGCCCGATAAGATAAGCAAAAATATTCTGATTTGATCTCATAGGAAAAATACAGTAAGCAGCACATTTTCAGCAGTTTAATGAGAGCTAAACATTTCAAAGAGCTATTTATATCAACACAAGAACACACGAATTAAACTCTCCAGCAGGAGTTCTACATCTAAATATGAAAAGTGACGTCCTTGCAGGAGTTGCTTGTGTGTGATTTTATGTAGATTTGTTGAAGAAATTTTAATCAATTTATTGATTGTTTTTTATGAGTCTCTTTGTTTTCATGACTGAATAAACTGAATAAACAAACTGACCTTAAAGGACAACACAAACTCAATACTGACTGTTTTAATTTGTTTACATGTGGCGGACCCTGCCACCTTTCTAGCTTCAAACAGTGTTCTGGGACCTTATTTTCCTCTGAGAACAGCTTGTTTATTCAGGTATGGAAAAATAATAATTACCTAGTTTGTATGATTACCTCAATAATATTGTAGAATATCTTCAAGAATATGTCCAAAACTACGCAGTGCCCCTTTAAGCTGTAAAAGCATCAGAGGGAAAGTGTTGATTTAAAGCCTGTCTCACAGCGTCGTGCAAACCTTTGACTTCAAGATGACATTGCGTCTGGCTGGAGCGTCGCAGGCCTGGGTGTGCTGTGGCTGCATCGTGACGACAGCGTGATAAGACCAAAAGCATTCCAGCGTTCATCAGCTACTATCAGAGCGAGGCCTGCCTCCACTTTAGGCGGCATGGGTCTATTTAAAGAGAACTTGGACTTAAATGCGTCAATGGCTGATGATGTGTGCTGCCTGCAGATACAGTGAGAGATATAAATCTTCGGATAAGAGAAAGAGAAACAAATAGATGAGAAGCCAGTGAAGTGAGACAAAGACGGCAGCAGTATCTTGTCTATGAACGGTTCATGGAACTTACCAAGGATATGAGGCATGTGGTGCCCAGCTGCATGCAGCCTGAAGCAAGTCTTTTCCAGGAGAAATATATGGCTGCAATAAAGTGTTCCTAGAGTGCTTCGACGAGGATAAACTCATATATTCTGCAGGGTGAAATCTATATAATAGATCATGAATATAAGTGTCGTAAGCCAAAATGTCAGGCGATCAAAGGTATGTTGAAGCTAAACTTTAAGCACAAATATTTAAAATTTAGAGATGAGATTCCAGGAGTCCAATTCGAAGATGTCGAGGTCTACTTTTTGCCAAACATCCAAACAACGTCTGGCATGTTCCCTCCCGCAACATGTTCCTGAATGTAAGCAGACATCCAACCACCCCTACAGCTGAGAGAGCGTGCTGGCGCTCACTCATCTATGCAAGCATGTCATTGGTCACATGTGCATGGCATTAACAAAGACACAAACAAGGCAGGGGTGTACCACAACCCTATGATTAGGCTGATTTATGAAGATGTCAGAATGCACTCTACCAAAATATGATCCGCTTTCCCTAAAAAGCTAAATGGATGAGCATTTAATCTGGCAGCCTTTCTTGGTGACATCAAATTGCTCTGAATTATGGAGGGCCGCGGTGCTCCTTAGTCTGTGAGAGAGCTCAAATTTAAAAGAAGCTTACTTTTAAAAATACATTTTACAAACAACAAATCACTAAGACCACAGAGGGCATAAAACTTGAGCAATCCTCATCACCGCTAAAGGGCCCTGACAGTGACATCACGCCCTGACAAAGAGCCCCGACTGGAGCTCTCCATCACATCACCGATCAATGAAATCTAGACAGACACAAAATACACTGCGGGTAGCATGGCCACAAGGCCCTACTGTATCATAAATCACCATGAGACCACCATGCTACCCAACCGCACCAGGCTTAGATTTAGGCCATTCCTAATGGGAATCACTTATGCCCAAACCCCTGTAAATGATTAAGAGCTGAAGTCATGAGTGACATTTTACACGTCGACAGTCTCTCTCAGTCTTGAACAGTTTTTTGGAGTTTCAGATGCTGCTTTTCTGTTTACTTTCCCTCATATCTTTCTCTATGAGATATAGAGTGAGTCTTGCAGCTGTCCAACACTTTAATGCCCCACTTTCATTCCCGGAAAACTGTCATTTCGTAGCCGCATTCAGAAATGTGCAATTTGGTTTTGTGTCAATATACATCATGGCAGGATCATATCCAATCCTACCTCTCAACATCTCTGCTATTTCTGCCCGCAGACTTTTAGAGGTACCAACTCCAGCCCTGATTGGCCAAATTTAGCAGCCCTGCTCCATGGGAACTCTGGACCGTACAGGTTGCATAACTCTCCCTCTCAAGAGGTCTCTCTTTATTTCTTTTTTCTCCCTTGTCCTCCTTTCAGTAAACACCTCTACTTTGACAGGAGTGGCAATTTTCATCTCACTGATTGAAGAGTAAAGCTGCTGCTGGTCCGCCACACAGACTCCTGCCCTGCCCTGCCTTGCTCCCTCTCTCACTTTGTGCTATCAGTCATTTAAAAGAACCTCCCCCATAATCTTAATCCTTCAAGTCTCAAGGCCCCTTAAGAGCCGAGTCTGAGCCCTCGGTGTCTCCTCTAGCCTGTTTTCATTTGGCTCTTGAGAAACAAAGCAGCGAAAGCAAGAGCGCGATTTTAACTTATAAAAACTTCAGTCACCAAGCTGTTTTTCCATGAGCGTGACTTTGTGCATGCTAATAAGTATATTTAGACTCATGGACAACAAACAAATCCTCACTAACTCAACTTTTAATGAGCTGACTGCCTGCAGTAACACAAAGAACCGCTTCATTTCTCCTCCTCTTAATCTGCCAGTAGCCTGTCCCTTTAATAGCACTGCTTAATTGTAATGACTGTGTCTGTTTGTCTTGGGATGAATGAGGCTCTTGGATAGAAGGGAGGCGGCAGCACTAGACCACAGCAGCAAGACAGGGCAGTGGTGACGACTAACAGCTCATCAGTATTGGAGACGGAGGGCAGCTCATCAAAGACTAAATCAACTAAACTGTCCCCCCACAGATTAGAGCCACGAGTGGCCGAAGCCTCGGAGCAATGACTTAGGATAATCTTAACCTCACCAAAGCCTTAACTAATATGAAGAGAAAACACTAAACTAACCACAGATTGTGTCTAGACGATGCCTTAATCTACCCTGATGACTTATTCTAAGAACTTGCAGATGAGGGTATTGACATCACTGGTGTAGTTGAGGAGAAGGATTACACACAGAGGCGCACTAGTTAAATGTACATATGCGTACTCCTTTAAAATGTGTGTATCCTGCATTTACGCTATACTGACAGTAAAAACAAATGTACACTATAAAATGAAGGTTTATAGGTGGTTGCACAAAGAAGATGAGTTTAACAGTGAGACACAAAGGCTTTAAATGCCCCGAGGCACCTCATTTCAAAGACTTGCAGTGCAAAGAGATTGTTTCTTGTTTTTAATTCAGACTTTGGAGTGGCTATTAAAGATGTGCCCCAGGGCCAAAAAGCTTTGTGGTGTAGCAGAGTCTCCATTTTAGCCTCAAAGGCTATCAGTTACATTTTGCAATCAGTACTAAACTGAGCTGACCGCGAGGTGACTTGATATACAAGTCAACTGGTTTTAAATTGGAACAATTATCTACTTGACTTTTGATCATTAATTCTATTGAGGTGGTTGATTTTTACATCACTACATTCCTTCATACCATAGTCTGGAAAACTTCATTCTGATTGGCTGCAGGGTGACGATTAAAAACTCTTATATGGACACCTCTGGATCTACTCAAGTAGTTCTGCTGAAACTGTTCTGAGTGCCACTGGCATCAATCAGCTGGCTGCAGAGCCCTCAACGTTTGAAATAAACTAAAGAAACAAAATTAAAAAGAGTCTTATTTACGACACTAAATGTAGTCCTTTAGTGCATCATCCCTAAACACCACAGGGTGGCGCCTGTAATATACAAGTTGGCTTGTTGGCTACACTCAGGGCTGTAGTTGTTAAACTAAGTGTCTGCTGGCTAAACTGTCCACTGTTAAAGCTGCTGTACATGACATAGTTTTTATTAAAATAAGTGTTAAATAGCTCTTTATTCAAACAGGAATCACTGGTATAGTGTTTGGTCAGTAACCCATGTTCTCTCCTCCCTGCACTCATGCAGTAAAATTGAAAATACATTTTCTGGTATCCTTACCCATTTTATCCAATCAGGACAGAGAACTCCAAAAAGAGGCGGTCCTGTCTGCTCGTGAATGCACAGCGAGCAGGATCCTCCTGGTGATTACCACTGCTGGGTAATGTCTAAGGTGTCTACAAAGTTTGTGGGCTCGTAGTCATCTCCGCGACTTTTGAGTTGTATTCTTACCTTTGAACATTTATGAAATCATTGCTGAATTCCTTAAAAATTCAAAATCCTTACTGTCATTTTTGTGCGTATCAACTTTTGACAAATAAGGCCCAATATGTTCAAGCGAATGCCACTAAAATGCATGTAAATGGTACAGCAATATCAAACTTAAAAAATATTAGTACAGTATCACTTACTCTTACTACAATAGTTTTGGCTTTAAAGGACACAAGTTGCCCTTGGATTTGTGTGATATGTCCATTGTATACAACATTTGCCAGTGGTCGGATGAGGTGGAATGAATACAATTTGCTTTAAATGATATATTTGTTAAGATGGACGGGAGAGCGGCTACAAAATAATAATTAACTCTCAGGATAACAGCAGACTGCAGCGTTCATTATGGCATGTGATGATAACACTATGTGTGATGAGAGGAGCAAAACAACATGCCTCCTTTGCATTTCCCCCACTGCCTCAGTTGATGTTCTCCGCATGATGAAAGCATCCCATAATCCCGCTGGAATGACAGTGGACAAAACATGGATAAGAGCGGGGAGGAAATTGCAGTACAAACAGCCTGATGAGTGCCAGAGACACGGCCCAATGAGTATGGTCTGATCTGTGTTTGCACAGGACCGAAGCATGCAGATTGAAGCTCAAAGCCTTTGTGTGCATGTGTGTGTGTGTGTGTGTGTGTGTGTGTGTGCGCGCGCTGCATTGAGCAACAAGTTGAGGTTGGGGCAACAACAGCGAGCGAGGCCAACAGGTGATTCAGGAGAAGGCTCTTCTGCAGAGATGGATTCCCATGGGATTTGTGGCCAACTTTTTTCCCCTCGCCTGTTTCCTCTCATAGATCCCAGAGGTGTGATCAGAATGACTTTAACTGAGATTTGTTGTGGATCATTGACAGGCAGAATCTGACTCACAATAAACACCTCTTTTTTCACACGAATTGAGCAAGGCACAAGGTTTTGGATGATAATCTTTCCTTCCTCTCAGAAAGCGTCTAATTGCATTGGCTGGCAAGCCCACACAGAATGGTATGCACTTATGAATGGTGTGTTTACGCAGGTCGTTTTTATGTGAAGTGTATGTTTGCTCTCATATTGCATATAATTTGCCCAATAACACTCACATCTGCTATTAACTTACCACAGAGTTCCTTCAGGCAAAAACACAAGGGATTAACTCTTTGTGCTGTCATCTGGACAGCGGTGAAATATGACAAACAACAACAAAAACAAAAAGGAGACTGAGCCTTTTCTGCTCTAGAAATTAAATTGCAGATTTGGAATTAAGAATTCAGCTCTAGTGGAGCACAGACATCCCAAACATGATGTTAAATTGCTGCTTTTTAAACTCAACATATAACCAGCCAGTGGCTATTCAGACTCTCCCAGACGCCACAGACACAGATATTAAAAAGACATTCACATCCAAAATCATTGTTAGAGCGGCTGTAATAGGTGGATAGTGTCTATTCCCATGCTCGTATTGTCCCTCCACATACAGCCATGGCTAAATCAGTGGCGCCACAGCCGCAGAAGCAGGTAGTAATAAAGCTCTGGATGGTGGCCCATGGATGTGTTAGTTGATGTGTTACTCAGAGGGCCCCTATGAAAAGACCCCAGGCGCCTATCCCAGTGCCTGTCTCCACAGCACTAAGCGACCATTAGGCTGGATTTAAAGGGCAAGACATTTAGGCTGCTGTCATCTTGTGTCAGTCCACCACAGGGCCCGCGCCGTGGTTAAACAGGCTCGTAAATAAACACCACACACATACAGGCGGGGAGCTGGGCTGTGCTGCTGCTGCTGCTGGTGGTGGGGGAGCTGACCACAGGTTTGGACCACTCAACGCCCCTCTCCCCACACCCGCCAGCAGCTCCATGGATTGCCAGAACTAACCTTCAGCTCCATCAGTCATCGACCAGACTGACGGCTCCCCACACAGTCGCTTTGTCCCCGTCTTGCTTTCTCTCCTCCATATTTCTCTCTCACACACACACACACACACACACACACTTTGCGTCTGCCTCACGCTGTCCCATGGCTCTGCTCAGACGCAACACCACCACCGTGGCAGTGGCGACAGCAGTGATGGAAAAACTGAGGGCTTCTTTCTGAGCAGCCCTGGGGTCCCACCACCCTCCCCTCCCCTCCCCTCCCCTCTCCCCTCCCCTCTCCCCGCTCCTCACCCTCCGTCTCTCCCCCTGTCTGTCTTCTTCTGGAGTGGGGACCACACAGATGTTCCAAACCACATCCAAGCAGTCTGGCTGTGATGAGCACATTTGCACACAGAGTGTAAGCTAACAATCTGCCAACAGCTAAAATGTGTCTGACTATGGCCTAGCACTAATCTTTGTCTAAGACAAGGGCCACTAGAACTAAAATTGATACTGCTTACGTAACTCTAGCAGACTTACTGGGAGACACACACATAATGGCAAATTATCACATGGAATATGGGATGAGCTGTTGCTCTGGAGACAAGGCACACAACTTAATAGCTCTATGTTGCCTGTTGACAACTCTCAGCTGTCAGCATTAATGTTTTGATCGCCATAAATAAGACCAAGTATAACAGTGTTTGCAGAAAGGCTTGTGTCTAAAATCACTCAAGAAATGAAACCACTGAGAGAGAAAGCCACGGATTAAGAATGTATTACAGTCAGGAACAGCTTAAATGGTGTGATTCAGTCAAACTCCAGCGAATAAAGAGGAATATAATAAGAGTTACTGAATGCCACGTCCTCTTTGAGTAATCAGCCATCTTTACCAGCCTCACAGACATCAATGCAAGTATTTCTCAGCCCCTGTTATTTAAAACAGCTACTGTTTTAATGCACCAAAAACTAGTCAAACCCCTCAATTACTCTTCATGTGAATTCTGTGTGTGTGTGTCTCTCTCTCTCTCTCTGTGTGTGAGTGTGTGTGTGTGTGTGTGTGTGTGGTGCGCATACTCATCTGAAGTCTGTGGTTTGGTATGGTTTGGCGGGTGTGGGAAAGTGTGGTTAGAGCTACACTCACACAAATAGCGGTTTTCAGTGTGAGCAGACAGTGAAATTCTCATTTTAAGACAACAACACAGTGTGTACCTCGAGCCTCGCCAATGGCCAAACCGCACAATGTTTAAATCATTTTGGCTTAATTGCTTTTTAACAAGGCTCCCTACTGCGTTGACATTATACATTAACACTGTGGGTGCTGAAAGCTCACAGGCTGACAAGTCTGGCCTCGCACAGCTGCGTATGACTCAGATTAAAACGAGAGAGACGCTTTTGTGATAAAACTACATTATGTTCTGTTTATGAAATCAAGAATAATGACGGCAGAAATAGTCTCCAAAAAGCATTAAATTGGATTTTCATGCTTTGAGAGCTATAAAAATGTTTTTTTTTTTAAAGGTGCAATATGTCAGAATTGGCCACCTGTCAAATTCATACTCAGAACAGAGGGGGTAGCATATCACCAGAGTAACTGCTAACTGTAACCGCTAGTTATCTGAGATATTTGTGTAGCTCGCAATCCTATTAAGCAAAGTTCAAACCACAGGATTTTAGCCTCGATTTTCCACTTGCAGACAGTTTTTGGAGATCGCCTATAAAAAGCCCCAGATCAGAGGCAGATTGGTGCTCGCTCCCGTGTGCAACAATCACCATGTGTGAACTCTTCAAAGACACGACCCAGGACCCCAACAGCACACATACACGAAGCGAGTTACCTTGGAAAGACATAGTTTGGGGAGCGTTCGCTAATTGGGAAATCGTTGCAGAGACTTTGGCACTTGGTCGACAGCTCACTGACTTGGTGCCACAGCTTGCTAAATATCTGGATGAGTCGTTTATAGGTCAAGGAGCTAGGAACAGGCTACAGCCAATAAGACCAGACACTCATCTCTTTTCTCGCTGTCTCCTCTGCTGTCATCCACAACTCTATGAAGTGCAGAAGTTTGGACTGCCAGAAGGAGGTGGTTTCAGGCATGGGATGGGAAGGATCCAGCAGGGAATGTTGCAGTGGAGTAGCACCACCATAACTGGGCAATAACAGGGAATACACTACCGAGGTAACCAGAACATGGTGGGTATAGTTGGGGACAGGAGAGGAGCAAGAGGGTGGTCGGGCATCAGTTAGGTGCCACCTCCAGAGCCTTAGCTATTCTATCGAACTTCTATCGAACACAAAGTGGTATTATGAGACATATTGGGCTGGGGCTAGCTGGTTAGCATGCTAACTTCAGTAGATGCCTCTGCAACACTATCGTGTAAACACGAAGACGTCTTTAAAATAACATCAAAACTGTTATTTCTTCACATCTGTTGATAACTTTAGTTTTTTTTTTTTTAAATGTTTTGAATTTCTTGCATATTGCACCTTTAAATAGTGGCTTCACGTAAGTAATGTCTCCAGTGTGTCTAATAAACTGAGCCTTCATTGCAGAATTGCACTGTTGGCAGATATAGGATGAGATATGATCTGACCTTGTATCCAGTGATAGAGCGGCGCATGATACATGGTACAAACACAGGACTACCAGTCATACACCCCTTCATTAGGAGAGCCAGACAGTGTGGAGCATGTATTTTACTACACACCCAACATTTCGGATAGAATATAACCTTTGGGCGGGATGTCGTAGGCCTGGGCTCACTCTGTGTGTGTTTGTGTGTGTGTGACCTGTCTGTCAGTTAAACCTTACTTTGGGTTTTGAGTACATTTCCAAAATAACAATGTGCAGCATAGAAATTATAAAGCACTCAAGATGTACAATATATAGTTATGGAAACCCAAAAACATCTGAGATGACTTCTAAAATGGCATTAAGTCAGACGGCACACGCTTTGCACACACGTCGGTCGACGGAAGGTATAGAAATGTCAAAACAAAACATTCGGAGACATCCTAATATCCTCAAATTAGTTTGAAAGCAGGTCCCCAGATAGCTCCGGCTGCGGTCATCGGGTGCCTATTTTGGAGAGGCACAGTCTTAAATAGCTGCAGGAAATGAGGAGATGATGATGGACTTGAATCTACCCTCTGCCTTAAGCACCGCTCTCTGAAAATAGGAGTGATCTGTTGTCCTGTGCTTGCCAGAAAGAAAGAAGAAAATAATCAGATTGAAAGAAATGTGAGGTAATTAGACAGGCTGGAGCAGCAACAAGGCATGAAGGGCACAGCTTCATTATGGCCACATTCATAGTGAGAAACGCAGAAGAACTCACTTGATTTAATAATTATTTGAGTTATTTTTAATGGGACGCACAAAAACAATGATCTGAACAATCTCCTGAAAAAAGACCCAATTTAATCCATAACTACTTTTCTTATTACTATTTTCATCATTCTATCTTGGCCCAATAGAGTTATCAGAACCATCATCTACAGCTTTCCCTCACTCAGTGGAGTAATAAACCCACACATGATAAACAAGCAGCCTCTAATGTCCCAACAGAGCGAAAGTCAAATATAATATCTTTAATTTGACTCCGTCAGTACCACCTCTTCATAAACAATTTGCATCACTTCGTTTGCCTTCCCATCACACGGGCAGACATCGAGCCACAGCTGTGAGTTTCAGGCGCCATCTTGTGGCCATGTGTGTCCAACATCTGTGTTCACATGAGGCCAGAGATGCATCATGAATGAGCTCAATGGTTTCACAGCACTCAGGGCACACATCAGAGGATGCTTTCCAAAGTTTTACCTTTTTTTCTGGTTTCACTCTGGTATAAAATTTGCAAATGAATGCCTGATATATTTATATGTAAATCTCTATATTAGTTAATATTCCTCTCTCGGATGCATCACAGAGTAAAAAGCTGCTAAAATGACAGCTAGACACTGGTTTATATAACAATGACTAATGTGTCTGGATGCAAATGCCAGCCCATTTTCTAAGGAATGACAATATTCATTATCACCTCTCTGCTGCATCGCTTTGTATGATGGAAAAATCAAATGTTGTGCAAATGAAAGCTGAAGGACTGGCAGCAGACTGAGAAACTACTGACTGATAAATATCGTGCATTTCATAAATACGGCATTTGATCATTTAACTTAAGCAAAAGTAAATGCTGCTCAGGGTAAGAAAGTACATATGATGAAAGACTTGCATGAGAATAACTTGAATAAGATGCATTCTCGCCGCAAACTGTTTGTTCCTATAAAAAATAGTCAAGCTCATGATGTGTTCGCTGGCCATTTATCATTTCTCACGGTGTCTCTCTTTTGGATGCTTGCACTGGGTCATGCAGGGAATCGCAAAGTTACTCTCTGTTGGCTTCTCCTGCTATCTCTCCGATCATGAGTTTGACTCCACCGCACTCCAGAGGAAATCTAATTAGCAGGCAGTGATGTGCTGAAATGTGAAGAAGTTGGGTTAAGTGTAATCTTAACAGGTAGCTGAGCTGCAGGGCAAAACTGAAAGAGGTGGGAGCCAAATTGATCACCAGTGAAATTAGTGGCTTGTGGGTTCCCCGAAGAGAATTTGCAGAATGTTTATGAATTGGACTTAAGTGTGGTTAATCATGTTATGGCCGATGGGGAAGCTGTGATGAATTTAGCATCGATCAGGAAAGGCCAAAGCTGCTAGAATACCATCACTTGTCAGCAGGATTAGTGAACGATCGAGAGCTGGAGCAACGTCAGAGCTGGATAAACGTCACAGCTGTGTAAGCAGTACAGAGCAGGGCAGAGGAGGAGTGAGATACGACTGTGACTTCACCTGGCATTAATGTGACAAAACACACACACACCTGGGTGTCAGCTCTTCATCGTTAGTATATCATCACTGATTCATCTTAATGCTGTGTGCATCTTTTTAACGTTAAAATGGATGACGTGTTGACAACCAGGATTAGTTGCTTCAGTGGTTTTGAGCTAAGGTCAGGTCACATACTCAGTCTGTGTATTTCACAAAATAGATATCTCAATTTAACCAGAAATAAGAAATCTATATAAACATTTATTCATCACCAGATATACCGACTGAGTGGAAAATTAGAGTTGGGCTTGTTTCAATTCAATTCATTTGAAACCATTTTGTCTGTAACAACCCAATCCAAAGGACGCTATTGATACAATACACAGTAATACAAAACCTGCATCTCTCTCTTCCTGATATACACAAAGGTTTGCATGCAAATTCACCTACTGAAATGGGCTTTCTACACCTGCGCATCACCTCCTCCATGTTTATGTACATAACCTCATACTTTTGTACAGATTTTAATCAGATTCCTGCTGAATGCTTTAACTATTACATTTCAATTTCAAAAATTCCATAATCATCTGGTTACTTTACACCAGTGAACATCCCAGCATTTAGAAGTTAAACAGTAATCACAGCATCATGTTCTGTGCCTGTGTGTGTGTGGGTGTGTGCGTGTGTGTGGGTGTGTGCGTGTGTGCAATCAAACCTCAGAATCAGTAAACCTACCAGCATGCACCTTGTTTACCTTCAAAGAGAATCATCAAAGCCTGGGTGTCTTAATAATAAAAAAGACCTTCACCTCACTGATTTGCTGTTCATCAAAGAAATGACCCCTGCACAGCAGATGGTGCGTTTGGCACAAACAGTACTGCACAGCACCCTCTAATGTGGCTCCTCTGTAATAACCAACCTGCGACTGGCCCCCGTCTCCCCTGCAGCATTGAACTATTCCCATCCGTCCTTGTGCCGGCTGCAGGGCGGACCTGATCCAGTTTGATGAGTAAAAAGCCAGAGTTCACTGAATAACAAAAATAATGGCTCACTGGATGCACAGCATGAGCTGTAATTTCACCAGAAGCTCAGAAAACACATACCTGCCTGCCTCTGTATTTGAGCTCAGGATTATAAAATGTATGGTGGTTTTTTTTTCTTGACTCATTCATATCTGTTTCAGTAAATAAATATTCAACCTCTGACTTCAAGACTGAAGATGTGAAATGAATGGTTTTTATATTGGAGCTAGTTTCAGGAGGAAATGGAGAGAGCCCTGCCCTCCAGGTCTGAGCATGCAGCAATGGTGACGGATAGGTATTATGAGGAGTTTCTTCTGCCTCCGTTGGGGATTTGTGATAATCTCCTTTAGAATGAGTCATGGGTAGAGATTACCATATTGCCTGCTGTAGGCCAGGATATCCTATATAGGCTATGCTAATAGGTGAAACTCAGGAGGCTCGCCGGTGGACTTGGAAAGAGAACAATGCTTACCTGTACCTGGGAAACACATTCCTGAGCGTGTGGAAATGGTGTTAATGCATGAGCCCCTCCTGCTGTGCACAAGACGATCAAATCTGCTTCTTATGTTACAGCTTCAGCTATCAAACATCTCTTTACACATTTTACGATGTGCAATATTTACATGTGATAAAAGTGTGGCTGCTGTGTTTGCTGCTTCACACACACTCAGGTGTAAAGATCAACAAACATGGGCACACAAATCAAATAGTTATCTTAATACCGTCTCCTGCCACTGTTTTCATGGTGTTTGAATCACCAGTGTTGCGAAATTGCAGCCTAAAAATAAGTGGTGGGCCCATGTTGTTTTCTCTGGACGGTTTGCCAGCATAGAATATGATTCACAACCCTGAGAGCAAAACATTCCTGAAGTTTAAACATTAGTGATAATAATATATAGTTATACTTTTTGCAGGAGCATCATAAGTACATAATAGCACCTTTTTTGTCCCTTAAATTGGGCATGCTCTCCAGGACATAATTCTTCGAACATTAAATGCAAAAATGTGGCGTGAATAATGTGTTCAAACGATACAAACAGGGAATCATTAGTCCACAAGGATGATCAGACTACTGACACTTGCATATTTCTAAAAAAGCAGCCAGAGTTAAATTTCAGCAATTAATGTTTCTGCAAACCACAGATGCGACATACCCTATTGACGTGTAAATGTTTATTTCCTGATTTTCATATCAGGAGGTGGAAGGGATGGTGGTGTAGCAAGGCTGCGAGGCCAGTGACCACAGTTCGAGCCTGTGCTTCAGTGTGAACCCACCGGAACATTTTGAAAAGTGTCCATGGCGTTTCAAAATCTGTAAGTGTGATCTTCTGTATACATCTGTATATTTTTGATGCAAAGTGGGACCGTCTGCGTCCGTGTTTGTGACCACCAATAATTACCTTTTCAGCATTTGTAAGTGTGAAACCACTGGAAAATTTTGGAACCACGGCAGGGCTGAAAGTCAGGCCATCTGCAGTCATATTTGTGACCACAAACAGGGCTGTTCTTAATGATACCTGGGGACATCTTCAGCTGTTTGTGGCAACATACTGAATATTTTAATGAGACCGCGAGCCGTCTGCAGCCATGTTTGTGGCCACTAAATGTTTTTAATTTCATACCACAAAAATGATGTTCTCCTCACCCTAACCAAGTGGGTTTTGTACCTAAACCTATACAAAGCAGAGGTGCAGAATTGTGACGAGAGAACAATAGAAAATCGAATGTAAGAAACAAGTTTCAACTGTGGTTTTTCAGAAAAGTACTTTGGCAACATATATGCTGGTGATTGGGTTGAAAAAAGAACAATCTGAATTCGTATTGAGCTTATATATCTATTTTTTGTGATTACGAGGTGATTCAATATTGATGCATTCCTGTCATGCTCTTCTTCCTGTCAGATTAAAGATTAACATATCAGGAGCTACGTGGCTCTATCTGCTGCAGCGATACTACATCCTCAGCAAGCCAATGGCTCTGTTCACTTGTTAGAGAGGCGTCAGGCATATCTGAATGGATGCTCGTTGCACTGATTAAACTAAGGGCCAGGAACAAGGCCTCAATCGGCCAATTAGAATAAGCAAACTGCTACAAGCTGGTAGAGACAGAGCATGACCCTGCAACATTGTTTGGTGCATACATACAATGCACTGCTAACTTTGCAGACTCCCCAGTAGATGAATAATCACTTCCAATAAAAGCTTTAAAGATTTATGAATCTCTGTGAGAAACAGCGGTATTTAGTTATGATTTACATCCACAGGTCTATTAAAGTATGACTGCTGCAGAAAAATGACTTCACATGAACACAAACTGTGGCAGAACCTGTTTCGGAGGATGTAAAAAAACCTTTAAATGACGCTGAGGTAAAGATTTTACGATGAAAGGGTACAGAAAAACTGCTTCAGACTTCTGTGATCAGTTTGTAAAACTAAGTTTCAACATATGAGATTTACTATGAGGCCCAGATCACAAAAGTAGTAGTAGTTATTCATGTTTGGAATAACAAGAACCACATTTTTACTTTCCCGTCAAGACTAAGGGCTCTTCTCATTTCTCTGTTTTGTGCCTCCTCATCTCCTCAAGAGAAACTGCACTAAATGGGTGTTATCACTTACTGAAGGGCCCCGTTGGAGATTCAACATGTTCAGTTGGCCAAAAGGCTGCTGCCTATGGCTGACTAGTGCTAACAGTGCGCGACAAACCACAACAACTAGGGCCACAGATGCTCACTTGCATTGGTGTCAGGGCCGTAAGACATGAGGAGAGGAGGCGAGGAAAGGAATTGAGGATGTACAATCTAAAATGAGAGGGGCAGTAAGAGTCTACAGCCACGTTGTGGCATACGTGAGGCTGCGCTGAGACACGGTGGTGCTTTCAATATGAATGTGTGGCCAAATTATTAAATATGTTTTTGACACATTTCACTCCAACTCACAAATGTCAAGCTAATGGTGGCACTAGAGGAGAAGTCAGGGGATCACCAGTCATAAGTCATCTGGGAAAAATTAACGTCTGCAAACAATTTCATGCCAATCTATCATCTTAATGTTAAGATATTTCGCTGGATGAGTGTCAAGTTTGACCTGCTGTTGGTGCCAGAGGAAAACTCAGCATTAGGATCTGTCCTATGGGGACCACTCACTCACTCACTCACTCACTCACTCACAAAAATACTTTTTTGGGGGAAAAAAATGATTATACAGTTTGAAAACACAGTCAGTATGTGAAGTATTTTGTGGTTAAAAGGTCATAAGAATTAAGGGAAGTTAATGTTAATTCAACATGCCACTCTTGAAGCTGACATACAGACGAGTACAGTGATTAATGTCTTTGGCATTTCTTAATGGTTTACAGTATCTGACTGAAGGTGCAGTGGCAGCTAATGGAGGCAAGAGAAAAAGAAAGAGACCATCTTACAACTTTTACATGTAAAAATAAAATAATAATAAAATAAAATAAAGATATTATCTGGTCCTGTTACGGTGGATGGATGGTTAAAGATGGAGATGGAAGAAGTCGGACATGAGCGTTATCTCAACTACACTAAAATATTTTACTTGCATGTCTTCAAACAGAGTTGTTTACTGAAGCACTCAGCTTCAGGCACCTAAATCCCCCTAAATGTATTTCTGCCATTTTTCTTCCAAGACAGGAGCTCTTGGCATCATGGAAATGTTCATAACATCAAGAGTCAGTGGACCTGATTTTAAAACCATGTCTTGCTCAGCGGCTCCTGCAGGTTTGTGCTGGCTTGATTGAAAAAGATTGGATTCCTGTTCCTATAAACTTAATGTCTCCAAATTTAATGTGTCTTTTACTAGGTTCAGCTGTACTTAATTAGATCCATCTTCACTTTAATTTACCTGTTCAGGACTTTGTGATGACTGTGGTTTTCTGTGGATTACAGCTAATTAGATCTTTGCATGTTGGAAATTAAAATCTTTCCCCATTTTGTCTCCTGCCTGTACAAGCCTCTGGTATGACACATAACTGTTGTGACAGCGAGCAGTAATGAAACTTCAGATCTGCTTAGAAGTGTTCTGTAGGTGTGCAGCATTTTATCATCTTTAGACTGTCTTCTTCTAGAAACATTAAATGCAAATGACAAGTAAATCCCATTTGAGGAGACACTGGTTTGCGGGTTCTCTCGAGCCAAAAACTCATTACCAAAGGGATATGTCAATTCTAATACTGTAATTTAATCTACTAGGTGAAATGATCAAGGTGAAGAGTTAAAAAAAAAAAAAAAAAAAGGCTTGGGATATAATCCTGTACTCAGTCGAAACACTTTTTGTTGGGTGAGCTTTAATCCAATTCATCAAGAGAGTATCTCAGAAAGAGAATGGTGAAATACGTCCTTGTGTTTGAGAAGATGAGGGCACAGATGCATCCAATATCTACTGCTAATGAGATATTTAATGCTGATTTTTTGGAATTTACTCGTACAACATAAGTTTTATTAGAAATCTGTGAGATATCGAGCGCCCTCTCCACTGAACAGGGTTTGTACAGTGCTGTGCATGAAGAGGGCAGCGGGTGGCTCTTCATAGACGTTGAACACTACAGAGAACCCTTGTCGCGTCTATGCAAATCCAAAAAGTAATCCACATATTTAACGGTTGAAAAAGACACGTGATAATTAAAAAAGGCTGATCTTTTTCACGTCATGCTTACGTTTTTGCTTTTTCCATCTTGCAGCAGTTTGTTGTGATCCTTCAGGACACCCGGCTTGTTGCGGTGGAAACAAGGTTCCCTCCTGACCTATTTTCTGAGCGGCTTTTTCAAGCGACTTCACTCTGGCATTCAGCTCCTGCTCCTTTCTGAACTTCTGGCTCCAAAGAGCTCTGTGAACTTGATTGGCATACTCACAGTTTGATTGACTGCAGGACACTTTTTGTAAATGTCATACTGGATGTGTTGGATGTGTCAATCTCTGATAAACCAAGTAACAAATGAAGAGAACGTGTTTGAGATTTCCATTCCTTTCTGCCTTTTTTGGTTACAACCACTGACATCTTATGAAAACATGTTATTTTTTTCTTTTTTGCAGCTTGTGTTGACAGGTAAGAAAGTGAGAAAAGAATATCAGTTTCTCATACTTCACACTGCTTTTCAGGGATACAGTAGCTGTCCGTATCCCAGTGTTTGGTGACCTGTCATTGCTCTTCTCGAGAGAGAAAGCCCACTGCACAGAAAAGGCCTCATTCTGACAGACCTCTCTCTGCAGACATTGTATTTTTATGAGTTCGCTGCTGATTTCTACTGCTGTGCACTGCCTTCCATTCACATTATGTAACTCAAGGACTGTATCTTCAAAACATCCTTCACATTGACATAAAAGCACACAATGGCTGCTATCACCACTATTCCTGTCACTATAAAATCTTGAGGAGAGGGTGAATTGGCAGAAATAGTCAAGGCCTGCAATTATGCTTCACAATACACATTAAAATAGGTCAGAACTTTATTGTTGAGACTGGTACATTTATTTGGTAGTCCTCTCCCCTCTGCATGGGGTCCTGATGTGTTTAAGTTAATAAATTATCATCAACAGAGTGAGTCTGCGTGATGTAAAGGGGTTGAAAATACCACATTCTGTCGTAACAAATGTCCATATAAAAACACTATGATCACGCTGTCATATGTCACTGTTGAAATACAGCGATGACAGTCACGTGGGTATTACGTCTTTAATGTCATATGTTAGATTCTCCATCTCTGTTAGATACAAAATAGACAAAAATAATTTTATATATTTTCAGAAATTTTTCAAAAACATTGTCAAGTGATCACAACATAAAATAATCAATGACAATCTTAATTATCTGCAAGTAAAATGCTATTAGCAAAATACGTTTCTTATACTTCATCATAGACTATATAATCACAATTTGTCCATATGTTCACCATGATTTCTCTGTAAATACCTTCGACTTCATAGTGAAAAGAATGACAGTCTCTTAGTGATCCGTGTCACAATTCAAAAAAACTAAAAACTGAGGCTGAGAAAAGAAAGCAAAAAATGGAATCACTCAAAAAAGAGGCCCATAAAACTACAGTCAAGCACGGTTCACAGAAAATTTCTTTGAGGCACTCGTTGCCTTGCAGCTCTAGGTTTCCATCTGTAATAGCCCTGTCGGTGATAAACCCTTGGTAAAAATCATGGTTAAATAAAATTTCACAATAAGTGCAATCACCTGTCTTGGACAGTGATCGCAGCTTATCCAGTTGAGGCACACAATCATCACTTTTATGATCATTTTCTAAACAACATGATAAAGAAAGGAACGTAACAAAAAGGAAAATAACTTTCTGCATGGCCAGTCAGAGTTTAGTCATTGGTATGTGCAGGCTGTTCCAGGGCCCCATCCATAACTCCTCCTCGTCTGATAACGTGTGGTCACTGTGGGACTCCAGTGTCTCCCTACTGTCCTTGTGGTTGTCAACAGAAGTCTCTTGCTCCTCATTGACACATGGGACACTGTTGTTTCTGTCAATCAAGGGCTTGGCAATATTGGTTTTAGGCCCAAAACTTCTGAGATCTGTGATGGTGGGTCCCAGGGAGCCACAGGAGGACCGAGTATTGAGGTTGACGTCCACGTTAGAGGAAACACATGTCCCTGTTCCATTTTCTGTGTTGTTTCCTGTGCCCTCAATGCTAATAATAGGAGGGGGTTCTTCATGAGTCACACCCAACTTGTCTAGTTTTTTAAAATGCTTAGCAAGCCGACAGGGAGAGCCCACCTTCAAGTTGTTTGGGTGGGGAGGCCGCCTAGTTCGGACGATAGTGCCATTCTGTGCGAGGTAGACGTTCCCGTTGATGTTGGTATGGTTGTTGGGTAATCTGTTCCGCTGCTGGGTCTCTGTGGTGCTTTCCTCTCCCGTTGAGCTGGTCTCATTCTCCCGATCCACCACCAGCTTAATCCGCTTCATTTTCCCAGGCTGAGGAGGAGAGAAGGGGTCAAAGTCAAGATATAGTTTTTCTTCTCAGTAGGTACACCAAGTATTGAGATTACAGTATTCACAAGGAATTCTCGCCATAATTTACTCATTGTCCCAGGAAAAATACTAATGAAATACTCAGATTTTACCTGAATTCAAGCCCATGGCTGACATTAAACCTAAGATCTTCAGAAAATAGAATAAACTCCATTTTATGATCAAGTATCCGCAGTTCTGTATTCAAACTGAATTCATGGCGAGAATTCTTGATTTTCTACGAAAAAAAGTAATAGTGTATATTTCCAGGGAGTAATCGTTTAAAAATCAAAGGAAAACATTCAGTCAAAGCAGATAGTACTACAACATGAAAAATCCCACAGCAGAAACAGGAGCAAAGTGTTAAACTAAATGTGGAAGCATAAAACACACTCAGAAAACTTCAAAGGGAAGTCAAAGACATAAGAAAGAAAGCAAAACTCTGATATTTTGCAGCTGGAAACCACCACAGTTTTTCCTCGCCAAGGGTAAGTGAGGAAAAAGTGGACGTTTGAAACACTCTGTAGAGGAAAGCAATATTTCTTCACTCCCATGCAAGGGTAATTGATTCTATTCAGTCTTACTTCACAGTGGACAATATATCTCCCTAGAAGGAAGTTGAGTTTCCTTCAGACTCTGAATCAGCTGATGTCGCTTCTGTTTCTCCTGAGTCCTTCGAAGCACTGCCGGCCTCTGATCCAGAGCCACTGGATGAAGACTTGTCAGACGAGATGGCATCCTCGTCCACCTCAGTGATAGGTGACAGTCCTCCGTATGTCTCTACAGAGGTGTCACTTCTGATCTCGGCGCGGTATGGAGCACCAGTGGGGGAGGACGAGGGCCCAGGGTCTCCAGATGCCACACTCTTAGCCGATGCGTCATCACTCAGCTCGCTGGATGACTCTTTTGTCTCGTCAGCAGTCTCAGATTCTTCCTGATCCTCTTCTTCACTTTCCTCTGTGATTGTATCCTCTGATCCGCGGCTCATGATGGACTTTCGGGAATGAAGGCTACCTCTGGTGGATTGGGAACTAGCTGAACTCTCCTTGCTGCCTAGGGAACTCTGGTCTGTCATCTGACTGCGCGATGAAGACCCTCCAGCAGAGTCCGACCCTGACATTTTCCTCTGGCTGGACCCATCAGACGGAGAGCCTTCACTTCCTGACCCTGACTCTGACTCACTGGCTGTCCCTGTCCCTGACTCGGCCTCACTGAGTTCTTCACTGGACTTCTCAGAGGTTACTGCGCTTCCTGATGACCTGGTTCTCTGTGATGATTTAATGCTTGAGCCTGATAAAGATGCAGCCCTGCTAGCGCTACCACTGCCACTCTCACTTGCACTTTCACCACTCATGGTCCCACTGCCACTCCCACTGCCGCTGCCACTTCCACTGCCACTCCCACTGCCACTTCCACTGCCACTCCCACTGCCACTCCCACTCCCGCTGCCACTGCCACTCCCACTGCCGCTGCCACTGCCACTGCCACTCCCACTCCCACTGCCACTCCCACTCCCACTAGAAGCGCTGCTCCCCTTGCTGGCCTCAGTAGCTGATGATCTCATGGAAGAGCGGGCAGAAGACCCACTTTCTCTGGTGCTCCCGGAAGCTTCTTCGTCAGACTCTTCATCAGAGTCCTTCTCTGTTCCTGAACTCTTTTCTGTGCTCGTTTCTTTTTCTGTTCCTGTTCCTGTTCCTGATTCTGTTTCTTTCTCTGACTCAGACTCTTTCTCTGTAGCGGATGACTTACCTGACTCTGACTCTTTCTCTGACTCTGACTCTTTCTCTGACTCTGATTCTTTCTCGCTGGCAGATTCCTTGTCTCCAGATTTAGACTCTTCGTCAGAGTCTCCCGGCTCTTCATCTGGCTCTTCCTCTGAGTCCACAGTGCTTTCTTGGGCATCATCCCGGTCCAAATCTACTTTCAGATAATCTCTATCAACACTGCTCTTCTCTGAGGATTCCTCATCAGAGCCTTTCTCCTTACTGCTTCCACTTGCACCTGCTTCTGGCTCACTTTCTGTCACACTAATGGACACTTTAGACTTCTTTTCATCGTCACTAGCTGCTTGTGACGCCTCCTCATCTCTCTCGCTGCCTGTGACTGAGCCACGACTCACACTACTCTGTGACTTCCTGCGGAGCTGCAACTTGTTGCCCAAGTTGATTTTCTTCAAAACTTTACCAAGCCGGCTGCGGGCGACAGACTTGCTGTCGATTGGTCCCGTAAGCGCAGGTCCGTCAGTCAGACTCTCCTGGCTGTCAATGCGTCGGGCTGACATCAGTTTGGCGTAATCCTTGTCCTTCTTCCCGGCACCAAACATCTTGAACATCTTGGCTTTCTTCCATGGAGATGTGCCAGAAGGACCAGCATCAGATGGCTGATCTGCTCCCTTGCTGGCCGCCAGGAGTTTGCTGAGTTTCATGACAGACTTCAGCTTCTTGGCAGCCTTAGAAGGCTCGCCCCCGTCTGCTGGCTCAGCTTGTTCGATTTCATCCTCCGGTGGCACGTCCCTAAATGCAACCCTCTTGGGTGGACCTCTACCACGTATGCCACCACGGCCCCGGCCTCTGCCTCCGCCCTAAGACAGTCATATTTAATTTACCAACCATTTATGAAGATATAGTCACATGGAGTTGTTAAAGCTGTTTTAAATAATAGATTAGACAAACAACCTATTAATGCAAAAATCTTGATCAGTGAGAGTATGAAAGGAAAGGAAATGTATTACCTCAGGGCCATGAGGACTATAGTAATACCCGTCATCCTCCATGATCACCTCTCCATATTCATCATACATGGGAGTTATCAGCCTCCTCCGACTGCCGTACTGAGGAATGTCATACCTGAGAAGTAGATTTACAAAAATAAGACAAACAATAAGTTTTTAAGAATTAAAGAGTACTACTACACTACTATAGTTTCCATCATCCCTTAAAGTAAACTAAAAAGCAAAGAGTTAATTAGTTTATAAAATGTATTCACCTACATGCTGTATGATAAAAAGCCACACAATAATGTGTTACTTAAAAATGACTTCAACATGCCATTGCCAGAATCCTAAAAGCCCCCCCCCCGTTTTTATTTTTAGCGCTCCTCCTTCATCTTCCTCCATTCTATCAGGCTGGCTCCAGTTGTTACCGCTTTTCATCTTTCTTTTTTATAGATTTGGTAATATCTTTGATCAGATAGGCAGTAATTGCTATGATGATTTGCAGCTCTTCCTAGAAATCACTTTGCAAGTTTGGAGGGAAATAATGGAGAGAAAACCATGCAGAGAGCTTTTTGAAAAATATAGCAGAGTACATATTTGCCCATTTTTGTCAAAGAATTATATAATATATTTGTAATAAATTAGAAGAAGGCAAAAACAGGCTGAGATGGGAACATTTGGAGTAATAAGTAAAGCCTGAAAGCCCATTAAAGCACTTTTTTATGCAAACTGATAAAATCAGGTTGCATAACTCTTCAACAATATGCTGTTTTTTTAGTCAGGAGCATGTTTGGCTGCATGGCTTTCATCAGGGAGTGCTAAATGAGAATATCTCTCCACAGTTCCGACTAAGGAGAGCAGAAAGCAGGTTTATTAGTTGCCTAGATTAAATTGTATTTCTGTTGTTTTGTTATTTCAGTGTTGATTTCAAAATGTATACAACATAACCTGAAGAGTGTGCGAATGAAACATTCTGAAAATATGAACCATATTTGAAAATATTATCCACAATAGGCCTGGTCAGTAAAATTATCGCAATATGTAACAGGAATACCAACTTCATCAACACTTCATCAAAAGCAATAAGAAGTCTGTTTGAAAGCACATAACGAATGCGCCCTGGCTCATAAACAGCCTATATATCCCTTGATGATGGAGCATGCTGTGAGTGACACACAGACAGCCAGTCATTTAACAGGTGTGTTGTACGGTTGCCCCATCAACATGTGACGCAACAACGGAAACAGCGTAGAGTCGAAAAAAAAAGGGACAGGTCAGCACAGCGCTAAAACAAAGTGTGGAGGCCTGGCGGTCCAGGACTAGCGCACTAGTATGGCTGTGTTCGGGTTCAGGGTGAATATAGTGAAAGCCACTTCACTATATCCTTCAGCAATGTTTTGGCTACTGCTTGCATTCAGCTATTACTGAGTAGTGTTGGCATTTAGCAGTTTCACAGTCATCCACAGACATGTTCTTGTGTTGTAGTAGCCATAGTAACATGAATATTTTCAAAGTCAGTAAGAAAAGCACAATTAAAGGGCAATTCCAAACATTTGACACATCAAAGTATGTTTACAGGTCTTGGGGAGTACTACTGCATATGAGAAAAAATGAGCAAAAGACTTTTGTGGCTCCATGTGATCTGATAAATTGCTGTCAATGATGTCATTTGGTGGCTAAATTGCATTGTGGGTAATGTAGGCACCAGGTTTGGAAAAGCAGTCCACTGGGCTAAAACACTGTTGGCCTCATTATGGACAGTTTAAAACAAATGACCAAAATCAATACAGCAGAAACAAAAATATCACATTTTTTATTCCATGTATTCTTCTCTTTTCAAAACCTGGTGACTACATGACATCACTGGAGACAATTAATCAGATTACACGCAGCGTCATCTGGAGCTACAGAAGGCTAAAATGATAAAAGGGACTTTTTTAATCATAAAACAAAAATGTTAAAAGAAAAAAAGTGGTTGAACTCAAAATAAAGTAGTTCAATTCCACCTTTTTCTCATGGTCGTTATTAAAAATCAATCATGAAAAATGATCATTAATTAACATTGTCAACTCAAATGAAACATTTTATCATGAAAAATCTTTCAGCTATATTGCCAAGCCCCAATCCACTATTAGTTTGTCTACGTTAGTCTGGTAGATGGCCTCAATTGGTGCACATCTCTGATATTGAACATATAAATTATTCTTTGCACACTACAATACTGAATAAGAGAGGAGCCTAAAGGAAAGAGCCCAATGGCAATTTGTGTCACCGTCACCTTCTGAACATGTGAGGGCGGCTCAAGGGACCACACGGTCTGGTGATTGCTGGATTAAAAGCTTGACCGCTGTTTAACGTGCCCCTCAATGCAGATAGAAGCAGATCAAAGGCATCCGGTCATAGTGATGATACACTCATTTGCAATAGCAGCGTTTGCAATGAACTTTGTGACATGCCATTAAAATATAATTACAGCTCGTTTCAGATCAAGGTAATTCAGATGCAGCGAGCAACAGCTGAGGTAATTTGAGTTGGTAAAGATGACAGGTAGGTCAGTGAGTAACCACAGAGGCAATTACAACTCTTCATTTCAATATGGCCAGTTTTTAACATTTGTCAGATTTTCTCTGTAATAATTTAAGCAGGTAAGGTGCAAAAGTTTTGGCCTGTTTGATAAAACTGAAGCATTCCCGAGAATGGTGCAGGTCACCTGCCACAGAGCAGAAGCATTTAATGAATAACAATTTCTCAGCAGCTGTTACGGCTTTGAGGTCCATGTTTTTCCTCTTTGGACCATATGGGCAATATAACAGCCAAGCCAAAACACCCTCTATCCATTAAGCGATGGGAAAACACTCAGGTGCTCGGCTCAAGGCAGTGTAATTGATCCCATTAGATGAGGGGTAAACGCTCGGATGGTATGGTACGGTAAGTTATGCTCATCATTTTATTCTGAACTAAAAATGCTCTCCTCCCCCCAAGGACCTAAGCACTGAGAGCTGGAAGGCAAGGTAAATAAGACTTAACGATGTAATTTTTTTACTTTAAATGAACCGATGGAGATCAGTTTCATGGACTGGAGTAATACTGATGAATGATGAGACGGTTTGTGGGCTGCATGCTCACCCTTGGTCGTAATTATAGTAGTCTTGCGCATAGTAGTCCTGGCCCGGGTCGATTCCTGACTCCATGGAGAGTTCCTGCAATTCAGAGAGGCAGAAAGAGAAATTACTCAGCACTATGTGGAGAAAGATGGAAGAAGAAGAGCAGCAACAGCAGCGTACAGGGTGAGCATAGATCAGCATGACTACATCCCTGTGAATGGAGAAAAGCAGGAGTGTTTCTACCTCAGGTCTCAGCAGAGATGGCCTCAGCAGTTGCTGTTGCTGCCAAAGATTAGTACAG